>NC_091282.1:27895078-28509453 GCF_032444005.1 Ranitomeya imitator
TCTTATCATGTATCTCTGTATACAGGGAGCTCCCCCTAGTGGTGGCTGCAGACAGGATCTTATCATGTATCTCTGTATACAGGGAGCTCCCCCTAGTGGTAGCTGCAGACAGGATCGTATCATGTATCTCTGTATACAGGGAGCTCCCCTTAGTGGTGGCTGCAGACAGGATCTTATCATGTATCTCTCTATACAGGGAGCTCCCCCTAGTGGTGGCTGCAGACAGGATCTTATCATGTATCTCTGTATACAAGGAGCTCCCCCGAGTGGTGGCTGCAGACAGAATCGTATCATGTATCTCTGTATACAGGGAGCTCCCCCTACTGGTGGCTGCAGACAGGATCTTATCATGTATCTCTGTATACAGGGAGCTCCCCCTAGTGGTGGCTGCAGACAGGATCTTATCATGTATCTCTGTATACAGGGAGCTCCCCCTAGTGGTGACTGCAGACAGGATCTTATCATGTATCTCTGTATACAGGGAGCTCCCCCTAGTGGTGACTGCAGACAGGATCTTATCATGTATCTCTGTATACAGGGAGCTCTCCCTAGTGGTGACTGCAGACAGAATCTTATCATGTATCTCTGTATACAGGGAGCTCCCCCTAGTGGTGGCTGCAGACAGGATCTTATCATGTATCTCTGTATACAGGGAGCTCTCCCTGGTGGTGGCTGTAGACAGGATCTTATCATGTATCTCTGTATACAAGGAGCTCCCCCTAGTGGTGGCTGCAGACAGAATCGTATCATGTATCTCTGTACACAGGGAGCTCCCCCTAGTGGTGGCTGCAGACAGGATCTTATCATGTATCTCTGTATACAGGGAGCTCTCCCTGGTGGTGGCTGTAGACAGGATCTTATCATGTATCTCTGTATACAGGGAGCTCCCCCTAGTGGTGGCTGCAGACAGGATCTTATTATGTATCTCTGTATAAATGGAGCTCCCCCTAGTGGTGGCTGCAGACAGGATCTTATCATGTATCTCTGTATACAGGGAGCTCCCCCTAGTGGTGGCTGCAGACAGGATCTTATCATGTATCTCTGTACACAGGGAGCTCCCCCTAATGGTGGCTGCAGACAGGATCTTATCCTGTATCTCTGTATACAGGGAGCTCCCCCTAGTGGTGGCTGCAGACAGGATCTTATCATGTATCTCTGTATACAGGGAGCTCCCCCTAGTGGTGGCTGCAGACAGGATCTTATCATGTATCTCTGTATACAGGGAGCTCCCCCTAGTGGTGGCTGCAGACAGGATCTTATCATGTATCTCTGTATACAGGGAGCTCCCCCTAGTGGTGGCTGCAGACACGATCTTATCATGTATCTCTGTATACAGGGAGCTCCCCCTAGTGGTGGCTGCTGACAGGATCTTATCCTGTATCTCTGTACACAGGGAGCTCCCCCTAGTGGTGGCTGCAGACAGGATCGTATCATGTATCTCTGTATACAGGGAGCTCCCCCTAGTGGTGGCTGCAGACAGGATCTTATCATGTATCTCTGTATACAAGGAGCTCCCCCTAGTGGTGGCTGCAGACAGAATCGTATCATGTATCTCTGTATACAGGGAGCTCCCCCTACTGGTGGCTGCAGACAGGATCTTATCATGTATCTCTGTATACAGGGAGCTCCCCCTAGTGGTGGCTGCAGACAGGATCTTATCATGTATCTCTGTATACAGGGAGCTCCCCCTAGTGGTGACTGCAGACAGGATCTTATCATGTATCTCTGTATACAGGGAGCTCCCCTTAGTGGTGGCTGCAGACAGGATCTTATCATGTATCTCTCTATACAGGGAGCTCCCCCTAGTGGTGGCTGCAGACAGGATCTTATCATGTATCTCTGTATACAAGGAGCTCCCCCTAGTGGTGGCTGCAGACAGAATCGTATCATGTATCTCTGTATACAGGGAGCTCCCCCTACTGGTGGCTGCAGACAGGATCTTATCATGTATCTCTGTATACAGGGAGCTCCCCCTAGTGATGGCTGCAGACAGGATCTTATCATGTATCTCTGTATACAGGGAGCTCCCCCTAGTGGTGACTGCAGACAGGATCTTATCATGTATCTCTGTATACAGGGAGCTCCCCCTAGTGGTGACTGCAGATAGGATCTTATCATGTATCTCTGTATACAGGGAGCTCCCCCTAGTGGTGACTGCAGACAGGATCTTATCATGTATCTCTGTATACAGGGAGCTCCCCCTAGTGGTGGCTGCAGACAGAATCTTATCATGTATCTCTGTATACAGGGAGCTCCCCCTAGTGGTGGCTGCAGACAGGATCTTATCATGTATCTCTGTATACAGGGAGCTCCCCCTAGTGGTGGCTGCAGACAGAATCTTATCATGTATCTCTGTATACAGGCAGCTCCCCCTAGTGGTGGCTGCAGACAGGACCTTATCATGTGTCTCTGTATACAGGGAGCTCCCCCTAGTGGTGGCTGCAGACAGAATCTTATGTATCTCTGTATACAGGGAGCTCCCCCTAGTGGTGGCTGCAGACAGAAGCGTATCATGTATCTCTATATGTAGGGATCTTCAGCTATAATGTAATTATAATGTAATTTTGGAAACAAATGTGGGATTCACATTTTTGCACTACATAAGATCCCGTTTGCATAGTATTATTTAAGGTTCTTCTGTGGATCTTATAGAAACATAACATTATTTGATCTTCCTACATTTTTTAATGTTTCCTTTTTATGTCTCCTTCATTCGATACAGTTTCCTGCTGATATCTGACCCCATATGGGCTGGATATAATTTTAATATCAATCTACAAAAAATAACACTTATCAGAATACGCAAATAATCCTAGCGGGAAAAGACAGCGGTTCTCGCAGATAAGGAATATTCTGGTGGCTGAAGCCATCTGGAATCATCATCTGTTGTAATCACCGCCTCACATGCTGCAAATATAGATTGATTTTAGAAGTCTGATGGGAAGACATGCTGATAAAGCAATGACTGGGGGGACGCTGGGGGCGCGGGACACAAATGTATTGACTGTGCATATATGTCACACTGCGCTGCTGATGGATACAGCCGCTCGGCACATCCTTAATAAAAGCTTCCTTAGCGGCAGCTCTGTGATCACCGTCCGAGCCTCGAGACAAGACATTCGTGCAGTCGGAAGAAGAAGAACAATCTTTACAATGAAGATTGAATTATTAGACTCTTTTTATTGAGGGAAATTACACAATATCACATGTTGGTCAGTGACGTAAGTATGTGAACCTATTGGATTAGCCGATAAATTGAAGGTAAAATTAAGAGTCTGGTGTTTTCACTCAATGGGATGACAATCGGTTGTGAGTGGGCGACCTGTTTTATTTCGAGAACAGGGATCTATCAAAGTCTGATCCTCACACCACATATTTGTAGACGTGAATCATATCATGGCACAAACAGAAGAGAGATTTGAAAAAAAAGTTGTTGATGCTCATCAGGCTGGAAAGGGTTACAAAACTATCTCTAAACTATCTCTAAAAAGCTTTCACTCCACCAATCAACAGTCAGACAGAATGTGTACAAATGGAGGAAATTGAAAACCATTATTACCTTCTCTGGGTGTGGTTTGCCAACAAAGAACATCCAAGAACAAGGTTCATAATAGTTTGCAAGGTCACAAAGGAACCCAAGGTAACCTCTAAGCAACTAAAGGCCTCTGTTGCATTAGCTAATGAATAGTGTGCAAGGCAGGATTGCAAGGAGAAGCCACTGCTCTCTAAGAAGAACATTGGTGCCCAACTGCAGTTTTATAAAGATTATCTGAACAAGCCGTTGCTGGAGCAATATTTTATTGTAGGATGACACCAAAATAAAGTTTTCTGGTTCAGTGTGTTTGGAGAAGGAAAAACACTGCATTACAGCATGAAAACCTCCTACAACATGGTGGTGGTAGTATTGTAGAGGAAATTCAAGACCATTATTACCCTTCTCATGGGTATAAACCAACAAAGATCATATAGGCATATAGTAGTCCGCATTTTCACAAAGAAACCCAAGGTAACCACTAAGCAACTAAAGGTCTCTTTCACATCAGCTACTGATCACTGAGCGGACGCAGCCCTCTAAAGACATCTGTGTATAAACAGCATTTGGGCACCATGGCTGCCATTACTATATTTATATATACAAGCGGAATAATTGTCTTTACCAAGGAGATGGACGGTCATAACATCCCTGGTGGTCTAGGGACGTGAAGGAAAAAAAAAATGACATCATCCATGGTGTTCTATGGCAGTAAAGGGGTTAAAATTAACCTCACAGGTCCAGGGCAGTGAAAGATTTAATGATAACATCCCTGGTGGTCTAGGAACTTTACGGAAAAAAATGACATCATCCATGGTGTTCTATGATGGCAAAGGGCTTAAAAGTAACCTGACTGAAATATTTCTGAATAATATCCCTGGTGGTCTAGGGCACTAGAGGAGTAAATGATAACATCCATGATGGTGTGGGATCATGGAGGGGTAAATGTTGTCCCAGTGTGATTTTCGTAAGTGAAGAAGGCATAAGTACCATCCCTGGCGGTCTAGGGATGTCAAAGGGTTTGCGGTCAAAACCCTGGTGGTCTAGGGTCTTGAGGGAGTTGATGATTAAATCTCTACTTTTCTAGGCAGTGCCGAACTTAATAGTAACATCCCATCAGAGGATTATTGGTATCATCCCTAATGTTCTTTGGCAGTGAAAGGGTTTTAATTAGTAACATCCCTGGTGGCGTAGGGCAGAGAAGAGTTAGTAATAAAATTCCGGGTGATTTTAGGAAACGAAGAATTTAATAAAAAAACTTTTTGGGTGAGCAAGGGAATTAAATGGGATAAAAGTAACGCAAGTGAAAACTCTTTTGGTCATATCCCTGGTGGTCTAGGGGAAGGAAAGCTTCGATAAAATAGGCTGACCAGGATCGACGCTCTCCATCATGTCGCTGCCGGTAGAATATTAATATACAACTCTCCATAGGAAATATTGTTCCCCGGCCACATGGGAGTTCCTCCATTACGGAGTCTGGCGCCTGCGCGATGTTCATCACACGCGGCAGAGAACGTACAGCTCCCGTAAGGTGTAACTATTAATCAGTGCAATTGTTTTTTTTTTTCATGCGGCGGCAGAACACGAGCCCTTAAATGCCAGGACCGTAGATTTTCCTCCAAGGACGATGCTCCTGAGAATATAATTCAGCGCTGACGCTCAGGACGACCCTAGAAATTTACTGTATTGTTAAATATGTGACATCGGCGCTGATGGAGCCCTCTAACCAACAATCCGTTCATCCCGGTGACCTTCCGCACAAAATGAAAAAAAAAAGATTCTGAAAATATAAATCATTGATCGACGTCTCCTCTTCTCTTTGGTTCTTCCTTAGAAAACTTGGAATCCTGGACTGATACGAATCTCCGGATCCCCTGCAAAGATAAAAAAGTGGATTTATTAAACTGATTGGTCTGATCGATGTTGACCACACTGTCTTATGTTTTAGCTGTCTATTGAAGTCTATGGGGAGGATAAAAAGGGTAAGATTAGTGTGAGAGAGAGAAAGGATAAGACACACTGAAAATTCTGCTGCTTTCTAGTATTTATCTCACCACAGAGCAGGATTCACAGCTACACTGCTCAGTACTGTTGTATAATGTCTTCCTAGCTGATGTTGTTCCTGGTAAATGTTTTATCCCCCCTCACTGACAAATTCACAGCTACACAGCTCTTTATTGCTCTATAATGCTTCCCATGCTGTTGTTGCATCTAGTAAATGTTTCATGTTGTATAATGTCATTCAAGGTGATGTTACTTCTAGTGCTTGTTTTATCTCACCCACTGGATTCACAGTTACATTTTTCAGTTCTGCTGTGTCATGTTCTCCAAGATTATATTGCTTCTAGTAAATGTTTTATCTCACTCCGGTTCTGAATTCGTAGCTACACTTTTCACAACTGTTGTATTATGTCTTCCAAACTGATGTTGCTTCTAGTAAGTGTTTTATCTCATCCAAGATCTGGATTCACAGTAAGACTACTCACTACTGCTACTACTGTAGTTCTGAATTCATAGCTACACTTTTCACACTTGTTGTATTATGTCCTCTAAGCTGAGGTTGCTTATAGTAAGTGTATTATCTCACCCCAGAACTGGATTCACACCTACACTGCTCACTACTACTGTTTAATTTCTTCCAAGCTGATGTTCTTCCTAGTAAATGTTTTATCCCCCCTCACTGACAAATTCACAGCTGCACAGCTCTTTATTGCTGTATAATGCTTTCCATGCTGTTGTTGCATCTAGTAAATGTTTCATCCCATTCAAGAGCTGGATTCACAGTAACACTGCTCACTACTACTGTATAATGTTCTCCAAGGTGATGTTGCTTCTAGCAAGAGTTTCATCTCAGACCTGAGATGGATTGCCAGCTACACTGCTCTGTACTGCTGTATAATGTCATTTTTGCTACTGAACATATGCTACATACAGACAGAAGAGCAGGAATCTCTCTTGTCTGTGTGTTCTGAGCATACGAGACATCATAGCAGTTAATATGCACCCACTAGCTCAGAGACAACTGAAAACTTTGTTAAAATCGAACATTTCTAAGGCAGCGTAATTTTTGTAACTTGTGGGGATGTTGCCTGTGCGGTGCACGGCGCAGCTATGAAGCAGATTATCTAAATTGAAAAGCATTTGTGGTAAAAGCTTAAATCCTGAGTTATATCGGCTCCTCGCACTCCCCCCGGACTCAGATAATCCATCATTTGAAACACATAAATCTGTATTTTTAATTGAAAAACAAATTGTAAGGAGTCGCCTCATCCCGTGTGGAGCGAAGGAGAGCGAGAAATGAGACCATGCGGAGGAAAAACGCCCAAACTATAATATACCAGGTATTACAGCACAGAATGAACACGCTCCGGAGGGATGGGAAAGCGTCTCTAACACCTGCCGCAGAAATCTGTCATCTCCGATCCGGTGAAGACATAATTCTTGTCTGATCCTCAGACGATGCGAAGGGTGACGCTAATATCAGTATTCTACAGGCCACATCCTCTTCTCAAGGTCATCAGTACATTCAAAAACATCCCAAAAGGGGTTAAAAAATGCATGTTCATTTACTGTGCATCTGTAATTTTGAAACTTTATAAAAAAAAATTCTATTATTTTGCTGCTGCACAGTGTCAGTCACTCCTTTATTGAGCTGAGTGCTCTTGAGAAGAGCATGATCCTATCGCCTCTCGTCTTCCCTTTTCTCAATGTCAGAGATAGTAAAAGTGGGGTTGACATGCTTTACAACAGAATGCAATGGAGCGGGTTTTAAACAGATCTGCAGTGGAGATGAGAGAAAGCATGTACAGTCTCAGGGAGGGCAGAGGAAATAGGTGATAGAGAAGGAGGAAAGAACATGAAGAAGATACTAGCAGGATAGAAGCTGTACTTTTTCATAAGGTAAAAAAAGACAGCAGACCCTTGGATACACACCATCCTCATATCCAGCCTGTAATCCCAGGAGAGACACACAGACCTCATAACCTGCATATATTACTTGGTCAAACACACAGACCTCACATCCAGCCTATATTACTGGGAAGGGTGCACAGACCTCACATCCAGTCTGTGACGACACAGCATTTAATTTTAATTATCCAGACGTCTATTTTCAGTAGTCCAGGAGACATGTGCCATCATGTTTATGTTGTGTTTTGAATGTATGTGTTTTTCTTAGGTTTGTCAAGAAACACAGATTATTGCTCGTATGAGCCTGGATATTGATGTTTGATACTTGGAGAGAAACACAGACCTCACATCCAGCCTATATTACTTATAGAGGTATGCAGAGATCTTATCCAGTCTATATTACTGGGAGACACACAGATCTCACATCCAGCCTATATTACTGGGAGACACACAGAGCTCACATCCAGCCTATATTACTGGGAGAGACACACAGACCTCACATCCAGCCTATATTACTGGGAGAGACACACAGACCTCACATCCAGCCTATATTACTGGAAGAGACACAGACCTCACATCCAGCCTATATTACTGGGAAAGACACACAGACCTCACATCCAGCCTATATTACTGGAAGAGACACAGACCTCACATCCAGCCTATATTACTGGGAGAGACACATACCTCACATCCAGCCTATATTACTGGGGAGATACACAGACCTCACATGCAGCCTATATTACTGGGAGAGACACACAGACCTCACATCCAGCCCATATTACTGGGAGACACACAGACCTCACATCCAGCCTATATTACTGGGAGACACACAGATCTCACATCCAGCCTATATTACTGGGAGATACACAGAGCTCACATCCAGCCTATATTACTGGGAGAGACACACAGACCTCACATCCAGCCTATATTACTGGGAGAGACACACAGACCTCACATTCAGCCTATATTACTGGAAGAGACACAGACCTCACATCCAGCCTATATTACTGGGAAAGACACACAGACCTCACATCCAGCCTATATTACTGGAAGAGACACAGACCTCACATCCAGCCTATATTACTGGGAGAGACACCTACCTCACATCCAGCCTATATTACTGGGGAGATACACAGACCTCACATGCAGCCTATATTACTGGGAGAGACACACAGACCTCACATCCAGCCCATATTACTGGGAGACACACAGACCTCACATCCAGCCTATATTACTGGGAGACACACAGACCTCACATCCAGCCTATATTACTTGGAGACACACAGACCTCACATCCAGCCTATATTACTGGGAGACACACAGACCTCACATCCAGCCTATATTACTGGGAGACACACAGATCTCACTTCCAGCCTATATTACTAGGAGACACACAGAGCTCATGCAGCGCCCTAGAGTCCTGGTCGTTGCAGTAATGTCGCTCTGCCACTAAGGGGAGTGATGTTATGTCTGATTGCACTAAAGGAGTTCACCTGACCAGGTATCACAAGCACACATTACACTTCACACTCTAGCCACTAGGGGGAGCAAAAGGCACTATGTATTAGGCCACTCCTGGCCCCTAACTGGGGGTCGGATAGGAAGTTAGGACAGAACACAGCCTGGGAGAGCCCAGGGAGGACCTGTCAGGGGTGGGTTCCTGACAGGGGCCTAGCAGAGAGAGTAGAAAGTGACGGAGCCGCGCCTGCACTACCTTGCGGCGGCATCCTAAGGAAGGACTCGAAGCGAAGGATATTGTGGAGAAGTGAGAAACGAGATCAAAGCACAAAGGAGAGCCAGAAGGAGGCGCGTAGCCGGTGACCGGAACACCGAGGAAGTAACTGACTCCAAGCACTACTTCAAATACCGCAGGACAGTTGATTATAGGTTGGCTGTCTACCATACATCACCTAAGAAGACATAAGGGGCAAGCGTGGAGAGGGGCATCTCTAGGGTCCCAGAATAGCTCCGAGCCTTCCCGTCAAATGGGTGCGTCGTATCCAGATAAACTTGGGGGACGGAGAGAGAGAAAGAGAGAAAGAATGAACACGAGAGTTGTGAGGACTATTTCGAATGCTCAGCAGGGAAGAACTACAACACACAGGCGCTAGTGGTAGGCACTGATTTCTACCTGCAAAGGGAACTCTGGATGTGCCTTCGGACCGGCCGGACTCAGCCAGCCCTGTTAGCAGTGCTCTGGATTGCGGACCCCAAAGCCTTCAGTAAAAGGTAAAGAGACTGCAACCCTGTGTCCTCGTTATTAACCGCGCCTCACACCATCACCATCTACACTACCGGGAAGCCCTGGAGACATACTTCACCTGTGGGAAGGTATACCATCTAGCTGCCATAACACCACCCCAGTGGACCCCAAGCAGCGTCGGTCTCCCTGACCGAATACCACAGGTGGCGTCATGAAACCTTAGCCAACTTTCATCACCCCCTTTTATTGGACACCCCTTAGCAGGGTCACGGACCAGGTCCAGCCACCGTGACAACCCTAGAACTGAGACAGAGAGGACCGGTACCGAGTAACCCGCGGCCCTGCGTCTGGGGGAGCTCCACTCACATCCAGCCTATATTACTGGGAGACACACAGATCTCACATCCAGCCTATATTACTGGGAGAGACACACAGACCTCTCATCCAGCCTATATTACTGGGAGAGACACACAGACCTCACATCCAGCCTATATTACTGGGAGACACACAGACCTCACATCCAGCCCATATTACTGGGAGAGACACACACACCTCACATCCAGCCTATGTTACTGGGAGAGTCACACATCTCATTTCCAGCCTATATTACTGGGAGAGACACAGACCTCACATCCAGCCTATATTACTGGGAGTCACACATCTCACATCCAGCCTATATTACTGGGAGAGACACACAGACCTCACATCCAGCCTATATTACTGAGAGAGACACAGGCCTCACATCCAGCCTATATTACTGGGAGAGACACACAGACCTCACATCCAGCCTATATTACTGGGAGTGATGCACAGACCTCACATAAAGCCTATATTACTGGGAGAGACACACAACTCACATCCAGTCAATATTACTGGGAGACACACAGACCTCACATTCAGCCTATATTACTGGGAGAGATACACACACCTCACATAATGCCTATATTACTGGGAGAGACACACAGAGCTCATATCCAGCCTATATTACTGGGGGAGACACACAGACCTCACATCCAGCCTATGTTACTGGGAGACACACAGACCTCACATCCAGCCTTTATTTCTGGGAGACACACAGGCCTTACAACCAGACTATATTACTGGGAGAGACACACAGAGCTCACATACAGCCTATATTACTGGGAGACACACAGAGCTCACAACCAGTCTATATTACTGGGAGACACACAGACCTCACTTCCAGCCTATATTACTGGGAGAGACACACATACCTCACATCCAGCTTATATTACTGGGAGAGACACACAGACCTCACATCCAGCCTATATTACTGGGAGAGACACAGACCTCACATCCAGTCTATATTACTGGGAGAGACACACAGAGCTCACATTCAGCCTATATTACTGGGAGACACACAGACCTCACATCCAGCCTATATTACTGGGAGAGACACAGACCTCATATCCAGCCTATATTACTGAGAGAGACACACAGACCTCACATCCAGCCTATATTACTGGGAGACACACAGACCTCACATCCAGCCTATATTACTGGGAGAGACACAGACCTCACATCCAGTCTATATTACTGGGAGAGACACACAGAGCTCACATCCAGCCATATTACTGGGAGAGACACACAGACCTCACATCCAGCCTATATTACTGGGAGATACACACAGACCTCACATCCAGCCTATATTACTGGGAGACACACAGACCTCACATCCAGCCCATATTACTGGGAGAGACACACACACCTCACATCCAGCCTATATTACTGGGAGAGTCACACATCTCACATCCAGCCTATATTACTGGGAGAGACACAGACCTCACATCCAGTCTATATTACTGGGAGTCACACATCTCACATCCAGCCTATATTACTGGGAGAGACACACAGACCTCACATCCAGCCTATATTACTGAGAGAGACACAGGCCTCACATCCAGCCTATATTACTGGGAGAGACACACAGACCTCACATCCAGCCTATATTACTGGGAGTGATGCACAGACCTCACATAAAGCCTATATTACTGGGAGAGACACACAACTCACATCCAGTCAATATTACTGGGAGACACACAGACCTCACATTCAGCCTATATTACTGGGAGAGATACACACACCTCACATAATGCCTATATTACTGGGAGAGACACACAGAGCTCATATCCAGCCTATATTACTGGGGGAGACACACAGACCTCACATCCAGCCTATGTTACTGGGAGACACACAGACCTCACATCCAGCCTATATTACTGGGAGACACACAGAGCTCACAACCAGCCTATGTTACTGGGAGACACACAGGCCTAACAACCAGACTATATTACTGGGAGAGACACACAGAGCTCACATCCAGCCTATATTACTGGGAGACACACAGAGCTCACAACCAGTCTATATTACTGGGAGACACACAGACCTCACTTCCAGCCTATATTACTGGGAGAGACACACATACCTCACATCCAGCCTATATTACTGGGAGAGACACAGACCTCATATCCAGCCTATATTACTGAGAGAGACACACAGACCTCACATCCAGCCTATATTACTGGGAGACACACAGACCTCACATCCAGCCTATATTACTGGGAGACACACAGACCTCATATCCAGCCTATATTACTGAGAGAGACACACAGACCTCACATCCAGCCTATATTACTGGGAGACACACAGACATCACATCCAGCCTATATTACTGGGAGACACACAGACCTCACATCCAGCCTATATTACTGGGAGAGACACAGACCTCATATCCAGCCTATATTACTGAGAGAGACACACAGACCTCACATCCAGCCTATATTACTGGGAGACACACAGACCTCACACCCAGCCTATATTACTGGGAGACACACAGACCTCACATCCAGCCGATATTGCAGGGAGACACAGACCTCACATCCAGCCTACATTACTGGGAGACACACAGACCTCACATCCAGCCTATATTACTGGGAGACACACAGAGCTCACATCCAGCCGATATTGCTGGGAGACACACAGACCTCACATCCAGCCTAGTAGTATTATTACAGATTGTTCACATTAAGATATAGCCTGCTGTGGATCCTACCACCTTCATTTATGTGCTGCTCTAGACCTGATGTTTTCCTCTCCATCTGCCCGACTGGTCCTGTGGCTGCTGGTGTTTCGCGCCTCGCTCCAAGAGAAGTCCATGCAGATCCACTTCTAGCCTGCTGTGTGCGTGCTCTGGGTCTGTGCGTCAAACCTGACCTGCAGCTTTTTGAATCTAATTTGTGAAGTTTACTCTTTGCTCCAAATACTCTTCAAGACCTGCTGATTTACCCATCATTTGCTGTAAAGTTCTTATAGGCTGTTAATATTATGCTGCATTTATTTTTGTGAACTATTGTGATTTTTACAAACCCTCAGACCTGCTGTTTTACCTATCGTTTGCAGTAAGCATCACAAAATATTTTTACAAATTTTTCACATTAAGCTACAAATCGGCTGTGGATCCTGCTGCCTTCATCTGTGTTCTGCTCCAGACCCCCTGTTTTCCTCTCCATCTGCCCACCTGATTCTTCGGCTACCTGTGTCCTTGCAGATCCACTTTTCCAGTCAGCTGGGTGAATGTTCTGGGTCTGTTTGCCAAACCTCAGATTTGTGAATCCATCTCACCAGGTGAGCCTAAAGGTACCTTCACACATAACGATATTGTCACTTTTTGTGACGTAGCAACGATCCCGCTAACGATCTCCTTATGTGTGACAGCGACCAACGAACAGGCCCCTGCTGGGAGATCGTTGGTCGTTGGGGAATGATCAGGACCTTTTTTTGGTCGCTGATCACCCGTGTGTGACGCCGATCCAGCGATGTGTTCACTTGTAACCAGGGTAAATATCGGGTTACTAAGCGCAGGGCCACGCTTAGTAACCCGATATTTACCCTGGTTACCATTGTAAAAGTTACAAAAAAAAACACTACATACTCACATTCTGATGTCTGTCATGTCCCCCGCCGTCAGCTTCCCTGCACTGACTGTCAGCGCTGGCCGTAAAGCAGAGCACAGCGGTGACGTCACTGCTGTGCTCTGCTTTACGGCCGGCACTGGCACAGTCAGTGCGGGAAGCTGACGGCCGGGGACGTGACAGACATCGGAATGTGAGTATGTGGATCGCCCCCAGACACAGGGCCACGGGTTCTCAGTACCGGGCCTCTCTGGTTCGTTTCTGAGGCTGTCACGGTGGCTAGACCCGGTCCGCGACCCTGCTAAGGGGCGTCCAATGGAGATGGTGGTACAGTCTGTCAGGGGTTCGTGACGCCACCTGTGGTGTTCGGTCAGGGTGACCGAAGCTGCTGTGGGGTCCGCTGGGGTGATGGAATGGCAGCTGGATGGTATACCTTCCCACAGGTGAAGTATGTCCCCAGGGCTTCCCAGTAAGGTGGATGGTGATGGTGTGAGGTGCAGTCAATAATGAGGACACAGGGTTGCAGTCTCTTTACCTCTTTACTGAAGACTTCAGGATCCTCAATACAGAGCACGTTTAACAGGGCTATCAGAGACCGGCCGGTCCGATGGGCACATCCAGAGTTTCCTTCGCAGATGGAAATCAGTGCCTACCACTAGCGCCTGTGTGTTGTAGTCCTACCCTGCTGAGCATTCGGAATAGTCCTCACAACTGCTGTTCTCGTTCGTTCGTTCTCTACAGCTCTCTCTCTCTTTAGTTCCAGATGTTACTAGTTTCTCGTCCCCCAGTATGTTTTAGCTAGGACGCACCCGTATGACAGGAAGGCTTGGAGGTCTTCCGGGACCCTAGAGACGCCCCTCTCCCAATGTTGCCCCCTATGTCTTCTTAGGAAATTTAAGGTAGACAGCCAACCTATAATTAACTGTCTGGCGGAGTTTGAAGTAAGGCCTGAAGTCAGTTACTCCTGCAGTGTTCCGGCCACTGACTACGCGCCTCAGTAAGATGTTGCCTCTCTCTCTCTCGGCAAGACTCCTACTGGCTCTCCTTTGTGCTTGATCTCGTTTTCACTGTTCCACAATATCCTTCCCTTCGTGTCTCTCTCCTGGATACCGCCGCAGTGGTCCGTGTCATGGGTTCGTCTCTCAGGTGCAGCCAGATCACCTGGTGCCTGGATCCGAATGTCAGCTTTGGTGGCAAGTTCAGTAGCGGTGATAATGCACACTGTGGTGATAGGGGTGGAGTTTGTCAAATCAGGGTTAGTCGTAGTCAGGACAGCAGGTGGCGCCATTACCGGCTCGCATCGGTACCCATTTCGAGCGCACCATCCTTGCGCACTCCGGTGGCGGGTGTACGTCACCTGGTCCCCTCTGTGTAGCAGCTGTCCGTCACCTCTATCGCTCACATTGTAGCTAGTAAAGAAGATTTCCATCGGTAGCCCCGGTTCCTGTATGTAGCTCCAACCCCACTTCGGGTGAAAGGCTAGCACAGTTCCCCGCTTTACCGGACTCCCTTTACTGCGTTCTGTCTTTGGTCCCTGTACTTTCGGTGGGTCACTTTGTTCTGTCTGTTTTCGGTCTTTCCAGTGTAAAATTAGGCATTGTTTATATTGTTCCCAAGTGAGCGCGGCGATGCTGAGGCCCTCCTGCCTGGTTCCGTCTGACCCAATCCTTGGGGTGTCCCACTGGAAGATTACCCCCTCTGAGCTTACATCCAGCGGTATCCCCATAGTCGTCGGTAGTGGAGGCACCAGCTTCTCCATGGTGCCGGGGGCTATCACCACTAGTTCAGGAGCAGGGACTCGGTCACTGTCAGGACAGGGAGCGGTCACTGGAGCCGGATCGGTCAGGAGGGCAGGGGCGTTTTCCATACCTCCGTCCAATGTGGTTCCACCGATGCCCGCCCGCTGGCATTAAAATACTTACCCAGCTCCCTCGGCACTTGCATCCTCTCAGCGTCACAGCTCTTCCTGTATGAGCGGTCACGTGGTGCCACTTATTACAGTAATGAATATGCGGCTCCACCCCTATGGGAGGTGGAGCCGCATATTCATCACTGTAATGTGCGTCACCACGTGACCGCTCATATAGGACAAGTAGCGACGCTGAGAGGATGCACGCGGCGAGGGAGCTGGGTAAGTATTTTAAAGCCAGCGGGCGGGCGCACAGGGGGTGGGAGGGGGCAGATTACCGGCAACTTTATATTAAAAACAAAAATAAATTAAAAAAAAGATTACTCATTCCTTCTTTCCAGCAAACGCTCCTGGAGAGAAGATATGAATGGCGGCTTCAGCACCACACACGGGGGGACAGCGCTTACAGTAGCGCTGTCACCTGCACGGCACACGGACTGTACATGGACAACATCCGTGTGCGGTACATGTTTTACACGGACTCATTGACTTTATTCTTTCCCACAATCCTTTCAAATTTATGGACAAATGGTATAAACAATTAGTAGGGACTGCAATGGGTACGCCCACGTCATGTACTTATGCAAATCTTTTTTTGGCAGTCTTGGAAGACACATATATTAATAATATAAATAACCCATTTTTAAAACATATTCGTCTCTTCACAAGATTTGTGGACGATATTATGATAATTTGGGATGGAAATGAGGCAGAATTCAATAATTTTGTAGAATATTTGAATGTCTCTAACACAGACAATATGTTGTTCACATCATGTTACGGAGCCAACAGTCTTGAGCACCTGGATGTTAAAATAGAAATGATAAAAGGTGAAATAATAACAAAAGTGTTTAAAAAAACAAACTGCAACCAACAACCTGTTGCATTTTAATAGGGCGCACCCTGCACACACCAAGAGAGGGCTTCCTTATAGCCAAATGGATAGATTACGGAAAATCAATAACAACAATAAAATGTTTGGTGAACAAATAAGTGAATTAAAATCACGCTTTTTAAATAGAGGTTACCCCCCACAGATGTTGAAAGAAGCCGAAAACCGCATCAGTAAATTCTCCCAAGGAGATTTTCTAAAAAGAAAAAGAAAAAAAGAATCCCATATAGAGGAAAATAGCGATGTAGAAAGATTTTCATTTTGTTTTAAGCATAGCAATCTAGACAGCATTATACATGCATCTATACGAAAGAACTGGCACGTATTACAGACAGATAAAGATCTTGCATCTATACATACTAGTGCTCCTAAATTTGCATACAAACGTGCCCATAATTTGTCAGACATGCACAATAGAATTTCTGCGCCCAGAAATAATTGGTCAACAAGTTATACTTCAGTGGGAAATTACAGATGCGGTAATTGTAGATTTTGTCGCAACCCTATCCAGCTTGGCTCCATTACACATAAAGTTCAGGATTTCATTTTTTGTAAGAGTAAATTTGTAGTTTATGTTTTATTTTGTCCCTACTGATACTTTTACATCAGGAAAACGATAAGACCACTAGTAACGAGATTCAAAGAACACTATAACTCGATAACAACACAACTCTAATCCCAATCTGCTTAAATTCGCTGGTTTAGAGATTGTAAAATACCCTCCACAAGGAGGAGATCAGAATAAATTATTATTGCAAAAAGAAGCCAGATGGATACTGAGCACTAACGCGCAAGGTCCGATTGGCCTAAACGGTAGGCTATATATGTCGGTATTTTTATAGCCAAAGAAAAAAGGATAAAAAGGTTAAAGGCTAAAAAAGTTATATATAAAACCTGGTCGTTGCAGTATGACACTCTGCCGCTAAGGAGAGTAGCGGTACGTCTGATGGCACTAAGGAGTTCTCCTGACCAGGTATGACCAGAACACATTACACTTCACACTCCGGCCACTAGGGGGAGAAAAAGGCTTTATTTATTGGGCCACTCCTCACATTGATAAAACTAGGGGCTGGGGAGGAAGTTAGTCAGAAGCTGACTGGGTTGGATTCAGGCAACATCCCGTGGCAGGGGGTGTTGGAGGGAGATGGCACAGGGGGGTCCCTGTCAGGCGTGGGAACCTGGCAGGTGCCTAGCGAACAGAACAGAACGTAACGGAACCGCGCCTGCACACCCTGCGGCGGTATCCAGGAGAGAGACATGAAGGGAAGGATATTGTGGAACAGTGTAAACGAGATCAAGCACAAAGGAGAGCCAGTAGGAGTCGGATGCCGATCGGTTCCATTGATGAGGACGCTGGAGTCGGCTGCAGCTCGGACCACGGTTCTCCCGATGCGACCCTCAGTGCCGGCTCCGATCTCCATTGCTTCACATCGGCTAACTCCTCGCTCGGGATAGGCTGACCCGGCTCCTCCACCCGCGGTTCCAAGAAGCCCGAGTCCTCCAGTCGCGGCAGACTCGAGTCCGGATCCTCCAGTCGCGGCAGACTCGAGTCCGGATCCTCCTCCGGCTGACGGGGACAGGCCAGGATCACTCTTTTATCGTTCAGGCACCCGCTGGTCATCATTCCCACTCTGGGATCTGCGATGGCACTCACACACTGCTCCTCCATTTTCTGGGGATCGAGCTCCTTCTTGTCTTGGTTCCCGCCGTTGCAAATCAGGGGGCGGTTCTCCTCTGCTTTGGGGCCGATCGTCCTCCCGTAACAGTAATCGGAGAGGGCGGTCAGCACTTCTGGCGCCACTTTGGTAGTCTCCTCCCATGGCACGCCCTCCTTCTTCCCCTGCGCTCCTTGTGGCGCGGCAATGGCGGCAGTTCTGGCGGTCTTATCGTTTTCCTGATGTAAAAGTATCAGCAAGGACAAAATAAAACATAAACTACAAAATTACTCTTACAAAAAATGAAATCCTGAACTTTATGTGTAATGGAGCCAAGCTGGATAGGGTTGCGACAAAATCTACAATTACCGCATCTGTAATTTCCCACTGAAGTATTACTTGTTGACCAATTATTTCTGGGCGCAGAAATTCTATTGTGCATGTCTGACAAATTATGGGCACGTTTGTATGCAAATTTAGGAGCACTAGTATGTATAGATGCAAGATCTTTATCTGTCTGTAATACGTGCCAGTTCTTTCGTATAGATGCATGTATAATGCTGTCTAGATTGCTATGCTTAAAACAAAATGAAAATCTTTCTACATCGCTATTTTCCTCTATATGGGATTCTTTTTTTCTTTTTCTTTTTAGAAAATCTCCTTGGGAGAATTTACTGATGCGGTTTTCGGCTTCTTTCAACATCTGTGGGGGGTAACCTCTATTTAAAAAGCGTGATTTTAATTCACTTATTTGTTCACCAAACATTTTATTGTTGTTATTGATTTTCCGTAATCTATCCATTTGGCTATAAGGAAGCCCTCTCTTGGTGTCTGCAGGGTGCGCCCTATCAAAATGCAACAGGTTGTTGGTTGCAGTTTGTTTTTTTAAACACTTTTCTTATTATTTCACCTTTTATCATTTCTATTTTAACATCCAGGTGCTCAAGACTGTTGGCTCCGTAACATGATGGTACACAAAATGAGAATGCTTGGTCTGGGGGAAAATGTGTGTAAATGGGTTAGTAACTGGCTTAGTGATAGAAAGCAGAGGGTGGTTATAAATGGTATAGTCTCTAACTGGGTCGCTGTGACCAGTGGGGTACCGCAGGGGTCAGTATTGGGACCTGTTCTCTTCAACATATTCATTAATGATCTGGTAGAAGGTTTACACAGTAAAATATCGATATTTGCAGATGATACAAAACTATGTAAAGCAGTTAATACAAGAGAAGATAGTATTCTGCTACAGATGGATCTGGATAAGTTGGAAACTTGGGCTGAAAGGTGGCAGATGAGGTTTAACAATGATAAATGTAAGGTTATACACATGGGAAGAGGGAATCAATGTCACCATTACACACTGAATGGGAAACCACTGGGTAAATCTGACAGGGAGAAGGACTTGGGGATCCTAGTTAATGATAAACTTACCTGGAGCAGCCAGTGCCAGGCAGCAGCAGCCAAGGCAAACAGGATCATGGGGTGCATTAAAAGAGGTCTGGATACACATGATGAGAGCATTATACTGCCTCTGTACAAATCCCTAGTTAGACCGCACATGGAGTACTGTGTCCAGTTTTGGGCACCGGTGCTCAGGAAGGATATAATGGAACTAGAGAGAGTACAAAGGAGGGCAACAAAATTAATAAAGGGGATGGGAGAACTACAATACCCAGATAGATTAGCGAAATTAGGATTATTTAGTCTAGAAAAAAGACAACTGAGGGGAGATCTAATAACCATGTATAAGTATATAAGGGGACAATACAAATATCTCGCTGAGGATCTGTTTATACCAAGGAAGGTGACGGGCACAAGGGGGCATTCTTTGCGTCTGGAGGAGAGAAGGTTTTTCCACCAACATAGAAGAGGATTCTTTACTGTTAGGGCAGTGAGAATCTGGAATTGCTTGCCTGAGGAGGTGGTGATGGCGAACTCAGTCGAGGGGTTCAAGAGAGGCCTGGATGTCTTCCTGGAGCAGAACAATATTGTATCATACAATTATTAGGTTCTGTAGAAGGACGTAGATCTGGGGATTTATTATGATGGAATATAGGCTGAACTGGATGGACAAATGTCTTTTTTCGGCCTTACTAACTATGTTACTATGTTACTATGATGTGAACAACATATTGTCTGTGTTAGAGACATTCAAATATTCTACAAAATTATTGAATTCTGCCTCATTTCCATCCCAAATTATCATAATATCGTCCACAAATCTTGTGAAGAGACGAATATGTTTTAAAAATGGGTTATTTATATTATTAATATATGTGTCTTCCAAGACTGCTAAAAAAAGATTTGCATAAGTACATGAAGTGGGCGTACCCATTGCAGTCCCTACTAATTGTTTATACCATTTGTCCATAAATTTGAAAGGATTGTGGGAAAGAATAAATTCTAGACCTTCTATGATAAAGGAGATTATTTCTGGATCTAAAATCATACTTTGTAAAATTTTTTGAATTGCTTGTAAACCCTTTTCTTTGGGGATGCGGGTATATAAATTTACCACATCTACAGTATTGATGTCAATGAGAATGTGCATTGCCAGTCTATTTATTTAAGGGCTAAAACTAAATCTTCAGAGTCTTTAATGTACGATGGAATGGTTTGTAAAAGCGGTTTCAGCAACCAATCGATATACTGAGATAACGATTCTGTGACTGAATTAATCCCCGAAATTATAGGTCGCCCTGGCGGTTCTTTCATACATTTATGAACTTTAGGTATACTACAGTATACCAATATGGATATTGTGGGAATTCGGGCAGTAAACTTTCTGCACGCTTTTTAGGTAATACTCCTTTTTCTACATATTTTCTTAATAAAGTTCTTAATTTCATTTTATAATTTTGGGTAGGATTATTTGGCAGTAAACAATAAGTCACTTGATCATTTAACTGTGTGAGGGCTTCTTTAATGTAATAATCTCTATCTAATACCACGATATTGCCTCCTTTATCTGCTCTTCTAATAACAATGTCGTCCCATTTTTGTAATTCTTTTAGGCCGGTTTCACACGTCAGTGACAGTTTCCTCACGTACCGGAGACACTGACTCACGTAGACACATTAAAATCAATGTGTCTCTGCACATGTCAGCGTGTTTTCACGGACCGTGTGTCCGTTTGGAAAACACGGAGACATGTCAGTGTTCGTGGGAGCGCACGTATTACACGGACCCATTAAAGTCAATGGGTCCGTGTAAAACATGTACCGCACACGGATGTTGTCCATGTACAGTCCGTGTGCCGTGCAGGTGACAGCGCTACTGTAAGCGCTGTCCCCCCGCGTGTGGTGCTGAAGCCCCATTCACTTCTTCTCTAAAATAAAGTTGCCGGTAATCTGCCCCCTCCCACCCCCTGTGCGCCCCGCCCGCTGGCATTGAAATACTTACCAAGCTCCCTCGGCGCTTCAATCCTCTCAGTGTCGCTGCTTGTCCTGTATGAGCGGTCATATTCATTACTGTAATAAGCGGCACCACGTGACCGCTCATACAGGACAAGCAGCGACGCTGAAAGGATGTAAGCGCCGAGGGAGCTGGGTAAGTATTTTAATGCCAGCGGGCGGGGCGCACAGGGGGTGGGAGGGGGCAGATTACCGGCAACTTTATTTTAAAAACAAAAATAAAAAAAAAAAAAGATTATTCATTCCTTCTTTCCAGCGAACGCTGCTGGAGAGAAGAAATGAATGGCGGCTTCAGCACCAGATGCAGGGGACAGCGCTTAACTGTAGCGCTGTCTCCTGCACGGTGCATGTGGTACCCAGTCGGCACATGGGTGGCACACGGCTACCACACGTGTCGTGTACCACACTGATGTGCCACGTGAGCACATGGACACACGGACATGGATAATTCCGGTACCGATTTTTCCGGAATTATCTGGACGTGTGAGACTGGCCTTGATGCTAGTGATTCTTTGTTGGTTACATTTTTACAAGGTGTCTGGTATAGAATTGCTTCTACATCCTTAATCACTAAATCTTGAAATAGGTCGATAACGTTGCCTGGAGAGATCGGTGGCATGAAGTGTGACGGAGTCCCTCCTCTAAATGTTTTTTTCTGAGAACTAGGTATGTTTTCTACACTAGTATATTGTGACACAGAGGGATCATTTATACTAAGTAACAATGTTGAATCATCTATATCTGTAGTATCCTGAGATGAATATACCATAAAACCCAAAGAACCTATATTATTTTCTAAAATAGGAAAAGAGGTGTTAGTTTCCATTTGAGAACTAGAGTTATTTGGGGTTTGTTTTTTATCTTTATGGAAATATTTTTGAAGATGAAGCTTTCTCACACTTTTAAATAAGTCTATTTTGAAGCCTGTTAAGTCGAAAGTCTCTGGTAGACAGTAATTAAGCCCTTTGGAATGGATAGGAGTGAAATATGGTCAGCGCTCAATGTTCTTTTCGATAAATTCAATATTTGAAGTTCGTCTTTTTCCGTTCTTATTTCCTCCATGAAACTTGCTTGCGCTTTCTCCTGGTAATTGCGCTTTCTTCTCCCTCGTCTGGTTTTCTTTCTAAAGGGATTGACGGACCTGCTCTTACCGAGGTGCTGTAACTGGGTTCACCTGTATCTTCTGCGGGGCTTGATTCTGAATCAGTAATCCAGCCGTCTTGTCTCTTTTTCTTATAACTTTTATTTCCTTTATAGCTGCGACTTTTATTGAAAAATGAAGACTGTCTTTTGTTTTTGTTCCACGTAAACACTTGCCCCATGTCAAAATCGTTTTTATCTCTCACATCTCCACATTTACCCACATTTGATGGAGATCCTTAGGCTTTACTGGGATTTGGGAACCAATTTGAGGTTTGTCTCTAGCAATTTTTTTTCTGGAAACAAAGAAGGAGGAAGCGCCTTGGTGTTAATTCTATCCTCCACTGAAGACAGACTGCTCGTGCCTGTGTCTATTTTGTTTCTGTTCACAGCACAAAATTTCCTTTATTCTGGATCTGCAGAGAATATCATTAATTTCTCTTTGGCAAAAAGGCTTAGAATTCCTTTTATTTCCTTGCGGACGTCACTGAAGATAGTCCCCACGAACGGCTCCGTAACTCTTGGTGGTAGTATCCAATTCAAGACTTAGAAGATGACTCTACAATTAGTAAACAACACATTGAGGGCATTTCTTTTTACATTTTGTATTTTGTCACTTTGTGATGCACCAGCGCTTTAAAGACGTCAGAGGCTAAGGTTACCTGCCCCGGTCATTGATTGTTCATCTGACCAGATAACCCAGTGGGAACTTTCTAGTTTTCGAAATTGCCTCAAAGTTCTACTCCAACAACCTTCTCCGAAACTCTGTTCTCTGTCTATTGCCTCGAATTTGCCTATTCCATACCAGTACTTTGCAGATGTCTTCTCTAAGCCGAGGACCAAGAAGCTACCTCCTCATCGGCCATTTGACTATGCTATTTTTATTTTAGCAAGTACTAAACCACCCAAAGAAAGAGACAGAGCCAATGTCTGCTTATTAAAGAGAATCTGAAAGGGGAGTTCATCTGAAAATTTGTATCTCTGGCCGGTGGAGGCTTTTTCTTCAACAAAAAGTCTCTGAGACCGTCCATAGACTATCAGAGTCAGAATGAAATCATGCTGAAAGACCAATAACCTCTCATCTCTGAATTCTGTCTTCACCAAATTAGACCTGAGTCTAGTTTATAAACTTATCCACAATGAAAGGCAATGAATGGGAGACCGCATTCAACACCTGTGACGTTGTTGTGAATATCTACAAGGTTCTGCGCTAATGACATGGATCTGTTTCCACCCTGATCTGCTGCTTTGCAAATCCATCTCACCAAGTGAACCTAACGTTAGCACTGAGCTGTGCAATTGCAAGATAACAAGAACAGTCTCTATACTTAGTGGTTTTACCATGAGAAAGCATATAGCTTAATGGTTGCACAATCAGAAGGCATAGAGCTTGATGGTTGTACTATGAGTAGAGCTTGATGGTTGTACTATGAGGAGTTACAGAGCTTGGTGGTTGCCCAATCAGGAGGCTTAGAGCTTCATGGCAGTAGTGTGAAGAGATGCAGAACTTGATGATTGAACAATCAAGAGGCAAAGAGCTTGATGGTTGTACTACAAGAAGGTGCAGAGCTTGGTGGTTGCACAATCAGGAGGCAACAAACTTCACTGTTGTTCTACAAGGAGGCACAGAGCTTGGTGGTTGTACAATGAGGAGGCATAGGGCTTCACGATTGTAATATGAGTAGATCCAGATCTTGATGGATGAATTATGAGGAGGTGCAGAGCTTGGTATTTGACCAATCAGGAAGCTTGGAGCTTGATGGAAATATTTAGTGATGAGCGAGTGTACTCGTTGCTCGGGTTTCCCCGAGCACGCTCGGGTGACCTCCGAGTATTTATGACCGCTCGAAGATTTAGTTTTCATCACAGCAGCTGAATAATTTACAGATACTAGCCTGCTTGATTACATGTAGGGATTCCCTAGCAACCAGGCAACCCCCACATGTACTCAGCCTGGCTAGTAGCTGTAAATCATTCAGCTGCCGCAATGAAAACTAAATCTCCGAGCAATCATAAATACTCGGAGGTCATCCGAGCGTGCTCTGGAAAACCTGAGCAATGAGTACACTCGCTCATCACTAGTAATATTATGAAGAGGAGCAGAGCTTGGTGGTTGCACAGTCAGGAGGCAAAGAGCTTGATGGCTGTTCTATGAGGAGGCACAGAGCTTGATGGTTATATTATGAAGAGGTACAGAGCTTGGTGGTTGACCAATCAGGAGGCATAGAGCTTGATGGTTATATTATAAGGAGGTACAGAGCTTGATGGTTATATTATAAGGAGGTACAGAGCTTGATGGTTATATTATAAGGAGGTACAGAGCTTGGTGGTTGTATTATGAGGAGGTACAGAGCTTGGTGGTAGTATTATGAGGTAGTACAGAGCTTGGTGATTGACTAATCAGGAGGCATAGAGCTTGATGGTTGTATTATGAGAAGGTACAGAGCTTGATGGTTGTATTATGAGGAGGTACAGAGCGTGGTGATTGTATTATGAGGAGGTACAGAGCTTGGTGGTAGTATTATGAGGTAGTATAGAGCTTGGTGATTGACCAATCAGGAGGCATAGAGCTTGATGGTTATATTATGAGGAGGTACAGAGCTTGGTGATTGTATTATGAGGAGGTACAGAGCTTGGTGGTAGTATTATGAGGTAGTATAGAGCTTGGTGATTGACCAATCAGGAGGCATAGAGCTTGATGGTTATATTATGAGGAGGTACAGAGCTTGGTGGTTGTATTATGAGGAGGTATAGAGCTTGATGGTAGTATTATGAGGTGGTGCAGAGCTTGGTGGTTGTATTATGAGGAGGTATAGAGCTTGATGGTAGTATTATGAGGTGGTGCAGAGCTTGGTGATTGACCAATCAGGAGGCATAGAGCTTGATGGTTGTATTATGAATTGGAGCAGACCTTCATGGTAGCACAATCAGGAGGCATAGAGCTTGATGGTTGTATTATGAATAGGAGCAGACCTTGGTGGTAGCACAATCAGGAGTCATAGAGCTTGGAGGTTGTATTACGATGAGGTACAGAGCTTGGTGATTGAAAAATCAGGAGGCATAGAGCTTGATGGTTGTATTATGAGAATGTACAGATCTTGGTGGTAACACAATCAGGAGGCATAGGGCTTGATGTTTGTACAGCAACGATGTACAGATACCTTGGTGGTAGCACAATCAAGAGGCATAGAGCTTGATGGTTGTATTATGAGAATGTACAGACCTTGGTGGTAGCACAATCAGGAGGCATAGAGCTTGATGGTTGTATTATGAGAATGTACAGACCTTGGTGGTAGCACAATCAGGAGGCATAGAGCTTCATCGCTGTGCAGAGCTGTACAGAGCTTAGTGATTGTTCTACTAAGAAGCACACAGCTTAATTTTCAAATTTGCACATAAACAAAGTTTCTCCATAATATGATAAATGTAATACCAGAGCGCAGAATTTTGAATGGTGGATAATACATCAGCTGAGAGGTGATAGAAGGGAATGTGCGACACATCCTGAAAATTCGACCAAACTTATTATGCAACAATTGCTGTTTTGACAACATTGGCAGTTTTCCCCTTGTTTGGTTTAGTTCATCCTCACTCATTTTAGGATTGTATTGCTAAATCTGCTTCAGTGGGGGGACTTCCACATATTCATTTGCAAAACAAGTCATTTGAACCCTAAATGGGTCAATAACTTTCAGAGGAATAGAACAGTATGACTGCTTTCTTTTGCAAATAGCGCCACACCCGGCCACAGGTTGTGTCTGGCATTGCAGATCTGCTCTACTCACTTTTAATTAACCTGCGATATCAGACACAACCTTCAGGGGTGCAGCTAATTTTGTAAGGAAGCTGCCATCGTTTTCTAATCCTTTACAAAATGTTCAGCTTGTCAGTTTTGGAGGTGTAATAGGGAGACCTTCCAGGGTCGGGTTATCTGCGTAGACCTTTGAATATCTCCGAGTGTATTTTTTTTTTATTTTGCCAATGCACATAAGTCATCTGGAATAAGACGAGGCGTGCAGTACAATCAGGCAGTCGTGCACATTTAGTACTTGCCATTTGAGCAAATGACCAAAGGATACAAAATGCCAGCGCCGTGTGATCAGTAGATCTGCAGAATACCGAGGCTCCGAGCCATTACATTGCTGCAGAGGTGACAGCGGGGGACGGTGGTTATGACTACAGGAGCTGTATGCTGCTGTATACAGACTGAGCTCCGCATTCACACTGTCAGTATAATGAAGACTAATATCCAATGATTATCATGGGCAACATCATATCTTGCCTCTATGTCTCAGGGGTAGCCAAGCCTTACTTGTAGCTGCAGAGAAGTCCTAAAGACTCCATCACCATAAAATGGTGGCATATCGCAAGGAGATGTTCTAGTGCCTGAGATATGTCGGTATAAATCTTACTGGTTACATGTCAAAATTAAAGCACTGATCTGTGCTATCGCAAGAAATAAGCAGCCTCTAAATTTGATATTTGTATTACTAGGAGGCACAGAGCCTGATGGTTGTACTGTACTACTAGGAGGCACAGAGCCTGATGGTTGTACTGTACTACTAGGAGGCACAGAGCCTGATGGTTGTACTGTACTACTAGGAGGCACAGAGCCTGATGGTTGTACTGTACTACTAGGAGGCACAGAGCCTGATGGTTGTACTGTACTACTAGGAGGCACAGAGCCTGATGGTTGTACTGTACTACTAGGAGGCACAGAGCCTGATGGTTGTACTACTAGGAGGCACAGAGCCTGATGGTTGTACTACTAGGAGGCACAGAGCCTGATGGTTGTACTACTAGGAGGCACAGAGCCTGATGGTTGTACTACTAGGAGGCACAGAGCCTAATGGTTGTACTACTAGGAGGCACAGAGCCTGATGGTTGTACTACTAGGAGGCACAGAGCCTGATGGTTGTACTACTAGGAGACACAGAGCCTGATGGTTGTACTACTAGGAGGCACAGAGACTGATGGTTGTACTACTAGGAGGCACAGAGCCTGATGGTTGTACTACTAGGAGGCACAGAGCCTGATGGTTGTACTACTAGGAGACACAGAGCCTGATGGTTGTACTACTAGGAGGCACAGAGCCTGATGGTTGTACTACTAGGAGGCACAGAGCCTGATGGTTGTACTACTAGGAGGCAAGAGCCTGATGCTTGTACTACTAGGAGGCACAGAGCCTGATGGTTGTACCACTAGGAGGCACAGAGCCTGATGGTTGTACTACTAGGAGGCACAGAGCCTGGTGGTTGTACTAGGAGGCACAAAGTCTGATGGTTGTACTACTAGGAGGCACAGAGCCTGATGGTTGTACTACTAGGAGGAACAGAGCCTGATGGTTGTACTTCTAGGAGGCACAGAGCCTGATGGTTGTACTACTAGGAGGCACAGAGCCTGATGGTTGTACTGTACTACTAGAAGGCACAGAGCCTGATGGTTGCACTACTAGGAAACACAGAGCCTGATGGTTGTACTACTAGGAGACATCGAGCTTGGTGGTTGTACTACAAGGAGGTAGAGAACTTGGCATTTCACTACTAGGAGGCACAGAGATTGACTGTTATATTATTAGGAGGCACATAATTTGGTGGTTATTCTATTGGAGACATAAAACTTGATGGTTGTACTACTAGGAGGCACAGAACTTGACATGTGTACTAGTTGGAGGCACAGAAATTAACAATTGTACTTCTAGGAGGCACAAAGCTTTGTGGTTGTACTGCTAGGAGGTACAGAATTTGGCGGTTGTACTATTAGAAGACACAGAGCTTGGTGGTTATACTATTTGGAGATACAGAGCTTGGTGGTTATACTACTTGGAGATACAGAGGTTGGTGGTTGTACTATTAGGAGGTACAGAATTTGGTGGTTATACTAGGTGACGTAGAGCTTGGCAGTTGTACTACTAGGAGGCACAGAATTTGTGTTTATATAGCCATAAGACATAGAGCTTAGTGATTGTACTACTAGGAGGCATAACAATAACTTATGAATAACATTGGTCACCTATACGTATTAATATCTAGGTCATAATGTGGGACAATAGCCAACCAATGAATGATACGGACTAAATATGGACAAATCATCAATTACGCTAGCAAAACACAGGGGGGGGGGGAGGATCTGACGATCAAAAAGTCCAAAGAATTACAAATAGTAAAAATCAACTTAATTAATAGATAATACACAATGAAAGAGGATATTATTACAGTGATTGTGAGACACACATAAATGCTAGGGACAGGCAAGACCCAAATAGACCAAAAATTCAGGCAAAAGAAAGGATTATATGATAAATGCTTGCATCACGAATATGGGGGCATAAAGTACATAATCTCGCATAATAGCAGCATATACTATCAAATCTTATCACAATAGAGTTTACATGGTGGTTGTACTACTAGGAGACATAATGTTTGGTGGTGGTACCACTAGGAGGTACAGAGCTTAGCATGTGTACTACTAGGAGGCAGAGAGCTTGGTGGTTGTGCTACTAGAAGGCACATAACTTGACATCTGTACTAGTAGGAGGCACAGAAATTAACAATTGTACTACTAGGAGGCACAGAGCTTGGTGGTGGTACTACTAGAAGGCACAGAACTTGACATCTTTACTACTAGGAGACACAAAGCTTGGTGGTTGTACTACTAGGAGGCACAGAACTTAGCATCTGTACTAGTAGGAGGCACAGAAATTAACAATTGTACTACTAGGAGGCAGAGAGCTTGGTGGTGGTACTACTAGAAGGCACAGAACTTGACATCTTTACTACTAGGAGACACAAAGCTTGGTGGTTGTACTACTAGGAGGCACAGAACTTAGCATCTGTACTAGTAGGAGGCACAGAAATTAACAATTGTACTACTAGGAGGCAGAGAGCTTGGTGGTGGTACTACTAGAAGGCACAGAACTTGACATCTTTACTACTAGGAGACACAAAGCTTGGTGGTTGTACTACTTGGAGGCACAGAACTTGACATCTGTACTAGTAGGAGGCACAGAAATCAGCAATTGTACTACTAGGAGGCATAGAGCTTGGTGGTTGTACTAAGAGGCACAGAAGTTGACATCTTTACTACTAGGAGACACAAAGCTTGGTGGTTGAACCACTGGGAAGCACAGAGCTTGGCAGTTGCACTACTAGGAAGCACAGCAGTTGGTGGTTGTAGAACTAGGAGGCACAAAGTTTGGTCATTGCAATACTAGAAGGTAAAGAGCTTGGTAGTTGCAAAGTAACAAACAGATTCTTTTCACTTATTGCAGCCCAGCAATAATGGGGGTTCCAGACACTATCCAGGTCATCACAGTCTCCCAGTGGTCTCCTTGTCATCAAGGCCACAAAAGTCTGCCATATCTTACCATGTCCTTTGCTGTCTCAAGCCATGTTATCTTTCACCAGTGGCCTCAAGGAAGGTAGTCTACAGCTCCAGATCACTTCAGGACACACATACGCAGGGTCTGTCTTTATGTCATGGTGACTCTCCATCACTTTGGAGAAATCAGCAGGTAGTTACTGTAGAATGAAGCTCTTCGTAAACATTTGGTATTCCCAGAGTCGCCCTACATCTGCCCCATCAGAGAGGCTCACTCTAGCAGTGATGCTGAGCAGATCTCTCGGGCTGTCATTGTGCTGGCTGTCAATCCTTGGCTGTCTGCACGTACTCACACATTTTCTCTAATTACGAATCATTAAGTCTCACCCTGAGGTTTTTCAGCACCCATGTTGTATTCTTTGGACCCATCGAAGCTCCATTGACCACATTTTGGCATCCTGCCCAAGTGACCTGTCACCTCACTTTGTACCCACCACACATGAAATAAAGCTCAACCAACAAAAGATATGAACAAGGTGGGCGGCTCGCCTGGTTCATTTATTTATATAAGAGTCGTGACAAGATACGTCCTCCTCCTCTCCACAAAAATGGGAATTCAACGTGACAATGCCTCTGGTACAACGTACTCAACTTTTGATTGGAGATTCTTTAAAGAGTAACTAAACATTTTATTTCTTTTTTTTTTTAAATAATTTTGTCCCATGTGGAAAGTTATAAAACTTACCATCTCCCTTTATTATGGGATTTGCATGTACGTGGCTGCTATCCTTTGCCTTTCCGCAGCCTATATGCTGGCCTTAAGCTGCATTAATATCAGACAGGAGTACAGATGATGGCAGTGATGGTCACCTACTTTGTCTCTCTGAGCAGGAGGAGCTGCTGCAGGAGATTGTCCTGATAGGCTGAACAATCGGAGGAGGAGACGGGGGCTGACCCATCACTGCCATCATCTGTACTCCAAAGTAGTATGCTCTGATATCAATGTAGGCAAATAGGATGGAGGCCACTTACATCCAATTCCTTCACAGGAGTGAAGACAAATCAACTAATAAAGTGATTTGCAAAGTTTCAAAACTTCTCTTCAAAACAAGAATGAAACTTTAGCAACTTTTTAAAGGCACTGGAAAATCTGCGTGGGTCTTCCAAAAAACAGTGTTACACCTATCCACGACCACTGGTTTAAGTAAGACTGAGCTGCAATACCAGACAAAACCCACGGACGGGTGTGGCGCTACTTCTGGAACAAGTCAGTAAATTCTAATCTTGAACATTCCATTCAGTGGGGGGAAGATTTCTGCTTCCCAAAATGAGTCATGGTCGTTGTTACCCAAGTGGATTCTGTTTTCTCGGCCCTCACCCGGGGAGGATGGAGCGGTCAGAGATGACGTCACCGTATATCGGCATCGTGGCGGTATACGCACCCTGTGTATACATCATTGCTCAGAGTGGCTATATTTGTATTTTTCATCTGTCTGGGCAGTGTGGGTGGGGGAGGGGAGCGCTTACTTAACGGGACCCCCCCCCCACCCCACGGCAATGATTATTTTTCTATATGTTTATAACAGATTGATTCTTTTCTAGGATCAGAGCGCAAGTTCACATTGAAGCATCAACACAGCTGTGTTGTGGGTTAATGGCGCCGTCTGCTTTATGTTTCCACCGCTAATCCACTAATGTTGTCGTAGCAACAATCAGGTGGGTTTTAGGTACGACGCAGGATTTAAATGCTTTATATGCAGATATTTTTTTTTCCTTTTTTTTTTGTATCCAGGCAACAATAATAAATTGCTCAGACTTTTAGCTCGAGAAAATAGAGCCGCGCCGTACGAAACTATAGCTCCTGATGTCGCCATTTGCATTCACTTTAATTGCAATCTGCTTCAGCAGAAAGAAAAAAAAAAGCGGCAATAAAACCAGAACTGAGTTGCATTAACTCTTCTGATGCCAAAAGTTAAAAAAGACAAAAAAAAGTCAAAAATTTCCAAATTTTTCCCAAACTTTCCAGTTTTCAGTTTTTTTGTTCTTTCGATTTTTTCCTCCCCTTCTTCCAAGAGGCAGAACTTTTTTATTCTTTCGTCCACATAACCATATGACGAGTTGTACTTTCGAAAACCATCGTGCATTTTACCATGCAATGAACTGGACAACGGGGAAAAAAATTTCCAAGTGAGATGAAATTGCAAAAAAAAAATAAAAAAATCTACAATAGTTTTTTTAGTTTTTTTTTTTTACAGCATCGATATTCGGTAAAATGAACCTGGCAAACACTTTACTATAATAAGCCAGCAGCAGCAATCACTTCGGTTATCCCTTTAAATGCACCCTCCCTTCTTCCTCATTGTGTGTCAGACATCTTCAGAACCTTAAGGCTATGCTTTCCATGCATTTACAGTACAATGTAAACCTATGGAAAACGCAATCCGCAGTGCCCATGCTGCGGAAAAAATGCGCGAAAACGCTGCGGGTTACATTCCGCAGCATGTCAATTCTTTGTGCGGATTCCGCAGAGGTTTACACCTGCTCCATAATAGGAATCCGCAGGTGTAAAACCACAGGTGGAATCTGCACAAAATCCGCATAAAATCCACGGTAAATCCGCAGGTAAAACGCAGTGCCTTTTACCTGCGGATTTCTCAAATCCGTTGCGGAAAAATCCGCAGAGCTGAAAACTACGTGTGCACATACCCTAAGTCTTGCAGTTCTGGTTCGGAATAAGTTCTATTAGCCTACTGTACAGAAATTGTGCATAACAACAAGAATTCTGCTTGAAAATAAACCTTCTTCAATCTTCTTTTGTACCCCTACAGTCGAGTCTAGCTATCTGATGAAATCTCTACATGTGAGTACTGGTACATAGAGACAGCCTAGAAATGGTGTCTTAAGTGCCCTACACTCACAACCTAGTAACGGAGGCAGAATAAAGATAAATACTGTGTATATATTGTATATGTTTTATGTGTACAGTCATGGCCAAAAGTATTAACACCCCTGTTATGATAAGGTAATTCAGTACCACAATGGACATAGAAGTCAGAGCACATACAGTGACCTGACAATAACCCAAAACATAGAACGAGCTCTGAGACGTGGGAACTCTGCTGACCGCAATCCCTAATCCTCTCCAACCACACTAGAGGCAGCCGTGGATTGCGCCTAACGCTCCCTATGCAACTCGGCACAGCCTGAGAAACTAGCTAGCCTGAAGATAGAAAATAAGCCTACCTTGCCTCAGAGAAATACCCCAAAGGAAAAGGCAGCCCCCACATATAATGACTGTGAGTTAAGATGAAAAGACAAACGTAGAGATGAAATAGATTTAGCAAAGTGAGGCCCGACTTTCTGAACAGAGCGAGGATAGGAAAGGTAACTTTGCGGTCAACACAAAACCCTACAAAAAACCACACAAAGGGGGCAAAAAGACCCTCCGCACCGAACTAACGGCACGGAGGTACACCCTCTGCGTCCCAGAGCTTCCAGCAAGCAAGAAAAAACAAGTAAGCAAGCTGGACAGAAAAAACAGCAAACACAATAGCAAAAGCGGAACTTAGCTATGCAGAGCAGCAGGCCACAGGAACGATCCAGGAGGAAACAGGTCCAATACTAGAACATTGACTGGAGGCCAGGATCAAAGCACTAGGTGGAGTTAAATAGAGCAGCACCTAACGACTTCACCACATCACCTGAGGAAGGAAACTCAGAAGCCGCAGTACCACTCTCCTCCACCAACGGAAGCTCACAGAGAGAATCAGCCGAAGTACCACTTGTGACCACAGGAGGGAGCTCTGCCACAGAATTCACAACAGTACTCCCCCCTTGAGGAGGGGTCACCGAACCCTCACCAGAGCCCCCAGGACGACCAGGATGAGCCATATGAAAGGCACGAACAAGATCGGGAGCATGGACATCAGAGGCAAAGACCCAGGAATTATCTTCCTGAGCATAACCCTTCCACTTAACCAGATACTGGAGTTTTCGTCTTGAAACACGAGAATCCAAAATCTTCTCCACAATATACTCCAACTCCCCCTCCACCAAAACCGGGGCAGGAGGATCAACAGATGGAACCATAGGTGCCACATATCTCCGCAACAATGACCTATGGAATACGTTATGTATGGAAAAAGAATCTGGAAGGGTCAGACGAAAAGACACAGGATTAAGAACCTCAGAAATCCTATACGGACCAATGAAACGAGGTTTAAACTTAGGAGAGGAAACCTTCATAGGAATATGACGAGAAGATAACCAAACCAAATCCCCAACACGAAGTCGGGGACCCACACAGCGTCTGCGATTAGCGAAACGTTGAGCCTTCTCCTGGGACAAGGTCAAATTGTCCACTACATGAGTCCAAATCTGCTGCAACCTGTCCACCACAGTATCCACACCAGGACAGTCCGAAGACTCAACCTGCCCTGAAGAGAAACGAGGATGGAACCCAGAGTTGCAGAAAAACGGCGAAACCAAGGTAGCCGAGCTGGCCCGATTATTAAGGGCGAACTCAGCCAAAGGCAAAAAGGACACCCAGTCATCCTGATCAGCAGAAACAAAGCATCTCAGATATGTTTCCAAGGTCTGATTGGTTCGTTCGGTCTGGCCATTAGTCTGAGGATGAAAAGCCGAGGAAAAAGACAAGTCAATGCCCATCCTAGCACAAAAGGCTCGCCAAAACCTCGAAACAAACTGGGAACCTCTGTCAGAAACGATGTTCTCTGGAATGCCATGTAAACGAACCACATGCTGGAAGAACAATGGCACCAAATCAGAGGAGGAAGGTAATTTAGACAAGGGTACCAAATGGACCATCTTAGAGAAGCGATCACAGACCACCCAAATGACTGACATCTTTTGAGAGACGGGAAGATCTGAAATAAAATCCATAGAGATGTGTCCAAGGCCTCTTCGGGACCGGCAAGGGCAAAAGCAACCCACTGGCACGAGAACAGCAGGGCTTAGCCCGAGCACAAATCCCACAGGACTGCACAAAAGAACGCACATCCCGCGACAGAGATGGCCACCAAAAGGATCTAGCCACTAACTCTCTGGTACCAAAGATTCCAGGATGACCAGCCAACACCGAACAATGAACCTCAGAGATAACTTTATTCGTCCACCTATCAGGGACAAACAGTTTCTCCGCTGGGCAATGATCAGGTTTATTAGCCTGAAATTTTTGCAGCACCCGCCGCAAATCAGGGGAAATGGCAGACACAATTACTCCCTCTTTGAGAATACCCGCCGGCTCAGATAAACCCGGAGAGTCGGGCACAAAACTCCTAGACAGAGCATCCGCCTTCACATTTTTAGAGCCCGGAAGGTACGAAATCACAAAATCAAAACGGGCAAAAAACAGCGACCAACGAGCCTGTCTAGGATTCAACCGCTTGGCAGACTCGAGATAAGTCAAGTTCTTATGATCAGTCAAGACCACCACGCGATGCTTAGCTCCTTCAAGCCAATGACGCCACTCCTCGAATGCCCACTTTATGGCCAACAACTCTCGATTGCCAACATCATAATTTCGCTCAGCAGGCGAAAACTTCCTGGAAAAGAAGGCGCATGGTTTCATCACCGAGCAATCAGAACTTCTCTGCGACAAAACAGCCCCTGCTCCAATCTCAGAAGCATCAACCTCGACCTGGAATGGAAGCGAAACATCTGGTTGACACAACACAGGGGCAGAAGAAAAACGACGCTTCAACTCTTGAAAAGCTTCCACAGCAGCAGAAGACCAATTGACCACATCAGCACCCTTCTTGGTCAAATCGGTCAATGGTTTAGCAATACTAGAAAAATTGCAGATGAAGCGACGATAAAAATTAGCAAAGCCCAGGAACTTTTGCAGACTTTTCAGAGATGTCGGCTGAGTCCAATCATGGATGGCTTGGACCTTAACAGGGTCCATCTCGATAGTAGAAGGGGAAAAGATGAACCCCAAAAATGAAACCTTCTGAACACCAAAGAGACACTTTGATCCTTTCACAAACAAAGAATTAGCACGCAGGACCTGAAACACCGTTCTGACCTGCTTCACATGAGACTCCCAATCATCCGAGAAGATCAAAATGTCATCCAAGTACACAATCAGGAATTTATCCAGGTACTCTAAGAAGATGTCATGCATAAAGGACTGAAACACTGATGGAGCATTGGCAAGTCCGAATTGCATTACTAGATACTCAAAATGGCCCTCGGGCGTATTAAATGCAGTTTTCCATTCATCACCTTGCTTAATACGCAGAAGATTATACGCACCACGAAGATCTATCTTGGTGAACCAACTAGCCCCCTTAATCTGAGCAAACAAATCAGATAACAACGGCAAGGGGTACTGAAATTTAACCGTGATCTTATTTAGAAGGTGGTAATCTATACAAGGTCTCAGCGAACCATCCTTCTTGGCCACAAAAAAGAACCCTGCTCCTAATGGCGACGATGACGGGCGAATATGCCCCTTCTCCAAGGACTCCTTCACGTAACTCCGCATAGCGGCGTGCTCAGGTACGGATAAATTAAACAGTCGACCTTTTGGGAATTTACTACCAGGAATCAAATCGATAGCACAATCACAATCCCTATGCGGAGGTAGGGCATCGGACTTGGGCTCATCAAATACATCCCGGTAATCAGACAAGAACTCTGGAACCTCAGAAGGGGTGGATGACGAAATAGACAGAAATGGGACATCACCATGTACCCCCTGACAACCCCAGCTGGACACAGACATGGATTTCCAATCTAATACTGGATTATGGACTTGTAGCCATGGCAACCCCAACACGACCACATCATGCAGATTATGCAACACCAGAAAGCGAATAACCTCCTGATGTGCAGGAGCCATGCACATGGTCAGCTGGGTCCAGTACTGAGGCTTATTCTTGGCCAAAGGCGTAGCATCAATTCCTCTCAATGGAATAGGACACTGCAAGGGCTCCAAGAAAAACCCACAACGCCTAGCATACTCCAAGTCCATCAAATTCAGGGCAGCGCCTGAATCCACAAATGCCATGACAGAATAAGATGACAAAGAGCAGATCAAGGTAACGGACAAAAGAAATTTTGACTGTACCGTACCAATGGTGGCAGACCTAGCGAACCGCTTAGTGCGCTTAGGACAATCAGAGATAGCATGAGTGGAATCACCACAGTAGAAACACAGCCCATTCAGACGTCTGTGTTCTTGCCGTTCAACTCTGGTCAAAGTCCTATCGCACTGCATAGGCTCAGGTTTATGCTCAGATAATACCGCCAAATGGTGCACAGATTTACGCTCACGCAAGCGTCGACCGATCTGAATGGCCAAAGACATAGACTCATTCAAACCAGCAGGCATAGGAAATCCCACCATGACATCCTTAAGGGCTTCAGAGAGACCCTTTCTGAAAATAGCTGCAAGCGCACCTTCATTCCATTGAGTGAGTACGGACCACTTTCTAAATTTCTGACAATATACGTCTATCTCATCCTGACCCTGACACAGAGCCAGCAAATTTTTCTCTGCCTGATCCACTGAATTAGGTTCATCGTATAGCAATCCGAGCGCCAGGAAAAATGCATCGATATTACTCAATGCAGGATCTCCTGACGCAAGAGAAAATGCCCAGTCCTGAGGGTCACCACGTAAAAAAGAAATAATGATCCTAACTTGTTGAACTGGGTCACCAGAGGAGCGAGGTTTCAAAGCCAGAAATAGTTTACAATTATTTTTGAAACTCAGAAATTTAGTTCTATCTCCAAAAAACAAATCAGGAATAGGAATTCTTGGTTCTAACATAGAATTGTGAACCACAAAGTCTTGAATATTTTGTACTCTTGCCGTGAGCTGATCAACACATGAAGACAGACCTTTAATGTCCATCGCTACACCTGTGTCCTGAACCACCCAAATGTCTAGGGAAAAAAAAGGCAAAACACAGTGCAGAGAAAAAAAAATGGTCTCAGAACTTCTTTTTTCCCTCTATTGAGAATCATTAGTACTTTGGGCCTCCAGTACTGTTATGATAAGGTAATTCAGTACCACAATGGACATAGAAGTCAGAGCACATACAGTGACCTGACAATAACCCAAAACATAGAACGAGCTCTGAGACGTGGGAACTCTGCTGACCGCAATCCCTAATCCTCTCCAACCACACTAGAGGCAGCCGTGGATTGCGCCTAACGCTCCCTATGCAACTTGGCACAGCCTGAGAAACTAGCTAGCCTGAAGATAGAAAATAAGCCTACCTTGCCTCAGAGAAATACCCCAAAGGAAAAGGCAGCCCCCACATATAATGACTGTGAGTTAAGATGAAAAGACAAACGTAGAGATGAAATAGATTTAGCAAAGTGAGGCCCGACTTTCTGAACAGAGCGAGGATAGGAAAGGTAACTTTGCGGTCAACACAAAACCCTACAAAAAACCACGCAAAGGGGGCAAAAAGACCCTCCGCACCGAACTAACGGCACGGAGGTACACCCTCTGCGTCCCAGAGCTTCCAGCAAGCAAGAAAAAACAAGTAAGCAAGCTGGACAGAAAAAACAGCAAACAAAATAGCAAAAGCGGAACTTAGCTATGCAGAGCAGCAGGCCACAGGAACGATCCAGGAGGAAACAGGTCCAATACTAGAACATTGACTGGAGGCCAGGATCAAAGCACTAGTTGGAGTTAAATAGAGTAGCACCTAACGACTTCACCACATCACCTGAGGAAGGAAACTCAGAAGCCGCAGTACCACTCTCCTCCACCAACGGAAGCTCACAGAGAGAATCAGCCGAAGTACCACTTGTGACCACAGGAGGGAGCTCTGCCACAGAATTCACAACACACCCCTGCAATTCTGTCAGATAATACACAGTTTCTTCCTGAAAATGATTGCAATCACAAATTCTTTGTCGTTATTATCTTCATTTAATTTGTCTTAAATGAAAAAACACAAAAGAGAATGAAGCAAAAAGCAAAACATTGATCATTTCACACAAAACTCCAAAAATGGGCCAGACAAAAGTATTGGCACCCTCAGCCTAATACTTGGTTGCACAACCTTTAGGCAAAATAACTGCGACCAACCGCTTCCGGTAACCATCAATGAGTTTCTTACAAAGCTCTGCTGGAATTTTAGACCATTCTTCCTTGGCAAACTGCCCCAGTTCCCTGATAGTTGAAGGGGGCCTTCTCCAAACTGCCATTTTTAGATCTCTCCACAGGTGTTCTATGGGATTCAGGTCTGGACTCATTGCTGGCCACCTTAGAAGTCTCCAGTGCTTTCTCTCAAACCATTTTCTAGTGCTTTTTGAAGTGTGTTTTGGGTCATTGTCCTGCTGGAAGACCCATGACCTCTGAGGGAGACCCAGCTTTTTCTCACTGGGCACTACATTATGCTGCAAAATTTGTTGGTAGTCTTCAAACTTCATAATGCCATGCACACGGTCAAGCAGTCCAGTGCCAGAGGCAGCAAAGCAACCCCAAAACATCAGGGAACCTCCGCCATGTTTGACTTTAGGGACCACGTTCATTTCTTTGAATGCCTCTTTTTTTCTCCTGTAAACTCTATGTTGATGCCTTTGCCCAAAAAGCTCTACTTTTGTCTCATCTGACCAGAGAACATTCTTCCAAAACGTTTTAGGCTTCTTCAGGTTAGTTTTGGCAAACTCCAGCCTGGCTTTTTTATGTCTCAGGGTAAGAAGTGGGGTCTTCCTGGGTCTCCTACCATACAGTCCCTTTTCATTCAGACGGCGACGGATAGTACGGGTTGACACTGTTGTACCCTCGGACTGCAGGGCAGCTTGAACTTGTTTGGATGTTAGTTGAGGTTCTTTATCCAACATCCACACAATCTTGCGTTGAAATCTCTTGTCAATTTTTCTTTTCCGTCCACATCTAGGGAGGTTAGCCACAGTGTCATGGGCTTCAAACTTCATGATGACACTGCCCACGGTAGACACAGGAACATTCAGGTCTTTGGAGATGGACTTGTAGCCTTGAGATTGCTCATGCTTCCTCACAATTTGGTTTCTCAAGTCCTCAGACAGTTCTTTGGTCTTCATTCTTTTCTCCATGCTCAATGTGGTGCACACAAGGACACAGGACAGAGGTTGAGTCAACTTTAATCCATGTCAACTGGCTGCAAGTGTGATTTAGTTATTGCCAACACCTGTTAGGTGCCACAGGTAAGTTACAGGTGCTGTTAATTACACTAATTAGAGAAGCATCACATGATTTTTCGAACAGTGCCAATTCTTTTGTCCACCCCCTTTTTTATGTTTGGTGTGGAATTATATCCAATTTGGCCTTAGGTCAATTCTTTTTGTGTTTTTTTCATTTAAGACAAATTAAATGAAGATATTAATACCAAAGAATTTGTGATTGCAATCATTTTCAGGAAGAAACTGAGTATTATCTGACAGAATTGCAGGGGTGTCAATACTTTTGGCCATGACTGTATATATTGCACAGATACTGGGTCTATTATGTATAGTCTGTGTATATATTGTGTACAGTTGAAACCAAAATCAGAGAGTTATATTGCACAAAATAGTTAATAAATAGTGATGAGCGAGTGTACTCGTTGCTCGGGGTTTTCCGAGCACGCTCAGGTGGTCTCCGAGTATTTATGACTGCTCGGAGATTTAGTTTTCATCGCAGCAGCTGAATGATTTACAGCTACTAGCCAGCTTGATTACATGTGGGGATTCCCTAGCAACCAGGCAACCCCGACATGTACTCAGCCTGGCTAATAGCTGTAAATCATTCAGCTGCCGCGATGAAAACTAAATCTCCAAGCAGTCATAAATATTCAGAGTTCACCCGAGCGGTTTCCTGAGCAATGAGTACACTCGCTCATCACTAATAAATAACATTTCCCACATGTCTACTTTATATCAGCACAATTTTTGAAACATAATTGTTTTTTTTGTTATGAAGTTATAAGGGTTCAAAGTTGACCACCGATTTCTAATTTTTACAACAAAATTTGCAAAACCATTTTTTTATAGACCACCTCACCTTTGAAGTGACTTTGAGGGGCCTATATGACATAAAATAGCCAAAATTACACCATTCTAAAAACTGCACCCCTCAAGGTGCTCAAAACCACATTCAAGATGTTTATTAACCCTTCAGGTGCTTCCCAGGAATTTTTAGAATGTGGAGGAAAAAATAAACATTTACTTTTCTTTCACAAAAAATTTAATTTAGACTTATATTTTTTACTTTCGCAAGGGTAACAGGGGAAAATGGACCATTCATTTTGATGTGCAATTTCTTCTGAGCATGCTGATACCCCATTTGTGGGGGAAATCTACTGTTTGGGTGCACAGCAGAGCTCAGAAGGGAAGGAGCGCCATTCGACTTTTTGAATGCAAAATTTGCTGGCATGATTAGCAGATGCCATGTCATGTTTGGAGAGCCCCTGATGTGACACCATTTTGGAAACTAGACCCCTTAGGGAACTTATCTAGATGTGTATTAAGCACCTTGAACCCCCAGATGCATCACAGAAGTTTATAACGTTAAGTCGTGAAAATTAAAAAAAAAAAAACTAATTTTTTCCAGATAAATCAATTTTAGCTACAAATTTTGCATTTTCGTAAGGGTAACGAGAAAAATTGCTCCATACAATTTGTTGCCCAATTTCTCCTGAGTACGCCAATACCCAAAATGTGGAGGAAAACAACTGTTTGGGTGCATGGCAGGGCTTGGAAGTAAAGGAGCGCCATTTGACTTTTTGAATGTAAAATATGCTGAAATAATTAGCGGCCGCCATGTCGCGTTTGGAGAGCCCCTGATGTGCCTAAACAATAGAAACTCCCACAAAGGACACCATTTTGTAAACTAGGCCCCTTAGGGAACTTATCTAGATGTGTATTGAGCACCCTGAACCCCAAAGTGCTTCACAGAAATTTATAACGTTATTAAACCGTGAAAATAAAAAAAAAAAACACATTTTTCCCACAAAAATCTTTTTTTTTTACCTACAAATTTTGTATTTTCTCAAGGGCAAAAGGAGAAAGTGGACCCCAAGGGTTGTTAGGCAATTTCTCCTGAGTTCACCGATACCCCATATGTGGTCAAAAACTACTTTTGAGGTACAGTGCAAAGCGCAGAAGGGAAGTAGCGCCATATTACAGTGCAGATTTTGCTGCACTTGTTTGAGGGCGCCATGTTAGATTGGCAGAGCCCTTGAGGTGCCAGAACAGCAGAACCCCCCATAAGGGACCACATTTTGGAAATTATAACCCTTTGGGAATTTATCTACGGGTCTAGTGATGATTTTGACTCCATGGGTGTTTTCCAGAAACAGGCAACAGTGGATGTTGCTGAGTGAAAATTGCAAACAGCCGTTGTAGTGACCAGTACGCCGTAGTGACCAGTACATTGCAGTCACCAGTACATTATGCCCAGCTCATGCTTCTGGAGACACGCACCTGTAAACTAGGTGGGCTCTCATCACTACAGAAATGCCAAACATGTGGTTGCTAAATGTGGTTTAGGTGGAGCGCTCACCAGGGCCGTGGGGATACTCGGTACAGGGCCGTTTCTTAAAGGGATGTGTCACGGCAGCAGTGACCTGGTCCATGGCCCTGGGCATCCAATAAAAGAGTGATGATTATAAGGGGAACAAAGTTTATGGGGAAAGGGGAATTGTTCACGACGCCACCTGTGGCGTTCGGCAGATAGGAGATGTTAACCGATGCTGCTTAAAGAGACCGCTTGGGCTGATGGTGATGCAGTAGTGACGGTCCTCGGTCATCACGCCAATGATTATCCTGGTGTGCGTCAATAACGTGAGTCTACCCAAATGTAGACTACCCAAATGTGAGTCTACCCAAATGTACAGGTAGAGCTACACCCCAGGGCAGTGATGGTGTTAGAGGTTATGGTGGTGATGGTGGTTGTAGTGCAGGGCAGGTGACGCAGTAATAATTCAGAGGACACAGCAGAGTGCAGTTTCCACACGTTTACTCATAGTTCTTAGTTGTAGTCCCCAGCCGGGGTGCTGTGTCTTCCAGGTCTGTGGTCCAGTCAGCTCTCAAGTAAATTGGGTGCACCTTCCAGAACCCCCCTTCTATGTTCCTTTCCTGGCCGTCTCGCTGCGCTGGCTCTCAACCTCCTGCACTGCGCCTTCACACAGTGTCCCAATACAGCAGCCTCAGATCTTGTTGGGCGACACTCTCGGTTGGTCCCCTGGATACTATGCGGCTGCCTTTTCAGCGAATGTGTTGGATGTGGCTGCACCACATGCAGATGCTGCATCCTGCGGTTAGCTAGCTGAGTCCTTAGTTTCTCCACTGCGACCTGGTCCCTCCACCCGACTATGGTCAGCATGGATGCGGGCCCCACGGGTGGACTGCTCACTACCCGTGCCCCTCGGACCCCTTCTGCCCTTAGCTGCGTTCTTTCACTCCTTCTCTTTTGGTCTCTCAGAACCAACTGCTCTGCACACTGTTCTCCACATGTCTGCTCTGCTCTTCTCCCTGCAGACTCACTGTCTGCCTTCTAGACTGTTCTAACTGCCTTGTAAGCTCCTCCCCTACTCTACCTTCCCCACCCACTCTCCAACACCCTTTTCTGTCCAGCCTGGGATGAGGCCTTCCTCCCTAAGGGTACGCCCAGTTGCCCCGACTGAACTGGTGTATGTTGGATGTGAGTGTTAGGCTGCCGTCATACTAGCAGTATTTGGTCAGTATTTTACATCAGTATTTGTAAGCCAAAACCAGGAGTGGGTGATAAATGCAGAAGTGGTGCATATGTTTCTATTATACTTTTCCTCTATTTGTTCCACTCCTGGTTATGGCTTACAAATACTGATGTAAAATACTGACCAAATACTGCTAGTGTGACAGCAGCCTTAGAGTCCTGGGTAGTGCTCCCTCCTTACCTGAGAGTTGGATACCACACCTCTGGATGAGGTGCAGCACCTCTGTGGCGACCAGACCTCAGGGGCGCCACATAGGCACAATGGGGCTCAGAAGCGAGGATGCATTTGGATTTGGGAGTGGAGAATTTGCTGAATTTCTTTTGGATGACAGGCTGTATGGACGCATCATGCAGCCTGCCATCTAGATGTAGCAGTACTAGACCCGTTGTTGGACAAATGTATTAAAACCATCTCTGCAGAAAGGCGAGGATTATTGTTGTTTGTTTTTTTACCTCTTTTGCTGAGGATGAGTGCATCGGTGGAATAGGTGAAGTTGTAAGTATGGTTTAATTAAGATTATTAAAGGAGTCTGTGTCATTTTTTCAATTAAAGGACTTTTTCTGAGTATCTGTTTTCTTACAATATGACTATGGGGTTAGTAATGGGGGCTTCTTATTGACGCCTCTCCATTATTAACCTCAGGGCTTGATGTCACCTGACAATACAAAGGTGACATCGACCACCCCAATTATCATCCCACTTGCCACCACTACAGGGCAAGTGGGAGGAGGGAGGCTAAGTGCCAGAATTGGCATATCTTAGAGATGCGCCTTTTCTGGGGCAGCTGAGAGTCATGTTTTTAGCCTGGGGGGACCGGTATCCATGGCCCCTTCCTAGGCTATTAATATCAACCCGCAGCTGTCTGCAAAGCCTTGCTGAATTATTAATTATAGGGAGACCCTACATCATTTTTTTACTGTTCCCCTATTTTAATAGCCAGTAAAGGCTAAGTATACAGTTGTGAGCTGATATTAATAACCTGGGAAGTTCCATGGGTATTACTCCCTTCCCAGGTTATAAACATCGGGCTCCAGCCATCAGCTTTCCCTCTGCTGGTTACAAAAATTGTGCGGTAGCCCACGCCATTTTTTTCCCCAAGAAATAATCTTTTAGTAATTAAATACATGTACAGTAAGCTGCACACACTGTACTAATTGCATTTGTCCCTGACATCTATATACTGTAACTATTCTATTTGTATTAACTGTATTTAATCCATCTCTTCTATCCTGTCGGCTCCTGCAGTGATTTTACAGTACACGGCACATGAATTGTTGGCTTTTCTTCTATGTAATATACAGTATATACAGTACATATATATATATATATATGTGTCACTGACATCTATATATTTATGTATTCTATGTGTATATATCTATTCAATTCTAACTGTCAGTGTGATTTTACAGCACCCGCAGATGAATTGCCGGCTTTTCAAATACGATAGGTGTATAAAAATCGGACAGCACTCGCATGGTCCAAGTGCTGTGTGTTTTTTTTCTCGCAACATTTGACTTCTATTGTGGCATGCGATGCGATTTCCGATTACAATCGCATGCTGCGACTTTTTTCCCGTCTGATCATGATCCGATCCGAGCTGGAAAAAAAACGCAGATGAACACACAATGATAGAATAACATTGGTCTGAATTCCGATTTTTTTTTATCAGACTGCATTCGTCCGTTTTCATCGCAAGTGGGAATGAGCCCTTAAAAAAACTAATAAAGACTTTTCAGCTTCCTGAAAGATGCACTAAAGGGTTATTCTGACCCCATGGATCTTGAGAATAGGACTTGACATGCGCCATAAGAATGGCGCAGTGACCGCAGGCATGCGAGGTGCCTGCTCTCTATGTTCTTCCACCACTGCATTCATTATTCCTTGGCACTGGTGGAGGTCAGATCCCCCCACATCCCTGGATTAGAAACTCAGTGCTTGGAATAACGCTTCAAGCTGGTTTTTATTAGACAAAATACATACAGAACATGTAGCTAAAATACGGCCGTAAAGGTCCCCTAAAAGTGAAAACAAAAGTATGTGCATATTGTAGGGATTGTTTAACGTTTGTTCTTCAGGAGCACACCGCTCCTCTACCGCCTGGCTTCCTGTTTGAGCTCCTGATGATTGACAGTTCGGACTGGCAGCATGGCTACACCGCTGCGCAGAAATGAGGCTTCTCCAGTGCTAAAAGCAGTTTCAGCTTTGCTTCTGAAGTATTGGAGAAGCCACAGGGGACTGAGACTGGCTGGATCTGCACAGCTTCAGAGCAGCGCTCGCAAGCTCTGTAGGAAAGAGATTGCATGTACACTTTCCTTGCCTAGGAGACCCATCACCGCAGAGGTAGCTGGCACCTGGGCAATGAGCTCTAAACTATGAAATTAAACATCTCTGCATTATTTAGAGGATACGTTATTGGAGGGGGTTTTAAAAAATAAATTGCAGATTTGCTGATTTTTACAAGCACTTACCAATATTAACCATTGAACATGAGACAACCCCTTTAACTGCAAGCATAAGAGCCCCCAAAAAGACCATTCACCTGGAAGAGCCTCATCTTTTTCCTTCATGAAGCACTCACTCTCCTTTGGACAGATAGGGAATGGGACACACAGATAAGCCAGTGGCTGATCTTTAATGGACCTGTGGTCCTAGTGTCAGTGAGGTGCCTGTGCAGCGCCCCAGAGATCTGGTCGTTGCAGTATGACGCTCTGCCGCTAAGGGGAGTGATGGTACATCTGATGGCACTGAAGGAATTCTACTGACCAGGTATCACCAGCACACATTACACTTCACACTCCGGCCACTAAGGGGAGAAAAAGGCTTTATTTATTGGGCCACTCCTCACACTGGTAAAACTAGGGGTTGGATAGGAAGTTAGTCAGAAGCTGACTGGGTTGGATTCAGGCAACATCCCGTGGCAGGGGGTGTTGCAGGGAGAAGACACAAGGGTGTCAGGCGTGGGAACCTGGCAGGTGCCTAGCGAACAGAGCAGAACGTTACAGAACCGCGCCTGCACACCCCGCGGCGGTATCCTAAGAGAGAGACACGAAGGGAAGGATATTGTGGAACAGTGAGAAACGAGATCAAGCACAAAGGAGAGCCAGTAGGAGTCGTGCCGTGAGACCGAGGCAACATCCTACTGAGGCGCGTAGCCGGTGGCCGGAACACCGCGGGAGTAACTGACTCTAGGCCTTACTTCAAACTCCGCAGGACAGTTAATTATAGGTTGGCTGTCTACCTTAAATTTCCTACGAAGACATAGGGGGCAACGCGTGGAGAGGGGCGTCTCTAGGGTCCCGGAAGAGCTCCGAGCCTTCCCGTCATACGGGTGCGTCCTAGCCATAACATACTGGGGGACGAGAAACTAGTAACATCTGGAACAAGAGAGAGAGAATTAGAAAGAACGAACGAACGAGAACAGAAGTTGTGAGGACTATTCCGAATGCTCAGCAGGGTAGGACTACAACACACAGGCGCTAGTGGTAGGCACTGATTTCCACCTGCAAAGGGAACTCTGGATGTGCCATCGGACCGGCCGGTCTCAGACAGCTCTGTTAATCGTGCTCTGGATTGAGGATCCTGAAGTCTTCAGTAAAGAGGTAAAGAGACTGCAACCCTGTGTCCTCGTTATTGACTGCACCTCACACCATCACCATCCACCTTACTGGGAAGCCCTGGGGACATACTTCACCTGTGGGGAGGTATACCATCCAGCTGCCATTCCATCACCCCAGCGGACCCCAAGCAGCGTCGGTCACCCTGACCGAACACCACAGGTGGCGTCACGAATCCCTGACAGACTGTACCACCTTTATTGGACGCCTCTTAGCAGGGTCGCGGACCAGGTCTAGCCACCGTGACAGTCTCAGAGCCGAACCAGAGAGGCCCGATACCGAGAACTCGTGGCCCTGTGTCTGGGGGTGATCCACCTGTCAAGCAGGGCCAATTTTATGGTAGTATTAATTTTTTTTCTACAAACTTTTTTTTCTTCTTTTAAATAGTCTTTGGTTTCATCAGAGCAATATGGTCACTGGTATTGCTCTGTCTAAAGTGACTTCATCTACTTTGGACTTTGGCTAAAGCTTATTTAGCATAGTCAGAAGTATCTGCCCCATCACATGTCAAGTCTTGACCTCCTTACAGATGGACCTCGATCCATTATTTCAGCCCAGTACCTGGAGGACATGAGCCCCCAATACACAGCCCAGTCATGACCGGATACCACTGCTTATAACTCAGTATTGATTCCAGTCCTTCGGATATTATTCACACCCCGTACCTTGGAGTAATAACTCTGGATCCTACTGACACATGATCCTCCGCTCGGTGGCTTGCTCGGCGTTTAGCGTCTGGTAGAAGCAATGACATGCACAGGACGCCATAATTCATCTAAATCAAGGCAAAATGAGTCAAAATAAATCACCCGCGTCCCCCGGAGGAGCAGCGGCTGGAGATGGAGGACGGCCGATTATGGGGACATTTACTACAATGATGATGTAGAAGGTGATCTCGAAACAGCGAAGACATGATGAATGGCGTCTTGTGATGGTTACCGTCAGAATAAGAAGTAAGACATAGACTCCAGCGTGATGCAGATGGGGTCTGGCGGTGACGGTCCTCGGTCATCACGCCAATGATTATCCTGGTGTGCGTCAATAACGTGAGTCTACCCAAATGTAAAGGAAACCTCAATATTGCCCCAGGATCCGGTTGATGACATCCTTATCTGAGGACACTCGCTCATCGTTAGTTTTGACTTCGTTCCCGGCTTGTATTCTACCAGGCGTGCTTTGTATTTATTCACATCGCCCTGGGTTATCAGCCCTCTATTGGCGCCATGGTGGTCTGTACCCTTACGGTAAGTACTGGGGATGGCATCAGAGTCATAGCTAAGCTTTTCTTCACATGGGCCCAAAAATCAGTATGTTACCCTAGGTCATGATCTATCCAGTGTCCTTATGGCGCCCACTGACGTTGAGCATCTGGGGCACAGGACTGCCACCAGCGTCGCCCAGCTATACCCCTGACCGGCACCCTATGAAGGCTTCAACACTTACTATTCGGCCGGGTTGAAACATCACAGCCTTTCCAGTTGGCGGAGGCCATTACCATGTGTATATAAGATACTTTCCCTGTTGGCACCGGCGGCTCCATTCGTTGGCAGATTTCTTTCGATAAGCCGCGGTGTCTTGCAGAATTGTATCTGGGATTCGTGCTGCTCTGATGATTTCTGTGTATAACCCCCAGCAGACGCCAATACTCTCACACTCACCGCGCTCCTCCAGAGCAGACCCCATTAGCTCTTGATGTCTAGGGTTCGGTTACCCAGAGGCCTTTGCACTACAATGCTGGAAGAAGAAAGAGTCGTTGCGGAGGGCTCAGACTCCGCGCGGTTTCCTCGGAGGAATCCAGCTGCGCTCCTTTCCCTCTTCCCTCCTCTATTTGCATTACAAAGATGCATTATTCCCGGCATATCCCGCAGACTGCAGACTACTGACAACCCAACGCTGCCAACAAAAGCCTCAGATTAAGTCAAGTACCAATTCAACAGCTCGAAATTCAAAGCTATATATCACCAAGTCTTCAGCTTTCCTAAAGTCCTAAGTGGCCTATTGCATGCCCACCATAACTACCTACACCAAGGTGGGCACCAAGCCTACTGCAGAAATCTATCCCGGCTCAGGGGTGTAACAATAGGAAGGGGGAAAAGTGTGCCATATGCCAGGAGGGTGCCAGCAAGCCACTTGGGGTATTTAAAAATAGGCACTTACAGTATTATTTGCCCTAAGTAAAGGAAAGACTGCCTGCTGCCGCAAACCCGCAATATAAAAATGCCATTCTGTTTTTCGCTTTTTTTTTTTAATAGTATTTACAGTAGGGGTTAATTTATATTATATGTTTGTTTTTTTATTGTTTTACATTTTTAGATTTTATTAATTTTTTTTTTTAATATTGTTAAAAACTTTTTATATTTTTTCTGCTCCCAATATGGCTGTTAGAGACAGATGCCGGCTACATGATATTGCCGGTATCTGCCACGTGTGGAGGGAGTTCATCGGCTAAGCCCCCTCTACCCATGCGGACATGTTCTAATGCAGGAAGGGGTTAAATAGAATTCTTACTAATACGACAATAGAATACGTGGTGATTTGTATTGTGACTTGATTCTATATCTTTTAATGGGAATTTTTCTTTGATCCAATGAACATATCCAGTTTCATAATTTTGGTCTTTCTGCCCCCTCCCCCCCATTTTCATCACATACATTATTTCAATTTCATACTTTGTAGTACAGGAAATAAATTAAAGAAATTCCCTACTACAAATGAAAATTCTATTTGCCGGTGTCCCTGCTTTAGAGGGAGTCCCATTACTTGTGTAGTGTAGCTTCACAGCCAAACACATCGCAGATAAGTGACCACCCATGTGATGGTGACACAACCAGTCCAAGTGGGGCCTTCCCTGCTTCCAGCTCCTCCAAGGAGTGGAAGAGCAGATAAACTGTGAAGCAGGTTCTTGGGTGATGCACAGTTTGGTTTTTTGATGAGGTGCATCACAATTTTCTTGGCATCATGGGCCATCACTATGATAAGCAAAGTGGCATTGTATGCAGTGTTAATCTTTATTTTTTATATAGCGCTAACATATTCCGCAGCGCTTTACAGGTTGCACACATTATCATCACTGTCCCCGATGGGGCTCACAATCTAAATTCCCTATCAGTATGTCTTTGGAATGTGGGAGGAAACCGGAGTGCCCGGAGGAAACCCACGCAAACACGGAGAGAACATACAAACTCTTTGCAGATGTTGTCCTGGGTGGGATTAGAACCCAGGACCCCAGCGCTGCAAGGCTGCTATGCTAACCACTGCGCCACCGTGCTGCCCTATTTCTCATGGTAAATTTCCAACAGATGTTTCAAATTGAGCCACACATAATGCCAATGAGCTTTATATTCAGTTACCATGTCCTATAGTACGACTCACCATCAATTTCCCTCAGCTGGAAAATCAATTACTTCATCTGCTCTAAGCATAACAAACTGTCTCTGCTGCAGTTCACACTACTAAGCTGCGGCAACGTTATGTATCTTCTCTATAAGTAAGGATTCAGTTTGTCTGTTCATCGCTGTTGCTTGTGACTAAGTTAGTTTGCTGATTAACCCTTCATCTGCTGTAAGCATAGCAAACTCTTCTTTGGTGATATTCACTGTTATGCTTCGGTAATTCAGTACCACAATGGACATAGAAGTCAGAGCACATACAGTGACCTGACAATAACCCAAAAACATAGAACGAGCTCTGAGACGTGGGAACTCTGCTGACCGCTATCCCTAATCCTCTCCAACCACACTAGAAGCAGCCGTGGATTGCGCCTAACGCTCCCTATGCAACTCGGCACAGCCTGAGAAACTAGCTAGCCTGAAGATAGAAAATAAGCCTACCTTGCCTCAGAGAAATACCCCAAAGGAAAAGGCAGCCCCCCACATATAATGACTGTGAGTAAGATGAAAAGACAAACGTAGAGATGAAATAGATTTAGCAAAGTGAGGCCCGACTTTCTGAACAGAGCGAGGATAGGAAAGGTAACTTTGCGGTCAACACAAAACCCTACAAACAACCACGCAAAGGGGGCAAAAAGACCCTCCGTACCGACTAACGGCACGGAGGTACACCCTCTGCGTCCCAGAGCTTCCAGCAAGCAAGAAAACCAACCAAGCAAGCTGGACAGAAAAAAAACAGCAAACAAAAATAATAAAAGCGGAACTTAGCTATGCAGAGCAGCAGGCCACAGGAACAATCCAGGAGGAAGCAAGTCCTATACTAGAATATTGACTGGAGGCCAGGATCAAAGCACTAGGTGGAGTTAAATAGAGCAGCACCTAACGACTTCACCACATCACCTGAGGAAGGAAACTCAGAAGCCGCAGTACCACTCTCCTCCACCAACGGAAGCTCATAGAGAGAATCAGCCGAAGTACCACTTGTGACCACAGGAGGGAGCTCTGCCACAGAATTCACAACAGTACCCCCCCCTTGAGGAGGGGTCACCGAACCCTCACCAGAGCCCCCAGGACGACCAGGATGAGCCATATGAAAGGCACGAACAAGATCGGGAGCATGGACATCAGAGGCAAAGACCCAGGAATTATCTTCCTGAGCATAACCCTTCCACTTAACCAGATACTGGAGTTTCCGTCTTGAAACACGAGAATCCAAAATCTTCTCCACAATATACTCCAACTCCCCCTCCACCAAAACCGGGGCAGGAGGATCAACAGATGGAACCATAGGTGTCACGTATCTCCGCAACAATGACCTATGGAATACGTTATGGATGGAGAAAGAATCAGGAAGGGTCAAACGAAAAGACACAGGATTAAGAACCTCAGAAATCCTATACGGACCAATGAAACGAGGTTTAAACTTAGGAGAGGAAACCTTCATAGGAAAATGACGAGAAGACAACCAAACCAAATCCCCAACATGAAGTCGGGGACCCACACAGCGTCTGCGATTAGCGAAACGTTGAGCCTTCTCCTGGGACAAGGTCAAATTGTCCACTACATGAGTCCAAATCTGCTGCAACCTGTCCACCACCGCATCCACACCAGGACAGTCCGAAGGCTCAACCTGCCCTGAAGAGAAACGAGGATGGAACCCAGAGTTGCAGAAAAACGGCGAAACCAAGGTAGCCGAGCTGGCCCGATTATTAAGAGCGAACTCAGCCAAAGGCAAAAAGGACACCCAGTCATCCTGATCAGCAGAAACAAAGCATCTCAGATAGGTTTCCAAGGTCTGATTGGTTCGTTCGGTCTGGCCATTAGTCTGAGGATGGAAAGCCGAGGAAAAAGACAAGTCAATGCGCATCCTAGCCCAAAAGGCTCGCCAAAACCTCGAAACAAACTGGGAACCACTGTCAGAAACAATATTCTCTGGAATGCCATGTAAACGAACCACATGCTGGAAGAACAATGGCACCAAATCAGAGGAGGAAGGTAATTTAGACAAGGGTACCAAATGGACCATCTTAGAGAAGCGATCACAAACCACCCAAATGACTGACATCTTTTGAGAGACGGGAAGATCTGAAATAAAATCCATAGAGATATGTGTCCAAGGCCTCTTCGGGACCGGCAAGGGCAAAAGCAACCCACTGGCACGAGAACAGCAGGGCTTAGCCCGAGCACAAATCCCACAGGACTGCACAAAAGAACGCACATCCCGCGACAGAGATGGCCACCAAAAGGATCTAGCCACTAACTCTCTGGTACCAAAGATTCCAGGATGACCAGCCAACACCGAACAATGAACCTCAGAGATAACTTTATTCGTCCACCTATCAGGGACAAACAGTTTCTCCGCTGGGCAACGATCAGGTTTATTAGCCTGAAATTTTTGCAGCACCCGCCGCAAGTCAGGGGAGATGGCAGACACAATTACTCCCTCTTTGAGAATACCCACCGGCCCAGATAAACCCGGAGAGTCGGGCACAAAACTCCTAGACAGGGCATCCACCTTCACATTTTTAGAGCCCGGAAGGTACGAAACCACAAAGTCAAAACGGGCAAAAAACAGCGACCAACGAGCCTGTCTAGGATTCAACCGCTTGGCAGACTCAAGATAAGTCAAGTTCTTATGATCAGTCAATACCACCACGCGATGCTTAGCTCCTTCAAGCCAATGACGCCACTCCTCGAATGCCCACTTAATGGCCAGCAACTCTCGATTGCCAACATCATAATTTCGCTCAGCAGGCGAAAACTTCCTGGAAAAGAAGGCGCATGGTTTCATCACCGAGCAACCAGAACTTCTCTGCGACAAAACAGCCCCTGCTCCAATCTCAGAAGCATCAACCTCGACCTGGAATGGAAGCGAAACATCTGGTTGACACAACACAGGGGCAGAAGTAAAACGACGCTTCAACTCCTGAGAAGCTTCCACAGCAGCAGAAGACCAATTGACCACATCAGCACCCTTCTTGGTCAAATCGGTCAATGGTTTAGCAATACTAGAAAAATTGCAGATGAAGAGACGATAAAAATTAGCAAAGCCCAGGAACTTTTGCAGACTTTTCAGAGATGTCGGCTGAGTCCAATCATGGATGGCTTGGACCTTAACAGGGTCCATCTCGATAGTAGAAGGGGAAAAAATTAACCCCAAAAATGAAACCTTCTGAACACCAAAGAGACACTTTGATCCCTTCACAAACAAAGAATTAGCACGCAGGACCTGAAACACCGTTCTGACCTGCTTCACATGCGACTCCCATTCATCCGAGAAGACCAAAATATCATCCAAGTATACAATCAGGAATTTATCCAGGTACTCTCGGAAGATGTCATGCATAAAGGACTGAAACACTGATGGAGCATTGGCAAGTCCGAATGGCATTACTAGGTACTCAAAATGGCCCTCGGGCGTATTAAATGCAGTTTTACATTCATCGCCTCGCTTAATACGCACTAGATTATACGCACCACGAAGATCTATCTTGGTGAACCAACTAGCCCCCTTAATCCGAGCAAACAAATCAGATAACAGCGGCAAGGGGTACTGAAATTTAACCGTGATCTTATTTAGAAGGCGGTAATCTATACAAGGTCTCAGCGAACCATCCTTCTTGGCTACAAAAAAGAACCCTGCTCCTAATGGCGACGATGACGGGCGAATATGCCCCTTCTCCAGGGATTCCTTCACATAACTGCGCATAGCGGCGTGCTCAGGCACAGATAAATTAAACAGTCGACCTTTTGGGAATTTACTACCAGGAATCAAATCGATAGCACAATCACAATCCCTATGCGGAGGTAGGGTATCGGACTAGGGCTCATCAAATACATCCCGGTAATCAGACAAGAACTCTGGGACCTCAGAAGGGGTGGATGATGAAATAGACAGAAATGGGACATCACCATGTACCCCCTGACAACCCCAGCTGGACACAGACATGGATTTCCAATCTAATACTGGATTATGGACTTGTAGCCATGGCAAACCCAACACGACCACATCATGCAGATTATGCAACACCAGAAAGCGAATAACCTCCTGATGTGCAGGAGCCATGCACATGGTCAGCTGGGTCCAGTACTGAGGCTTATTCTTGGCCAAAGGCGTAGCATCAATTCCTCTCAATGGAATAGGACACTGCAAGGGCTCCAAGAAAAACCCACAACGCCTAGCATACTCCAAGTCCATCAAATTCAGGGCAGCACCTGAATCCACAAATGCCATGACAGAATAAGATGACAAAGAGCAGATCAAGGTTACGGACAAAAGAAATTTTGACTGTACCTTACCAATGGTGGCAGACCTAGCGAACCGCTTAGTGTGCTTAGGACAATCAGAGATAGCATGAGTGGAATCACCACAGTAGAAACACAGCCCATTCTGACGTCTGTGTTCTTGCCGTTCAACTCTGTTCAAAGTCCTATCGCACTGCATAGGCTCAGATTTATGCTCAGATAATACCGCCAAATGGTGCACAGATTTACGCTCACGCAAGCGTCGACCGATCTGAATGGCCAAAGACATAGACTCATTCAGACCAGCAGGCATAGGAAATCCCACCATGACATCCTTAAGGGCTTCAGAGAGACCCTTTCTGAAAATAGCTGCGAGCGCACCTTCATTCCATTGAGTGAGTATGGACCACTTTCTAAATTTCTGACAATATACCTCTATCTCATCCTGACCCTGACACAGAGCCAGCAAATTTTTCTCTGCCTGATCCACTGAATTAAGTTCATCGTACAGCAATCCAAGCGCCAGGAAAAACGCATCAATATTACTTAATGCAGGATCTCCTGGCGCAAGAGAAAATGCCCAGTCCTGAGGGTCGCCACGTAAAAAAGAAATAACGATCCTAACTTGTTGAACTGGGTCACCAGAGGAGCGAGGTTTCAAAGCCAGAAATAGTTTACAATTATTTTTGAAACTCAGAAATTTAGTTCTATCTCCAAAAAACAAGTCAGGAATAGGAATTCTTGGTTCTAACATAGAATTCTGAACCACAAAGTCTTGAATATTTTGTACTCTTGCCGTGAGCTGATCCACACATGAAGACAGACCTTTAATGTCCATCACTACACCTGTGTCCTGAACCACCCAAATGTCTAGGGGAAAAAAAAGGCAAAACACAGTGCAGAGAAAAAAAAATGGTCTCAGAACTTCTTTTTTCCCTCTATTGAGAATCATTAGTACTTTAGGCCTCCAGTACTGTTATGCTTCGGTAATTCAGTACCACAATGGACATAGAAGTCAGAGCACATACAGTGACCTGACAATAACCCAAAAACATAGAACGAGCTCTGAGACGTGGGAACTCTGCTGACCGCAATCCCTAATCCTCTCCAACCACACTAGAAGCAGCCGTGGATTGCGCCTAACGCTCCCTATGCAACTCGGCACAGCCTGAGAAACTAGCTAGCCTGAAGATAGAAAATAAGCCTACCTTGCCTCAGAGAAATACCCCAAAGGAAAAGGCAGCCCCCCACATATAATGACTGTGAGTAAGATGAAAAGACAAACGTAGAGATGAAATAGATTTAGCAAAGTAAGGCCCGACTTTCTGAACAGAGCGAGGATAGGAAAGGTAACTTTGCGGTCAACACAAAACCCTACAAACAACCACGCAAAGGGGGCAAAAAGACCCTCCGTACCGACTAACGGCACGGAGGTACACCCTCTGCGTCCCAGAGCTTCCAGCAAGCAAGAAAACCAACCAAGCAAGCTGGACAGAAAAAAAACAGCAAACAAAAATAACAAAAGCGGAACTTAGCTATGCAGAGCAGCAGGCCACAGGAACAATCCAGGAGGAAGCAAGTCCTATACTAGAACATTGACTGGAGGCCAGGATCAAAGCACTAGGTGGAGTTAAATAGAGCAGCACCTAACGACTTCACCACATCACCTGAGGAAGGAAACTCAGAAGCCGCAGTACCACTCTCCTCCACCAACGGAAGCTCATAGAGAGAATCAGCCGAAGTACCACTTGTCACCACAGGAGGGAGCTCTGCCACAGAATTCACAACAATTCACACTAAAACGCTGCAGCAAACAGTGTATGTCGTCTCTGCAAGAAAGTATTCAGTTTGCCTGTTCATCACTGCTATCTATGACCCTGCCAAAAAAAACTATGTTTGTTCATAGTATGTAACTCTGTTTTTAACCATTTGTTTGCTGCAAATCCTGGACAGACTTTACATCTGCACTTCCTAAACATCTGGCTCTGTGTCTTCTGGTGTTTCTTGCTTGGCATATCTGTCTTTTCTGGCCCTTACAAATCCACGTACTGTCCAGAAAGTCCTACATGCTGTGCCATTCCCTTTTGACTGTGTTTCTCACAACTGGGAGGCATTAGGTATTTAAGGCACCATCCCCTGCAGGGAGGTGCCTGAGCAACTTCATTAACTAGTGTGTCAATTAACTACTAGTCGATTGCCAGGTCCCTGTTCCTGAACCCTTTCTGCGATTCTGTACCAGTATCTGTCCAGTGATCCTGAGCCCTTCCCGTCCGATCCAGCCATTCTGTCCAAACCTGAATCTGTTCTGTCTGAACCGGCATCGGTATCCATACTGCTAGTGACCGCGATCCTGTCCTGTCTGACACTCCAAGTCCGTAACTGAGTCCCTGACCCTTGGAGTCAGCTACTGCAGTATCGGGGACTGTCCAGGAGTGGTACCTGGCGGCTACCTGCGGCTCAAGCCTAACCTCACCATCAGAGGATCTAGTGAAAAACCAGGCAGTCGCTTAGCCACACCCCTCCAGGGTAACCCCAGTTGGCGGCAAACTGTGACAATCAGTGTGATAAATCCATTTTCATCAGCTGACAATCAGCTGTTCAGTGAAATCCTGTTTTTTTTAATCAATTATATACATTTTCTTTCTTGCCTAAAACCTCCAGTTAACTATACACCTGTTGGTGTTGTTCACACTAATTAGCTGTTGGAGCATTGTGTCTCTTCTCTACAAGCCAGTATTCAGTTTGACTGTACAAGATTTCTGCCTAAAGCTAATCTTTTATTGCCTAATTAACCCTGCATCTGCTGTAAGCATAACAAACTCTTCTCTGGTGCTGTTCACACTACAATGCTGCTGCAATATTGTGTATTTTCTCTACAAGACCATAGTCAGTTTCCCTGTTCAATACTACTTCCTCTGCCTGTGGCTAACCATATGTTTGCTGATTAACCCTTTAACTGATGCAAACATAAAGAAAACTTTTCTCTGGTGCTTATCGCCCTACTAAGATGCTGCAACTTTGTGTATTTTCTCTGCAAGCAAATATTCTGTTTGCCTGTTGATCACTGACTAATTGTTTTTTTAATTACCACTTTGTCTACAAAGCATTCAAAATTCTTCTTTGGTGCTGTTCACACTACAATGACACAGCATCAGTGTACAGTATATCTTCTCTGTAAGCAAGTATACTATTTGACTGTACATCACTGCTGTCTACCTTCCTACCAAAGATCATCTGTGTGTTGATAGCAAACAACTCTGTCTTAAACCATTTGTATGCGCAAGTCTGGGCTGACTATACATTTCCAGTTTCTGTGTAGGTCTACATTCCTAGCTCTGATATCTTATGGTGTTTCCTACTCTGCTTGTCTGCCTGCATTCCCGGCTATCCTGGTCTTCACAGATACACATTCTGTGCAGCAAGACCTACCTGCTGTGCCATCATCTTTGTTCCATGTTACATACTCTGACATATGGCTTAGATTAATGACAGCTTAGTTGTACTGCCAGAGGGCTTGTAAGGTGGGGTAATAACACTATACACACAGATAAGGCTTTTATGGTGCCTGGAGGATGAGATGGACACCATCAACTTCTAGACACTGAAATAATCTTAGACATTTCTTGGTTCGTTGACTTCCAGATATTATAGCTGCCATAAACATATTCTGCTTTACTGGAAATGCAGAAAATAGAGGAAAGAAGTGTGTACTCAATATGGCTGATTCTATACAGACAATACAGGAGGGAAGTGTGTGCTCCAATATGGCCTCTTCTATACAGACAATACAGGAGGGAAGTGTGTGCTCCAATATGGCCTCCTCTATACAGACAATACAGGAGGGAAGTGTGTGCTCCAATATGGCCTCCTCTGTACAGACAATACAGGAGGGAAGTGTGTGCTCCAATATGGCCTCCTCTATACAGACAATACAGGAAGTGTGTGCTCCAATATGGCCTCCTCTATACAGACAATGCAGGAGGGAAGTGTGTGCTCCAATATGGCCTCCTCTATACAGACAGTACAGGGGGGAAGTGTATGCTCCAATATGGCCTCCTCTATACAGACAATACAGGAGGGAAGTGTGTGCTCCAATATGGCCTCCTCTATACAGACAATACAGGAAGTGTGTGCTCCAATATGGCCTCCTCTGTACAGACAATACAGGAGGGAAGTGTGTGCTCCAATATGGCCTCCTCTATACAGACAACACAGGAAGTGTGTGCTCCAATATGACCTCCTCTATACAGACAATACAGGAGGGAAGTGTGTGCTCCAATATGGCCTCCTCTATACAGACAATACAGGAGGGAAGTGTGTGCTCCAATATGGCCTCCTCTGTACAGACAATACAGGAGGGAAGTGTGTGCTCCAATATGGCCTCCTCTATACAGACAATACAGGAAGTGTGTGCTCCAATATGGCCTCCTCTATACAGACAATGCAGGAGGGAAGTGTGTGCTCCAATATGGCCTCCTCTATACAGACAGTACAGGGGGGAAGTGTATGCTCCAATATGGCCTCCTCTATACAGACAATACAGGAGGGAAGTGTGTGCTCCAATATGGCCTCCTCTATACAGACAATACAGGAAGTGTGTGCTCCAATATGGCCTCCTCTGTACAGACAATACAGGAGGGAAGTGTGTGCTCCAATATGGCCTCCTCTATACAGACAATACAGGAGGGAAGTGTGTGCTCCAATATGGCCTCCTCTATACAGACAATACAGGAAGTGTGTGCTCCAATATGGCCTCCTCTGTACAGACAATACAGGAGGGAAGTGTGTGCTCCAATATGGCCTCCTCTATACAGACAACACAGGAAGTGTGTGCTCCAATATGACCTCCTCTATACAGACAATACAGGAGGGAAGTGTGTGCTCCAATATGGCCTCCTCTATACAGACAATACAGGAGGGAAGTGTGTGCTCCAATATGGCCTCCTCTACACAGACAATACAGGGGGGAAGTGTGCGCTCCAATATGGCCTCCTCTATACAGACAATACAGGAGGGAAGTGTGTGCTCCAATATGGCGTCCTCTATACAGAAAATACAGGAGGGAAGTGTGTGCCCCAATATGGCCTCCTCTATACAGACAAGACAGGAAGTGTGTGCTCCAATATGGCCTCCTCTATACAGACAATACAGGGGGGAAGTGTATGCTCCAATATGGCCTCCTCTATACAGACAATACAGGAGGGAAGTGTGTGCTCCAATATGGCCTCCTCTATACAGACAATACAGGAAGTGTGTGCTCCAATATGGCCTCCTCTGTACAGACAATACAGGAGGGAAGTGTGTGCTCCAATATGGCGTCCTCTATACAGACAATACAGGAGGGAAATGTGTGCTCCAATATGGTCTCCTCTATACAGACAATACAGGAGGGAAGTGTGCGCTCCAATATGGCCTCCTCTATACAGAAAATACAGGAGGGAAATGTGGGCTCCAATATGGCCTCCTCTATACAGACTATACAGGAGGGAAGTGTGTGCTCCAATATGGCCTCCTCTATACAGACAATACAGGAGGGAAGTGTGTGCTCCAATATGGCCTCCTCTATACAGACAATACAGGAGGGAAGTGTGTGCTCCAATATGGCCTCCTCTATACAGACAATACAGGAGGGAAGTGTGTGCTCCAATATGGCCTCCTCTATACAGACAGTACAGGAGGGAAGTGTGTGCTCCAATATGGCCGCCTCTACACAGACAATACAGGAGGGAAGTGTGTGCATCAATATGGCCTCCTCTATACAGACAATACAGGAGGGAAGTGTGTGCTCCAATATGGCCTCCTCTATACAGACAATACAGGAGGGAAGTGTGCGCTCCAATATGACCTCCTCTATACAGACAATACAGGAGGGAAGTGTGCGCTCCAATATGGCCTCCTCTATACAGACAATACAGGAGGGAAGTGTGTGCTCCAATATGGCCTCCTCTATACAGACAATACAGGAGGGAAGTGCGTGCTCCAATATGGCCTCCTCTATACAGACAATACAGGAGGGAAGTGCGTGCTCCAATATGGCCTCCTCTATACAGACAATACAGGAGGGAAGTGCGTGCTCCAATATGGCCTCCTCTATACAGACAATACAGGAGGGAAGTGTGTGCTCCAATATGGCCTCCTCTATACAGACAATACAGGAGGGAAGTGTGCGCTCCAATATGGCCTCCTCTATACAGACAATACAGGAGGGAAGTGTGTGCTCCAATATGGCCTCCTCTATACAGACAATACAGGAGGGAAGTGTGTGCTCCAATATGGCCTCCTCTATACAGACAATACAGGAGGGATGTGTGTGCTCCAATATGGCCTCCTCTATACAGACAATACAGGAGGGAAGTGTGTGCTCCAATATGGCCGCCTCTATACAGACAATACAGGAGGGAAGTGTGTGCTCCAATATGGCCGCCTCTATACAGACAATACAGGAGGGAAGTGTGTGCTCCAATATGGTCTCCTCTATACAGACAGTACAGGAGGGAAGTGTGTGCTCCAATATGGCCTCGTCTATACAGACAATACAGGAGGGAAGTGTGTGCTCCAATATGGCCTCCTCTATATAGACAATACAGGAGGGAAGTGTGTGCTCCAATATGGCCTCCTCTATATAGACAATACAGGAGGGAAGTGTGTGCTCCAATATGGCCTCCTCTATATAGACAATACAGGAGGGAAGTGTGCGCTCCAATATGGCCTCCTCTATACAGACAATACAGGAGGGAAGTGTGTGCTCCAATATGGCCTCCTCTATACAGACAATACAGGAGGGAAGTGTGTGCTCCAATATGGCCTCCTCTATACAGACAATACAGGAGGGAAGTGTGTGCTCCAATATGGCCGCGTCTATACAGACAATACAGGAGGGAAGTGTGCGCTCCAATATGGCCTCCTCTATACAGACAATACAGGAGGGAAGTGTGTGCTCCAATATGGCCTCCTCTATATAGACAATAGAGGAAGTGTGTGCTCCAATATGGCCTCCTCTATACAGACAATACAGGAGGGAAGTGTGTGCTCCAATATGGCCTCCTCTATACAGACAATACAGGAGGGAAGTGTGTGCTCCAATATGGCCTCCTCTATATAGACAATAGAGGAAGTGTGTGCTCCAATATGGCCTCCTCTATACAGACAATACAGGAGGGAAGTGTGTGCTCCAATATGGCCTCCTCTATACAGAAAATACAGGAGGGAAGTGTGTGCTCCAATATGGCCGCGTCTATACAGACAATACAGGAGAGAAGTGTGCGCTCCAATATGGCCGCCTCTATACAGGCAATACAGGAGGGAAGTGTGTGCTCCAATATGGCTGCCTCTATACAGACAATACGGGAGGGAAGTGTGTGCTCCAATATGGCCTCCTCTATACAGACAATACAGGAGGGAAGTGTGTGCTCCAATATGACCTACTCTATACAGACAATACAGGAGGGAAGTGTGTGCTCCAATATGGCCTCCTCTATACAGACAATAGAGGAGGGAAGTGTGTGCTGCAATATGGCCTCCTCTATACAGACAATACAGGAGGGAAGTGTGTGCTCCAATATGGCCGCGTCTATACAGATAATACAAGAGGGAACTGTGCGCTCCAATATGGCCTCCTCTATACAGACAATACAGGAGGGAAGTGTGTGCTCCAATATGGCCTCCTCTATACAGACAATACAGGAAGGAAGTGTGTGCTCCAATATGGCCTCCTCTATACAGACAATACAGGAGGGAAGTGTGTGCTCCAATATGGCCGCGTCTATACAGACAATACAGGAGGGAAGTGTGCGCTCCAATATGGCCTCCTCTATACAGACAATACAGGAGGGAAGTGTGTGCTCCAATATGGCCTCCTCTATATAGACAATAGAGGAAGTGTGTGCTCCAATATGGCCTCCTCTATACAGACAATACAGGAGGGAAGTGTGTGCTCCAATATGGCCTCCTCTATACAGACAATACAGGAGGGAAGTGTGTGCTCCAATATGGCCTCCTCTATATAGACAATAGAGGAAGTGTGTGCTCCAATATGGCCTCCTCTATACAGACAATACAGGAGGGAAGTGTGTGCTCCAATATGGCCTCCTCTATACAGAAAATACAGGAGGGAAGTGTGTGCTCCAATATGGCCGCGTCTATACAGACAATACAGGAGAGAAGTGTGCGCTCCAATATGGCCGCCTCTATACAGGCAATACAGGAGGGAAGTGTGTGCTCCAATATGGCTGCCTCTATACAGACAATACAGGAGGGAAGTGTGTGCTCCAATATGGCCTCCTCTATACAGACAATACAGGAGGGAAGTGTGTGCTCCAATATGACCTACTCTATACAGACAATACAGGAGGGAAGTGTGTGCTCCAATATGGCCTCCTCTATACAGACAATAGAGGAGGGAAGTGTGTGCTGCAATATGGCCTCCTCTATACAGACAATACAGGAGGGAAGTGTGTGCTCCAATATGGCCGCGTCTATACAGATAATACAAGAGGGAACTGTGCGCTCCAATATGGCCTCCTCTATACAGACAATACAGGAGGGAAGTGTGTGCTCCAATATGGCCTCCTCTATACAGACAATACAGGAAGGAAGTGTGTGCTCCAATATGGTCTCCTCTATACAGACAATACAGGAGGGAAGTGTGTGCTCCAATATGGCCACCTCTATACAGACTATACAGGAGGGAAGTGTGTGCTCCAACATGGCCTCCTCTATACAGACAATACAGGAGGGAAGTGTGTGCTCCAATATGGCCTCCTCTATACAGACAACACAGGAGGGAAGTGTGTGCTCCAATATGGCCTCCTCTATACAGACAATACAGGAGGGAAGTGTGTGCTCCAATATGGCCTCCTCTATACAGACAATACAGGAGGGAAGTGTGTGCTCCAATATGGCCTCCTCTATACAGACAATACAGGAGGGAAGTGTGTGCTCCAATATGGCCTCCTCTATACAGACAATACAGGAGGGAAGTGTGTGCTCCAATATGGCCTCCTCTATACAGAAAATACAGGAGGGAAGTGGGTGCTCCAATATGGCCTCCTCTATACAGACAATACAGGAGGGAAGTGTGTGCTCCAATATGGCCGCGTCTATACAGACAATACAGGAGGGAAGTGTGTGCTCCAATATGGCCTCCTCTATACAGACAATACAGGAGGGAAGTGTGTGCTCCAATATGGCCTCCTCTATACAGACAATACAGGAGGGAAGTGTGTGCTCCAATATGGCCGCGTCTATACAGATAATACAAGAGGGAACTGTGCGCTCCAATATGGCCTCCTCTATACAGACAATAGAGGAGGGAAGTGTGTGCTAGAATATGGCCTCCTCTATACAGACAATACAGGAGGGAAGTGTGTGCTCCAATATGGCCTCCTCTATACAGACAATACAGGAAGGAAGTGTGTGCTCCAATATGGCCTCCTCTATACAGAAAATACAGGAGGGAAGTGTGTGCTCCAATATGGCCGCGTCTATACAGACAATACAGGAAGTCTGTGCTCCAATATGGCCTCCTCTATACAGACAATACAGGAGGTGTGTGCTCCAATATGGCCTCCTCTATACAGACAATACAGGAAGGAAGTGTGTGCTCCAATATGGCCTCCTCTATACAGACAATGCAGGAGGGAAGTGTGTGCTCCAATATGGCCGCCTCTATACAGGCAATACAGGAGGGAAGTGTGTGCTCCAATATGGCTGCCTCTATACAGACAATACAGGAGGGAAGTGTGTGCTCCAATATGGCCTCCTCTATACAGACAATACAGGAGGGAAGTGTGTGCTCCAATATGACCTACTCTATACAGACAATACAGGAGGGAAGTGTGTGCTCCAATATGGCCTCCTCTATACAGACAATAGAGGAGGGAAGTGTGTGCTCCAATATGGCCTCCTCTATACAGACAATACAGGAGGGAAGTGTGTGCTCCAATATGGCCTCCTCTATACAGACAATACTGGAGGGAAGTGTGTGCTCCAATATGGCTGCCTCTATACAGAAAATACAGGAGGGAAGTGTGTGCTCCAATATGGCCTCCTCTATACAGACAATACAGGAGGGAAGTGTGTGCTCCAATATGGCCGTTTCTATACAGACAATACAGGAGGGAAGTGTGTGCTCTAATATGGCCTCCTCTATACAGACAATACAGGAGGGAAGTGTGTGCTCCAATATGGCCTCCTCTATACAGACAATACAGGAGGGAAGTGTGTGCTCCAATATGGCCTCCTCTATACAGACAATACAGGAGGGAAGTGTGTGCTCCAATATGGCCTCCTCTATACAGACAATACAGGAGGGAAGTGTGTGCTCCAATATGGCCTCCTCTGTACAGACAATACAGGAAGGAAGTGTGTGCTCCAATATGGCCTCCTCTATACAGACAATACAGGAGGGAAGTGTGTGCTCCAATATGGCCACCTCTATACAGACTATACAGGAGGGAAGTGTGTGCTCCAACATGGCCTCCTCTATACAGACAATACAGGAGGGAAGTGTGTGCTCCAACATGGCCTCCTCTATACAGACAATACAGGAGGGAAGTGTGTGCTCCAATATGGCCTCCTCTATACAGACAATACAGGAGGGAAGTGTGTGCTCCAATATGGCCTCCTCTATACAGACAATACAGGAGGGAAGTGTGTGCTCCAATATGGCCTCCTCTATGCAGACAATACAGGAGGGAAGTGTGTGCTCCAATATGGCCTCCTCTATACAGACAATAGAGGAGGGAAGTGTGTGCTCCAATATGGCCTCCTCTATACAGACAATGCAGGAGGGAAGTGTGTGCTCCAATATGGCCTCCTCTATACAGACTATACAGGAAGGAAGTGTGTGCTCCAATATGGCCTCCTCTATACAGAAAATACAGGAGGGAAGTGTGTGCTCCAATATGGCCGCGTCTATACAGACAATACAGGAAGTCTGTGCTCCAATATGGCCTCCTCTATACAGACAATACAGGAGGGAAGTGTGTGCTCCAATATGGCCGCCTCTATACAGGCAATACAGGAGGGAAGTGTGTGCTCCCATATGGCCTCCTCTATACAGACAATAGAGGAGGGAAGTGTGTGCTCCAATATGGCCTCCTCTATACAGACAATACTGGAGGGAAGTGTGTGCTCCAATATGGCTGCCTCTATACAGAAAATACAGGAGGGAAGTGTGTGCTCCAATATGGCTGCCTCTATACAGACAATACAGGAGGGGAGTGTGTGCTCCAATATGGCCTCCTCTATACAGACAATACAGGAGGGAAGTGTGTGCTCCAATATGACCTACTCTATACAGACAATAGAGGAGGGAAGTGGGTGCTCCAATATGGCCTCCTCTATACAGACAATACAGGAGGGAAGTGTGTGCTCCAATATGGCCTCCTCTATACAGACAATACAGGAGGGAAGTGTGTGCTGCAATATGGCCTCCTCTATACAGACAATACAGGAGGGAAGTGTGTGCTCCAATATGGCCTCCTCTATACAGACAATACAGGAGGGAAGTGTGTGCTCCAATATGGCGTCCTCTATACAGACAATACTGGAGGGAAGTGTGTGCTCCAATATGGCTGCCTCTATACAGAAAATACAGGAGGGAAGTGTGTGCTCCAATATGGCCTCCTCTATACAGACAATACAGGAGGGAAGTGTGTGCTCCAATATGGCCGTCTCTATACAGACAATACAGGAGGGAAGTGTGTGCTCTAATATGGCCTCCTCTATACAGACAATACAGGAGGGAAGTGTGTGCTCCAATATGGCCACCTCTATACAGACTATACAGGAGGGAAGTATGTGCTCCAACATGGCCTCCTCTATGCAGACAATACAGGAGGGAAGTGTGTGCTCCAATATGACCTACTCTATACAGACAATACAGGAGAGGAAGTGTGTGCTCCAATATGGCCTCCTCTATACAGACAATAGAGGAGGGAAGTGTGTGCTCCAATATGACCTCCTCTATACAGACAATATAGGAGGGAAGTGTGTGCTCCAATATGGCCACCTCTATACTGACAATACAGGAGGGAAGTGTGTGCTCCAATATGGCCTCCTCTATACAGACTATACAGGAGGGAAGTGTGTGCTCCAATATGGCCTCCTCTATACAGACAATACAGGAGGGAAGTGTGTGCTCCAATATGGCCACCTCTATACAGACTATACAGGAGGGAAGTGTGTGCTCCAATATGGCCTCCTCTATACAGACAATACAGGAGGGAAGTGTGCACTCCAATATGGCCACCTCTATACAGACTATACAGGAGGGAAGTGTGTGCTCCAATATGGCCTCCTCTATACAGACAATACAGGAGGGAAGTGTGTGCTCCAATATGGCCACCTCTATACTGACAATAGAGGAGGGAAGTGTGTGCTCCAATATGGCCGACTCTATACAGACAATACAGGAGGGAAGTGTGTGCTCCAATATGACCTCCTCTATACAGACAATACAGGAGGGAAGTGTGTGCTCCAATATGGCCGCCTCTATACAGACAATACAGGAGGGAAGTGTGTGCTCCAATATGGCCTCCTCTATACAGACAATACAGGAGTGAAGTGTGTGCTCCAATATGGCCTCCTCTATACAGACAATAGAGGAGGGAAGTGTGTGCTCCAATATGACTTCCTCTATACAGACAATACAGGAGGGAAGTGTGTGCTCCAATATGGCCGCCTCTATACAGACAATACAGGAGGGAAGTGTGTGCTCCAATATGGCCTCCTCTATACAGACTATACAGGAGGGAAGTGTGTGCTCCAATATGGCCTCCTCTACTTAGGGACACTGCGGCTTAAGCCGCTGTCCCCTGACTGCTGCGCCTTCCCCCCGCTCTTTATTGTATGAGATCTCCCCTTGAGTGAACCCAGGATGTATATGGGGTTAACTCCCCGCAGAGGGGGCGGGGCTTATCCCCTGCTCTTGGCGCCGGGAAGCGCCGATGTGCCATCCGATCCCAGGACCCGGACCTGTTTGGGCTGCCGGCATCATGGACCCGCTGGAGAGTGCGGTGAGGGAGAGGATCGGCAGGGAAGGAAGCGCATGGTTAGCAGCTTTGCTGCCCGGGAGCGACTCCTTCCCTGCCATAGTGCAGGCGGCGCTGTCGGAGGGTCGGCGCTCTCGCAGAGCCACCCGGCCTCCGGCACGGCTGAGCCCGCCAGTTTATTCAAGGAAGAGCGCGCGCAGCTCTCGTGCGCGCGCTTCTCCTGCTCTAGGCGCCAGGGAGACTGGAGGGAGCGCGTCGCAGCAGGTGGGGGAGACACAGGGGTCGGCAACGAGCGGTATAAGCTGCATCCCCCCTTCTGCCCCGGGCATAACAGGAGGGAGTGTAGGTCGGCGAGTACCAGCATTGCTAGGCGGAGCTGCACTTAGTAGGAAACAACATGGGGGGAGCACAGGGAACGTCTGCTTCATCACAGGATTCAAGGACGGCAGGGAGGGAGACTGAGGCTCCACAGGAAGGTATCCCTCCACTTTCAAGGAACGTGGGGGATGTTATTGCCAATACTGATAGGAACACGGACACGGCAGCCATAGCACAGCAGAATATGGTTTCACCTCACATAATACTAGCAACAGGTCAGCATAGTGCCTACTCCCAGGCTATTACAGGGGGAGAATCACAGTTTCCACCTTACCCACTCATTTTTAGTACCCCGTATTCGCAAATACCGGGCGGGCAAATTACTCCCTCTCAGGTGGCAGTAGTTGAACACCAGGATGCGCCAGCGTCACGATCACTGATAGCAACCAGCGTTCGGGCCCCGATTCAGGGTGCTGGCACCCCAGCTCTGGACAATAGACAGAGTGCGGGTATCCGCCCCGCGCGCAGATCATCATCGTCATCATCGACATCCCCCAGAGAGCATCGCAGAAGCGGGCGTAGGAAGCGCGATCGTCATGTTAGCAAACGGCGTTCGTATAGATCTAGGTCCAGCCGGCGTAGTAGACGGTCTAGAGCCTCGCGGTGGCGCTCGCCTTCTTCATCAGATAGTTCTTCAGGCAGGTCCATACACCGCATGGAGCGGCAAGGCCCGATGACTCCTGTGGCACGGGAAGCAAGTGGTCCGGATACCGGTGCACCGATCGGTGAGTACCCCTTTATCGGGGCATGGGGAGGGGAGAGAGCAAACACCAACCTTTCAGACACAATAGCCAACGCAACTACAGGAAACAGGATTTATGTCAATCCAAAATTGCTACAACCAGCGGGATCGTGCAGGCAGCCCCCTCCTCCCCGCCCAGATGTGTACAAGGATGGCCTATTTTGTGGTGTCCCGCCCTTAGGGGCCCACTTGAATAGCGACATCAAGGAACAAATTTGGGCCAATGATTTCATTGACATATGGTCTCTGGTTTCCACGGACCAGTAATCGGTTGACAGAGAGAGACGGTTCGGGGATAAAACATATGAACGTAAACCAAAAGTTGCTAAAACCATTAATAACTGGTTGCAAGCTTTTACGGTCTTGGGATGCGTTATGGGGGAAAAGCACCCCGAAAGGTGCTCTGAGCTATTCATATACTTAGATAGTATGTATAATTCCTATAAGGCCCACGGGGGATCAGCATGGTGGAAATATGATGAAGATTTCCGCTGGCGATTGGCCGCCAATCCGCAATTGGGCTGGGGTATGAAAGCCACGGATTCGTGGCTTCACCTGATGATGTCTCAGAAATCAACCCAATCCTTTCACGGGCCCACTGCCGGGTCCAACAACAACGCGGCAGCAACAGCCATTCGTAGACCAGGTTCGTGCTGGTTATTTAATGAAGGGCACTGTAAGTTCTATGGGCTCTGCAAATATAGACATGAGTGTTCATCATGCGGAGGCCCCCACCCAGTGGCAAAATGCACACGTCCGCCCCAAAAAGCTATCTCCGGGAAAACCCCCCCTACAGGCGAGGTTAACGACGCCGGTGAGCGTAGAAAGAATGGGGCCGTGGCTGGACAAATACCCCAATGAATCGGCCGCGGGGCAACTGCGTTCCGGTTTCTCCTATGGTTTTTTCATCCCGTTTAATTGGTCACCCGAGCCACAATCAGCCCCTAATTTACAATCAGCGAGGGAATTACCTAACGTATTAGCAGAAAAGCTGGGGAAGGAAATCAGGTTGGGTCGTTTTCGTGGTCCTTTCAATTCCCCCCCTTTCCCTAACTTACGGGTTTCACCCCTGGGTATAGTTCCCAAGAAAGAGTCAGGTAAATATCGATTAATTCATCATCTCTCATACCCCAAGGGCATGTCGGTCAACGATGGTATCCCCAGTGATGAAACAGCCGTCACTTATATTTCCTTTGACAAAGCGGTTGACCTCGTTAGAAATGCTGGCCCGGGGGCCCTTATGGCCAAGTCGGACATAGAATCTGCTTTTCGGCTGCTTCCGGTACATCCGGATTGTCACCACTTACTAGGGGCTAAATTTGAGAACCTATACTATTACGACACATGTCTTCCCATGGGGTGTTCAATTTCCTGTTTTTATTTTGAGTTATTTAGCACGTTTTTGGAATGGGTCGCTCGCAAGATCACCCGGCTAACCGCCATCACTCACTATCTTGATGATTTTTTGATTGTTGGGCCAGCGGGCTCAGATGTATGTGCCGCAGCCCTTGCCCAATTCAAAGATGCTATGGCACATTTCGGGGTCCCACTTTCCCCTGAGAAAACGATAGGGCCAGTACCAGTGATCACATTCCTCGGGATCGAAATCGACTCGGTCGCCATGGAATTTAGGTTACCGAAGGAGAAAATTGACAAGCTGCTGGATCTCATCAGCGGATGTATTTCGGTTGGTAAGGTAACACTAACTCAAATGCAGTCGCTGCTTGGTTCCTTAAATTTTGCCTGTAGGGTCATGCCAGCGGGCAGGATCTTCTCACGCAGATTGATGATAGCCACGAGAGGAGTGAAACAGCGTCATCATAGAATCAGGATTACAGCACACCTACGTTCTGATTTAAACACATGGAAGCTGTTCCTCAGCGATTACAATGGTAGGACTTGCTTTCAGGAGACAGAATGCTCTAACGTGGACATGGATTTGTTTTTTGCAGCGTCAAGCAACACGGGTTTCCGTGTTCGCTTTGGTAACAAACTGTGTGCTTCGAGTTGGCCTGCTTTCTGGGTTTCCAGGAAGTGGAACGTAGAGGCTACCTTGATCGAGCTTGTCCCCGTGGCAGTCGCCATGGACGTCTGGGGTCCTCAACTGGCCAATAAGCGCATTCGCTTGCATCTTCAATCCGTTGGCGGGGCACATGCCATTAACTACCTAGCATCTCCTTCACCGCAGGTTCTAGACCTAATTAGGTTCATAGTATTGAAATGTTTAACGTTCAATGTTTGGCTTAAAGCAAATGCACTAACCGTCAGCAATGAGAGTGTGTCTGGTGTTTTAACTGGCTTTTACTCGCAGGATTTACTGGGACGGCGCCTTCAGGAGCCCTTGGAGGAGGTGGATTGCCCACATTCGATCTGGGATGTCCTGGGGACCTGATGCCATTAATACGTTCATCGATAGCTCCATCAACCTGGAAAGCCTATGGTAAGGCGTGGGAGGAGTGGTGTCTTTTAGCAGACGGCAAACCAGTGGGGTCTTCGGAGGAGGCTCGAATGCAGGTGACAATGGCATTTCTATCCAAAATGCATGCCATGGGAGTGTCGGGCTCAGTGGCGCGCAACCGTGTGTCTGCATTAGCGTTCCATTTCAAGCTGCGAGGTTGGCCAGATTCCACGAAACATTTCCTAGTCAGTCAGTTATTGAAAGGTTGGCGGCGAGCAGATAGACATGGTGATAACAGGCGTCCTATATCCTTCGATTTGCTAGTGAGCTTGGTTAAGGCTTTGGAACCTGTGTGCGATTCTAAATACGAGGCTGCGCTAATGTCAGCGGCTTTTGGCCTAGCATTCTTTGGGGCCATGCGGGTCAGTGAGATTGTACCTACGGCTCTGAATAAACCGGGTGGCCTCAGGCGGGAAGACATACTAATTTGCGAGGATGGTATTAGGATTAGAATATGTAAGTCCAAAACTGATCAGGAAGGTAGGGGAACTTGGTTCCTGATATTCGCCATCAACAAGGACATTTGCCCATTAGTGTTAATAAAGGATTACATGCGGGTTAGAAAGGACGGTTCCCAGCTTTTCATTCATGAGAATGGGCTTCCCCTAGTGTCGGGTCAATTTTTAGCTATATTGAGACGCGTATTGTCACGATTGGGAATGCCCGCGGCAGAATTTGGGACGCACTCATTTCGGATAGGTGCAGCGACAGAAGCATCTAGAGCGGGTTTGCTTGAATCAGAGATTCAAAGGGTGGGTAGATGGAGATCCCGCTGCTTTACTAGATACATCAGGCCTGACTTGTTGTTATAAGTGTGAGTGGTTTTGGTTCTATGACATTCGGAACAGTTTCAGTATCATTGGGGGTACTTCCTTGGGTTGTTGATTTATTGTTTATCGCTAACTGTATATTTTATTCCTAGATGGGGTGCGACCCAGCGTCTGGATAGTGGGTCACTCGTACATCTATTGGGCTGCTCGCCGCGCCGAATTGGGCCCAGGAGGGCGATCCTTGGGCTTCAATGATGTCGACGTGTTATGGAGTGGCTTGAGAGGCATGATGTGGTCCCAAGTTCTTCCGGAGGTGGTTCACATTGCACGGGTGGCCTCATCCCCCACCATTGTGGTTATCCATGCCGGAGGAAATGACCTGGCTTCGTCTCCGTTGGCTGAACTACTTACGCTGATCAGATCAGACATGGACAAGTTCCCGAGTTTCTTCCAGTCGATGCGCCTAGTCTGGTCCGAGGTTATCCCAAGGCTGGTTTGGCGGGGTGCCAGGGAATTGAATGCTATGGAGAGATCCAGGCGCACGCTGAACCAGAGGATATCACGTTTCGTAAGATTTAAGAATGGTGTAGTTGTTCGGCACCATCGGCTGGAAGGGGACAATTCCGGTTTTCTACTTCCAGACGGAGTCCATTTGAACGAGGCGGGCCTAGATATTTTCCTCGATGGTATTAGAGAAGGGGTAGTTCAGGCGATGCATTCGTGGGGGGGGGTCGTAGCTCTCTATAGTCGCTCCTCCTTGGCGGAAGGGTGGAGTTTTTGTTGGTGGTGAAGATACCTGCCCGGGAGACCGGATGGCAGTAATCTCCCTACACCCCATTTGTTGGCAGATATTGCCGGTTTAAGCTGCAACCAAAAATATTTACCCAAAGGAAAAGATGGAAATGTTGTGAGCATATTTCCCAATAAAGGTTTTAAAGTTCTGATAACTGTTGTGTGTTCACTTAATGGGAGCAAACGGTCATGGGTCGTAGCAGTCACAGACTATAGAGGAGGGAAGTGTGTGCTCCAATATGACTTCCTCTATACAGACAATACAGGAGGGAAGTGTGTGCTCCAATATGACCTCCTCTATACAGACAATACAGGAGGGAAGTGTGTGCTCCAATATGGCCACCTCTATACAGACAATACAGGAGGGAAGTGTGTGCTCCAATATGGCCGCCTCTATACAGACAATACAGGCGGGAAGTGTGTGCTCCAATATGACTTCCTCTATACAGACAATACAGGAGGGAAGTGTGTGCTCCAATATGGCCTCCTCTATACAGACAATACAGGAGGGAAGTGTGTGCTCCAATATGGCCTCCTCTATACAGACAATACGGGAGGGAAGTGTGTGCTCCAATATGGCCACCTCTATACAGACAATACAGGAAGTGTGTGCTCCAATATGGCCTCCTCTATACAGACAATACAGGAGGGAAGTGTGTGCTCCAATATGGCCTTCTCTATACAGACAATACAGGAGGGAAGTGTGTGCTCCAATATGACCTCCTCTATACAGACAATACAGGAGGGAAGTGTGTGCTCCAATATGGCCTCCTCTATACAGACAATACAGGAGGGAAGTGTGTGCTCCAATATGGCCTCCTTATACAGACAATACAGGAGGGAAGTGTGTGCTACAATATGGCCACCTCTATACAGACAATACAGGAGGGAAGTGTATGCTCCAATATGGCCTCCTCTATACAGACAATACAGGAAGTGTGTGCTCCAATATGGCCTCTTCTATACAGACAATACAGGAGGGAAGTGTGTGCTCCAATATGGCCGCTGTTGTGAATTCTGTTGTCGGGCTCCCTCCTGTGGTCATGAATGGTACTTCGGCTGGTTCTGTCCATGGACATCCTCTGGTGGGTGTTTCTGAGTTTCCTTCCACAGGTGACGAGGTTAATTCGTTAGCTGGCTGCTCTATTTAACTTCACTTAGATCTTTGCTCCATGCCACCTGTCAATGTTCCAGTATTGGTCTAGTTCACTCCTGGATCGTTCTTGTGACCTGTCTTCCCAGCAGAAGCTAAGTTCCTGCTTGTATTTTCTTTGGTTTGCTATTTTCCTGTCCAGCTTGCTATTTTTATTGTTGTCTTGCTTGCTGGAAGCTCTGGGACGCAAAGGGAGCGCCTCCGCACCGTGAGTCGGTGCGGAGGGTCTTTTTGCGCCCTCTGCGTGGTCTTTTTGTAGGTTTTTGTGCTGACCGCAAAGCAACCTTTCCTATCCTCAGTCTGTTCAGTAAGTCGGGCCTCACTTTGCTAAATCTATTTAATCTCTGTGTTTGTATTTTCATCTTTACTCACAGTCATTATATGTGGGGGGCTGCCTTTTCCTTTGGGGAATTTCTCTGAGGCAAGGTAGGCTTTATTTTTCTATCTTCAGGGCTAGCTAGTTCCTTAGACTGTGCCGAGTTGCATAGGGAGCGTTAGGAGCGCTCCACGGCTATTTCTAGTGTGTCTGATAGGATTAGGGATTGCGGTCAGCAGAGTTCCCACGTCTCAGAGCTCGTCCTATATTATTTGTAACTATCAGGTCATTCCGTGTGCTCTTAACCACCAGGTCCATTATTGTCCTGACCACCAGGTCATAACAGTACAGGTGGCCCAAAGTACTAATGCATCTCAATAGAGGGATAAGAGAAGTTCTGAGACCATTTTTTTTTCTTTGCAGTGTGTTTTGTCTCTCTTTTCCCCTTTACCTCTAGGTGGTTCAGGACACAGGTGTAAACATGGACATTCAAGGTCTGTCCTCTTGGATGGATAATCTCACTACAAGGGTACAAAACATTCAAGATTTTGTGGTTCAGAATCCGATGTCAGAGCCTAGGATTCCAATTCCTGATTTGTTTTTTGGTGATAGATCTAAGTTCTTGAATTTCAAAAATAATTGTAAATTGTTTCTTGCCTTGAAACCTCCCTCCTCAGGTGACCCTGTTCAACAAGTAAAGAACATTATTTCTTTGTTACGTGGTGACCCTCAAGACTGGGCATTTTCCCTTGCGCCAGGAGATCCGGCATTGCGTGATGTTGATGTGTTTTTTCTGGCGCTTGGATTGCTTTATGACGAACCTAATTCAGTGGATAAGGCAGAGAAAATCTTGCTGGCTCTGTGTCAGGGTCAGGATGAAGCGGAGATATATTGTCAGAAGTTTAGAAAGTTGTCTGTGCTCACTCAGTGGAATGAATGTGCCCTGGCAGCAATCTTCAGAAAGGGTCTCTCTGAAGCCCTTAAGGATGTCATGGTGGGATTTCCCATGCCTGCTGGTCTGAATGAGACTATGTCTTTGGCCATTCAGATCGATCGATGCTTGCGTGAGCGAAAAGCTGTGCACCATTTGGCGGTACTATCTGAGCATAGACCTGAGCCTCTGCAATGTGATAGGACTTTGACCAGAGCTGAACGGCAAGAACACAGACGTCGGAATGGGCTGTGTTTTTACTGTGGTGATTCCACTCATGCTATCTCCGATTGTCCTAAGCGCACTAAGCGGTTCTCTAGGTCTGCCACCATTGGTACGGTACAGTCTAAATTTCTATTGTCCGTTACTCTGATTTGCTCTTTGTCATCCTATTCTGTTATGGCATTTGTGGATTCAGGCGCTGCCCTGAATTTGATGGACTTGGAGTATGCCAGGCGCTGTGGTTTTTTCTTGGAGCCCTTGCAGTATCCTATTCCATTGAGAGGAATTGATGCTACGCCTTTGGCCAAGAATAAGCCTCAGTATTGGACCCAATTGACCATGTGCATGGCTCCTGCACATCGGGAGGATATCTGCTTTCTGGTGTTGCATAATCTGCATGATGTGGTCGTTTTGGGTTGCCATAGCTACAGGTTCATAATCCAAATACACTAATAGCCCAACAGGTATATTAACTAGGCCACAGAATGTTTACGTTCAAAAAATTCAAAGTTTATTAACAATAAATAGCATAAAACTGTATTTTTAACATAATAATACAACAAGAATGCCTCCAATCCAATGAACCGGTACTAGAGGCATTGCAGGTATTTAGCCAGTAATAGTACTAAGGATATACACCGAGAACATTTCCATTTGTCATATGACTTATATCCTCCAGCTAAAAATGTATATTTATGCTCAAATGGGCTGCTGAGAAAATACCCCACTATGCTATAGTGCTAGTATAACTATATGACAAGGGCTGTACCGTGGCCTATATCTTTAACTATGAATTCACTTCACTCTGAATTATGGCCCAAGCACCATGTATTCAAAAGCACCTGGATAATATACACTCTCTTAAGTGACATAGTGACACAGGGGATTCCCAGCGGTAACCTAATGAAGAGACATAATTACCTCTGCAAATGCACACAGGAACGGTGCAGTACCGGTGCACACGCCCCCGGAAGAAGAATCTTATCGAAACGCGCGTAGGGGTACTGCACCGGTCCTGTACCGGTCCTGTGTGCATGTGCAGAGGTAATTATGTCTCTTCATTAGGTTACCGCTGGGAATCCCCTGTGTCACTATGTCACTTAACAGAGTGTATATTATCCAGGTGCTTTTGAATACATGGTGCTTGGGCCATAATTCAGAGTGAAGTGAATTCATAGTTAAAGATATAGGCCACGATACAGCCCTTGTCATATAGTTATACTAGCACTATAGCACAGTGGGGTATTTTCTCAGCAGCCCATTTAAGCATAAATATACATTTTTAGCTGTAGGATATAAGTCATATGACAAATGGAAATGTTCTCTGTGTATATCCTTAGTACTATTACTGGCTAAATACCTGCAATGCATCTAGTACCGGTTCATTGGATTGGAGGCATTCTTGTTGTATTATTATGTTAAAAATACAGTTTTATGCTATTTATTGTTAATAAACTTTGAATTTTTTGAACGTAAACATTCTGTGGCCTAGTTAATATACCTGTTGGGCTATTAGTGTATTTATATGGTGAATGTGTTCTCAACCCTCTCTTTTTGGACTAATATGTATAAAGGTTCATAATCCAGTGTTGGACTGGAAATCTATGTCTGTGTCCAGCTGGGGTTGCCAGGGGGTACATGGTGATGTTCCATTTTTGTCTATTTCGCCTTCCACTCCTTCTGAAGTTCCAGAGTTTTTGTCGGATTATCGGGATGTATTTGATGAGCCCAAATCCAGTGCCCTACCTCCTCATAGGGATTGTGATTGTGCAATTAATTTGATTCCTGGTAGTAAGTTTCCTAAGGGCCGATTGTTCAATTTATCTGTGCCAGAACACGCCGCTATGCGGAGTTATAGAAAGGAATCCTTGGAGAAAGGCCATATTCGCCCGTCGTCATCACCGTTAGGAGCAGGGTTCTTTTTTGTGGCCAAGAAGGATGGTTCTTTGAGACCTTGTATTGATTACCGCCTTCTTAATAAAATTACAGTCAAATTTCAGTATCCTTTGCCGTTGCTGTCTGATTTGTTTGCTCGTATTAAAGGGGCTAGTTGGTTCACCAAGATAGATCTTCGAGGGGCGTATAATCTTGTGCGTATTAAACAAGGCGATGAATGGAAAACAGCATTTAATACGCCCGAGGGCCATTTTGAGTACCTGGTTATGCCATTCGGGCTTTCCAATGCTCCATCAGTATTTCAGTCCTTTATGCATGACATCTTCCGAGAGTACCTGGATAAATTCCTGATTGTGTATTTGGATGATATTTTGGTCTTTTCGGATGATTGGGAGTCTCATGTGAAGCAGGTCAGAATGGTGTTCCAGATCCTTCGTGCGAATTCCTTGTTTGTGAAGGGGTCAAAATGTCTCTTTGGAGATCAGAAGGTTTCATTTTTGGGGTTCATTTTTTCCCCTTCTACTATCGAGATGGACCCTGTTAAAGTCCAGGCCATTTACGATTGGACTCAGCCGACACCTGTGAAGAGCCTGCAAAAGTTCCTGGGCTTTGCTCATTTTTATCGGCGCTTCATCGCTAATTTTTCTAGTGTTGCTAAACCGTTGACTGATTTGACCAAGAAGGGTGCTGATGTGGTCAATTGGTCTTCTGCAGCTGTAGAGGCTTTTCAGGAGTTGAAGCGTCGTTTTTCTTCTGCCCCTGTGTTGTGCCAGCCAGATGTTTCGCTCCCGTTTCAGGTTGAGGTTGATGCTTCTGAGATTGGAGCAGGGGCTGTTTTGTCGCAAAGAAGTTCTGATGGCTCGGTAATGAAGCCATGTGCTTTCTTTTCTAGAAAGTTTTCGCCTGCTGAGCGTAATTATGATGTTGGTAATCGAGAGTTGTTGGCCATGAAGTGGGCATTCGAGGAGTGGTGTCATTGGCTTGAAGGAGCCAAGCATCGCGTGGTGGTCTTGACAGATCACAAGAATTTGACTTATCTTGAGTCTGCCAAACGGTTGAATCCGAGACAGGCTCGATGGTCGTTATTTTTCTCCCGTTTTGATTTTGTGGTTTCGTACCTTCCGGGCTCTAAGAATGTGAAGGCTGATGCCCTGTCAAGGAGTTTTGTGCCTGACTCTCCGGGTGTTCCTGAGCCGGCGGGTATTCTCAAAGAGGGGGTAATTTTGTCTGCCATCTCCCCTGATTTGCGGCGGGTGCTGCAGAAATTTCAGGCTGATAGACCTGACCGTTGCCCAGCGGAGAAACTGTTTGTCCCTGATAGATGGACTAGTAGAGTTATCTCTGAGATTCATTGTTCAGTGTTGGCTGGGCATCCTGGAATCTTTGGTCCCAGAGATTTGGTGGCTAGATACTTTTGGTGGCCGTCTTTGTCACGGGATGTGCGTTCTTTTGTGCAGTCCTGTGGGACTTGTGCTCGGGCTAAGCCCTGCTGTTCTCATGCCAGTGGGTTGCTTTTGCCCTTGCCGGTCCCGAAGAGGCCCTGGACGCATATTTCTATGGATTTTATTTCGGATCTCCCCGTCTCTCAAAAGATGTCGGTCATTTGGGTGGTTTGTGATCGCTTTTCTAAGATGGTCCATTTGGTACCTTTGTCTAAATTGCCTTCCTCCTCTGATTTGGTGCCATTATTTTTCCAGCATGTGGTTCGTTTACATGGTATCCTAGAGAACATCGTTTCTGACAGAGGTTCCCAGTTTGTTTTGAGGTTTTGGCGATACTTTTGTGTTAGGATGGGCATTGATTTGTCTTTTTCCTCGGCTTTCCATCCTCAGACAAATGGCCAAACCGAACGAACTAATCAAACTTTGGAAACATATCAGAGATGCTTTGTTTCTGCTGATCAGGATGATTGGGTGTCCTTTTTGCCGTTGGCTGAGTTCGCCCTTAATAATCGGGCCAGCTCGGCTACTTTGGTTTCGCCGTTTTTCTGCAATTCTGGTTTCCATCCTCGTTTCTCTTCAGGGCAGGTTGAGTCTTCGGACTGTCCTGGTGTAGATACTGTGGTGGATAGGTTGCAGCAGATTTGGACTCATGTGGTGGACAATTTGACATTGTCCCAGGAGAAGGCTCAACGTTTCGCTAACCGCCGGCGCTGTGTGGGTCCCCGACTTCGTGTTGGGGATTTGGTTTGGTTGTCGTCTCGTTATGTTCCTATGAAGGTTTCCTCTCCTAAGTTTAAGCCTCGTTTCATTGGTCCGTATAAGATTTCTGAGGTTATCAATCCTGTGTCATTTCGTTTGGCCCTTCCTGCTTCTTTTGCCATCCATAATGTGTTCCATAGGTCGTTATTGCGGAGATACGTGACGCCTGTGGTTCCATCCGTTGATCCTCCTGCCCCGGTGTTGGTTGCGGGGGAGTTGGAGTATGTGGTGGAGAAGATTTTGGATTCTCGTATTTCGAGACGGAAACTCCAGTACCTGGTCAAGTGGAAGGGTTATGGTCAGGAAGATAATTCCTGGGTTTTTGCCTCTGATGTTCATGCTGCCGATCTGGTTCGTGCCTTTCATTTGGCTCATCCTGGTCGGCCTGGGGGCTCTGGTGAGGGTTCGGTAACCCCTCCTCAAGGAAGGGGGGGGGGTACAGTTGTGAATTCTGTTGTCGGGCTCCCTCCTGTGGTCATGAATGGTACTTCGGCTGGTTCTGTCCATGGACTTACTCTGGTGGGTGTTTCTGAGTTTCCTTCCACAGGTGACGAGGTTAATTCGTTAGCTGGCTGCTCTATTTAACTGCACTTAGATCTTTGCTCCATGCCACCTGTCAATGTTCCAGTATTGGTCTAGTTCACTCCTGGATCGTTCTTGTGACCTGTCTTCCCAGCAGAAGCTAAGTTCCTGCTTGTATTTTCTTTGGATTGCTATTTTTCTGTCCAGTTTGCTATTTTTATTGTTGTCTTGCTTGCTGGAAGCTCTGGGACGCAGAGGGAGCGCCTCCGCACCGTGAGTCGGTGCGGAGGGTCTTTTTGCGCCCTCTGCGTGGTCTTTTTGTAGGTTTTTGTGCTGACCGCAAAGCAACCTTTCCTATCCTCAGTCTGTTCAGTAAGTCGGGCCTCACTTTGCTAAATCTATTTAATCTCTGTGTTTGTATTTTCATCTTTACTCACAGTCATTATATGTGGGGGGCTGCCTTTTCCTTTGGGGAATTTCTCTGAGGCAAGGTAGGCTTTATTTTTCTATCTTCAGGGCTAGCTAGTTCCTTAGGCTGTGCCGAGTTGCATAGGGAGCGTTAGGAGCAATCCACGGCTATTTCTAGTGTGTCTGATAGGATTAGGGATTGCGGTCAGCAGAGTTCCCACGTCCCAGAGCTCGTCCTTTATTATCAGTAACTATCAGGTCATTCCGTGTGCTCTTAACCACCAGGTCCATTATTGTCCTGACCGCCAGGTCATAACAGGCCGCCTCTATACAGACAATACAGGAGGGAAGTGTGTGCTCCAATATGGCCTCCTCTATACAGACAATACAGGAGGGAAGTGTGTGCTCCAATATGGCCTCCTCTATACAGACAATACAGGAAGTGTGTGCTCCAATATGGCCTCCTCTATACAGACAATAGAGGGAAGTGTGTGCTCCAATATGGCCTCCTCTATACAGACAATAGAGGGAAGTGTGTGCTCCAATATGACCTCCTCTATACAGACAATACAGGAGGGAAGTGTGTGCTCCAATATGGCCTCCTCTATGCAGACAATACAGGAGGGAAGTGAGTGCTCCAATATGGCCTCCTCTATACAGACAATACAGGAGGGAAGTGTGTGCTCCAATATGGCCTCCTCTATACAGACAATACAGGAGGGAAGTGTGTGCTCCAATATGGCCTCCCCTATACAGACAATATAGGAGGGAAGTGTGTGCTCCAATATGGCCTCCTCTATATAGACAATATAGGAGGGAAGTGTGTGCTCCAATATGGCCTCCTCTATACAGACAATATAGGAGGGAAGTGTGTGGTCCAATATGGCCACCTTTATACAGACAATACAGGAGGGAAGTGTGCGCTCTAATATGGCCTCCTCTATACAGACAATACAGGAGGGAAGTGTGTGCTCCAATATGGCCTCCTCTATACAGACAATATAGGAGGGAAGTGTGTGCTCCAATATGGCCTCCCCTATACAGACAATATAGGAGGGAAGTGTGTGCTCCAATATGGCCTCCTCTATATAGACAATATAGGAGGGAAGTGTGTGCTCCAATATGGCCGCCTCTATACAGACAATACAGGAGGGAAATGTGTGCTCCAATATGGCCTCCTCTATACAGACAATACAGGAGGGAAGTGTGTGCTCCAATATGGCCACCTCTATACAGACAATACAGGAGGGAAATGTGTGCTCCAATATGGCCTCCTCTATACAGACAATACAGGAGGGAAATGTGTGCTCCAATATGGCCGCCTTTATACAGACAATACAGGAGGGAAGTGTGCGCTCTAATATGGCCTCCTCTATACAGACAATACAGGAGGGAAGTGTGTGCTCCAATATGGCCTCCTCTATACAGACAATATAGGAGGGAAGTGTGTGCTCCAATATGGCCGCCTCTATACAGACAATACAGGAGGGAAATGTGTGCTCCAATATGGCCGCCTTTATACAGACAATACAGGAGGGAAGTGTGTGCTCCAATATGGCCTCCTCTATACAGACAATACAGGAGGGAAGTGTGTGCTCCAATATGGCCTCCTCTATACAGACAATATAGGAGGGAAGTGTGTGCTCCAATATGGCCGCCTTTATACAGACAATACAGGAGGGAAGTGTGCGCTCTAATATGGCCTCCTCTATACAGACAATACAGGAGGGAAGTGTGTGCTCCAATATGGCCTCCTCTATACAGACAATACAGAAGAGAAGTGTGTGCTCCAATATGACCTCCTCTATACAGACAATACAGGAGGGAAGTGTGTGCTCCAATATGACCTCCTCTATACAGACAATACAGGAGGGAAGTGTGTGCTCCAATATGACCTCCTCTATACAGACAATACAGGAGGGAAGTGTGTGCTCCAATATGACCTCCTCTATACAGACAATACAGGAGGGAAGTGTGTGCTCCAATATGACCTCTTCTATACAGACAAGACAGGAGATAACTGTGTGCTCCAATATGGCCTCCTCTATACAGACAATACAGGAGGGAAGTGTGTGCTCCAATATGGCCTCCTCTATACAGACAATACAGGAAGGAAGTGTGTGCTCCAATATGATCTCCTCTATACAGACAATACAGGAGATAACTGTGTGCTCCAATATGGCCTCCTCTATACAGACAATACAGGAGGGAAGTGTGTGCTCCAATATGGCCTCCTCTATACAGACAATACAGGAGGGAAGTGTGTGCTCCAATATGGCCTCCTCTATACAGACAATACAGGAGGGAAGTGTGTGCTCCAATATGGCCTCCTCTATACAGACAATACAGGAAGGAAGTGTGTGCTCCAATATGGCCTCCTCTATACAGACAATACAGGAGGGAAGTGTGTGCTCCAATATGACCTCCTCTATACAGACAATACAGGAGATAACTGTGTGCTCCAATATGGCCTCCTCTATACAGACAATACAGGAGGGAAGTGTGTGCTCCAATATGGCCTCCTCTATACAGACAATACAGGAGAGAAGTGTGTGCTCCAATATGGCCTCCTCTATACAGACAATACAGGAAGGAAGTGTGTGCTCCAATATGGCCTCCTCTATACAGACAATACAGGAGGGAAGTGTGTGCTCCAATATGACCTCCTCTATACAGACAATACAGGAGAGAAGTGTGTGCTCCAATATGGCCTCCTCTATACAGACAATACAGGAAGGAAGTGTGTGCTCCAATATGGCCTCCTCTATACAGACAATACAGGAGGGAAGTGTGAGCTTCAATATGGCCTCCTCTATACAGATAATACAGGAGGGAAGTGTGTGCTCCAATATGGCCTCCTCTATACAGACAATACAGGAGGGAAGTGTGTGCTCCAATATGGCCTCCTCTATACAAACAATACAGGAGGGAAGTGTGTGCTCCAATATGGCCTCCTCTATACAGACAATACAGGAGGGAAGTGTGTGCTCCAATATGGCCTCCTCTATACAGACAATACAGGAGGGAAGTGTGTGCTCCAATATGGCCTCCTCTATACAGACAATACAGGAGGGAAGTGTGTGCTCCAATATGGCCTCCTCTATACAGACAATACAGGAGGGAAGTGTGTGCTCCAATATGACTTCCTCTATACAGACAATACAGGAGAGAAGTGTGTGCTCCAATATGGCCTCCTCTATACAGACAATACAGGAAGGAAGTGTGTGCTCCAATATGACCTCCTCTATACAGACAATACAGGAGGGAAGTGTGTGCTCCAATATGGCCTCCTCTATACAGACAATACAGGAGGGAAGTGTGTGCTCCAATATGGCCACCTCTATACAGACAATACAGGAAGTGTGTGCTCCAATATGGCCTCCTCTATACCGACAATACAGGAGGGAAGTGTGTGCTCCAATATGGCCTCCTCTATACAAACAATACAGGAGGGAAGTGTGTGCTCCAATATGGCCTCCTCTATACAGACAATACAGGAGGGAAGTGTGTGCTCCAATATGGCCTCCTCTATACAGACAATACAGGAGGGAAGTGTGAGCTTCAATATGGCCTCCTCTATACAGATAATACAGGAGGGAAGTGTGTGCTCCAATATGGCCTCCTCTATACAGACAATACAGGAGGGAAGTGTGAGCTCCAATATGGCCTCCTCTATACAGACAATACAGGAGGGAAGTGTGTGATCCAATATGGCCACCTCTATACAGACAATACAGGAAGTGTGTGCTCCAATATGGCCTCCTCTATACAGACAATACAGGAGGGAAGTGTGTGCTCCAATATGGCCTCCTCTATACAGACAATACAGGAGGGAAGTGTGTGCTCCAATATGGCCTCCTCTATACAGACAATACAGGAGGGAAGCGTGTGCTCCAATATGGCTTCCTTTATACAGAGAATACAGGAAGGAAGTGTGTGCTCCAATATGGCCCCCTCTATACAGATAATGCAGGAGGGAAGTGTGTGCTCCAATATGGCCTCCTCTATACAGACAATACAGGAGGGAAGTGTGTGCTCCAATATGGCCTCCTCTATACAGACAATACAGGAGGGAAGTGTGTGCTCCAATATGGCCTCCCCTATACAGACAATACAGGAGGGAAGTGTGTGCTCCAATATGGCCTCCTCTATACAGACAATACAGGAGGGAAGTGTGTGCTCCAATATGGCCGCCTCTATACAGACAATACAGGAGGGAAGTGTGTGCTCCAATATGGCCTCTATACAGACAATACAGGAGGGAAGTGTGTGCTCCAATATGGCCACCTCTATACAGACAATACAGGAGGGAAGTGTGTGCTCCAATATGGCCGCATCTATACAGACAATACAGGAGAGAAGTGTGTGCTCCAATATGGCCTCCTCTATACAGACAATACAGGAGGGAAGTGTGTGCTCCAATATGGCCTCCTCTATACAGACAATACAGGAAGTGTGTGCTCCAATATGGCCTCCTCTATACAGACAATACAGGAGGGAAGTGTGTGCTCAAATATGACCTCCTCTATACAGACAATACAGGAGGGAAGTGTGCGCTCTAATATGGCCTCCTCCATACAGACAATACAGGAGGGAAGTGTGTGCTCCAATATGGCCTCCTCTATACAGACAATATAGGAGGGAAGTGTGTGCTCCAATATGGCCTCCCCTATACAGACAATATAGGAGGGAAGTGTGTGCTCCAATATGGCCTCCTCTATATAGACAATATAGGAGGGAAGTGTGTGCTCCAATATGGCCGCCTCTATACAGACAATACAGGAGGGAAATGTGTGCTCCAATATGGCCTCCTCTATACAGACAATACAGGAGGGAAGTGTGTGCTCCAATATGGCCACCTCTATACAGACAATACAGGAGGGAAATGTGTGCTCCAATATGGCCTCCTCTATACAGACAATACAGGAGGGAAATGTGTGCTCCAATATGGCCTCCTCTATACAGACAATACAGGAGGGAAGTGTGTGCTCCAATATGGCCTCCTCTATACAGACAATATAGGAGGGAAGTGTGTGCTCCAATATGGCCGCCTTTATACAGACAATACAGGAGGGAAGTGTGCGCTCTAATATGGCCTACTCTATACAGACAATACAGGAGGGAAGTGTGTGCTCCAATATGGCCTCCTCTATACAGACAATACAGAAGAGAAGTGTGTGCTCCAATATGACCTCCTCTATACAGACAATACAGGAGGGAAGTGTGTGCTCCAATATGACCTCCTCTATACAGACAATACAGGAGGGAAGTGTGTGCTCCAATATGACCTCTTCTATACAGACAAGACAGGAGAGAAGAGTGTGCTCCAATATGGCCTCCTCTATACAGACAATACAGGAGGGAAGTGTGCGCTCTAATATGGCCTCCTCCATACAGACAATACAGGAGGGAAGTGTGTGCTCCAATATGGCCTCCTCTATACAGACAATATAGGAGGGAAGTGTGTGCTCCAATATGGCCTCCCCTATACAGACAATATAGGAGGGAAGTGTGTGCTCCAATATGGCCTCCTCTATATAGACAATATAGGAGGGAAGTGTGTGCTCCAATATGGCCGCCTCTATACAGACAATACAGGAGGGAAATGTGTGCTCCAATATGGCCTCCTCTATACAGACAATACAGGAGGGAAGTGTGTGCTCCAATATGGCCACCTCTATACAGACAATACAGGAGGGAAATGTGTGCTCCAATATGGCCTCCTCTATACAGACAATACAGGAGGGAAATGTGTGCTCCAATATGGCCTCCTCTATACAGACAATACAGGAGGGAAGTGTGTGCTCCAATATGGCCTCCTCTATACAGACAATATAGGAGGGAAGTGTGTGCTCCAATATGGCCGCCTTTATACAGACAATACAGGAGGGAAGTGTGCGCTCTAATATGGCCTACTCTATACAGACAATACAGGAGGGAAGTGTGTGCTCCAATATGGCCTCCTCTATACAGACAATACAGAAGAGAAGTGTGTGCTCCAATATGACCTCCTCTATACAGACAATACAGGAGGGAAGTGTGTGCTCCAATATGACCTCCTCTATACAGACAATACAGGAGGGAAGTGTGTGCTCCAATATGACCTCTTCTATACAGACAAGACAGGAGAGAAGAGTGTGCTCCAATATGGCCTCCTCTATACAGACAATACAGGAAGGAAGTGTGTGCTCCAATATGACCTCCTCTATACAGACAATACAGGAGATAACTGTGTGCTCCAATATGGCCTCCTCTATACAGACAATACAGGAGGGAAGTGTGTGCTCCAATATGGCCTCCTCTATACAGACAATATAGGAGGGAAGTGTGTGCTCCAATATGGCCTCCTCTATACAGACAATACAGGAGGGAAGTGTGTGCTCCAATATGACCTCCTCTATACAGACAATACAGGAGAGAAGTGTGTGCTCCAATATGGCCTCCTCTATACAGACAATACAGGAAGGAAGTGTGTGCTCCAATATGGCCTCCTCTATACAGACAATACAGGAGGGAAGTGTGTGCTCCAATATGACCTCCTCTATACAGACAATACAGGAGATAACTGTGTGCTCCAATATGGCCTCCTCTATACAGACAATACAGGAGGGAAGTGTGTGCTCCAATATGGCCTCCTCTATACAGACAATACAGGAGGGAAGTGTGTGCTCCAATATGGCCTCCTCTATACAGACAATACAGGAGGGAAGTGTGTGCTCCAATATGACCTCCTCTATACAGACAATACAGGAGAGAAGTGTGTGCTCCAATATGGCCTCCTCTATACAGACAATACAGGAAGGAAGTGTGTGCTCCAATATGGCCTCCTCTATACAAACAATACAGGAGGGAAGTGTGTGCTCCAATATGGCCTCCTCTATACAGACAATACAGGAGGGAAGTGTGTGCTCCAATATGGCCTCCTCTATACAAACAATACAGGAGGGAAGTGTGTGCTCCAATATGGCCTCCTCTATACAGACAATACAGGAGGGAAGTGTGTGCTCCAATATGGCCTCCTCTATACAGACAATACAGGAGGGAAGTGTGAGCTTCAATATGGCCTCCTCTATACAGATAATACAGGAGGGAAGTGTGTGCTCCAATATGGCCTCCTCTATACAGACAATACAGGAGGGAAATGTGAGCTCCAATATGGCCTCCTCTATACAGACAATACAGGAGGGAAGTGTGTGATCCAATATGGCCACCTCTATACAGACAATACAGGAAGTGTGTGCTCCAATATGGCCTCCTCTATACAGACAATACAGGAGGGAAGTGTGTGCTCCAATATGGCCTCCTCTATACAGACAATACAGGAGGGAAGTGTGTGCTCCAATATGGCCTCCTCTATACAGACAATACAGGAGGGAAGTGTGTGCTCCAATATGGCCTCCTCTATACAGACAATACAGGAGGGAAGTGTGTGCTTCAATATGGCCTCCTCTATACAGACAATACAGGAGGGAAGTGTGTGCTCCAATATGACTTCCTCTATACAGACAATACAGGAGAGAAGTGTGTGCTCCAATATGGCCTCCTCTATACAGACAATACAGGAAGGAAGTGTGTGCTCCAATATGACCTCCTGTATACAGACAATACAGGAGGGAAGTGTGTGCTCCAATATGGCCTCCTCTATACAGACAATACAGGAGGGAAGTGTGTGCTCCAATATGGCCACCTCTATACAGACAATACAGGAAGTGTGTGCTCCAATATGGCCTCCTCTATACCGACAATACAGGAGGGAAGTGTGTGCTCCAATATGGCCTCCTCTATACAAACAATACAGGAGGGAAGTGTGTGCTCCAATATGGCCTCCTCTATACAGACAATACAGGAGGGAAGTGTGTGCTCCAATATGGCCTCCTCTATACAGACAATACAGGAGGGAAGTGTGAGCTTCAATATGGCCTCCTCTATACAGATAATACAGGAGGGAAGTGTGTGCTCCAATATGGCCTCCTCTATACAGACAATACAGGAGGGAAGTGTGAGCTCCAATATGGCCTCCTCTATACAGACAATACAGGAGGGAAGTGTGTGATCCAATATGGCCACCTCTATACAGACAATACAGGAAGTGTGTGCTCCAATATGGCCTCCTCTATACAGACAATACAGGAGGGAAGTGTGTGCTCCAATATGGCCTCCTCTATACAGACAATACAGGAGGGAAGTGTGTGCTCCAATATGGCCTCCTCTATACAGACAATACAGGAGGGAAGCGTGTGCTCCAATATGGCTTCCTTTATACAGAGAATACAGGAAGGAAGTGTGTGCTCCAATATGGCCCCCTCTATACAGATAATGCAGGAGGGAAGTGTGTGCTCCAATATGGCCTCCTCTATACAGACAATACAGGAGGGAAGTGTGTGCTCCAATATGGCCTCCTCTATACAGACAATACAGGAGGGAAGTGTGTGCTCCAATATGGCCTCCCCTATACAGACAATACAGGAGGGAAGTGTGTGCTCCAATATGGCCTCCTCTATACAGACAATACAGGAGGGAAGTGTGTGCTCCAATATGGCCGCCTCTATACAGACAATACAGGAGGGAAGTGTGTGCTCCAATATGGCCTCTATACAGACAATACAGGAGGGAAGTGTGTGCTCCAATATGGCCACCTCTATACAGACAATACAGGAGGGAAGTGTGTGCTCCAATATGGCCGCATCTATACAGACAATACAGGAGAGAAGTGTGTGCTCCAATATGGCCTCCTCTATACAGACAATACAGGAGGGAAGTGTGTGCTCCAATATGGCCTCCTCTATACAGACAATACAGGAAGTGTGTGCTCCAATATGGCCTCCTCTATACAGACAATAGAGGAGGGAAGTGTGTGCTCCAATATGACCTCCTCTATACAGACAATACAGGAGGGAAGTGTGTGCTCCAATATGGCCTCCTGTATACAGACAATATAGGAGGGAAGTGTGTGCTCCAATATGGCCTCCTCTATACAGACAATATAGGAGGGAAGTGTGTGCTCCAATATGGCCGCCTCTATACAGACAATATAGGAGGGAAGTGTGTGCTCCAATATGGCCGCCTCTATACAGACAATATAGGAGGGAAGTGTGTGCTCCATTATGGCCTCCTCTATACAGACAATACAGGAAGGAAGTGTGTGCTCCAATATGGCCTCCTCTATACAGACAATACAGGAGGGAAGTGTGTGCTCCAATATGGCCTCCTCTATACAGACAATACAGGAGGGAAGTGTGAGCTTCAATATGGCCTCCCCTATACAGATAATACAGGAGGGAAGTGTGTGCTCCAATATGGCCTCCTCTATACAGACAATACAGGAGGGAAGTGTGAGCTCCAATATGGCCTCCTCTATACAGACAATACAGGAGGGAAGTGTGTGATCCAATATGGCCACCTCTATACAGACAATACAGGAAGTGTGTGCTCCAATATGGCCTCCTCTATACAGACAATACAGGAGGGAAGTGTGTGCTCCAATATGGCCTCCTCTATACAGACAATACAGGAGGGAAGTGTGTGCTCCAATATGGCCTCCTCTATACAGACAATACAGGAGGGAAGAGTGTGCTCCAATATGGCTTCCTTTATACAGAGAATACAGGAAGGAAGTGTGTGCTCCAAAATGGCCCCCTCTATACAGATAATGCAGGAGGGAAGTGTGTGCTCCAATATGGCCTCCTCTATACAGACAATACAGGAGGGAAGTGTGTGCTCCAATATGGCCTCCTCTATACAGACAATACAGGAGGGAAGTGTGTGCTCCAATATGGCCTCCCCTATACAGACAATACAGGAGGGAAGTGTGTGCTCCAATATGGCCTCCTCTATACAGACAATACAGGAGGGAAGTGTGTGCTCCAATATGGCCGCCTCTATACAGACAATACAGGAGGGAAGTGTGTGCTCCAATATGGCCTCTATACAGACAATACAGGAGGGAAGTGTGTGCTCCAATATGGCCACCTCTATACAGACAATACAGGAGGGAAGTGTGTGCTCCAATATGGCCGCCTCTATACAGACAATACAGGAGAGAAGTGTGTGCTCCAATATGGCCTCCTCTATACAGACAATACAGGAGGGAAGTGTGTGCTCCAATATGGCCTCCTCTATACAGACAATGCAGGAAGTGTGTGCTCCAATATGGCCTCCTCTATACAGACAATACAGGAGGGAAGTGTGTGCTCCAATATGACCTCCTCTATACAGACAATACAGGAGGGAAGTGTGTGCTCCAATATGGCCTCCTGTATACAGACAATATAGGAGGGAAGTGTGTGCTCCAATATGGCCTCCTCTATACAGACAATATAGGAGGGAAGTGTGTGCTCCAATATGGCCGCCTCTATACAGACAATATAGGAGGGAAGTGTGTGCTCCAATATGGCCGCCTCTATACAGACAATATAGGAGGGAAGTGTGTGCTCCATTATGGCCTCCTCTATACAGACAATACAGGAAGGAAGTGTGTGCTCCAATATGGCCTCCTCTATACAGACAATACAGGAGGGAAGTGTGTGCTCCAATATGGCCTCCTCAATACAGACAATACAGGAGGGAAGTGTGTGCTCCAATATGGCCTCCTCTATACAGACAATACAGGAGGGAAGTGTGTGCTCCAATATGGCCGCCTCTATACAGACAATATAGGAGGGAAGTGTGTGCTCCAATATGGCCTCCTCTATACAGACTATACAGGAGGGAAGTGTGTGCTCCAATATGGCCTCCTCTATACAGACAATATAGGAGGGAAGTGTGTGCTCCAATATGGCCTCCTCTATACAGACAATACAGGAGGGAAGTGTGTGCTCCAATATGGCCTCCTCTATACAGACAATACAGGAGGAAAGTGTGTGCTCCAATATGGCCTCCTCTATACAGACAATACAGGAGGGAGGTGTGTGCTCCAATATGGCCACCTATATACAGACAATATAGGAGGGAAGTGTGTGCTCCATTATGGCCTCCTCTATACAGACAATACAGGAAGGAAGTGTGTGCTCCAATATGGCCTCCTCTATACAGACAATACAGGAGGGAGGTGTGTGCTCCAATATGGCCACCTATATACAGACAATATAGGAGGGAAGTGTGTGCTCCATTATGGCCTCCTCTATACAGACAATACAGGAAGGAAGTGTGTGCTCCAATATGGCCTCCTCTATACAGACAATACAGGAGGGAAGTGTGTGCTCCAATATGGCCTCCTCAATACAGACAATACAGGATGGAAGTGTGTGCTCCAATATGGCCTCCTCTACACAGACAATACAGGAGGGAAGTGTGTGCTCCAATATGGCCTCCTCTACACAGACAATACAGGAGGGAAGTGTGTGCTCCAATATGGCCTCCTCTATACAGACAATACAGGAGGGAAGTGTGTGCTCCAATATGGCCTCCTCTATACAGACAATACAGGAGGGAAGTGTGTGCTCCATTATGGCCTCCTCTATACAGACAATACAGGAGGGAAGTGTGTGCTCCAATATGGCCTCCTCTATACAGACAATACAGGAGGGAAGTGTGTGCTCCAATATGGCCTCCTCTATACAGACAATACAGGAGGGAAGTGTGTGCTCCAATATGGCCTCCTCTATACAGACAATACAGGAGGGAAGTGTGTGCTCCAATATAGCCTCCTCTATACAGACAATACAGGAGGGAAGTGTGTGCTCCAATATGGCCTCCTCTATACAGACAATACAGGAGGGAAGTGTGTCCTCCAATATGGCCTCCTCTATACAGACATTACAGGAGGGAAGTGTGTGCTCCAATATGGCCTCCTCTATAAAGACAATACAGGAGGGAAGTGTGTGCTCCAATATGGCCTCCTCTATACAGATAATACAGGAGGGAAGTGTGTGCTCCAATATGACCTCCTCTATACAGACAATACAGGAGGGAAGTGTGTGCTCCAATATGGCTGCCTCTATACATACAATACAGGAGGGAAGTGTGTGCTCCAATATGGCCTCCTCTATACAGACAATACAGGAGGGAAGTGTGTGCTCCAATATGGCTATTCTGACTCATGGATATGTAGAACGTAGTGGTGCCTGGATAGACCCTTCTTTTTAGGCGCTTCCGTATTCACCTGTACTCACGTTCATACCGATTAATCAGACAGCTTAACTCAGCCACGATCTCATGTAAGAAGACTCCAGGAAAAGAGAGTTGCTTTAACTGAAATTCTTGTATTATGATGAAAGTAGCAGGTAAAAAGGAATATTCAACAGAGGACATGTAGTAGGATGCATACAGATGGAGGAATGATGACAAAATGGAGAATAAGGGCGTGAACAAACATACATCACAAGACTACAGTGAGAGAGTTGGGACAAAATACAGGGAAAGGCAAACTTCTGCCTAGAAAGAAGGAACGAACACAAGCAATGCAAATATTAAATGATTTCTCAAGTCGTGAGACATGACACTCCCCGTCTGAAGTCCTTGGATTTCACGATGTCCGTAATTCTTCGAAGTCGTTCGAAGCTGAAAAAGAAAAAACAAGAGGAAAGAAAACATGCATGCAATAATAAACATCAAAGATTTTAAAGTCCAAACTCGTTGTGTCGACCCGTAGATCACACCGAAAGATAAGTCCAAATATATTAAACCCATCTTCAGATTGGGGAAGCCGCAAACATGCCAACTCTTCCACCAACCCAGAATCCAATGGGAATGTTAACAGTTCAATCCAATGGAAAATGTCAATATTCAATAAACTGGGAGACGAGGAGGAATGCTCCCCGCCGTGAGCAACGCCCAGGAGCATGTTCAGTTCATGTGATGTCCTCCTTTCGTAGAAGCAGCACGAGTTCAGTGACCGGGCGGAAGAAGGTTCGGGTAGAGCCCCCTTTTGTCACCTTAACTTCTACCTTACGAGTCTTTCCGTCCTCACTGGGTAGGACCTTGGCGATAAGTCCCATTGGCCAGTCATTACGATGAGCCTCTTTGTCCATTAAGAGAACGAGGTCTCCTTCTTGGAGATTGGGACTGGGCGTCTGCCATTTGTGACGGTTTTGAAGCAAGTGCAAATATTTAGTCTTCCAGCGATGCCAAAACACGTTAGCCAGATGTTGTACTTGCCTCCACTGACGTTTGTAAATGTCCTTGTTATCGAAATTCCCAGGCGGAACTGTAGCAGCTCCAGTCTTCTGTGTAAGAAGTGTAGCTGGAGTAAGGATCGCTGGAGCATCGGGGTCGGATGATACTGCAACCAAAGGTCTAGCATTTATGATGGCTGACACTTGGAAGGTGAAGGTGTCCCATTTGATATCCCACAGTAGACCAAGGCTGCGCTGTGTTGCAGGAACATCACAACCCAAGTCGAGGTCTTTTAGGTTTGTGGCATGGTCTTCAGATGGAAACGCGTTCATTACCTCTTGACTGTTAGAGATAATCTTGTGGAGTCTGAGGTTTGATGTGGATAGCATTTCCTGTGTCCTGGAGAGTAGGTCGATTGCATCTTCACTTGTGGGCAAGGACTTGAGCCCATCGTCCATGTAGAAGTTCTTCTCTACAAATTGCCTAGCATCGGATCCGTATTCTCTCTCACCTTCCTGGGCTGTCCGTCTCAGACCATAGATCGCCACAGCAGGTGAGGGACTATTGCCGAAGACATGGACCTTCATCCGGTAGTCTATGACCTGATTGTTGACATTGTTGTCTTTGTGCCATAGGAACCTAAGATAGTTTCTGTTGTCTTCTTTCACGATGAAGCAATGAAACATCTGCTGAATGTCGGCCATTATGGCGACAGGTTCTTGTCTGAAGCGGATCAATACTCCAAGGAGGCTGTTGTTCAGGTTGGGCCCAGTTAGGAGCAGGTTATTGAGAGAGAGGCCTTCAAACTGAGCACTGGAGTCAAACACCACTCTGATCTGATTAGGCTTGCGAGGGTGATAGACACCAAAGGATGGAAGATACCAACATTCTTCTCCCTCCCTCAGTGGTGGCGCAGGTTCGGCATGGTCTCTGTCAAAGATGTTCTGCATAAAGTCAATGAAATGCTTCTCCATCTCTGGTTTCCTCTTTAGGGTACGCTTTAAGGATGAGAACCTTGCAGTAGCTTGTTGCAGGTTGTTCGGCAACCTCACTCTTGGGAAACGAAAGGGTAAAGGAGCTACCCAACTGTTGGAGTCATCTTGAGCAAATTCTTTATCCATAACCTTTATGAATTCTTTATCTTCCCTTGTGGGTGCCAACTTGTTGTCACTACTTGTAGAGTCTAACACTGATGACCCGAGGTTTTCATCCCTGGGCTGGTGCGTGTTCATGTTGTTGAAGGATTCCTGTTGCCACTTGGTGTTGCTCACTTTCTCTTTCACCCAGTAGTGATGTGGGCATGGTTGGAAATGGGTGCTGCGACCATTTGACAAGATGTGTGTTTTGTAAGAGGAGATGTTGTTAGGTCTCTTCATCTTATGTATGCAAACATTGCCTACGATTACCCAGCCTAGATCTAAGCGTTGGGCAAATGGTGCATCGTGTGGTCCGTTAATTTGCTGACGTACCTTGTGCAGCCGGAGAATGTCTCTGCCCAGCAGAATCAGGATATCTGCTTTGTTGTTGAGGGCTGGTATCTTGTTTGCTATCCTCTTGAGATGTTGATGATGAAGAGCAGCCTCTGGCGTTGGGATCTCTTCTCAATTGGATGGAATCTGGTTGCACTCGACCAGTGTAGGTAACGGTATCTCGACGGTGTTCTCGAGAGATGTCGCTGTAAGGCCACTGGCCCTTCTCCCAGAAACCTCTGTAACACCACTGCAGGTACCTAAGGTGTAAGGGTAAGCATTTCCCTTTAAGTTAAACATATCAAAGAGTTCTGACCTTGCAAGTGATCGGTTGCTCTGATCATCCAGAAGGACATACACCTTCACGGCTTTCTCTGGGTGACCGTTGGGATACACGTTCACCAGGCAAATCTTCGCACAGGACTTGTCCCAGAGGTCTTCTCCGCAGATTTCTGTGCATGAAGAAGATATTGTGGTATGGCTTGCAGTTTGAGCTGCGTCCTCCCCGCCATGGCTCATGGTGAGGGAAGGAGTAAGTGTAGAGTCAGGACGGAATGGGTGGAGTGCTTGTACGTGGTCCTCACTGTCACACTCCATGCACTTAATTGCAGTTTTACAGTCTTTAGCAAGGTGTTCAGTAGAAGCACAACATCTGTAGCATACCCCGAACTTCTTTAGAAGCTCCTTGCGTTCTTGGAGCGGTTTCTTCCTGAAGCCGATGCACTTTTTTAAGGGATGTGGCTTCTTGTGGATGGGACATTCACGATTTGGGTTCTCTATCTTTTCACCCTTGTTGCTCTTGCCTGGGGCTGATGTTGGTGAGGGAAGAATATCCGTCTTCTTCACTGACACTGGACCCCTGCGGTTTCTGTCATTCGAGCGTGCGCTGACGTACTTAGAAGGAGGTGAAGCTGGGCCACTGGATTCTTCGTAGGAAAAGCTTGGGTCGTTCCTACGCTCTGCCACGTCTTTTATAAACTCACAGAAGTAGGAGAATGGAGGAAATGACACTTGATGGTCTTTCTTGTATTTTGACCCTAGTGTAGTCCACTTTTCTTGTACATTGTACGGTAGCTTGGAGATAATGGGATTTACTCCACGAGCAGTGTCCAGGTAGCTGAGGCCAGGTAGGTGGGTGTCTGCCTTGGCCAGCTGGAGCTCTAACAGCAAGTCACTGAGCTCTAGGAACTTTGAACTGTCTTTGCTTGATATCTTTGGAAAACTCTGTAATCGCTTGAACAGTGCATCCTCTATGGCTTCTGGACTGCCAAAGTTTTTCTCTAGTCTTTCCCATGCAGCCATGAGACCAGCCATTGGATTACTGATATGTACAGACCTGAGTCTCTTGACACGCTCTGTGGATTGTGGTCCTAGCCATCTGATTAGCAGGTCCAGCTCTTCGGTAGCAGTGATGCCGAGGTCACTAGTTACGGTTCTAAAGGCATTTTTCCAACCTCTGTAATTTTCAGGTTGGTCGTCAAACCTTGTGAGACCGGTTTTAGTAAGTTCGCGGCGAATCATGTACCTTGCGAAGTCGGACATGTCTGTTCTTTCTGACTTAGGATGCACAAATGTAGGCTGAGCAGTGTTGTACATAGGGGTGGAGACGTCCTGGCCTTGAAACGTGGGTAAGTATTGAGTGGCATATGCATTTAGTCCAGCAACCGGTTTGGTGGGTATAGTCTCTGCTACATGCGGAGCTGGCACTGCGCGGTTGTCGAGAGTATAATGACCTGCCGGCATATTGGGTTGCGTGTAGATAATAGCCTGTGGAGTTTGGTGAGATGCGGGGTCTTGGCGCATAGTGGAATACGAAGGAAGTTCAAGTTTGGGAGCATTGTACTGACCTTGAATGCAGGGTTCTGTAAGTGGATCAGCATCCTGGTGCCCTGGAGAAGCATGAACGCCACCAGGAGTGTTAGTAATGATCTGCGGTTCACCATTTTGGCTTAGCACGTAGTCTCTTGTGCGTTCAATAGGGTCTTCTGTCTCCACTTCACACAAACTGATGCTGTCTCTTTGACTCCCACTGATAGCTCGCTCCAGGATCCTTAACTCTGCCATGGCTGTCGCGTGCTCGCATTCCTTCTCCAGAGCTTCCTTGCGTGCTGCATCCGTATCCATTTCTGCTCTCTTTTGTGCTGCAGCTGCATCCATTTCTGCTCTCCTTTGTGCTGCGGCTGCATCCATTTCTGCTCTCTTTTGTGCTGCGGCTGCATCCATTTCTGCTCTCCTTTGTGCTGCGACTGCATACATTTCTGCTCTCCTTTGTGCTGTGGCTGCATCCATTTCTGCTCTCTTTTGTGCTGTGGCTGCATCCATTTCTGCTCTCCTTTGCGCAAAGGCAGCTTGTATCTTAGACGTTTCAGCCTTAGCACGTGCTCTTGTAAGCTGCTCGCTGAGAGTGGAATATTTTGATGAACTTGACCTAGATGAGCGTTTTGAGTGCTTGGACAATTTGGATGAGCGAGTTGATGCATCTGGTGTCCGTGCAATTTTAGCCTCTAACTTGGTTTTAATGTCACGTATGGTGCAGTCTCTTTCAGAATTAAGCTGCTGGAAACTTTGCAATTCGATTAAAGTCTCTGGCAGATTCAGTTTTTTCAGGAGAATTATGTATTGGTCAGTCTTCTCCATATACATTTGGTATGCTGTGCATAATTGTTTTAGGGCTCCCTCAAGTGGTAACTCATGAGAAGCAGGCCTTGATACAGTGTCTATGTGATTCAGCACTTTCTCCCACAGTGAAGACACATCACTATATACGACACATTTTGCAGTCTCTAAATTCTCCATGACTTTCCATGTAGGTTTGACTGTACGTTTTCCCATTTCACTAGCTGGTGGATGGGGATCTGGGTCTCTTTCCTGTGTTTGTAAGTCTGGTAGGGACATTGTATTCCTTGCTTCAGACATGATTTGATTGCAGGCAGGAAGAGTGGAGGATGAGGGTTATACTTCTCCCTGTTTATCTGCAGTGTGTGCTTCTATGCACGCTGGGGTCTGGCTGGGAACTGGGTTACTATCTATCTGGGAAATGTCCTTTTCCAATGCAAATATTAAATGATTTCTCAAGTCGTGAGACATAACAATGGCCGCCTCTATACAGACAATACAGGAGGGAATTGTGTGCTCCAATATGGCCTCCTCTATACAGATAATACAGGAGGGAAGTCCAATATGGCCTCCTCTATACAGACAATACAGGAGGGAAGTGTGTGCTCCAATATGGCCTCCTCTATACAGATAATACAGGAGGGAAGTGTGTGCTCCAATATGGCCACCTCTATACAGACTATACAGGAGGGAAGTGTGTGCTCCAATATGGCTGCCTCTATACAGACAATACAGGAGGGAAGTGTGTGCTCCAATATGGCCTCCTCTATACAGACAATACAGGAAGTGTGTGCTCCAATATGGCCTCCTCTATACAGATAATACAGGAGGGAAGTGTGTGCTCCAATATGGCCTCCTCTATACAGACAATACAGGAGGGAATTGTGTGCTCCAATATGGCCTCCTCTATACAGATAATACAGGAGGGAAGTCCAATATGGCCTCCTCTATACAGACTATACAGGAGAGAAGTGTGTGCTCCAATATGGCCTCCTCTATACAGATAATACAGGAGGGAAGTCCAATATGGCCTCCTCTATACAGACAATACAGGAGAGAAGTGTGTGCTCCAATATGGCCTCCTCTATACAGACAATACAGGAGGGAAGTGTGTGCTCCAATATGGCCGCCTCTATACAGACAATACAGGAGGGAAGTGTGTGCTCCAATATGGCCTCCTCTATACAGACAATACAGGAGGGAAGTGTGTGCTCCAATATGGCCTCCTCTATACAGACAATACAGGAGGGAAGTGTGTGCTCCAATATGGCCTCCTCTATACAGACAATACAGGAGGGAAGTGTGTGCTCCAATATGGCCTCCTCTATACAGACAATACAGGAGGGAAGTGTGTGCTCCAATATGGCCTCCTCTATACAGACAATACAGGAGGGAAGTGTGTGCTCCAATATGGCCTCCTCTATACAGAGAATACAGGAGGGAAGTGTGTGCTCCAATATGGCCTCCTCTATACAGACAATACAGGAGGGAATTGTGTGCTCCAATATGGCCTCCTCTATACAGATAATACAGGAGGGAAGTCCAATATGGCCTCCTCTATACAGACAATACAGGAGAGAAGTGTGTGCTCCAATATGGCCTCCTCTATACAGACAATACAGGAGGGAAGTGTGTGCTCCAATATGGCCGCCTCTATACAGACAATACAGGAGGGAAGTGTGTGCTCCAATATGGCCTCCTCTATACAGACAATACAGGAGGGAAGTGTGTGCTCCAATATGGCCTCCTCTATACAGACAATACAGGAGGGAAGTGTGTGCTCCAATATGGCCTCCTCTATACAGACAATACAGGAGGGAAGTGTGTGCTCCAATATGGCCTCCTCTATACAGACAATACAGGAGGGAAGTGTGTGCTCCAATATGGCCTCCTCTATACAGACAATACAGGAGGGAAGTGTGTGCTCCAATATGGCCTCCTCTATACAGAGAATACAGGAGGGAAGTGTGTGCTCCAATATGGCCTCCTCTATACAGACAATACAGGAGGGAATTGTGTGCTCCAATATGGCCTCCTCTATACAGATAATACAGGAGGGAAGTCCAATATGGCCTCCTCTATACAGACAATACAGGAGGGAAGTGTGTGCTCCAATATGGCCTCCTCTATACAGATAATACAGGAGGGAAGTGTGTGCTCCAATATGGCCACCTCTATACAGACTATACAGGAGGGAAGTGTGTGCTCCAATATGGCTGCCTCTATACAGACAATACAGGAGGGAAGTGTGTGCTCCAATATGGCCTCCTCTATACAGATAATACAGGAGGGAAGTGTGTGCTCCAATATGGCCTCCTCTATACAGACTATACAGGAGGGAAGTGTGTGCTCCAATATGGCCTCCTCTATACAGACAATACAGGAGGGAATTGTGTGCTCCAATATGGCCTCCTCTATACAGATAATACAGGAGGGAAGTCCAATATGGCCTCCTCTATACAGACTATACAGGAGAGAAGTGTGTGCTCCAATATGGCCTCCTCTATACAGATAATACAGGAGGGAAGTCCAATATGGCCTCCTCTATACAGACAATACAGGAGAGAAGTGTGTGCTCCAATATGGCCTCCTCTATACAGACAATACAGGAGGGAAGTGTGTGCTCCAATATGGCCGCCTCTATACAGACAATACAGGAGGGAAGTGTGTGCTCCAATATGGCCTCCTCTATACAGACAATACAGGAGGGAAGTGTGTGCTCCAATATGGCCTCCTCTATACAGACAATACAGGAGGGAAGTGTGTGCTCCAATATGGCCTCCTCTATACAGACAATACAGGAGGGAAGTGTGTGCTCCAATATGGCCTCCTCTATACAGACAATACAGGAGGGAAGTGTGTGCTCCAATATGACCTCCTCTATACAGACAATACAGGAGAGAAGTGTGTGCTCCAATATGGCCTCCTCTATACAGACAATACAGGAGAGAAGTGTGTGCTCCAATATGGCCGCCTCTATACAGACAATACAGGAGAGAAGTGTGTGCTCCAATATGACCTCCTCTATACAGACAATACAGGAGAGAAGTGTGTGCTCCAATATGGCCTCCTCTATACAGACAATACAGGAGAGAAGTGTGTGCTCCAATATGGCCGCCTCTATACAGACAATACAGGAGAGAAGTGTGTGCTCCAATATGACCTCCTCTATACAGACAATACAAGAGGGACGTGTGTGCTCCAATATGGCCTCCTCTATACAGACAATACAGGAGGGAAGTGTGTGCTCCAATATGGCCTCCTCTATACAGACAATACAGGAAGGAAGTGTGTGCTCCAATATGGCCTCCTCTATACAGACAATACAGGAGAGAAGTGTGTGCTCCAATATGGCCTCCTCTATACAGACAATATAGGAGGGAAGTGTGTGCTCCAATATGGCCGCCTCTATACAGACAATACAGGAGGGAAGTGTGTGCTCCAATATGGCCTCCTCTATACAGACAATACAGGAGGGAAGTGTGTGCTCCAATATGGCCTCCTCTATACAGACAATACAGGAGGGAAGTGTGTGCTCCAATATGGCCTCCTCTATACAGACAATACAGGAGAGAAGTGTGTGCTCCAATATGGCCTCCTCTATACAGACAATACAGGAGGGAAGTGTATGCTCCAATATGGCCTCCTCTATACAGACAATAGGGAGGGAAGTGTGTGCTCCAATATGGCCTCCTCTTTACAGACAATACAGGAGGGAAGTGTGTGCTCCAATATGGCCTCCTCTATACAGACAATACAGGGGGGAAGTGTGTGCTCCAATATGGCCTCCTCTATACAGACAGTACAGGAAGTGTGTGCTCCAATATGGCCTCCTCTATACAGACAATACAGGAGGGAAGTGTGTGCTCCAATATGGCCTCCTCTATACAGACAATACAGGAGGGAAGTGTGTGCTCCAATATGGCCTCCTCTATACAGACAATACAGGAGGGAAGTGTGTGCTCCAATATGGCCTCCTCTATACAGACAATACAGGAGGGAAGTGTGTGCTCCAATATGGCCTCCTCTATACAGACAATACAGGAGGGAAGTGTGTGCTCCAATATGGCCTCCTCTATACAGACAATATAGGAGGGAAGTGTATGCTCCAATATGGCCTCCTCTATACAGACTATACAGGAGGGAAGTGTGTGCTCCAATATGACCTCCTCTATACAGACAATACAGGAGGGAAGTGTGTGCTCCAATATGGCCTCCTCTATACAGACAATATAGGAGGGAAGTGTGTGCTCCAATATGCCCTCCTCTATACAGACAATACAGGAGGGAAGTGTATGCTCCAATATGACCTCCTCTATACAGACAATACAGGAAGTGTGTGCTCCAATATGGCCTCCTCTATACAGACAATATAGGAGGGAAGTGTGTGCTCCAATATGACCTCCTCTATACAGATAATACAGGATGGAAGAATGTGCTCCAATATGGCCTCCTCTATACAGACAATACAGGAGGGAAGTGTGTGCTCCAATATGGCCTCCTCTATACAGACAATACAGGAGGGAAGTGTGTGCTCCAATATGGCCTCCTCTATACAGACAATACAGGAGGGAAGTGTATGCTCCAATATGGCCTCCTCTATACAGACTATACAGGAGGGAAGTGTGTGCTCCAATATGACCTCCTCTATACAGACAATACAGGAGGGAAGTGTGTGCTCCAATATGGCCTCCTCTATACAGACAATATAGGAGGGAAGTGTGTGCTCCAATATGCCCTCCTCTATACAGACAATACAGGAGGGAAGTGTATGCTCCAATATGACCTCCTCTATACAGACAATACAGGAGGGAAGTGTGTGCTCCAATATGGCCTCCTCTATACAGACAATATAGGAGGGAAGTGTGTGCTCCAATATGACCTCCTCTATACAGATAATACAGGATGGAAGAATGTGCTCCAATATGGCCTCCTCTATACAGACAATACAGGAGGGAAGTGTGTGCTCCAATATGGCTGCCTCTATACAGACAATACAGGAGGGAAGTGTGTGCTCCAATATGGCCACCTCTATACAGACAATACAGGAGGGAAGTGTGTGCTCCAATATGGCCACCTCTATACAGACAATACAGGAGGGAAGTGTGTGCTCCAATATGGCCACCTCTATACAGACAATACAGGAGGGAAGTGTGTGCTCCAATATGGCCTCCTCTATACAGACAATACAGGAGGGAAGTGTGTGCTCCAATATGGCCGCCTCTATACAGACAATACAAGAGGGAAGTGTGTGCTCCAATATGGCCTCCTCTATACAGACAATACAGGAAGGAAGTGTGTGCTCCAATATGACCTCCTCTATACAGACAATACAGGAGGGAAGTGTGTGCTCCAATATGGCCTCCTCTATACAGACAATACAGGAGGGAAGTGTGTGCTCCAATATGGCCTCCTCTATACAGACAATACAGGAGGGAAGTGTGTGCTCCAATATGGCCTCCTCTATACAGACAATACAGGAGGGAAGTGTGTGCTCCAATATGGCCTCCTCTATACAGACAATACAGAAGGGAAGTGTGTGCTCCAATATGGCCTCCTCTATACAGACAATACAGGAGGGAAGTGTGTGCTCCAATATGGCCGCCTCTATACAGACAATACAGGAGGGAAGTGTGTGCTCCAATATGGCCTCCTCTATACAGACAATACAGGAAGGAAGTGTGTGCTCCAATATGGCCTCCTCTATACAGAGAATACAGGAGGGAAGTGTGTGCTCCAATATGGCCTCCTCTATACAGACAATACAGGAGGGAAGTGTGTGCTCCAATATGGCCTCCTCTATACAGACAATACAGGAGGGATGGGTGTGCTCCAATATGGCCTCCTCTATACAGACAATACAAGAAGTGTGTGCTCCAATATGGCCTCCTCTATACAGACAATATAGGAGATAAGTGTGTGCTCCAATATGGCCTCCTCTAGCCATACAAAACATTTATGTTTTGTGGGTTTTTTTTAACTATTTTAAAACTTCTATAAAAATGAAATATAGTTGATCTTCACTTTCCAAGACCCGCAAGTTAGTGAGAATGTGCAAAGGTTTGTTTGTTCATTTGTTTTGTTTTTCCCCCCTGAGAGGTGCAACAACCAAAACCTGGTAATTTTAACATAGTAACATAGTAACATAGTTAGTAAGGCCGAAAAAAGACATTTGTCCATCCAGTTCAGCCTATATTCCATCATAATAAGTACCCAGATCTACGTCCTTCTACAGAACCTAATTGTATGATACAATATTGTTCTGCTCCAGGAAGACATCCAGGCCTCTCTTGAACCCCTCGACTGAGTTCGCCATCACCACCTCCTCAGGCAAGCAATTCCAGATTCTCACTGCCCTAACAGTAAAGAATCCTCTTCTATGTTGGTGGAAAAACCTTCTCTCCTCCAGACGCAAAGAATGCCCCCTTGTGCCTGTCACCTTCCTTGGTATAAACAGATCCTCAGCGAGATATTTGTATTGTCCCCTTATATACTTATACATGGTTATTAGATCGCCCCTTAGTCGTCTTTTTTCTAGACTAAATAATCCTAATTTCGCTAATCTATCTGGGTATTGTAGTTCTCCCATCCCCTTTATTAATTTTGTTGCCCTCCTTTGTACTCTCTCTAGTTCCATTATATCCTTCATGAGCACCGGTGCCCAAAACTGGACACAGTACTCCATGTGCGGTCTAACTAGGGATTTGTACAGAGGCAGTATAATGCTCTCATCATGTGTATCCAGACCTCTTTTAATGCACCCCATGATCCTGTTTGCCTTGGCAGCTGCTGCCTGGCACTGGCTGCCATTTTAGTGCAATTTTAGTGTTTTGATTTTTCTTTTACGGCATTTACCATATTTTATATTTTCTTCTTTAGGGACGCAGCAGTGTGAAATATTTTTATTTATTTTTGACTTTTGTTAATTTTATGAATTTTTAAAGTGTAATCGGCATTTTAATTGTTATAAAAGAATAGTACAAGTGAAAATGAGAAATTTTGCAATATATTGTATTAGAGAAATCTGCTCCTTTCTAAGATTTAATTCTCAAAATTCTCTATTCATGGGTAACCTGTGTCTTCAGTGAATGCAGACATTCCCATTAGTGAGATAGGAGATGACAGATGGTGCTCATAAAGTTCTATGGAGCTAGCAGCGGAATGTCTGTATCACATCTCGCTCCTCCTCTCTGTCTTTGTCGGTCTCTAGCTCCTCCTCTATATTATTATTATTTATTATTATAGCGCCATTTATTCTATGGCGCTTTACATGGCAGGAGGGGTATACATAATAAAAACAAGTACAGTAATCTTAAACAATACAACTCACAGCTGGTACAGGAGGAGAGAGGACCCTGCCCGCGAGGGCTCACAATCTACAAGAGATGCGTGAGAATACAGTAGGTGAGGGTAGAGCTGGTCGTGCAGTGGTTTGGTCGATCGGTGGTTACTGCAGGTTGTAGGCTTGCCGGAAGAGGTGGGTCTTCAGGTTCTTTTTGAAGGTTTCGATGGTAGGTGAGAGTCTGATGTGTTGTGGTAGAGAGTTCCAGAGTAGGGGGGATGCACGAGAGAAATCTTGTATGCGATTGTGGGAAGAGGAGATAAAAGGGGAGTAGAGAAGGAGATCTTGTGAGGATCGGAGGTTGTGTGTAGGTAAGTACCGGGAGACGAGGTCACAGATGTATGGAGGAGACAGGTTGTGGATGGCTTTATATGTCATGGTAAGGGTTTTGTACTGGAGTCTCTGGGTGATGGGGAGCTAGTGAAGGGATTGACAGAGGGGAGAGGCCGGGGAATAGTGGTGGGACAGGTGGATTAGTCGGGCAGCTGAGTTTAGAATAGATTGGAGGGTTGCAAGAGTCTTAGAGGGGAGGCCACAGAGCAGGAGGTTACAGTAGTCAAGGCGGGACATGATGATGGCATGGACTAGGGTTTTTGCAGATTCTTGGTTTAGGAATGTACGGATCCGTGAAATATTTTTGAGTTGAAGGCGGCAGGAAATGGAAAATGCTTGGATATGCAGTTTGAAGGAGAGATCAGTGTCAAGAATTACCCCGAGGCAGAGAGCTTGTGGGACTGGGGAGAGTGGGCAGCCGTTTTCTGTAATGGATAGGTTAGTTGGGGGGGTCGTGTGAGATGGGGAAAGATGATGAATTCTATTTTGTTCATGTTAAGTTTTAGAAATCTAGCGGAGAAGAAGGATGAAATAGCGGATAGACATTGAGGGATTCTCATTAGTAGGGTGGTGATATCTGGTCGAGAGATTCTATGAGCTGTCCCAGGCCAAAGGTGTAGATGGAGAAGAGCAAGGGCCCTAGAACTGAACCTTGCGGGACTCCGACAGATAGGGGGCGAGGTGAGGAGTTGGTGTGTGAATGGGAGACGCTGAATGTTCGGTCAGTTCGGTATGACGAGATCCAGGATAGGTCTAAGTCTGTGATGCCAAGGGATGAGAGGGTCTGTAGTAATAGGGAATGGTCCACTGTGTCAAAGGCAGAGGACAGGTCCAGGAGGAGGAGGATAGAGTAATGTCGCTTGCTCTTGGCGGTTAATAGGTCATTGGTGACCTTAGTTAGGGCAGTTTCAGTGGAGTGGTGTGACCGGAAGCCTGATTGTAAGCGGTGGAAGAGGGAGCAGGAAGAAAGATAGGAGGACAGTTCAAGATGGACGTGTTGTTCCAGTAGTTTTGAGGCATAGGGGAGAAGTGATATAAGGCGATAGCTAGATACAGAGGATGGGTGAAGAGAGGGCTTTTTGAGGATAGTTGTGATTGAGGCATGTTTAAAGCTTGTCTGTGTCGCTTCTAGCTCCTCTATATGTCTGTGATGCCTCTAGCTCCTCCTCTATGTCTGTGTCACCTCTAGCTCCTCCTCTATATGTCTTTGTCGGTCTCTAGCTCCTCCCATCTATGTATGTGTCCCATCTAGCTCCTCTACTCTGCCTTTTTCGGTCGCTAGCTCCTCCCCTCTGTGTCTGTGTCACCTCTAGCCCCTCCCCTCTGTCTTTGTTGGTCTCTAGCTCCTCCCCTCTATGTCTGTTATGCCTCTAGCTCCTCCCCTCTATATCTGTGTCACCTCTAGCTTCTCCCCTCTTTGCTTGCGACACCTCTAGCAATGGTTTTTATGGACTTTTTTTTTTTTTTTTTAATTTTCCAGGACAATATATGGTAAAGCGAATAGTGTCATTCAAAACAAACACGAGCCCTCGTACAGCTGTGTGGATGGAGAAATAAAAAAAAGTTATGTATCTTGTAATACAGGGAAGGAAAAAAGAAAATTCTGAATTAAAACTGGGTGCACCCTGAAGACTTAAGGGGTTAATTTTAAAATAAGTTTTTGATCCCAAGTGTACCTTTAAGAAAAAAGCAAATGTTACAAATCAATAGAACAAAGGAATAAATATTTAGTATATTTTCTGCTATCATTGCGCCATTTTCTGGCAGACGATGATTGATTCTTGCTCTTCACCGTATTTTATCAGAGCAATTATCCCGATGAAGTAAACGTACAAGTGACAACAATGTCACCATTAATATCAAAGCGATCACCAGAGTCACCGCAATAAGAGCCACAATGGGACATCTGCGAGATCAGAGGCTGCGGCCCGCGATACCAATCACAGGGCAGGACGGCAGCTGTCTGCAGACACATTGATTTATTCCTGATGGACGCGGCTGAAGGTTGAAGCGTTATGCGGCAGATCAATGACATCCTAAATTAAACCATAAAGTTACAGCGGGCGCCAATTTGTCACCTTTCTCCACATTATTTATCTCTCACAAACAGCCGGACCCCTGGATAAATGCTGACAGCAGCACCCACCTGGCGAGGACTGACACCGGCAATAAAATAATGCCGAGGTAGCAGAAGTCTAAAGTTGGAATTTACCAAAAAGTTTCCTTTATTTTTTGCTTGATCTCCTTTTGTGCATTGAGCGATCTTTAATCATAATAAGGCTGTCAGCAAAGCGAGGATCCAACTTCTGCAGCATTGTGAGGAGCGACATCATGGGGACGGCAAGAAGTGATGTAAACTATATCCCACCCATTATATAGAGATGGGATCAGCGCATACAGAACACTCCCCTTTATTGCCCTGCGAAGTGAACACAGACCCCAGACCGGCCCTCTAAATAATTACCAACTCAGGCCAGACCCCTAAACGCCACACCCAGATAAGACCCCTAAACAATAACACACCCAGACAAGACCCCTAAATACCGTAATTATCAACTTAGACCAGACCCCTAAATAACAATATTCAGACTACATCCCCTAAATAATAACACCCAGACAAGACTGCTAAATAATTATCCACTAAGACCAGACCCCTAGACAAAAACACACCCAGACAAGACCCCATAAACAATACCAAACCCAGACCACACCCCCCAAAAATAACACTCCGAAACCAGCCCACTATATAATTACCAACTCAGACCAGACCCCTAAAAGCCACACCCAGATAAGACCCCTAAACAATAACACACCCAGACAAGACCCCTAAATAATTATTCACCCAGACCAGACCCCTAAACAATAACACATACAGACCAGACCCCATAAATAATACCACACCCAGACCAGACCCCCCAAAAATAACACTCCAAAACCAGCCCACTCAATAATTACCAACTCAAACCAGACCCCTAAACAATAAAACATTCAGACCAGCCCACTAAATAATTACCAGCTCAGACCAGACCCCTAAATGATAACATACCCAGACCAGACCCCTAAATGATAACATACCCAGACCAGACCCCTAAATGATAACACACCCAGACCAGACCCCCTAAACAAAAACACACCCAGACCCCTAAATAATTATCAGCTGAGACTAGATCCCTAAACAATACCACACCCGGACCAGACCTCCCAAAATAACACTACGAAACCAGCCCACTAAATAATTACCAACGCCGACCAGACCCCTAAACGCCACACCCGGATAAGACCTCTAAACAATAACACACCCAGACAAGACCCCTAAATAATTGTCAACTCAGACCAGACCTCATAAACAATTCCACATTCAGACTAGACCCTCTAAATAATAACACCCAGACAAACCCCCTAAATAATTATTCACTCAGACCAGACCCCTAAACAATAACACATACAGACCAGACCCCATAAACAATACCACACCTAGACCAGACCCCCAAAATAACACACTTAGACTAGCCCCCTAAACAATAACACGCCAAAACCAGCCCCCTAAATAATTACAAGCTCAGATCAGACCCCTAAACAGTAACACACCCAGCCAAGACCCCTAAACAATACCACTCTCCAAAAAGCCATACCAAGACCAGATGCCTAAATAATTACAAACAGACCCGACTTTATGAAGAAATACAGACCCAAGACCAAACTCCTTAAATACAGATCCCTGAACAGACCCAGTTAACTAATGCATAGGCAGATGAGACCCCCTAAACTAAAACAGACCCCAGGTCAACCCCCTTTAACAAGAAGTGGGTGCGGGTCTATATGTTCTGCAGCAACTGGAGGCAGGTCTATCACTCACTACAGGAAGTTTGTCTAGATCTATGTTTTCACCAGGAAGTGGGAGCTGATCATTATTTTCTACAGGAAGTTTGGGTGAGTCTATATCTTCAACAAAAAAAAGAGATATCTGTGTGTATCTTACTATAGAAAGTGAGGGCGGGTATATATCTTCTCCAGGAAGTGGGGGCAGGTCTTTATGTCACTACAGTCACCCCATAGAATATATGCAGCCCCCATAGAAAAAAATGCAGCCCCCCATAGAGTATAATGCAGCCCCCTCATAGAGTATAAAGCATCTCCCTCATAGAGTGTAATGCAGCCCCCTCATAGAAAATAATGCAGCCTCCCATAGCATATAATGCGGCCCCCTCATAGAGTATAATGCAGCCCCATCATAGAGTATAATGCAGCACTCACATAGAGTATAATGCAGCACCCTCATATAGTATAATGCAGCACCCTCATAGAGTATAATGCAGCGCCCTCATAGAGTATAAAGCAGCCACCCCATAGAATACAATGCAGCTCCCTCATAGGGTATAAAGCAGCCACCCCATAGAGTATAATGCAACACCCCATAGAGTACAATGCAGCTCCCTCATAGGGTATAATGTAGTCCCCTCATAGAGTATAACGCAGCTCCCTCACAGGGTATAATGTAGCACCCTCATAGAATATAATGCAGCCTCCCCATAAAATATAATACAGCCCCACAGTCCTGCAATATTATGGCCACCACTGATACATATATATACACCGCTCAAAAAAAATAAAGGGATAACTTAAACAACAGAATATAACTCCAAGGAAATCAAACTTCTGTGAAATCAAACTGTATACTTAGGAAGCAACACTGATTGACAATAAATTTCACATGCTGTTGTGAATAGACAACAGATGGAAATTATTGGCAATTATCAAGACACCCCATATAAAAGAGTGGTTCTGCAGGTGGGGACCACAGACCACATCCCAGTACCAATGCTTTCTGGCTGATGTTTTGGTCACTTTTGAATGTTGGTTGTGCTTTCACACTCGTGGTAGCATGAGACGGACTCTACAACCCACACAAGTGGCTCAGGTAGTGCAGCTCATCTAGGATGGCACATCAATGCGAGCTGTGGCTAGAAGGTTTGCTGTGTCTGTCAGCGTACTGTCCAGAGGCAGGATGCGCTACCAGGAGACAGGCCTGTACATCAGGAGACGTGGAAGGGGCCGTAGGAGGGCAACAACCCAGTAGCAGGACCGCTACCTCAGCCTTTGTGCAAGGAGGAACAGGAGGAGCACTGCCAGAGCCCTGCAAAATGACCTTCAGCAGGCCACAAATGTGCATATGTCTGCACAAACAATTAGAAACCGACTCCATGAGGATGGTCTGAGTGCCTGACGTCCACATATGGGGGTTGTGCTCACAGCCCAACACCGTGCAGGACGTTTGGCATTTGCCACAGAACACCAGGATTGACAAATTCGCCACTGGCGCCCTGTGCTCTTCACAGATGAAAGCTGGTTCACACTGAGCACATGTGACAGACGTGACAGAGTCTGGAGACGCCGTGGAGAGCGATCTGCTGCCTGCAACATCCTTCAGCATGACTGGTTTGGCAGTGGGTCAGTAATGGTGTGGAGTGGCATTTCTTTGGAGGTCCGCACAGCCCTCCATGTGCTCACCAGAGGTAGCCTGACTGCCATTAAGTACCGAGATGAGATCCTCAGACCCCTTGTGAGACCATATGCTGGTGCGGTTGGCCCTGGGTTCCTCCTAATGCAGGACAATGCCAGACCTCATGTGGCTGGAGTGTGTCAGCAGTTCCTGCAAGATGAAGGCATTGAAGCTATGGACTGGTCCGCACGTTACTCAGACCTGAATCCGACTGAGCACATCTGGGACATCATGTGTTGTGAATTCTGTTGTCAAGCTCCCTCCTGTGGTCATGAATGGTACTTCGGCTGGTTCTGTCCATGGGCTTCCTCTGGTAGTTGTGAGTGGAGCTGCTGCTTCTGAGTTTCCTTCCACAGGTGACGAGGTTAATTCGTTAGCTGGCTGCTCTATTTAACTCCACTTAGATCATTGCTCCATGCCACCTGTCAATGTTCCAGTATTGGTCTTGTTCTCTCCTGGATCGTTCTTGTGACCTGTCTTCCCAGCAGAAGCTAAGTTCCTGCTTGCTTTTCTCTGGTTTGCTATTTTTCTGTCCAGCTTCCTATTTTGATTTTGTCTTGCTTGCTGGAAGCTCTGGGACGCAGAGGGAGCGCCTCCGCACCGTGAGTCGGTGCGGAGGGTCTTTTGCACCCTCTGCGTGGTCTTTTTGTAGTTTTTTGTGCTGACCGCAAAGTTTCCTTTCCTATCCTCTGTCTGTTCAGTAAGTCGGGCCTCACTTTGCTAAATCTATTTCATCTCTGTGCTTGTAATTTTCATCTTTACTCACAGTCATTATATGTGGGGGGCTGCCTTTTCCTTTGGGGAACTTCTCTGAGGCAAGGTAGGCTTATTTTTCTATCTCTAGGGCTAGCTAGTTTCTTAGGCTGTGTCGAGTTGCATAGGGAGCGTTAGGAGCAATCCACGGCTATTTCTAGTGTGTGTGATAGGATTAGGGATTGCGGTCAGCAGAGTTCCCACGTCTCAGAGCTCGTCCTATATTATTGTAACTATCAGGTCTTTCCGTGTGCTCTTAACCACCAGGTCCATAATTGTCCTAACCACCAGGTCATAACAATCATGTCTCGCTCCATCCACCAATATCACGTTGCACCACAGACTGTCCAGGAGTTGGCGGATGCTTTAGTCCAGGTCTGGGAGGAGATCCCTCAGGAGACCATCCGCTGCCTCATCAGGAGCATGCCCAGGCATTGTAGGGAGGTCATACAGGCACGTGGAGGCCACACACACTACTGAGCATAATTTCCTTGTCTTGAGGCATTTCCACTGAAGTTGGATCAGCCTGTAACTTCATTTTCCACTTTGATTTTGAGCATCATTCCAACTCCAGACCTCCGTGGGATATTAGTTGTGATTTACATTGATAATTTTTAGGTTTTATTGTTCTCAACACATTCCACTATGTAATGAATAAAGATTTACAACTGGAATATTTCATTCAGTGATATCTAGGATGTGGGATTTCAGTGTTCCCTTTATTTTTTTTTAGCAGTGTATATAGTTACAATATGCACCTCTCCTCCTCATTACCCCCCTGCTCTGGTCTCTGCAGAGCGTCTCAGCAGCTCCACTGCCCTACACATACCATGGCGCGTGGTGAAGTGACGGCATTGTGCATCCGCTGTGTCAGAGGCAGAGGAGAATGATCGGTGAGGGAGCGTCTTGCGCCTTTTTTACATATTGTGTTATGTGAAGTGTAACATGTATGTTTTAGGGAAAATGGGGGTGCATATTATAGTCGGAATATACTTACAAGTAGTGTGGCGGCAGCAGGAGTTGGGAAATTCTGCGGTGGTCCTGGTCCGACGCTGCTGGGCGATGATCACACTCTCTTCCCAGGCTGGTGTGGCAGGTTCAGCGGTGCTCTGTGGTACGGGGGTCTCTGCTGGCATTTTAAGAAAGCCCAGAGGCCCCCCACACATCCATTGTAAGCGATGTGGTGGCCTCCAGGAAAATGGCCGCCGGGGGCAGCGCATGATCAGATTGAGATCTCGGCAACGAGATTTTGTCGCGAGACGAGACCACTGCATAGCAGTAATGGATGTTCGGGGCCTCCGGGCTTTCACAAAATGCTGGCAGAGCCCCCCCTCGCACCACAGAACACCGCCGAACCAGCCTGGCATGGGATTTCCCAGAGGCCACCGCATCGCAGCAGTGGATGTGCAGGGGCCTCCGGGCTTTCACAAAATGCTGGTGCAGCCCTCGCACCACAGAGCACCGCTGAACCTGCCACACCAGTCTGGGATGGGAGTCATGTCATCAGACCACCGAACACCCCCTGTGACCACTCTCCACCAGCGCTGCCGATATCCCCCCCGGTATGCTGAATTCAGACTATAAAACAGACCCCCATTTGACACATTATTTTTTTTCCCTATTTTCCTTCTGAAAATTTGGAATGCGTCTTATGGTCCGGTGCGCCTTATAGTCCGAAAAATACAATAAGTCTCCTTTATTGAACTGTGGGATTTGCGGTCATGGCCAGGCCACACCATCGGCTCCAGGGAGCCTGCATGGGCATAAGGCCCCACCACACTAACACCCCGCCAGGACCTACATTTTCATGGAGCACCCCGGGGTGGAGGTGAAGGAGGCGAGTGCCTCACCTGCAGCTGCCGCCCCACGCTACACGGACACGGCCCGTCATCCTCATGCAGTGCTGGCTTATGTTTGCAGTGGATCTCACAGACTCTTTCAGCGAGTATAATCACCAGTAATGTATAATCATAAATTGCCAAAATTTCTGGAAATGCGTTTGTCCAGAGAGGGTCATCCATACTCGGCCGATTCTATATATAATCATAGATATTAAAACATTCTGTCCATAATATAAAAGTTACAGAACACTTCTGTCCAGTGTTTTGTTTTCGTGGCCTGGTAACAGCCTTGTTGAATATGAAGTGTTGTGTTGCTGCAGAACTTTCTGCAAGAAGCCTCATTAGCACAGAGATAATATATAACTTCCAGCCTGTAACGAGGTGTCACTGTGAGGCTCCTGGGCTGTAATTGTCCGTAATAAAGTCCCTCCATTTCCAGACAGAGAATTATTCTGAATGTTTCCCTCTGCACACACAGCGGAGCACGCTCTAATGTTCACGGAGATGTTCCGCTAATTTCTACTTCCTTTCTGCAATCTTCCACCAAGGCATAATTAGATAACATTGCAGAGGTCCCAACCGTCCCAGATTTAGCGGGACTCTCCCGTCTCGGCAATCCCTGCATGTGTGGGACTCTAACATTTTTTTCGAGCATGCCGAAGACACTCAGCAGCCATAAATCATTCAGCTGCAGCGATGAAAACTAAATCTCCGAGCAGTCATAAATACTCAGAGGACCCCCGAGCAGCGAGTACACTCGCTCATCACTAGCCACAGCTTAGGGTATGTTTCCACAGTCAGGAACGGCTCAGGATTTGCTCAGGATTTTACGCAGGTAAAATCTGAATCTGAGGTCACTGGCAGGTCACCTGCGTTTTTCATGCGTTTTTTTTCATGCGGAATTGTGTGTGTTTTTGCAAGCTAAATAAAGATGTACAAAAAAAAAAGAATTGTGATGTAATTTCCTTGCCCAACCTCTTCTTTTACATACTCCTTTGAAGAATACACACACAGAGAGATAGATAGATAATAGATAGATAGATGATAGATAATAATAATAGATAGATACGATAGATAGACGATAGATAGATAATAATAGATAGATAATAGATATGCAGCGCCCCAGAGTCCTGGTTGTTGCAGTAATGTCGTTCTTCCACCAGGGGGAGCGATGTTACGTCTGATGGCACCAAAGGAGTTCACCCTGCCAGGTGTCACAGCCACACACACACTTCACACGCTGGCCACCAGGGGGAGCAAAAGGTTCTATCTATTAGGCCACTCCTCACACTTGGGTAAAACTGGGGGTTGGTTAGGAAGTGAGGGCAGTTAGTTGGAGAGAGATGGAGCCAGGAAGAGGAGAGAAGAGGAGCAGACCGGGCTCGGCCCAGGAAAGAAAAAGGATACGGAGCTGCGCCTGCAACCCATGCGGCAACCTCCTAAGAAAGGACAAGAAAGGAAGTGTGCCGTAGTGAGTGAGCACCGAAGTCATAGCAACAGGAGTAAAACATCAGTGGGAGACCAGCTAGGAGCAGGCTGCCTCCCACTGAACGCAGGTCCGGTGGCCGGAACACCGAGGGAGTAATAGACTCTACGCTTTACTTCAGAGACCGGCAGGGCAGTCGATTCCAAGTTGGCTGTCAGTCCTAAGAACCTAAGCAGACAAGGTGGCAATGCGGAGGAGGGGCGACGCTAGGGTCCCTATAAAATAGCCTCAGGCCACCACCGTCATATGGGTTTGTCGTATCCATCTGGGGGACAGAGAGAAGAGTAACAAGAGTGAGGACCTTATGGTAGCTAATGCAAGTAGGGACCTACTACGTTACTGTGCGCAAGGGGAAGGCTACTGATTTCCACCTGGATAGGGGGACTCTGGAATTGCCATCAGACCGGCCGGACTGGGCCTACCTTGTCATCCGGCATCCTGGACTGTGGATGCTGAAGCCTTCAGTAAAGGTAAAGAGACTGCACCCATTGTGTCCTCGTTATTCACCGCGCCTTACACCATCCACCATCACCATCTACACTTCAGGGAAGCCCTGGGGACACACTTCACCTGTGGGAAGGTATTCCATCTAGCTGCCATAACATCACCCCAGCGGACCCCTGAGCAGCGTCGGTCACTCTGTCCGAATACCACAGGTGGCGTCACGAACACTACCGTTATCTACAAATTCTACCCTTTTATTGGGCGCCCCTAATAGGGCCACGGTCCGGGTCGGGCCACCGTGACATCCCCGCCGAGGGAACTGAAGGACCCGGTACCGAGTACCCCATTGCCCTTACGTGGGGGCGATCCAGGTAGATAGATATATTGATAGATAGATAATAGATTAGAGAGAGATAGATAGATAATAGATGATAGAGAGATAGTAGTCTAAAAAAGGAAGCAGCACACCACTGTCTGTGAATAAGGAGCTGTTTTATTTAGCCCATGATGGCAACGTTTTAGTTCAGTATAGGGAACCTTTTTCAAGCAGTGAAAAAGGTTCGCTACACTAAACCGAAACGTTGCCATCATGGGCTAAATAAAACAGCTCCTTATTCACAGACAGTGGTGTGCTGCTTCCTTTTTTAGACTACTACACGCAAGGTTTGGTATATGCTTGTGGAAGCTCTATTGCACCCAGACTCTTTCCATGCTGAATGTGCTGCTCTATTTTTCTATTTCTTGTATAGCTAGATAGATAGATACGACAGATAGATGATAGATAATAGGTAGATAATAGATAGATATATCTATAGATAGATAATACCAAGCCCGATATTTGGTAATAAACATAATAAAATGGTACATAAAGAGTTAGGCTGGGATCACACATGCGAGAAACTCGGACGAGTCTCGCATCTTAATACCCGGCCCTGCCGCCGGCACTCAGGAGTGAAGTGTGCGGCTGCATGTATTTCTATGCAGCTGAATGCTCCCGTCCCAAGTGTCGGTGGCAGTGACCGGTACTGAGGTGCGAGTCTCTTGCGAGTTTCACGCGAGTGTGCCCCTGGCATTAAATGCAATATCTGTTTCATTTAAAAAAGATTTTTTTTAAATGGCGCAATTTTCTGCGCAAGAGAATGAAAGCCAGCGACTGGGGACCGGTGTTTATATCCTGGGAAGCGGATAATACCCATGGTTCTTCCCAGGCTATGACTATCAGCCCACAGCTGTATATTTAGCCTTTACTAGCTATTAAAATAGGGTGACCCAAAAAACATTACGTGGGGTTCCCCTATAATCCCTATAATTTATAGCCAGAAAGGCTGATATTCATAGCCTAGGAAGGGGCCATGGATATTGCCCCCCCCCCCATTCAAGTCCTCTTTTCTCTGAAGAGGCAATTTGTATACATTACATTACTGATCCTGCGTTACCTCCTGTATTATACTCCATAGCTGCACTCACTATTCTGCTGGTGCAGTCACTGTGTACATTCATTATATTACTGATCCTGAGTTACATCCTGTATTATACTCCAGAGCTGCACTCACTATTCTGCTGGTGCAGTCACTGTGTACAGACATTACATTACTGATCCTGAGTTACATCCTGTATTATACTCCAGAGCTGCACTCACTATTCTGCTGGTGCAGTCACTATGTACATACATTACATTACTGATCCTGAGTTACATCCTGTATTATGCCCCAGAGCTGCACTCACTATTCTGCTGGTGCAGTCACTGTGTACATACATACATTACAGTACTGATCCTGAGTTACCTCCTGTATTATACTCCAGAGCTGCACTCACTATTCTGCTGGTGCAGTCACTGTGTACATACATTACATTACTGATCCTGAGTTACCTCCTGTATTATACCCCAGAGCTGCACTCACTATTCTGCTGGTGCAGTCACTATGTACATACATTACATTACTGATCCTGAGTTACCTCCTGTATTATACTCCAGAGCTGCACTCACTATTCTGCTGGTGCAGTCACTCTGAACATACATTACATTACTGATCCTGAGTTACCTCCTGTATTATACTCCAGAGCTGCACTCACTATTCTGCTGGTGCAGTCACTGTGAACATACATTACATTACTGATCCTGAGTTACATCTTGTATTATACTTCAGAGCTGCACTCACTATTCTGCTGGTGAAGTCACTGTGTACATACATTACATTACTGATCCTGAGTTACATCCTGTATTATACTCCAGAGCTGCACTCACTATTCTGCTGGTGCAGTCACTGTGTACATACATTACATTACTGATCCTGAGTTACCTCCTGTATTATACGCCAGAGCTGCACTCACTATTCTGCTGGTGCAGTCACTGTGAACATACATTACATTACTAATCCTGAGTTACCTCCTGTATTATACTTCAGAGCTGCACTCACTATTCTGCTGGTGCAGTCACTGTGTACATACGTTACATTACTGATCCTGTACTGATCCTGACTGCGTTACCTCCTGTATTATACTCCAGAGCTGTACTCACTGTTCTGCTGGTGCAGTCACTGTGTACATACATTACATTACTGATCCTGAGTTACATCCTGTATTATACGCCAGAGCTGCACTCACTATTCTGCTGGTGCAGTCACTATGTACATACATTACATTACTGATCCTGAGTTACCTCCTGTATTATACTTCAGAGCTGCACTCACTATTCTGCTGGTGCAGTCACTGTGTACATACGTTACATTACTGATCCTGTACTGATCCTGACTGAGTTACCTCCTGTATTATACTCTAGAGCTGTACTCACTGTTCTGCTGGTGCAGTCACTGTGTACATACATTACATTACTGATCCTGAGTTACCTCCTGTATTATACGCCAGAGCTGCACTCACTATTCTGCTGGTGCAGTCACTATGTACATACATTACATTACTGATCCTGAGTTACCTCCTGTATTATACTCCAGAGCTGCACTCACTATTCTGCTGGTGCAGTCACTGTGAACATACATTACATTACTAATCCTGAGTTACCTCCTGTATTATACTTCAGAGCTGCACTCACTATTCTGCTGGTGCAGTCACTGTGTACATACGTTACATTACTGATCCTGTACTGATCCTGACTGAGTTACCTCCTGTATTATACTCCAGAGCTGTACTCACTGTTCTGCTGGTGCAGTCACTGTGTACATACATTACATTACTGATCCTGAGTTACATCCTGTATTATACCCCAGAGCTGCACTCACTATTCTGCTGGTGCAGTCACTGTGTGCATACATTACATTACTGATCCTGAGTTACATCCTGTATTATACTCCAGAGCTGCACTCACTATTCTGCTGGTGCAGTCACTCTGAACATACATTACATTACTGATCCTGAGTTACCTCCTGTATTATACTCCAGAGCTGCACTCACTATTCTGCTGGTGCAGTCACTGTGAACATACATTACATTACTGATCCTGAGTTACATCTTGTATTATACTTCAGAGCTGCACTCACTATTCTGCTGGTGCAGTCACTGTGTACATACATTACATTACTGATCCTGAGTTACATCCTGTATTATACTCCAGAGCTGCACTCACTATTCTGCTGGTGCAGTCACTGTGTACATACATTACATTACTGATCCTGAGTTACCTCCTGTATTATACGCCAGAGCTGCACTCACTATTCTGCTGGTGCAGTCACTATGTACATACATTACATTACTGATCCTGAGTTACCTCCTGTATTATACTCCAGAGCTGCACTCACTATTCTGCTGGTGCAGTCACTGTGAACATACATTACATTACTAATCCTGAGTTACCTCCTGTATTATACTTCAGAGCTGCACTCACTATTCTGCTGGTGCAGTCACTGTGTACATACGTTACATTACTGATCCTGTACTGATCCTGACTGCGTTACCTCCTGTATTATACTCCAGAGCTGTACTCACTGTTCTGCTGGTGCAGTCACTGTGTACATACATTACATTACTGATCCTGAGTTACATCCTGTATTATACGCCAGAGCTGCACTCACTATTCTGCTGGTGCAGTCACTATGTACATACATTACATTACTGATCCTGAGTTACCTCCTGTATTATACTCCAGAGCTGCACTCACTATTCTGCTGGTGCAGTCACTGTGAACATACATTACATTACTAATCCTGAGTTACCTCCTGTATTATACTTCAGAGCTGCACTCACTATTCTGCTGGTGCAGTCACTGTGTACATACGTTACATTACTGATCCTGTACTGATCCTGACTGAGTTACCTCCTGTATTATACTCTAGAGCTGTACTCACTGTTCTGCTGGTGCAGTCACTGTGTACATACATTACATTACTGATCCTGAGTTACCTCCTGTATTATACGCCAGAGCTGCACTCACTATTCTGCTGGTGCAGTCACTATGTACATACATTACATTACTGATCCTGAGTTACCTCCTGTATTATACTCCAGAGCTGCACTCACTATTCTGCTGGTGCAGTCACTGTGAACATACATTACATTACTAATCCTGAGTTACCTCCTGTATTATACTTCAGAGCTGCACTCACTATTCTGCTGGTGCAGTCACTGTGTACATACGTTACATTACTGATCCTGTACTGATCCTGACTGAGTTACCTCCTGTATTATACTCCAGAGCTGTACTCACTGTTCTGCTGGTGCAGTCACTGTGTACATACATTACATTACTGATCCTGAGTTACATCCTGTATTATACCCCAGAGCTGCACTCACTATTCTGCTGGTGCAGTCACTGTGTGCATACATTACATTACTGATCCTGAGTTACATCCTGTATTATACTCCAGAGCTGCACTCACTATTCTGCTGGTGCAGTCACTGTGTACATACATTACATTACTGATCCTGAGTTACATCCTGTTTTATACTCCAGAGCTGCACTCACTATTCTGCTGGTGCAGTCACTGAGTACATACATTACATTACTGATCCTGAGTTACATCCTGTATTATACCCCATAGCTGCACTCACTATTCTGCTGGTGCAGTCACTGTGTACATACATTACATTACTGATCCTGAGTTACTCCTGTATTATACCCCAGAGCTGCACTCACTATTCTGCTGGTGCAGTCACTGTGTACATACATTACATTACTGATCCTGAGTTACATCCTGTTTTATACCCCAGAGCTGCACTCGCTATTCTGCTGGTGCAGTCACTGAGTACATACATTACATTACTGATCCTGAGTTACATCCTGTATTATACCCCATAGCTGCACTCACTATTCTGCTGGTGCAGTCACTATGTACATACATTACATTACTGATCCTGAGTTACCTCCTGTATTATACTCCAGAGCTGCACTCACTATTCTGCTGGTGCAGTCACTGTGTACATACATTACATTACTGATCCTGAGTTACATCCTGTATTATACCCCAGAGCTGCACTCACTATTCTGCTGGTGCAGTCACTGTGTACATACATACATTACAGTACTGATCCTGAGTTACCTCCTGTATTATACTCCAGAGCTGCACTCACTATTCTGCTGGTGCAGTCACTGTGTACATACATTACATTACTGATCCTGAGTTACCTCCTGTATTATACGCCAGAGCTGCACTCACTATTCTGCTGGTGCAGTCACTATGTACATACATTACATTACTGATCCTGAGTTACCTCCTGTATTATACTCCAGAGCTGCACTCACTATTCTGCTGGTGCATTCACTGTGAACATACATTACATTACTAATCCTGAGTTACCTCCTGTATTATACTTCAGAGCTGCACTCACTATTCTGCTGGTGCAGTCACTGTGTACATACGTTACATTACTGATCCTGTACTGATCCTGACTGAGTTACCTCCTGTATTATACTCCAGAGCTGTACTCACTGTTCTGCTGGTGCAGTCACTGTGTACATACATTACATTACTGATCCTGAGTTACCTCCTGTATTATACGCCAGAGCTGCACTCACTATTCTGCTGGTGCAGTCACTATGTACATACATTACATTACTGATCCTGAGTTACCTCCTGTATTATACTCCAGAGCTGCACTCACTATTCTGCTGGTGCAGTCACTGTGAACATACATTACATTACTAATCCTGAGTTACCTCCTGTATTATACTTCAGAGCTGCACTCACTATTCTGCTGGTGCAGTCACTGTGTACATACGTTACATTACTGATCCTGTACTGATCCTGACTGAGTTACCTCCTGTATTATACTCCAGAGCTGCACTCACTATTCTGCTGGTGCAGTCACTGTGTGCATACATTACATTACTGATCCTGAGTTACATCCTGTATTATACTCCAGAGCTGCACTCACTATTCTGCTGGTGCAGTCACTGTGTACATACATTACATTACTGATCCTGAGTTACATCCTGTTTTATACTCCAGAGCTGCACTCACTATTCTGCTGGTGCAGTCACTGAGTACATACATTACATTACTGATCCTGAGTTACATCCTGTATTATACCCCATAGCTGCACTCACTATTCTGCTGGTGCAGTCACTGTGTACATACATTACATTACTGATCCTGAGTTACTCCTGTATTATACCCCAGAGCTGCACTCACTATTCTGCTGGTGCAGTCACTGTGTACATACATTACATTACTGATCCTGAGTTACATCCTGTTTTATACCCCAGAGCTGCACTCACTATTCTGCTGGTGCAGTCACTGAGTACATGCATTACATTACTGATCCTGAGTTACATCCTGTATTATACCCCATAGCTGCACTCACTATTCTGCTGGTGCAGTCACTGTGTACATACATTACATTACTGATCCTGAGTTACTCCTGTATTATACCCCAGAGCTGCACTCACTATTCTGCTAGTGCAGTCACTGTGAACATACATTACATTACTGATCCTGAGTTACCTCCTGTATTATACTTCAGAGCTGCACTCACTATTCTGCTGGTGCAGTCACTGTGTACATACGTTACATTACTGATCCTGTACTGATCCTGACTGAGTTACCTCCTGTATTATACTCCAGAGCTGTACTCACTGTTCTGCTGGTGCAGTCACTGTGTACATACATTACATTACTGATCCTGAGTTACATCCTGTATTATACCCCAGAGCTGCACTCACTATTCTGCTGGTGCAGTCACTGTGTGCATACATTACATTACTGATCCTGAGTTACATCCTGTATTATACTCCAGAGCTGCACTCACTATTCTGCTGGTGCAGTCACTGTGTACATACATTACATTACTGATCCTGAGTTACATCCTGTTTTATACTCCAGAGCTGCACTCACTATTCTGCTGGTGCAGTCACTGAGTACATACATTACATTACTGATCCTGAGTTACATCCTGTATTATACCCCATAGCTGCACTCACTATTCTGCTGGTGCAGTCACTGTGTACATACATTACATTACTGATCCTGAGTTACTCCTGTATTATACCCCAGAGCTGCACTCACTATTCTGCTGGTGTAGTCACTGTGTACATACATTACATTACTGATCCTGAGTTACATCCTGTATTATACCCCATAGCTGCACTCACTATTCTGCTGGTGCAGTCACTGTGTACATACATTACATTACTGATCCTGAGTTACTCCTGTATTATACCCCAGAGCTGCACTCACTATTCTGCTAGTGCAGTCACTGTGAACATACATTACATTACTGATCCTGAGTTACCTCCTGTATTATACCCCAGAGCTGCACTCACTATTCTGCTGGTGCAGTCACTGTGAACATACATTACATTACTAATCCTGAGTTACCTCCTGTATTATACTCCAGAGCTGCACTCACTATTCTGCTGGTGCAGTCACGGTGTACATACATTACATTACTGATCCTGAGTTACATCCTGTATTATACTCCAGAGCTGCACTCACTATTCTGCTGGTGCAGTCACTGTGTACATACATTACATTACTGATCCTGGGTTACATCCTGTATTATACTCCAGAGCTGCACTCACTATTCTGCTGGTGCAGTCACTGTGTACATACATTACATTACAAAGAGGTAGTACTATCTGTACCTTCTTTGTTTATGAGGAGAGACAGGGAGGCAGTACTATCTGTGCCTAGAACATATACTGGGAGGGACAGTGAGTGACACACATTACAGTTAACCTCTGCCCGAACCTGAAGGTCTGGTTCATGTCCGCTCCTCACATTGTATCTTCTACCTAGGAATCCTTCGGGTCCCTCCGATATGACGTCACATTGAGCCATAATGACGCAGACTTTCTGAAGTTCTGTCTCGTCGGTGAGCGCTCACTATACGGATGCAGCATCCCGACACCCTGCACGGACACCCTGCACGGACACCCTGCACGCTCGTGGTGACTCATCCGCGTGCCCCGGACTCGCCATGATGCTGCTAATGGATGTGAGGTTTTATGTGTGACGCTGAGCGGCTTATTGCGGTAATTATGCACAGATACATCTGCACCGCGCTCTCATTCTCTGGATGCTCCGGTAATCTCTCTCCCGGAAATAATGCTATTAGGACACAACATGAATCCAAGACGAAGAAATTAGCAAGTGGGAAGAAACTTTCAGCGTTTATGTGCCAGGTATTAACTTTCCTTCTCTCAGTGCGGATCCTTTTTATGTTCTCTATGTGAGCAGCTTGGAGAATCGGCAAATTACTGGGGGGAGGACGAGTCTGAAAGCAGAAATAGCTGATACCTTTTGTACCTCAAGACACACCTGGGGGGGGATTCTGACCTTCAGGACCACCACTGATCGGAGTAATGAAAGAGGAGCAAATCTGCCGAAATTACAGTATGAATTTATCTGATGCAGGATGAAGTTGCACACAGGGAGCTAAAAGGAGAAATATACTTAAAATTTCGCTGTTACAGGGTGCTATGAAGAATGATAAACTGCAGGATGGGACTGTACATAAGGGGCTATAAAGAAGGGGCTGAATGAAGTGAGGTATTGCAGAATTTGGCTCTGTATAAGCGTGCTGAAGGAAGCAATGATGGGGCTCTGTATTCAGGCACAGACAGAAGCTCTGCATAGAAGAAAGGAGATTAGCTGATCTGTGTTTGTTGACCGCTGCTGATATTCCAGTGATGTTAAACTGCAAAACGCCATTTTATTGAAGCATGTAACAGAGGATTATCTTCTGCTATATGCATCAACAAAGCAGTATTTGCAGTTTGACAAAACTGATCTGTCAGCAACAGGCAGGAAGAATAACTTTGTACTTTATGTCGTGGAGGAGGGCAGGGGAGTCGAGCTCTGCTAGAATTAATGATGTAAAACCAAACTACAGCTATACTGAAACTGATGCAGATGGCAGAAGATAAAACTGTCCAGGCAGGGTCCTGTACAGGAGCAGAAGGTGCACAGAAGCATAAAATGAATTCCATACTTAGATTAGCTTGCTGATAACTCAGAGAAGTGGAATTATTTGGGAGAACACAGGATAGGGAGGGCGGGGATGGCAGCACTTTAGAAAAGCAAGGCGCTCATGTCATATTTCTCTAGATACAAAATTAACTCTCTCTATTCATGATGCAATGGAGCCCTACATTGATCCTAGCAAAAAATAAATATTATTTTGAGATTACTTTCTTGGTTACTCCATATGCCCGATGGTAAAAAGAAACTTTATGTTATCTGTATAAACTAGTACACATGGGACCATTTAGCGTTTTCTCCAGAACCCTGCTACTGGGGCAAATGTTCAGTCGTTTGCCCTTGGAATTTATCAAAACGCCTTGGCCAAGGCAGAATGGTATAGTTGCCCCCTAGGCACATACCTCTGCACCCCAACAATTAGTTATGGACTGATCTTGGTTTTGGAGGAGGAATAGGCAACATTAGGGTTTTCCAATAGTTCTATTGGATTTGCACAAGTCTCATCTGAAACTTGCTCCTTCTGATATATTTTCTCCTAAGAATAAAAAGGAACGTTGAGACGACGCAGATTCCATAAAACGGTTAATAAAATATTAATGTCGATGATATAATGGAAATCTGAACGAAGAAACCCTACAAACCCATAGATTCTCCCTGCAGAGTAAAAGCTGCGAGTCGTTCTCATTACCCCCCGCTGATGATATTACCATCCATAATCCTGCCTTATAGGAGGAAGGACAATAGTTACGTTTATATGGACCCCGCTGATTTCCACGTGTCATATTTTTTGTGGTTTCATGATTAGATGAAGACAGAAAATATGCAGCTGCCGTCTCCTCCAGATGTGAGATGTGAAATGTCTCCTCGCCCAGCGCCCTCCATCACCACGTGATTAATGTATGCCTAAACCATCAATCTTGAGGATCTGACTCGAATTTCAGAATAATTCCCTATCATTAACCCACATTTATTGTAAGTTTTACTCTAAGTTACCAAAAAAAATCTACGCTTTGCTTTGTTCACGACTGTCAAAATGTAAAAAAAAATAATCATTCATTATTATAGAAGTATTATAGTATGGAAGACTCTGAAGTTATTATCCGCCTGCACTCTGAGCCACCATTAAAGAACAGGTGGTTCTGCAGGAAAATTAGGGTCACAGACTCCCTTTGACCTGATATCTGGATTTTCAAGTCTTCACCTATGTAACATCCATCCCAAACTCTCGGAGGAGTTGACGGATCTCCCGGGCAGCACTTAAACTCTCATTGGATCCTCCTGGAAGCAAGAGTTTTAAGAAGGTTTTTCTGAGCCTGATGCCAAGATGGTCCATCATTAGAAGGATTAAGAGTGACAAATTGTCATTTTGGGCAGAACAGGGTGGTATGGGAACAGAGGCTGTAGCCATGATAAAGGGTTGGATAGACAACGAGCATCCCCAGTGGTGCGTTTTGCCGCTCTCAATCTCCTCCTGGAGAGTCAGCTCAAACTATTTGCAAATAGACTAAAAAATGAAAGTGATTGTGGGCAAATCTGGGTCCCAATGCAGTGTCCATCACTTCACATGTGTTATAAGTAAATTGAATGATATTCTGACCTCCCTAAATATTTATGTGACAGATAGAAGCTGCACTGTTGATTTAGAATCATCCAGCAAGTATAGGGATTAAAATGGTTATAGCAGACAGGGAGTGGTTAGCTCAGCCCCAGGGGATACTGGGAAAGTTGTTAATGTGTCCGGGACATCCAGGAGTAAGGTGTGTGCTAGAGGGTTTCCTGTCAGACTGAAATCAGACAAGCTGTATAGACCAGTTTTTCTTGCCTGTAATCATAGAATCAATCAGGACAGCCAGGAGCATCTTTATTACCTCAAGATGGAAGTGAGAGAGCTACAGCACCAGACTCATCCCCCTCCATACCTCACTGCATGGACAAGGTACAGTTCTGCTTAGGTTAAGACATTGTTAGGTAGACCAGGTAACCCCTCTAACACCGCAAATCAATATTAGGAAAGATTTTAAGATCCTTGTACAGTTTGGGGAGTGCAAACATAAGGAGAAACTGTCTTATACAAACTTGTTGCACCAGATTGACTCAGGATTGCCAAGTCAGACGAGATCGTCGAGGGGGTGGTGAAAGCTATCAGCCCGGGACTGAACCTCTGAACTATGCTAGAAATGAAAAGTCACTTGGCATTACCGCAGCTGAAGATGATTTTAAAGGAGCACTAAAAAGAAGAAACCACTTCAGAACTGTTCCACTCAGAACCCCAAATCGACAGCGAAAGAGAAAGCAGCCGGCGCTAACTTAGAAGTAATTGGAGAACTCCCACCTGAGTTGACAAAGGTGAAGACGTTAATTTGCACCAGGGCTGAATCCAGATCGTTTAGACCCACGGATGGGTCCCAAACTAGAGCAGGCTTGTCGAACATCAAATCAGAGTTCTGCCTGTGTCCATTGTCTAACGTGTGGTGAAGAAGGACATTATGCCAATGAATATCAAGTACCACGATTCCTGGTGTTAAAAGGCAGAAGGTTGCCAGTGTGGTGCGACTGGTAACCACGACATGGATGAGGACCCAGCAACAACACAAACACCACCAACCCCCAGAACAGTTTTTAAGATAAAAAAGCTACATCAGCGCTATCCCCAGGTGTGTGACCGTCTTCAACAGCTACAAGAGAGACAGGAGAATCAGCTATGTAATGCCCAGTGCGGAAGCCAGACTATGCATTCCTGGGAACAAGAGGATTCCTTGGTCAGTAAGGATAGCCTCATCAACCCAGTCAGTGAAAGGTGCTTCACACAGTGCAACTTAAATGGACTCCTGAAGAAACCGCTGTGGGACACAGGTGCCCAAGCGAAACTCCTAAATGAAGAATGAAGAAGGTGCCATATGCCACACACCTGGCTTCGTTCCTTAAAAAAAACCTCTTAGGACCAGTAGAACTCCATGGCAAATCTGTCAGACCGAAATCCCTTTCATAGGCTGAGTGGAAGTGATATTTCAACTCAGCGCCACGAAGAACAACTACGCCATTGAGTTATTGGTACCCTTTGTTGTCACCAGTGATCATAAACCTGTCCTAGGTTACAATGTGATTAGTGAGCTTATCAAGTAGCACAAATCAGGGACATTTGTGGTGGAAGCCCAGTCCCGGAGTACTGGATTTAATGACCAGGACCCTGGGGCGCTGCAGAAGCATTAACCCCTTTCACGACCTTGAGCTTTTCCGTTTTTGCGTTCTCATTTTTCACTCCCCTACTTCCCAGAGCCTTAACTTTTTTTATTTTTTCATCAATATGGCCGTGTGAGGGCTTGTTTTTTGCGGGACAAGTTTCACTTTTCAACGACACCATTGGTTTTAGCATGTCATGTACTAGAGAACGGGAAAAAAGTTCCAAGTGCGGTGAAATTGTAAAAAAAAAGTGCAATCCCACACTTGTTTTTTGTTTGGCTTTTTTGCTAGGTTCACTAAATGCTAAAACTGACCTGCCATTTTGATTCTCCACGTCATTACGAGTTCATAGACACCAAACATGTCTAGGTTACGTTTTATCTAAGTGGTAAAAAAAAATTCCAAATTTTGCTAAAAAAAAAAAAATTTGAGCAATTTTCCGTTACCCGTAGCGTCTCAATTTTTTGTGATTTGGGGTCAGGTGAGGGCTTACCATTTTGGTGCAGATACGTTCTTTTGATCACTCGTTATTACACTTTAATGCAATGTCGCGGTGACCAAACAAACGTAATTCTGGCGTTTCAAATTTTTTTCTCGCTACGCCGTTTAGCGATCAGGTTAATCCTTTTTTTTATTGATAGATCGGGCGATTCTGAACGTGGCGATACCAAATATGTGTAGGGTTTTTTTTTATTGTTTTATTTTGAATGGGGCGAAAGGGGGGTGATTTAAACTTTAATATTTTTTTTCTTTTTTTCATATTTTTTAAAACTTTTTTTTTACTTTTGCCATGCTTCAATAGCCTCCATGGGAGGCTAGAAGCTGGCAAAACTGGATCGGCTATGCTACATAGCAGCGATCATCAGACGGGGTCGGCGATGCGCTCATTTCCGGCCTCGCGGCCAAAAGCGCTGGTTAAATTCTGCTGTCAGCGTTTAACAGTGGCATTTAACTGGTTAATAACGGCAGGTGAATCGCGATTTCACCTGCTGCTATTGTGGGCACATGTCAGCTGTTCAAAACAGCTGACATGTCCCGGCTTTGAGGTGGGCTCAGCGCCGGAGCCCACATCAAAGCAGAGGACCCGACCTCCGCCGTAATAGTGTGTGGACAAATTTTTTTGTTTGTCTACCTGACCGTGATTTTGTTTTTACAGAGCCCCTGATTTTCCATTTGTTAGGCTGCTCACTGGCAACAATTCCTTGGATTTCTTTTTGTATCCCTTGCCTGCTTTTAACAGTTCAACTACCTTTTCCCATAGATCCATTGACAATTCTTTTGCTTTCCCCATGATTCACAATCCAGAAATGTCAGTGGCTGGATGAAAGATGCAAGAGTCTGTCTGGATCCTTGAAACTCACTCAGCTTTTATGCATACACACACTGATTACAAGCAAACAGGTCACAGGTGAGAATGTTACCTGTAGTAGCCATTCACACCCATTAGTGTCAACTTCTGTCCATGTTTATCAGGCCAAAATCACCAGGGTATGTGAACTTTTGATCAGGGTCATTTGGATGTTTTGAGTTCTCATTATGATTATGATGAGGGCAGCACGGTGGCGCAGTGGTTAGCACTACAGCCTTGCAGCGCTGGGGTCCTGGGTTCTAATCCCACCCAGGACAACATCTGCAAAGAGTTTGTATGTTCTCTCCGTGTTTGCGTGGGTTTCCTCCGGGCACTCCGGTTTCCTCCCACATGCCAAAGACATACTGATAGGAATTCTAGATTGTGAGCCCAATCGGGGACAGTGATGATAATGTGTGCAAACTGTAAAGCGCTGCGGAATATGTTAGCGCTATATAAAAATAAAGATTATTAATAAAGATTATTAAAAAGAGAAAACACAGTAGTTTGACAATAAATGGTTTCACCCAACCACTAACCGTGAGTGGAGAAAAAGTTTTGGTGTTATCATTCATATTCTCTGAAAAAAAGGCCAAGAAAGCAAAAAGTCTGCCAGGGTATGTAAACTTTTGAGCAAAACTGTAGGCCTCCATCCAACCATCATCCCCGCAAACAGAATGGTGGGAGTGAGATGTGGAGTTCCGGTGGAACCGGGAAGAAACCTCCAGAGGAGACTGTTTGTGCCGAGAGACTCATCAGAACTTCCCGAAGGTCTCATCCAAGATGAGACTGTGCTTACAATGCCTACTGGTGGTTTTGGTGTCTTTGTCCTAGTGACAGTGCTGGTGATGAATAAGACGAAGCCTGAAGTTAGATTGAACCCCAAGACTGTGTTAGGCCACATTGAAACCATTAATTTGGTGTATCCAGCCAGTGTGAGGACGACAAGAAGTGAAACTTACTATCCTCATAAAAGTGAACTTAGGCCATGAAGCTCCAGAGTTCTCAAGAAACACAACCAAGGTTCATTTCAAATCTGATGATCAAATACTATTTGCTGAAGATATCGATAGGAACCTTAGGGTTAGAGGAATCACTAGACAATACAGAAACGGATGATCCGACAGAAGAACAAGAACCAAGGATGTAATTCCAAGAGCAAGGAACATCCCTGCAGGAGGACTTCGACTCAAGAAGTAAGAAGACTAGTGATGCTGACATATGATACGCTAGGTGAACCGAGTAAAGTACAAAGGGCTGTCGAGTTGAAACAGGTGCTGCTCCCTACGGACCAGTTAAGCCCACCTGAGTACTATCTCCCAGTGATGTACTTTGCAAAAAACTTTATTTGAGTGAATACTCTTTGCCTTAAATAAAAACAAAGACTTTGTAATAGCAAAGAATGATAAAAGTACTCGAGACTAGTTAGCTATAGCTGGTTGGAGACGGACGGAAACATCCGGCTGAAAAGATGCTGATTGTTTAAGTTGTTTTATGTCTTGCGGGAGATCTACAAGTAAGAGTTAGTTAGGATAAGATTGTTGTTAATGTTTTAAGATTGAATGCTAAATGAACAATTTCTAACATACAACACAGTGTTACATGACTTTCACCACCTTTCCTAAAAGGACTCATAGGGGTTGGTGAGACCAACTAGAAAGAAGACGAATGTTGGAGATGACATTAAGGAGGGAAGAGTGTGACAGGTAGAAGCTGCACTGTTGATTTAGAATCATCCAGCAACTACACCATGTTCCAAATTATTATGCAAATGATATTTTTCTCGGATGGTCGGTGCAAATGAGAGTCAGTCTAATACAAGTCATCACCCGTTAGATTATACATCAAATTTTATTGAAGAAACCTCCCAATGATAACAGTATAATCTCCAAAAAGAATAAAAACTCACAATGCACTGTTCCAAATTATTAGGCACAGCAGAATTTCTATACATTTGATGTTTTAAAGAACTGAAAATGCTCATTTGTGGAATTTGCAGCATTAGGAGGTCACAAGCACTGAACAAAAAAGCTATTTAACTCCAAAACCTCCTAACAGGCCAAACTACATGGTAGCCTTCTTTGATGTCACCTTCACAATTCTTGCATCCATTGAACTTGTGAGTTTTTGGAGAGTTTCTGCTTGTATTTCTTTGCATGAAGTCAGAATCGCCTCCCAGAGCCGCTGTTTTGATGTGAACGGCCTCCCACCCTCATAGACCTTTTGCGTGATGATCCTCCAAAGGTTCTCTGTAGGGTTGAGGTCAGGAGAAGATGGTGCCACACCATGAGTTTATCTCCTTTTATGCCCATAGAAGCCAATGACTCAGAGGTATTCTTTGCAGCATGAGATGGGGCATTGTCAGCATGAAGATGATTTTGCTCCTGACGTTTCTGCTTTTTAGACCATGGAAGAAAGTTGTCAGTCAGAAACTCTATATACTTTACAGAGATAATTTTCACACCTTCAGGAACCTTAAAGGGCCCTACCAGCTGTTTCCCCGTGATTCCGGCCCAAAACATGACTCCTCCACCTCCTTGCTGAAGTCCCAGCCTTGTTGGGATATGGTGGCCATCCACCAACCATCCACTACTCCATCCATCTGGACCATCCATGGTTGCTCGACACTCATCAATAAACAAGACTGTTTGGAAATTCATGTATGTCTGGGACCACTGCAACCGTTTCTGCTTGTCAACACTGTGTAGGGGTGGCCGAATAGTAGGTTTATGCACCGCAGCAAGCCTTTGAAGGATCCTATACCTTGAAGTTCGAGGGACTCCAGAGGCACCAGCAGCTTCAAATAACTGTTTGCTGCTTTGTAATGGTATTTTGGCACCTGGTCTCTTAATCCAATGAATGTGTCTGGCAGAAACCTTCCTCGTTATGCCTTTATCTGCATGAACTCTGTCTGTGCTCTGTTTGAGTCACAAATCTCTTCACAGCATGATGATCACTCTTAAGTTTTCGTGAAATATCAAATGTTTTCATACCTTGTCCAAGGCATTGCACTATTTAATGCTTTTCAGCAGCAGAGAGATCCTTTTTATTTCCCATATTGCATGAAACCTTTGGCCTGCTTAATAATGTGGAACATCATTTTTAAGTAGTTTACCTTTAATTAGAATCACCTGGAAAACTAATTATCACGTGTTTAAGATTGATTTCAGTGATCCATTGAGCCCTGAGACACAATACCATCCACGAGTTTATTTGAAAAACAAAACAATTAAATCTTTATGACACTTAAATCCAATTTGCATAATAATTTGGAACACGGTGTATAGGGGTAAAAATGGTTATAGCAGACAGGGAGTGGTTAGCTCAGCCCCAAGAGATGCTGGGAAAGTTGTTATTGTGTCTGGGACATCCAAGAGTAAGGTGTGTGTTTCAGAGTAACATAGTAACATAGTAACATAGTTAGTAAGGCCGAAAAAAGACATTTGTCCATCCAGTTCAGCCTATATTCCATCATAATAAATACCCAGATCTACGTCCTTCTACAGAACCTAATAATTGTATGATACATTATTGTTCTGCTCCAGGAAGACATCCAGGACTCTCTTGAACCCCTCGACTGAGTTCGCCATCACCACCTCCTCAGGCAAGCAATTCCAGATTCTCACTGCCCTAACAGTAAAGAATCCTCTTCTATGTTGGTGGAAAAACCTTCTCTCCTCCAGACGCAAAGAATGCCCCCTTGTGCCCGTCACCTTCCTTGGTATAAACAGATCCTCAGCGAGAGTCTCCTGTCAGATTGAAATAAGGCAAGCTGCATACCCCAGTTCTAAAAACTTAGGAAGGGGGTGAAGAAAGTGAAAAGGATGTGTAATAAAATATAACCTGTAGTCATTATTAGATAAAATAAATTTTGAGAAGTAGACATCAATCCGTGTGGAATGTATACTGGATCACAAATACTGTGTAGTTATATTGTGACTTGTTATATAGTTGTGTACACCCTGTTGTTAGCTCCCGCCACGTGACCGCATCGGCCGATGCACTACCAGCATAAAAGAGCGCTTACAATGAGTAGGCAGTAGCGTGGTCTATATAAAAGAGTCACGCTAGTGTGGGGGTAACCAGCACGCTTGTGTAAATAAGCTAACGTTGGCTTGTAATGCCGTGCGTTCACAATATCTGACAGTCATACACCCTCGCTATCTGTGCCACGTAGCACTCTGTCGGGAACTACATATGGATGGGATGTATGTGGCCGATGCAGGTACCGCCTTCATATACTAAGTGGCGTGCATGCAATATTTAGTATGGGCCCAATGGGTGCAAATTAGCTATCTTTGTGTCCATGTGCTGGAGAATAATGCCAGCCTTTTTCAGGTGCCCTACAAATATACAGGTGGGCACAAGATGGAGGCTATATTCTCAGTATAAGCTATAATTAGGGCAAGTTCCTTTTTTTGGTTGTTTTGGAAAATGCTCGAAAGGTCTTGTCATCAATCATCCAAAGTATGAAATGGGATAGTAAGGGGTGACGTGTATTAGGCTGTCCATTCCTGGGGCACATATGGTTTGGGGGTTGTGGAGCTGTTAGGAATTGTGGTTCTGTGCTCCCCGATGGAAATGGATTGGGTCTGGTGCTACGCTACTAGGGTCGCAAGTGCTGCCATTGTCCAGAATACGCAAGGCAGAACCGACCAGTGAACGATATAATTCTGTTCAAATACAGTAGTAATTTACAGTAATTCTAAACAGTTTGTGATAATAAAGCAAATCAATAATAAACCAAACAACAATACGAGTGAAATAGCAATGAAAGTGCTTCACTATATAATACTAATGTCCTCTTAATAAAGGTGGAACGCCCATTCACAGTAGGTACCATGTGGGTTCTCTCTTTATCTCTGACCCTAGTGGGGGTCACCGGGTTTTCCCGCTATGCCGCAAGTCTTTCTGATGTAGTCTATTAAAGCGCATTGAGCCTCCCACCCACCAACCAGCCCCCTCTTAACCTGATGTCCTGACCCTGGCCAGCACCGGTACCATATGTTAAAACTGGAAGTGATGGCCCAGCTCATTCGTGTTGTCCCTCTGCAATCACTGGCGTACCTCTCAAATCATCGTCTCTTCCCTGCTTGACTTTCGGCAAACATCTCCTAGGCCTGGAGGGGAAAGGACTGGGACTTGGCTTTTGACAGGTCTCTGAGTCTTGACCGGTGTAGGGGGAAGGTCCTGCTCTTGACTCGCGCAGTCAAAACTCTAGGTCTTTCTGGACACAGTATGAAGCTTGTCAGGTGGCGACAAGCACCCTGGTGGCGCACACTTCCTTTTAAGACCTGTCATGCAGGCCTCAGCGCCATCCCTGGTCTGTGTCTGCTCTCTTGGTGCCAAATCTGCCTAGTCCTACTAGTCACCTAACCAGGTACAGCTCACAAAGCTGCTCCCCTGCAATTCTTCTGGTACAAATTGGTTCCACCAGATTGCGTCCAGCCAGCAGATGCCAGTCTTTCCTCACTATGGTCACATCCTATAAGGGCTCTTCAGGGGTAATCACTGCTTCTTCTTACAGCAGGACACTACTGTGACCGGTACTAGGCAGTGGTGGGATTGCATCCGGTACTAGGCAGTGATGGGACTGTATTCGGCACTAGGCAGTGGTGGGATTGTGTCCGGTACTAGGCAGTGGCGGACCTGTGTCCGGTACTAAGCAATGGTGGGATTGTGTCTGGTACTAAGCAGTGGTAGGATTGTGTCTGGTACTAGGCAGTGGTAGGATTGTGTCCGGTACTAGGCAGTGGTGGGATTGTGTCCGGTACTAGGCAGTGGTGGGATTGTGTCTGGTACTAGGCAGTGGTGGGATTGTGTCCGGTACTAGGCAGTGGTGGGATTGTGTCCGGTACTAGGCAGTGGTAGGATTGTGTCTGGTACTATGCAGTGGTGGGATTGTGTCCGGTACTAGGCAGTGGTGGGATTGTGTCCGGTACTAGGCAGTGGTGGGATTGTGTCCGGTACTAGGCAGTGGTGGGATTGTGTCCGGTACTAGGCAGTGGTAGGATTGTGTCTGGTGCTAGGCAGTGGTGGGATTGTGTCCGGTACTAGGCAGTGGTGGGATTGTGTCCGGTACTAGGCAGTGGTGGGATTGTGTCCGGTACTAGGCAGTGGTGGGAATGTGTCTAGTACTAGGCAGTGGTGGGATTGTCTCCGGTACTAGGCAGTGGTGGGATTGTGTCTAGTACTAGGCAGTGGTGGGATTGTGTCCGGTACTAGGCAGTGGTGGGATTGTGTCCGGTACTAGACAGTGGTGGGATTGTGTCCGGTACTAAGCAGTGGTGGGATTGTGTCTGGTACTAAGTAGTGGTGGGATTTGTCAAGTCTCTCTCCAATTTACTGGGAGCTGGGTGAAGAGTAACCCGGCTCGTTTAGCTGGGGCAACTTGCGCCAAGTGCGTCTATGGCTCCGTCTTTGCAAATTTGGTGCCATTGTAGCTGGTCTTGCTACGATTACACATAACAGAAGTCCCTACTTTCTGCTTTGTTTCAGCCTCTAGTTTCTGCATTCTTTCATGGTTTTGGTTGAAGTGTTGAGCTATAGTCGCCACATATTGCAGAGTGAATTAGATTTCCGGTGGTTTCACGGCTCATAACATCAGATGCTCCGAATCTCTGAACCCACAAAGCTAAAAGGACGTAATTGCAGGATTTTGTGTCTATTAGTTGTTTTTATGGATGCATCCAACACCTGATGCTGCACTCTCATCATCGCGCTCGTAATTAGCTTTCCCCAGCCGCCTTTGATAGAAATATCCAGAAGTAAAGACGTGTATCGCTGTGATATGTTCTGGCAGATTCCGACCCGGAGTCAGATGTTCCGTTCTCACAATATTTTGTATCTGGATGAAAGGGAAGTTTGTGAAGCCAAAACGTCATGTCTGAATGAGCCGCTCTGCATCGGGGCAGAACATGGCAGATGTCAACCAAAGGCTTCGGCATCCAGGGAAAGTAATTTACCAAAGTACTAAACGAGGCCTGTTAGGTAAACTGCAAATAAAAAAAAAATCAGTTATGGTTTTACACTTGCTATTAACCCCTTCACAACCTTTGACCTACATTTACATCAAAGGTCGTGTGCCTGTCTTTGATGTGGGTTTGCACGCCGAGCCCACACTTTTCCCTGCACATGATGACCGATTTCATCAGCCATCATATGCCTTTAAGAGCCGCAGGTGGATCAGAGCTCCACCCCATCTGTTAACCAGTTAAATTCTGCTGTCAATCACTGACAGCGGCATTTAATACGTGTCGGTAGAGAGCACGTTGTTCTTGGTCACATAAGGGGACGATTAAGTAATACGTGTGGAAAACAAAGTTTTTCAAAATATGGAAAAAACCCCGCAAAAGTTTAATTCACCCCTTTGTGCCCCATTAAGAATAAAACAATTACAAAAAATACACATATTTGATATTACTGCATTCGTAAAAGTCCGATATATCAAAATATAAAATAAGTTAATCCAATCGTAAACCCCTAAAAATATTAAAAAAAAATCTAAACACCAGAATAATGTTTTTTTAAGCCACTGCAACACTGCAATAAAATGCAATAAGACATTGTATCTACCCCAAAATGGTATCAATAAAAACGACGGCTCAGGGAGCAAAAAATAAGCCCTCACCCATATAACAAATATTTCCTAATTTTTTTCACCACTTAAATACAGAAAAAAATGTACGTGTTTAGTATCTGCACACTCATACTGACCTGGAGAATCATATTGCGAAGTCAGTTTTACCATATAGTAAACATGGTAAATAAACAAAAAAACTATTATGGATAGTTTTTATGTTTTATCTAACCTTTTACACATTGTACATGTGTCTCAAGTTATTTAGGGGTAATTTCCCACCACTCAGGGTCAGTTACAGAGGGCATCAGTAGCAGGATAAGGTTTGAATGAGGGGAGGTTACCTCTGCAAGTGACCCCGGCAGAAAGAATCTGGGTCCACCCAAAAGGAATGGACGAGAAAGCTTCCATGTTGATAGAGCTATCCCAGTAGTGAGAGATAGCAGTGGAGAGTCTGGAGGCCTGTTGTGAGAGAGATAGAGTCAAAAGTGGGGGGGGAGTATAAGCGATTGTTCATAGGGATTGTCCCAAAAGGAATCTACAGGCTGCATCTCCTGTGTGGTCTCCGACTGCAAGGACAGACTGCAAGGAGGGAAGAATTTCTGAAGAATTGATTGTTATTCTGGGGGTGTCCAAGGTCGCGGTTGGCGGACTTCATGCACCATGGGAGACAGATCCGGGTGAATATTCACAGAAGCCAATCACCTGGTGTGCACCAATATGGAAGGCTGGCAGCAGAGGAGGGATGCCTAGAGGTGCGGAGAGTGGCTGACATCCCACCATGGGCGCCACACTCCAGGTCAGCTACTATCATCAGTGCTCTGCTTTGAGTAATCCATCTTTTTTTGCATGTTCTCCTGAATTTAAATTAATCTTCGGGTGTCCGGAAGATGAAATCCCCAGCGATCACTGGTAACTTGCAGATGATCCCTATGTCTGTACAGCAGGGAGGCGGAGGAGGTGAGCTGTGACCACTTATCTTCTGTGGGAGAGTGTTGTGTGCATGTTCTGTGACATGTGCTGAGGTCCTTGTGCAGAGTGGGGGAGAATGTGAGCTGTGACCCATTATTATCTTCTATGGTAGAGTGTTATGTGTAAACTGTGTGATATGTGTGGAGATTATTGTACAGGGTGGGAGGAGGTGAGTGTGACCGCTTATTATCTTCTGTATTGGGACCATGCTCTGTGACCTGTGCAGAGGTCATTATACATTGTGTAGGACAGGGTGAGTTGTGTTGTGTGCAAGTTGTGTGATCGGGCGCAGATTATTATGTAAAGTGGAGGAGGAGGTGAGCTGTGACCACTTATTATCTTCTATGGGAGAGTGTTGTGTTCATGCTCTGTGACCTGTACAGAGGTCATTGCACAGAGTGTAAGAGGAGGTGAGCTGTGACCACTTATTATCCTCTTGAGTATTGTGACCATGCTCTGTGACCTGTACAGAGGTCATTGTACAGAGAGTAAGAGGAGGTGAGCTGTGACCACTTATTATCCTCTTGAGTAATGTGACCATGCTCTGTGACCTGTACAGAGGTTATTGTACAGAGAGTAAGAGGAGGTGAGCTGTGACCACTTATTATCCTCTTGAGTATTGTGACCATGCTCTGTGACCTGTACAGAGGTCATTGTACAGAGAGTAAGAGGAGGTGAGCTGTGACCACTTATTATCCTCTTGAGTAATGTGACCATGCTCTGTGACCTGTACAGAGGTCATTGTACAGAGTGTAAGAGGAGGTGAGCTGTGACCAGACCACTTATTATCTTCCATGGGAGAGTGTTGTGTGCATGCTCTGTAACCTGTACAGAGGTCATTGTACAGAGTGTAAGAGGAGGTGTGTGGACATGTTCTGTGACCTGTACAGAGGTCATTGTACAGAGTGTAAGAGGAGATGTGTGGACATGCTCTGTGACCTGTGCAGAGGTCATTGTACAGAGTGTAAGAGGAGGTGTGTGGACATGCTCTGTTACCTGTGCAGAGGTCATGGTATGGGGTGTAGGAGGAGGACAGTTGTGACAATATTTATCGCGAATGTTGGATCCTGTGATTTTTATCTAGATGAGACACTTGACATTATAATCCAGTGATGATAGTGAGACTCCTGAGAAGTGATCTTGTTATTAACATGGAGCTTCAGCTTATTTTAGAATTTCAGGATTTTTTTTACTTAGATGTGATACAGAAGAATTAAGAAAAATCTAAAAAATATTTTAAAACTACAAATCATAAAAACGTGATTCTTATTTGACCCAACAGGTGGCTTTCTGACGACAAGTTCCCATTAATGTGCTTTTCTGATTGTCCAATGCTCAAAACAAAGCCTCCATTGTTTCACTCAAAGGTGCTGAACTAAAGAAAGCCAAAGATGAATGACAGCCGCCAACGCCGCAGACACCCGGCAATCATCGGATCCACCATCACAGACGAAACGCCTCCTGCAGAGGAGTCTCAAGGCTGCAATTACTCCTAATGACGGGTCTTCAGGATTCTTGGACGTTTTCTCAGAACGTGTTTGCTATTTTCTATCTATGCAAACTATCGGCATTTACTATACAGTCACAATGGCGCTCGGATTGCTGTACGATGAGCCTAATTCAGTGGATCAGGCTGAGAAAAATTTGCTGGCTTTGTGCCAGGGTCAGGATGATATAGAAGTATATTGTCAGAAATTTAGGAAATGGTCAGTACTCACTCAGTGGAATGAATCTGCGCTGGCAGCTTTGTTCAGAAAGGGTCTCTCTGAGGCTCTTAAGGATGTCATGGTGGGATTTCCTATGCCTGCTGGTTTGAATGAGTCTTTGTCTTTGGCCATTCAGATCGGTCGACGCTTGCGCGAGCGTAAATCTGTGCACCATTTGGCGGTACTGCCTGAGGTTAAACCTGAGCCTATGCAGTGCGATAGGACTATGACTAGAGTTGAACGGCAGGAATACAGACGTCTGAATGGGCTGTGTTTCTACTGTGGTGATTCCACTCATGCTATTTCTGATTGTCCTAAGCGCACTAAGCGGTCCGCTAGGTCTGCCGTCATTGGTACTGTACAGTCCAAATTCCTTCTGTCCATTACCTTGATATGCTCTTTGTCGTCGTTTTCTGTCATGGCGTTTGTGGATTCGGGCGCTGCCCTGAATCTGATGGATTTGGATTATGCTAAACGTTGTGGGTTTTTCTTGGAGCCTTTGCGGTGTCCTATTCCATTGAGAGGAATTGATGCTACACCTTTGGCCAAGAATAAACCTCAATACTGGGCCCAGCTGACCATGTGCATGGCTCCTGCACATCAGGAAGTTATTCGCTTCCTGGTGTTGCATAATCTGCATGATGTGGTCGTGTTGGGGTTGCCATGGCTACAAACCCATAATCCAGTATTAGATTGGAATTCCATGTCGGTATCCAGCTGGGGTTGTCAGGGGGTACATGGTGATGTTCCATTTTTGTCGATTTCGTCATCCACCCCTTCTGAGGTCCCAGAGTTCTTGTCTGATTATCAGGATGTATTTGAAGAGCCCAAGTCCGATGCTCTACCTCCGCATAGGGATTGTGATTGTGCTATCAATTTGATTCCTGGTAGTAAATTCCCTAAAGGTCGATTATTTAATTTATCCGTGCCCGAACACGCCGCTATGCACAGTTATGTGAAGGAATCCCTGGAGAAGGGACATATTCGCCCATCGTCATCACCACTGGGAGCAGGGTTCTTCTTTGTAGCCAAGAAGGATGGTTCGCTGAGACCGTGTATTGATTACCGCCTTCTTAATAAGATCACTGTTAAATTTCAGTATCCCTTGCCATTGTTATCTGACTTGTTTGCTCGGATTAAGGGGGCTAGTTGGTTCACTAAGATAGATCTTCGTGGTGCGTATAATCTGGTGAGAATCAGGCAAGGAGATGAATGGAAAACTGCATTTAATACGCCCGAGGGCCATTTTGAGTATCTAGTGATGCTGTTCGGACTTGCCAATGCTCCATCTGTGTTTCAGTCTTTTATGCATGACATCTTCCATGAGTATCTGGATAAATTCCTGATTGTTTACTTGGATGACATTTTGATCTTCTCAGATGATTGGGAGTCTCATGTGAAGCAGGTCAGAATGGTTTTTCAGGTCCTGCGTGCTAACTCTTTGTTTGTGAAGGGATCAAAGTGTCTCTTCGGTGTGCAGAAAGTTTCATTTTTGGGGTTCATCTTTACCCCTTCTACTATCGAGATGGATCCAGTTAAGGTCCAAGCCATCCAGGATTGGATTCAGCCGACATCTCTGAAAAGTCTGCAAAAGTTCCTGGGCTTTGCTAATTTTTATCGTCGCTTCATCTGTAATTTTTCTAGCATTGCCAAACCATTGACCGATTTGACCAAGAAGGGTGCTGATTTGGTTAATTGGTCTTCTGCTGCTGTGGAAGCTTTTCAGGAGTTGAAGCGTCGTTTTTGTTCTGCCCCTGTGTTGTGTCAGCCAGATGTTTCTCTTCCGTTCCAGGTCGAGGTTGATACTTCTGAGATTGGAGCAGGGGCGGTTTTGTCACAGAGAGGTTCTGATTGCTCAGTGATGAAACCATGTGCTTTCTTTTCCAGGAAGTTTTCGCCCGCTGAGCGTAATTATGATGTGGGCAATCGAGAGTTGCTGGCCATGAAGTGGGCATTCGAGGAGTGGCGTCATTGGCTTGAAGGAGCTAAGCATCGCGTGGTGGTATTGACTGATCATAAGAACTTGACTTATCTCGAGTCTGCCAAACGCTTGAATCCTAGACAGGCCCGTTGGTCGTTATTTTTTGCTCGCTTCGACTTTGTGATTTCGTACCTTCCGGGCTCTAAAAATGTGAAGGCGGATGCTCTGTCTAGGAGTTTTGTGCCCGACTCTCCGGGTTTATCTGAGCCAGCGGGTATCCTCAAGGAAGGAGTCATTGTGTCTGCCATCTCCCCTGATTTGCGGCGGGTGCTGCAAAAATTTCAGGCGAATAAACCTGATCGTTGTCCAGCAGAGAAACTGTTCGTCCCTGATAGGTGGACTAATAAACTTATCTCTGAACTTCATTGTTCGGTGTTGGCTGGTCATCCTGGAATCTTTGGTACCAGAGAGTTAGTGGCTAGATCCTTCTGGTGGCCATCTCTGTCACGGGATGTACGTACTTTTGTGCAGTCCTGTGGGATTTGTGCTAGGGCTAAGCCCTGCTGTTCTCGTGCCAGTGGGTTGCTTTTGCCCTTGCCGGTCCCAAAGAGGCCTTGGACACATATTTCGATGGATTTCATTTCTGACCTTCCCGTTTCTCAAAAGATGTCAGTCATTTGGGTGGTCTGTGATCGCTTTTCTAAAATGGTCCATCTGGTGCCCTTGGCTAAATTGCCTTCCTCCTCTGATTTGGTACCTTTGTTCTTTCAGCATGTGGTTCAGTTGCATGGCATTCCTGAGAATATTGTTTCTGACAGAGGTTCCCAGTTTGTTTCAAGGTTTTGGCGAGCCTTTTGTGGTAGGATGGGCATTGACCTATCCTTTTCCTCGGCTTTCCATCCTCAGACTAATGGCCAGACCGAACGAACCAATCAGACCTTGGAAACATATCTGAGATGTTTTGTTTCTGCAGACCAGGATGATTGGGTGTCCTTTTTGCCGTTGGCTGAGTTCGCCCTTAATAATCGGGCCAGCTCGGCTACCTTGGTTTCTCCATTTTTTTGCAATTCTGGGTTCCATCCTCGTTTCTCTTCAGGACAGGTTGAGTCTTCGGACTGTCCTGGTGTGGATTCTGTGGTGGATAGGTTGCAGCAGATCTGGACTCAGGTAGTGGACAATTTGATCTTGTCCCAGGAGAAAGCTCAACTTTTCGCTAATCGCAGACGCCGTGTGGGTCCCCGACTTCGTGTTGGGGATCTGGTTTGGTTATCTTCTCGTCATATTCCTATGAAGGTTTCCTCTCCTAAATTTAAACCTCGTTTTATTGGTCCGTATAGGATTTCTGAGGTTCTCAATCCTGTGTCTTTTCGTTTGACCCTCCCAGACTCCTTTTCCATACATAATGTATTCCATAGGTCGTTGTTGCGGAGATACGTGGCACCTATGGTTCCATCTGTTGAGCCTCCTGCCCCGGTTTTGGTGGAGGGGGAATTGGAGTATATTGTGGAGAAGATTTTGGATTCTCGTGTTTCTAGACGGAAACTCCAGTATCTGGTTAAATGGAAGGGTTATGCTCAGGAAGATAATTCCTGGGTTTTTGCCTCTGATGTTCATGCTTCCGATCTTGTTCGTGCCTTTCATGCGGCTCATCCTGGTCGGCCTGGGGGCTCTGGTGAGGGTTCGGTGACCCCTCCTCAAGGGGGGGGTACTGTTGTGAATTCTGTGGCTGAATTCACTCCTGTGGTCACAAGTGGTACTGCAGCTTCTGAGCTTCCTCCCTCAGGTGTTCTGGTGAGCTCGTTAACTGCTTCATTACTTAACTCCGCCTGATGCTGCTATCCTTGCTCCTTGTCAATGTTTCAGTGTTGGATCTGAGCTTCTCCTGATTGTTCCTGTGACCTGCTGCTCTGTATAGCTAAGTGCTTTTTGTTTTTTTGTTGCTTTTTTTCTGTCCAGCTTGTCTTTTGTTTTGCTGGAAGCTCTGAGACGCAAAGGGTGTACCGCCGTGCCGTTAGTTCGGCACGGTGGTTTTTTTTTGCCCCCTTTGCGTGGTTTTGCTTTAGGGTTTTTTGTAGACTGCAAAGTTCGCTTTACTGTCCTCGCTCTGTCCTAGAATATCGGGCCCCACTTTGCTGAATCTATTTCATCCCTACGTTTTGTCTTTTCATCTTACTCACAGTCATTATATGTGGGGGGCTGCCTTTTCCTTTGGGGAATTTCTCTGGGGCAAGTCAGGCCTATTTTTCTATCTTCAGGCTAGCTAGTTTCTTAGGCTGTGCCGAGTTGCCTAGGTAGTTGTTAGGCGCAATCCACAGCCGCTTTTAGTTGTGTTTAGGATAGGATCAGGTGTGCAGTCTACAGAGTTTCCACGTCTCAGAGCTCGTTCTTGTATTTTTGGGTATTTGTCAGATCACTGTGTGCGCTCTGATCGCTAAGCACACTGTGTTTCTGGATTGCCTTCATAACACCTGTCATTAGCAAACATAACACTCCCCCTAGTGGGGGCTGCAGACAGAATCTTATCATGTATCTCTGTATACAGGGAGCTCCCCCTAGTGGTGGCTGCAGACAGGATCTTATCATGTATTTCTGTATACAGAGAGCTCCCCCTAGTGGTGACTACAGACAGGATCTTATCATGTATCTGTGTATACAGGGAGCTCCCCCTAGTGGTGGCTGCAGACAGAATCTTATCATGTATCTGTGTATACAGGGAGCTCCCCCTTGTGGTGGCTGCAGACAGGATCTTATCATATATCTCTGTATATATGGAGCTCCCCCTAGTGGTGACTGCAGATAGAACCTTATCATGTATCTCTGTATACAGGGAGCTCCCCCTAGTGGTGGCTGCAGACAATCTTATCATGTATCTCTGTATACAGGGAGCTCCCCCTAGTGGTGGCTGCAGACAGAATCTTATCATGTATCTGTGTATACAGGGAGCTCCCCCTAGTGGTGGCTGCAGACAGGATCTTATCATATATCTCTGTATACACGGAGCTCCCCCTAGTGGTGACTGCAGATAGAACCTTATCATGTATCTCTGTATACAGGCATACCTCCCAACTTTCGAGGAAGGGAAAGAGGGACAAAGTCAGCGGCGCGCTGTGCGCGACGCTGCAAATTTTAGGCCACACCTCTGACCACACCCATTTCACAACTAGCCACGCCCCAACCACACCCATTTAGCACTTCTGATCACAATGTTTCGTAAACAATAATTATAAACAAAAAAATATGGCCCCACACGACGCTCCATACTGTACAATGGCCACACACGACGCTCCATACTGGACAATGGCCACACACGATGCTCCATACTGTACAATGGCCACACACGACGCTCCATACTGTACAATGGCCACACACGACGCTCCATACTGTACAATGGCCCCACACGATGCTCCATACTGTACAATGGCCACACACGACGCTCCATAGTGTACAATGGCCACACACGACGCTCCATACTGTACAATGGCCACACACGACGCTCCATACTGTACAATGGCCACACACGACGCTCCATACTGTACAATGGCCACACATGATGCTCCATACTGTACAATGGCCACACACGACGCTCCATAGTGTACAATGGCCACACACGACGCTCCATACTGTACAATGGCCCCACACGACGCTCCATACTGTACAATGGCCACACACGACGCTCCATAGTGTACAATGGCCACACACGACGCTCCATACTGTACAATGGCCACACACGACGCTCCATAGTGTACAATGGCCACACACGACGCTCCATACTGTACAATGGCCATACACGACGCTCCATACTGTACAATGGCCACACATGATGCTCGATACTGTACAATGGCCCCACACGACGCTCCATACTGTACAATGGCCACACACGACGCTCCATACTGTATAATGGCCACACATGATGCTCCATACTGTACAATGGCCACACATGACGCTCCATACTGTTCAATAGCCCCACACGACGCTCCATACTGTATAACAGCCACACACAATGCTCCATACTGTACAATGGCCACACACGACGCTCCATACTGTATAACGGCCACACACAACGCTCCATACTGTGCAATGGCCACACACGACGCTCCATACTGGACAATGGCCACACACACGACGCTCCATACTGTATAACGGCCACACACAACGCTCCATACTGTGCAATGGCCACACACGACGCTCCATACTGGACAATGGCCACACACACGACGCTCCATACTGTATAACGGCCACACACAACGCTCCATACTGTACAATGGCCACACACGACGCTCCATACTGGACAATGGCCACACACACGACGCTCCATAGTGTACAATGGCCACACACGACGCTCCATACTGGACAATGGCCACACATGATGCTCCATACTGTACAATGGCCACACACGATGCTCCATAGTGTACAATGGCCACACACGACGCTCCATAGTGTACAATGGACACACACGATGCTCCATACTGTACAATGGCCACACACGACGCTCCATAGTGTACAATGGCCACACACGACGTTCCATAGTGTACAATGGCCACACACGACGCTCCATAGTGTACAATGGCCACACACGACGCTCCATAGTGTACAATGGCCACACACGACGCTCCATACTGTATAATGGCCACACATGACGCTCCATACTGTATAATGGCCACACATGACGCTCCATTCTGTACAATGGCCATTGGCCACATTATGCTCCATACTGTATAACGGCCCCACATGATGCTGCGTACAGCATACTTGCCCCACATGATGGTCCATACAGTATTATGGCGCCACATTATGCTTTGTACAGTATAATGGCCCCACACGATGCTGGGTATAGAATAATGGCCACACATAATGCTGGGTACAGTATACTAGCCACACATGGTTACCCCACCCCCATCATTGCCTTCTCCATCACTACACACAGACACCTTTCACCGCGCTCCCTCGCAGCAGCCGGCAGCTTCCACACCCACGGCGCTGAATGGTGTCATCCAGCTGCGCCGCTGACTGCTCACGTCGCTGCAGCTGTGATATGCCACTGATAAAGAAGAGAAAAGATGGCTGACAGCACTCACAGGTCGAAGCGCCCGTCCAGGTCCAGGGAACCCACTAGGACCATTGAAAGCTCAAGTAATGAAGTGACAGCGCTCCATCCAGGTGTAATCAAAAACGAATGGATTTATTAAGCCATATAGTAGCACCAGGGTCGAAACGTTGCTACTATATGGCTTAATAAATCCATTCGTTTTTGATTACACCTGGATGGAGCGCTGTCACTTCATTACTTGATGCCACTGATAAAGATCTCCGTGTCTCCTGTGCCAGTCCGTGTCAGAGCGAGGAGCAATATCTGCTCCGATCTGACACAGCCAGCGTCCGCTCCGTACACATGCGACTCCGCTCCATACACCTCGTACACACACGACTCCGCTCCATACACCTTGCATATGCGGCTCTGCTCCATACACACACGGCTCCGCTCCGTACACCTCATACATACGGCTCCTCCCCATACACCTTGTACACACACGGCTCCACTCCATACACTTCGTACACACACGGCTCCGCTCCATACACCTTATACACACACAGCTCCGCTCCGTACACCTCATACACATGGCTCCTCTCCATACATCTCGTACACACACAGCACCACTCCGTACACCTCGTACACATGCGGCTCTGCTCCGTACACCTCGTACACACACGACTCCATTCCATACACATTGCCCATGCGGCTCCGCTCTGTACGCCTCATACACACACGGCTCCACTCCGTACACCTCGCACACACACGGCTCCACTCCGTACACCTCGCACACACACGGCTCCACTCCGTACACCTCGCACACACACGGCTCCACTCCGTACACCTCGTACACACACGGCTCCACTCCGTACACCTCGCACACACACGGCTCCACTCCGTACACCTCGCACACACACGGCTCCACTCCGTACACCTCACACACACACGGCTGCACTCCGTACACCTCGCACACACACGGCTCCACTCCGTACACCTCGCACACACACGGCTCCACTCCGTACACCTCGCACACACACAGCACCACTCCGTACACCTCGTACACATGCGGCTCTGCTCCGTACACCTCGTACACACACGACTCCATTCCATACACATTGCCCATGCGGCTCCGCTCTGTACGCCTCATACACACACGGCTCCACTCCGTACACCTCGCACACACACAGCTCCACTCCGTACACCTCGCACACACACGGCTCCATTCCGTACACCTCGCACACACACGGCTCCACTCCGTACACCTCGTACACACACGGCTCCACTCCGTACACCTCGTACACACACGGCTCCACTCCGTACACCTCGCACACACACGGCTCCACTCCGTACACCTCGCACACACATGGCTCCACTCCGTACACCTCACACACACACACGGCTCCACTCCGTACACCTTGTACACACACGGCTCCACTCAGTACACCTCGCACACACATGGCTCCACTCCGTACACCTCGCGCACACACGGCTCCACTCCGTACACCTCGCACACACACGGCTCCACTCCGTACACCTCGTACACACATGGCTCCACTCCGTACACCTCGCGCACACACGGCTCCACTCAGTACACCTCGCGCACACACGGCTCCATTCCGTACACCTCGCACACACACGGCTCCACTCCGTACACCTCGTACACACACGGCTCCACTCCGTACACCTCGTACACACACGGCTCCACTTCGTACACCTCGCACACACACTGCTCCACTCCGTACACCTCGCACACACATGTGTCCACTCCGTACACCTCACACACACACGGCTCCACTCCGTACACCTCGCACACACACGGCTCCACTCCGTACACCTCGCACACACAAGGCTCCACTCCGTACACCTCGCACACACACGGCTCCACTCCGTACACCTCGTACACACACGGCTCCACTCCGTACACCTCGCACACACACGGCTCCACTCCGTACACCTCGCACACACACGGCTCCACTCCGTACACCTCCCACACACACGGCTCCACTCCGTACACCTCGCACACACACGGCTCCACTCCGTACACCTCGCACACACACGGCTCCACTCCGTACACCTCGCACACACACGGCTCCACTCCGTACACCTCGCACACACACAGCACCACTCCGTACACCTCGTACACATGCGGCTCTGCTCCGTACACCTCGTACACACACGACTCCATTCCATACACATTGCCCATGCGGCTCCACTCTGTACGCCTCATACACACACGGCTCCACTCCGTACACCTCGCACACACACGGCTCCACTCCGTACACCTCGCACACACACGGCTCCACTCCGTACACCTCGCACACACACGGCTCCACTCAGTACACCTCGCACACACATGGCTCCACTCCGTACACCTCGCGCACACACGGCTCCACTCCGTACACCTCGTACACACACGGCTCCACTCCGTACACCTCGCACACACACGGCTCCACTCCGTACACCTCGCACACACATGGCTCCACTCCGTACACCTCACACACACACGGCTCCACTCCGTACACCTCGCACACACACGGCTCCACTCCGTACACCTCGCACACACACAGCACCACTCCGTACACCTCGTACACATGCGGCTCTGCTCCGTACACCTCGTACACACACGACTCCATTCCATACACATTGCCCATGCGGCTCCGCTCTGTACGCCTCATACACACACGGCTCCACTCCGTACACCTCGCACACACACGGCTCCACTCCGTACACCTCGCACACACACGGCTCCATTCCGTACACCTCGCACACACACGGCTCCACTCCGTACACCTCGTACACACACGGCTCCACTCCGTACATCTCGTACACACACGGCTCCACTCCGTACACCTCGCACACACACGGCTCCACTCCGTACACCTCGCACACACATGGCTCCACTCCGTACACCTCACACACACACACGGCTCCACTCCGTACACCTTTCACACGCTGCTCCGATCCATACACCTTGTACACACACGGCTCTGCTACATTACAGTGTCAGACTGTCACAGGGGCTTTGGTTTAGCCCTTTTTATGGGGGGGGGGGAATAGCAGCCACAATAGCGTTGTGTCTTCACCCTCTCCCAGGGAGCTGCGGCTGCTCCTCCTCAAATGCACTGACTGGAGCCAGACTTGTCAGGGAGTCATCAATCTCACTCACACTGATCTGCAGATAACACAGCAGTGAGCACTGAGCAGCCGAGGCAAACAGAGGAGGCTGTGAGTGTGTCCGTCCCTCCCTGCTGAACCCCACTCATTCCACGCACCATTACACCAGCCAGGCATCCAGTCCACTCACACTGCTCTGCTGCTGACATTGCCGCCGGCACCCAGGCTGTGTTCGGCTGTTACCTCAAACTAGAAGTGTCCCCTCTCTCTCCCTCTCTGAACAGTGACGCTGGGAGACTCAGGAACATGGGGAAGGGGCGTGGCCTAACAAAAGGGGGTGTGACGGAGTTCTGCTGTCTCCCGGGATGAGAGCGTCCTGCGCTGGACAGCGGGGCAAAGACTCAAATCCGGGAAAGTCCCGCACAATGAGGGACGGTTGGGAGGTATGTACAGGGAGCTCCCCCTAGTGGTGGCTGCAGACAATCTTATGTATCTCTGTATACAGGGAGCTCCCCCTAGTGGTGGCTGCAGACAGGATCTTATCATGTATCTCTGTATACAGGGAGCTCCCCCTAGTGGTGGCTGCAGACAGGATCTTATCATGTATCTCTGTATACAGGGAGCTCCCCCTAGTGGTGACTGCAGACAGGATCCGATCATGTATCTCTGTATACAGGGAGCTCCCCCAAGTGGTGACTGCAGACAGGATCTTATCATGTATCTCTGTATACAGGGAGCTCCCCCTAGTGGTGGCTGCAGACAGAATCTTATCATGTATCTCTGTATACAGGGAGCTCCCCCTAGTGGTGACTGCAGACAGGATGTTATCATGTATCTCTGTATACAGGGAGCTCCCCCTAGTGGTGGCTGCAGACAGGATCTTATCATATATCTCTATATACAGGGAGCTCCCCCAAGTGGTGGCTGCAGACAGGATCTTATCATGTATCTCTGTATACAGGGAGCTCCCCCTAGTGGTGACTGCAGACAGGATGTTATCATGTATCTCTGTATACAGGGAGCTCCCCCTAGTGGTGGCTGCAGACAGGATCTTATCATATATCTCTATATACAGGGAGCTCCCCCAAGTGGTGGCTGCAGACAGGATCTTATCATGTATCTCTGTATACAGGGAGCTCCCCCTAGTGGTGACTGCAGACAGGATCTTATCATGTATCTCTGTATACAGGGAGCTCCCCCAAGTGGTGACTGCAGACAGGATCCTATCATGTATCTCTGTATACAGGGAGCTCCCCCTAGTGGTGACTGCAGACAGGATCTTATCACGTATCTCTGTATACAGGGAGCCCCCCCTAGTGGTGACTGCAGACAGGATCTTATCATGTATCTCTGTATACAGGGAGCTCCCCCTAGTGGTGACTGCAGACAGGATCTTATCATGTATCTCTGTATACAGGGAGCTCCCCCAAGTGGTGACTGCAGACAGGATCTTATCATGTATCTCTGTATATAGGGAGCTCCCCCTAGTGGTGGCTGCAGACAGAATCTTATCATGTATCTCTGTATACAGGGAGCTCCCCCTAGTGGTGACTGCAGACAGGATCTTATCATGTATCTCTGTATACAGGGAGCTCCTCCTAGTGATGGCTGCAGACAGGATCTTATCATGTATCTCTGTATACAGGGAGCTCCCCCTAGTGGTGACTGCAGACAGGATGTTATCATGTATCTCTGTATACAGGGAGCTCCTCCTAGTGGTGGCTGCAGACAGGATCTTATCATGTATCTCTGTATACAGGGAGCTCCCCCTAGTGGTGACTGCAGATAGAACCTTATCATGTATCTCTATATACAGGGAGCTCCCCCTAGTGGTGGCTGCAGACAGGATCTTATCATATATCTCTGTATACAGGGAGCTCCCCCTAGTGGTGGGTGCAGACAGGATCTTATCATGTATCTCTGTATACAGGGAGCTCCCCCTAGTGGTGACTGCAGACAGAATCTTATCATGTATCTCTGTATACAGGGAGCTCCCCCTAGTAGTGGCTGCAGACAGGATCTTATCATGTATCTCTGTATACAGGGAGCTCCCCCTAGTGGTGGCTGCAGACAGGATCTTATCATGTATCTCTGTATACAGGGGGCTCCCTCTAGTGGTGGCTGCAGACAGGATCTTATCATGTATCTCTGTATACAGGGAGCTCCCCCTAGTGGTAGCTGCAGACAGGATCTTATCATGTATCTCTGTATACAGGGAGCTCCCCCTAGTGGTGGCTGCAGACAGGATCTTATCATGTATCTCTGTATACAGGGAGCTCCCCCTAGTGGTGACTGCAGACAGGATCTTATCATGTATCTCTGTATACAGGGAGCTCCCCCTAGTGGTGACTGCAGACAGGATCTTATCATGTATCTCTGTATACAGGGAGCTCCCCCTAGTGGTGGCTGCAGACAGGATCTTATCATGTATCTCTGTATACAGGGAGCTCCCCCTAGTGGTGACTGCAGACAGAATCTTATCATGTATCTCTGTATACAGGGAGCTCCCCCTAGTAGTGGCTGCAGACAGGATCTTATCATGTATCTCTGTATACAGGGAGCTCCCCCTAGTGGTGGCTGCAGACAGGATCTTATCATGTATCTCTGTATACAGGGGGCTCCCTCTAGTGGTGACTGCAGACAGAATCTTATCATGTATCTCTGTATACAGGGAGCTCCCCCTAGTGGTGGCTGCAGACAGGATCTTATCATGTATCTCTGTATACAGGGAGCTCCCCCTAGTGGTGGCTGCAGACAGGATCTTATCATGTATCTCTGTATACAGGGAGCTCCCCCTAGTGGTGACTGCAGACAGGATCTTATCATGTATCTCTGTATACAGGGAGCTCCCCCAAGTGGTGACTGCAGACAGGATCCTATCATGTATCTCTGTATACAGGGAGCTCCCCCTAGTGGTGACTGCAGACAGGATCTTATCACGTATCTCTGTATACAGGGAGCCCCCCCTAGTGGTGACTGCAGACAGGATCTTATCATGTATCTCTGTATACAGGGAGCTCCCCCTAGTGGTGACTGCAGACAGGATCTTATCATGTATCTCTGTATACAGGGAGCTCCCCCAAGTGGTGACTGCAGACAGGATCTTATCATGTATCTCTGTATATAGGGAGCTCCCCCTAGTGGTGGCTGCAGACAGAATCTTATCATGTATCTCTGTATACAGGGAGCTCCCCCTAGTGGTGACTGCAGACAGGATCTTATCATGTATCTCTGTATACAGGGAGCTCCTCCTAGTGATGGCTGCAGACAGGATCTTATCATGTATCTCTGTATACAGGGAGCTCCCCCTAGTGGTGACTGCAGACAGGATGTTATCATGTATCTCTGTATACAGGGAGCTCCTCCTAGTGGTGGCTGCAGACAGGATCTTATCATGTATCTCTGTATACAGGGAGCTCCCCCTAGTGGTGACTGCAGATAGAACCTTATCATGTATCTCTATATACAGGGAGCTCCCCCTAGTGGTGGCTGCAGACAGGATCTTATCATATATCTCTGTATACAGGGAGCTCCCCCTAGTGGTGGGTGCAGACAGGATCTTATCATGTATCTCTGTATACAGGGAGCTCCCCCTAGTGGTGACTGCAGACAGAATCTTATCATGTATCTCTGTATACAGGGAGCTCCCCCTAGTAGTGGCTGCAGACAGGATCTTATCATGTATCTCTGTATACAGGGAGCTCCCCCTAGTGGTGGCTGCAGACAGGATCTTATCATGTATCTCTGTATACAGGGGGCTCCCTCTAGTGGTGGCTGCAGACAGGATCTTATCATGTATCTCTGTATACAGGGAGCTCCCCCTAGTGGTAGCTGCAGACAGGATCTTATCATGTATCTCTGTATACAGGGAGCTCCCCCTAGTGGTGGCTGCAGACAGGATCTTATCATGTATCTCTGTATACAGGGAGCTCCCCCTAGTGGTGACTGCAGACAGGATCTTATCATGTATCTCTGTATACAGGGAGCTCCCCCTAGTGGTGACTGCAGACAGGATCTTATCATGTATCTCTGTATACAGGGAGCTCCCCCTAGTGGTGGCTGCAGACAGGATCTTATCATGTATCTCTGTATACAGGGAGCTCCCCCTAGTGGTGACTGCAGACAGAATCTTATCATGTATCTCTGTATACAGGGAGCTCCCCCTAGTAGTGGCTGCAGACAGGATCTTATCATGTATCTCTGTATACAGGGAGCTCCCCCTAGTGGTGGCTGCAGACAGGATCTTATCATGTATCTCTGTATACAGGGGGCTCCCTCTAGTGGTGACTGCAGACAGAATCTTATCATGTATCTCTGTATACAGGGAGCTCCCCCTAGTGGTGGCTGCAGACAGGATCTTATCATGTATCTCTGTATACAGGGAGCTCCCCCTAGTGGTGGCTGCAGACAGGATCTTATCATGTATCTCTGTATACAGGGAGCTCCCCCTAGTGGTGGCTGCAGACAGGATCTTATCATGTATCTCTATATACAGGGAGCTCCCCCTAGTGGTGACTGCAGACAGGATCTTATCATGTATCTCTGTATACAGGGAGCTCCCCCTAGTGGTGACTGCAGACAGGATCTTATCATGTATCTCTGTATACAGGGAGCTCCCCCTAGTGGTGGCTGCAGACAGGATCTTATCATGTATCTCTGTATACAGAGAGCTCCCCCTAGTGGTGGCTGCAGACAGGATCTTATCATGTATCTCTGTATACAGGGAGCTTCCCCTAGTGGTGGCTGCAGACAGGATCTTATCATGTATCTCTGTATACAGGGAGCTCCCCCTAGTGGTGGCTGCAGACAGGATCTTATCATGTATCTCTGTATACAGGGAGCTCCCCCTAGTGGTGACTGCAGACAGGATCTTATCATGTATCTCTGTATACAGGGAGCTCCCCCTAGTGGTAGCTGCAGACAGGATCTTATCATGTATCTCTGTATACAGGGAGCTCCCCCTAGTGGTGGCTGCAGACAGGATCTTATCATGTATCTCTGTATACAGGGAGCTCCCCCTAGTGGTGACTGCAGACAGGATCTTATCATGTATCTCTGTATACAGGGAGCTCCCTCTAGTGGTGGCTGCAGACAGGATCTTATCATGTATCTCTGTATACAGGGAGCTCCCCCTAGTGGTGGCTGCAGACAGAATCTTATCATGTATCTCTGTATACAGGGAGCTCCCCCTAGTGGTGGCTGCAGACAGGATCTTATCATGTATCTCTGTATACAGGGAGCTCCCCCTAGTGGTGGCTGCAGACAGGATCTTATCATGTATCTCTGTATACAGGGAGCTCCCCCTAGTGGTGGCTGCAGACAGGATCTTATCATGTATCTCTGTATACAGGGAGCTCCACCTAGTGGTGGCTGCAGACAGGATCTTATCATGTATCTCTGTATACAGGGAGCTCCACCTAGTGGTGGCTGCAGACAGGATCTTATCATGTATCTCTGTATACAGAGAGCTCCCCCTAGTGGTGGCTGCAGACAGGATCTTATCATGTATCTCTGTATACAGGGAGCTCCCCCTAGTGGTGGCTGCAGACAGGATCTTATCATGTATCTCTGTATACAGAGAGCTCCCCCTAGTGGTGGCTGCAGACAGGATCTTATCATGTATCTCTGTATACAGGGAGCTTCCCCTAGTGGTGGCTGAAGACAGGATCTTATCATGTATCTCTGTATACAGGGAGCTCCCCCTAGTGGTGGCTGCAGACAGGATCTTATCATGTATCTCTGTATACAGGGAGCTCCCCCTAGTGGTGGCTGCAGACAGGATCTTATCATGTATCTCTGTATACAGGGAGCTCCCCCTAGTGGTGACTGCAGACAGAATCTTATCATGTATCTCTGTATACAGGGAGCTCCCCCTAGTAGTGGCTGCAGACAGGATCTTATCATGTATCTCTGTATACAGGGAGCTCCCCCTAGTGGTGGCTGCAGACAGGATCTTATCATGTATCTCTGTATACAGGGGGCTCCCTCTAGTGGTGACTGCAGACAGAATCTTATCATGTATCTCTGTATACAGGGAGCTCCCCCTAGTGGTGGCTGCAGACAGGATCTTATCATGTATCTCTGTATACAGGGAGCTCCCCCTAGTGGTGGCTGCAGACAGGATCTTATCATGTATCTCTGTATACAGGGAGCTCCCCCTAGTGGTGGCTGCAGACAGGATCTTATCATGTATCTCTATATACAGGGAGCTCCCCCTAGTGGTGACTGCAGACAGGATCTTATCATGTATCTCTGTATACAGGGAGCTCCCCCTAGTGGTGACTGCAGACAGGATCTTATCATGTATCTCTGTATACAGGGAGCTCCCCCTAGTGGTGGCTGCAGACAGGATCTTATCATGTATCTCTGTATACAGAGAGCTCCCCCTAGTGGTGGCTGCAGACAGGATCTTATCATGTATCTCTGTATACAGGGAGCTCCCCCTAGTGGTGACTGCAGACAGGATCTTATCATGTATCTCTGTATACAGGGAGCTCCCCCTAGTGGTGGCTGCAGACAGGATCTTATCATGTATCTCTGTATACAGGGAGCTCCCCCTAGTGGTGACTGCAGACAGGATCTTATCATGTATCTCTGTATACAGGGAGCTCCCCCTAGTGGTAGCTGCAGACAGGATCTTATCATGTATCTCTGTATACAGGGAGCTCCCCCTAGTGGTGGCTGCAGACAGGATCTTATCATGTATCTCTGTATACAGGGAGCTCCCCCTAGTGGTGACTGCAGACAGGATCTTATCATGTATCTCTGTATACAGGGAGCTCCCTCTAGTGGTGGCTGCAGACAGGATCTTATCATGTATCTCTGTATACAGGGAGCTCCCCCTAGTGGTGGCTGCAGACAGAATCTTATCATGTATCTCTGTATACAGGGAGCTCCCCCTAGTGGTGGCTGCAGACAGGATCTTATCATGTATCTCTGTATACAGGGAGCTCCCCCTAGTGGTGGCTGCAGACAGGATCTTATCATGTATCTCTGTATACAGGGAGCTCCCCCTAGTGGTGGCTGCAGACAGGATCTTATCATGTATCTCTGTATACAGGGAGCTCCACCTAGTGGTGGCTGCAGACAGGATCTTATCATGTATCTCTGTATACAGGGAGCTCCACCTAGTGGTGGCTGCAGACAGGATCTTATCATGTATCTCTGTATACAGAGAGCTCCCCCTAGTGGTGGCTGCAGACAGGATCTTATCATGTATCTCTGTATACAGGGAGCTCCCCCTAGTGGTGGCTGCAGACAGGATCTTATCATGTATCTCTGTATACAGAGAGCTCCCCCTAGTGGTGGCTGCAGACAGGATCTTATCATGTATCTCTGTATACAGGGAGCTTCCCCTAGTGGTGGCTGCAGACAGGATCTTATCATGTATCTCTGTATACAGGGAGCTCCCCCTAGTGGTGGCTGCAGACAGGATCTTATCATGTATCTCTGTATACATGGAGCTCCCCCTAGTGGTGACTGCAGATAGACAGAAACTTTCTCATGCGTCTCTCTGTATAGAGAAACATTAAATAACTATTTAGCTCATTGTTTTACTATCCCTTTAATTTGAATGTGAACTTTGACAAATTCTCAGTAATTTAATCTACATACTGAATCTCTGCAGAGGTATAAATAAATATTGGCCATCTGCAATAATGAATGCAATTATTTTAAATAGTTTTCCTAAATCTGTAGCCTTCAGCTGTCATTTCACGGACGTGGTGGGGGAATAGATCAGGCGCCTGCGATATCAGTGCCACCCGTTCAGGAGATTATAATGAGCTGCGCTGAGTAAAAATTTCTGCAGCCAATTTGTGACCCAGTTTAAATGTCAGTTCCTGTAAGCGATGGAAATAGATTCGTAGAGCGAGGGACTCGCTGAGAAGAGTCACTTATAGAGACGACTATGGGGACATTTTATATCTTATGCTTAACACTTTTTACTTAAAGGGGAACTCCAACATAAATGCCATTTACCAATAAATGATTGATACTTATAAAACCTGTGTGACAATCAATATGGCCTCCATTACACCTCCCTCTGAGGCTTTCACCCTGCATTAAAGGACTTGCCTGATTTGAACAGTTCTTATATTTTAAAGGGGTCCCTAAATAATAAGTAGATCACGGCAATCATCTCTGGAATCTGGCCATAAGAGTTCAACTTCCCTGCAGCACTCCCGCAGGAGGAATGGAGTATTACACTGTTCTCTTGAAATCGATGGACTGACAGTGTAATGTGTGGCTGTGCTGGGTGCAGGAGTGTGAACAGTTTGGAAAGTTTTATGTTCGAACTGTTGTACGAGTGTCTTGGGAGACCTTATGTGGCTTCTCCTCCTTGTGGAGTGCGTCAGTGACGCCTTCTGGACATCTGTCAGGTCAGTAGTCTTCCCCATGATTGTGGAGCTACTGAAACAGACTAAGGGACCTTTACAAACGCTAAGGAGCCTTTACAGGTGTTTTTTGCCAATTATTCTAATTTACTGAGCTAATGACTTTTGGGTTTTCATTGGCTGTAAGCCATAATCATCGACATTAACAGAAATAAACACATTAAATAGATCACTATGTGTGTAATGACTCTATATAGTATACGAGATTCACTTTTTGTATTGAAGAACTGAAATTAACTTTCTGATGATATTCTAATTTTGGGAGAAGCACCAGTAACTGTTACAACAGCGCCACTAATGTCCATGTGCACGGACTGGTACTGCATCTATATCCAAGTAATTGCAGCAATACCAGGAACAGACTATGGACAGGAGTGGCGCCATTTCTGAAAAAGAAATACGGTAAGCAAATTACATTCTATTTACCGAACATTTTCTAAATTAGTTACGGTTCCCTATTTGTTTTTGGGGGTCTGCTCTCAGGTCTGGATATATTTAGGACTTCTGGACTGGGGTCTGAATGTATATAGGGTTTTGGTCTTGGATTTGTATATTTTTAGTGGGTCTGGTTTTGCGATCTACGTTTAAGGGGTCTTTGTTCATGGTATATAGCGGGGTCTGTATTAATTTAGGGGGCTTGTTTGTGCTCTTTATTTAGGGAGAATTGTGTTAGCTTATACAGTCAGATCCTTTTTTAGTCGGCCTGTGCATGGGCCAGCTGTCTGCATCTCTTTAGCGGGTCTATACTTTAGGGGGTCTTGTTTTCAGGTCGGTACTTTGTCTCTCCTGTAGAAGAACACTATGGGACCATATGGCATCACTATGACGTCTTAGGGACCCCGTACAGGCTTGGAACACAATTCTACCATGTCCATGAGATCGGGCAATAGCTTGGGAGAAGTATTCACCCTCTTGGCATTTTTGTGTTTTACTGTCACAAACTGGAATTTCAATATTTTTTTAGGGTTTGATCAGTTCCTGTACAGAACATGCCAACAACTATTTGTATTTTATTGTGAAGCAAACAATATGACAAAATAACTGAAAACTTATGTGTGCATAACTGTTCATCCCCCTAAAAAAACAATAATTTGTAGAGCCTCCTTTTGTGGCAATTACAGCTGGAAGTCGCTTTAGCAGTAGGCTTTGGGTCATTATCTTGGTGGAAGGTGAACCTCCGTCTCAGTCTCAAATCACTGACAGACTTGAAACAGATTTTGCTCAACAATATCCCTGTATGTCACACCATCCATTTTTCCTGTCCCTGCTGCCACCAAACATCCCCACAGCATGATACTGCCACCACCATGTTTCACTGTGGGGATGGTGTTCTTGGGGTGATGAGCCGTGTTGGTTTGGCACCAGACAGCGTTTACCTTGGAGGTCAAAAAGTTAAATTTTGGTCTCATCTGACCACAGCATCTTCGTCCATACATTTAGGGAGCCTCCCACATGTCTTTTGGCAAACTCAAAATGAGCCTTTCAGGTTTTGTGCATAAATAAAGGATTTTTACTGCCCACTATTCCATAAAGACCACCTCTATGGAGTGTACAGCTTATTGTGGTCGTATGGACAGATACGCCAGTCTCTGCTTGGGAACTCTACAGCTCCTTCAGGGTTACCTTTGGTCTCTGTGCTTCTACCCCGATTATTGAGCTCCTTGCCCGTGCTGAGAGTATTGGTGGACGCCTTCTCTTGGCAGGTTGTTCTGGTACCCCGTTCTTTCCATTTGATGATAATGAATGTAATAATGCTCTGGGGATCATCAGACAAATGCTCTGGGGATCATCAGAGATTGGAATGTTGATAGCCCAACCCTGACTTGTACTTACAACTTTGTCCCTGACTTGTTTGGAGATCTCCTTGATCTTCCTGGTGTTTGGAGATCTCCATGGTCTTCATGGTGTTGTTTGGAGATCTCCATGGTCTTCATGGTGTTGTTTGGAGACCTCCTTGGTCCTCATGGTGGTGTTTGGTGTTCTCCTTGGTCTTTGTGGTGTTGTTTGGAGATCTCCTTGGTCTTTGCGGTTTTGTTTGGAGACCTTCTTGGTCCTCATGGTGTTGTTTGGGGACCGTTTTAGTATTCATGGTGTTGTTTGGAGACCTCCTTGGTCTTCATGGTGTTGTACGGAGATCTCCTTGGTCTTCATGGTGTTGTTTGGAGATCTCCTTGGTCTTCATGGTGTTTTTTGGAGACCTCCTTGGTGTTCATGGTGTTTGGAGATCTCCTTGGTCTTCGCGGTGTTGTCTGGAGACCTGTTTGGTCCTCATGGTGTTGTTTTAGTCCTCATGGTGTTGTTTGGGAATCTCTTTGGTCTTCGTGGTGTTGCAGCCTCTGTGGCCTTTTAGAAAAGGTAAAGTGTATATACTGACACACATGGCAAGCTTAGATTGCATGCAGAGGACGTCCTGTCATTAAGCATGGGACTTATGAAGTGAATTTCTAGTGAAAGCAATTTTTAGGGAATTCATGGCAAAAGGGGAGAATACATATGCACATGCCAATTTTTAGTTATTTGATCCCATAAATTTAAATTTATGCCTATATTTTTCTCACCACTAACTTTAGACTATTTAGTGCTGATGCATCATATGGAAATCGGATTAGAAAAATATTACACAGATTGTAATGTAACAAAATAGGTAAAAAGCCAAGGGGGTGAATACTTTCGCAAACCACTATATTTTTTTGTTATTCCCCAATATATTACCATGATCACACAGAGGCAGGATACAGGACAATTCTCTTATATAATGATTGTACCGGTATTTTATAACTTATTTTCAGAATTTAGAGTTTATTTTCGCTATCTGGACATAAAAAACATTCTCGATTTTTCAACTAGAATGTGCCGGCTTTGGACAGAGGTATCAGCATTTTACTCCCGCATCCTCCTGGCCAATTTCCGAAACATCTGTATTTTCCGCTCGCCGTCCAATACGTCTGCTACATAAACAGGAGAGACGGCGTCATCACCCTGCAAATGGACCAAATAGACGGGGAGAGGCGAGAGGTGCAGTATTTTAGTGCATCCGCCCCACATCATGCAGTCACCTGCTGCCTTCTATTTAGAGTTCACCTTGTCCTATAGATCACCGCCTCTCCACGTAGGAATTACATTCGGGGGGAGGGGAAGGTGACCTTATGTGACATTGACCGGCTTTGTTCCTCAGAATACGAAAATATCCCCAGCTCAAAGACTCGAAACGCTGAAATCCAGAGCCCCCTCCCCACGTCATTACCCCGTGTAGTGATCGTACCCTGCAGGCGTCCACACGAAGGACATTTGCATGCCACCGGTTATTATACAGATGCAGCAGAGCGGAATATGTCACCAGGCCAAGATATATATATATATATAAGAATGGCAAACTCTGCTCTGCTACATCTAAAGAGGATGCCGTTATAAGTTCTGTACAATTACAGCAATATGGGCTCTCTTCAAACAAATAATAAATTCTCCTAAAGTCTAATCTGCATGTCAGGAATATTACAGGAAGGAATATAATCCAGATCGAGATGAATCATTCCACTATAAATACAAGGGAAAATAGCCAGAGATCTTTTCTTGAGGATACAGAGATCCAAAGCCCCCACAGAAAGATACAGGATATAATCACGCTGTCTGCAGACACCACTAGGGAGAGCTCCCTCTAGTGGTGGCTGCAGACAGCATCTTATCATGTGTCTCTGTATACAGGTAGCTCCCCCTAGTGGTGACCGCAGACAGAATCTTATCATGTATCTCTGTATACAGGGAGCTCCCCCTAGTGGTGACTGCAGACAGAATCTTATCATGTATCTCTGTATACAGGGAGCTCCCCCTAGTGGTGGCTGCAGACAGGATCTTATCATGTATCTCTGTATACAGGGAGCTCCCCCTAGTGGTGGCTGCAGACAGGATCTTATCATGTATCTCTGTATACAGGGAGCTCCCCCTAGTGGTGGCTGCAGACAGGATCTTATCATGTATCTCTGTATACAGGGAGCTCCCCTTAGTGGTGACTGCAGACAGGATCTTATCATGTATCTCTGTATACAGGGAGCTCCCCCTAGTGGTGACTGCAGACAGGATCTTATCATGTATCTCTGTATACAGGGAGCTCCCCCTAGTGGTGGCTGCAGACAGGATCTTATCATGTATCTCTGTATACAGGGAGCTCCCCCTAGTGGTGACCGCAGACAGGATCTTATCATGTATCTCTGTATACAGGGAGCTCCCCCTAGTGGTGGCTGCAGACAGGATCTTATCATGTATCTCTGTATACAGGGAGCTCCCCCTAGTGGTGGCTGCAGACAGGATCTTATCATGTATCTCTGTATACAGGGAGCTCCCCCTAGTGGTGACTGCAGACAGGATCTTATCATGTATCTCTGTATACAGGGAGCTCCCCCTAGTGGTGGCTGCAGACAGGATCTTATCATGTATCTCTGTATACAGGGAGCTCCCCCTAGTGGTGACCGCAGACAGGATCTTATCATGTATCTCTGTATACAGGTAGCTCCCCCTAGTGGTGGCCGCAGACAGGATCTTATCATGTATCTCTGTATACAGGGAGCTCCCCCTAGTGGTGGCTGCAGACAGGATCTTATCATGTATCTCTGTATACAGGGAGCTCCCTCTAGTGGTGGATGCAGACAGAATCTTATCATGTATATCTGTATACAGGGAGCTCCCCCTAGTGGTGACTGCAGACAGGATCTTATCATGTATATCTGTATACAGGGAGCTCCCCCTAGTGGTGGCTGCAGACAGGATCTTATCATGTATCTCTGTATACAGGGAGCTCCCCCTAGTGGTGGCTGCAGACAGGATCTTATCATGTATCTCTGTATACAGGGAGCTCCCCCTAGTGGTGACTGCAGACAGGATCTTATCATGTATCTCTGTATACAGGGAGCTCCCCCTAGTGGTGACCGCAGACAGGATCTTATCATGTATCTCTGTATACAGGGAGCTCCCCCTAGTGGTGGCCGCAGACAGGATCTTATCATGTATCTCTGTATACAGGGAGCTCCCCCTAGTGGTGACTGCAGACAGGATCTTATCATGTATCTCTGTATACAGGGAGCTCCCCCTAGTGGTGACTGCAGACAGGATCTTATCATGTATCTCTGTATACAGGGAGCTCCCCCTAGTGGTGACCGCAGACAGGATCTTATCATGTATCTCTGTATACAGGTAGCTCCCCCTAGTGGTGGCTGCAGACAGGATCTTATCATGTATCTCTGTATACAGGGAGCTCCCCCTAGTGGTGGCTGCAGACAGGATCTTATCATGTATCTCTGTATACAGGGAGCTCCCTCTAGTGGTGGATGCAGACAGAATCTTATCATGTATATCTGTATACAGGGAGCTCCCCCTAGTGGTGACTGCAGACAGGATCTTATCATGTATATCTGTATACAGGGAGCTCCCCCTAGTGGTGGCTGCAGACAGGATCTTATCATGTATCTCTGTATACAGGGAGCTCCCCCTAGTGGTGGCTGCAGACAGGATCTTATCATGTATCTCTGTATACAGGGAGCTCCCCTAGTGGTGACTGCAGACAGGATCTTATCATGTATCTCTGTATACAGGGAGCTCTGTTATGAATAGGTAATTCAGAACCACAATGGACCTTGAAGTTCAGAGCACACAAGTGACCTGACAAAAACCATAAAACATAGGACGAGCTCTGAGACGTGGGAACTCTGCTGACCGCAATTCCTAAACCTATCAAACCACACTAGAGGTAGCCGTGGATTGCGCCTAACGCTCCCTATGCAACTCGGCACAGCCTGAGAAACTAGCTAGCCTGAAGATAGAAAAATAAGCCTACCTTACCTCAGAGAAATTCCCCAAAGGAAAAGGCAGCCCCCCCACATATAATGACTGTGAGTTAAGATGAAAATACAAACACAGAGATGAAATAGATTTAGCAAAGTGAGGCCCGACTTACTGAATAGACCGAGGATAGGAAAGATAGCTTTGCGGTCAACACAAAAACCTACAAACAACCACGCAGAGGGGCAAAAAGACCCTCCGCACCGACTAACGGTACGGAGGTGCTCCCTCTGCGTCTCAGAGCTTCCAGCAAGCAAGCAAAACCAAAAAAGCAAGCTGGACAGAAAATATAGCAACAAAAGTAACACAAGCAGAACTTAGCTTATGCTGAGCAGACAGGCCACAGGAACGATCCAGGAGGAAGCAAGACCAATACTAGAACATTGACTGGAGGCCAGGATCAAAGCACTAGGTGGAGTTAAATAGAGCAGCACCTAACGACTTAACCTCATCAGCTGAGGAAGGAAACTCAGAAGCCGCAGTACCACTCGTGACCACAGGAGGGAGCTTGATCACAGAATTCACAACAGAGCTCCCCCTAGTGGTGGCTGCAGACAGGATCTTATCATGTATCTCTGTATACAGGGAGCTCCCCCTAGTGGTGACCGCAGACAGGATATTATCATGCATCTCTGTATACAGGGAGCTCCCCCTAGTGGTGGCTGCAGACAGGATCTTATCATGTATCTCTGTATACAGGAAGCTCCCCCTAGTGGTGACTGCAGACAGGATCTTATCATGTATCTCTGTGTACAGGGAGCTCCCTCTAGTGGTGGCTGCAGACAGGATCTTATCATGTATCTCTGTATACAGGGAGCTCCCCCTAGTGGTGGCTGCAGACAGGACCTTATCATGTATCTCTGTATACAGGGAGCTCCCCCTAGTGGTGACTGCAGACAGGATCTTATCATGTATCACTGTATACAGGGAGCTCCCCCTAGTGATGACCGCAGACAGGATCTTATCATGCATCTCTGTATACAGGGAGCTCCCCCTAGTGGTGGCTGCAGACAGGATCTTATCATGTATCTCTGTATACAGGAAGCTCCCCCTAGTGGTGAATGCAGACAGAATCTTATCATGTATTTCTGTATACAGGGAGCTCCCCCTAGTGGTGGCTGCAGACAGGATCTTATCATGTATCTCTGTATACAGGGATCTCCCCCTAGTGGTGGCTGCAGACAGGATCTTATCATGTATCTCTGTATACAGGGAGCTCCCCCTAGTGGTGGCTGCAGACAGGATCTTATCATGTACAGTGGGGCAAAAAAGTATTTAGTCAGTCAGCAATAGTGCAAGTTCCACCACTTAAAAAGATGAGAGGCGTCTGTAATTTACATCATAGGTAGACCTCAACTATGGGAGATAAACAGAAAAAAAAAATCCAGAAAATCACATTGTCTGTATTTTTTAACATTTTATTTGCATATTATGGTGGAAAATAAGTATTTGGTCAGAAACAAAATTTCATCTCAATACTTTGTAATATATCCTTTGTTGGCAATGACAGAGGTCAAACGTTTTCTGTAAGTCTTCACAAGGTTGCCACACACTGTTGTTGGTATGTTGGCCCATTCCTCCATGCAAATCTCCTCTAGAGCAGTGATATTTTTGGCTTTTCGCTTGGCAACACGGACTTTCAACTCCCTCCAAAGGTTTTCTATAGGGTTGAGATCTGGAGACTGGCTAGGCCACTGCAGGACCTTGAAATGCTTCTTACGAAGCCACTCCTTCGTTGCCCTGGGGGTGTGCTTTGGATCATTGTCATGTTGAAAGACCCAGCCACGTTTCATCTTCAATGCCCTTGCTGATGGAAGGAGGCTTGCACTCAAAATCTCACGATACATGGCCCCATTCATTCTTTCATGTACCCGGATCAGTCGTCCTGGCCCCTTTGCAGAGAAACAGCCCCAAAGCATGATGTTTCCACCACCATGCTTTACAGTAGGTATGGTGTTTGATGGATGCAACTCAGTATTCTTTTTTCCTCCAAACACGACAAGTTGTGTTTCTACCAAACAGTTCCAGTTTGGTTTCATCAGACCATAGGACATTCTCCCAAAACTCCTCTGGATCATCCAAATGCTCTCTAGCAAACTTCAGACGGGCCCGGACATGTACTGGCTTAAGCAGTGGGACACGTCTGGCACTGCAGGATCTGAGTCCATGGTGGCATAGTGTGTTACTTATGGTAGGCCTTGTTACATTGGTCCCAGCTCTCTGCAGTTCATTCACTAGGTCCCCCCGCGTGGTTCTGGGATTTTTGCTCACCGTTCTTGTGATCATTCTGACCCCACGGGGTGGGATTTTGCGTGGAGCCCCAGATCGAGGGAGATTATCAGTGGTCTTGTGCAGGGCTACAATTTTGTTTCTGGTGTCCTTTGACAGCTCTTTGGTCTTCACCATAGTGGAGTTTGGAGTCAGACTGTTTGAGGGTGTGCACAGGTGTCTTTTTATACTGATAACAAGTTTAAACAGGTGCCATTACTACAGGTAATGAGTGGAGGAAAGAGGAGACTCTTAAAGAAGAAGCTACAGGTCTGTGAGAGCCAGAAATCTTGATTGTTTGTTTCTGACCAAATACTTATTTTCCACCATAATATGCAAATAAAATGTTAAAAAAACAGACAATGTGATTTTCTGGATTTTTTTTTCTGTTTGTCTCCCATAGTTGAGGTCTACCTATGATGTAAATTACAGACACCTCTCATCTTTTTAAGTGGTGGAACTTGCACTATTGCTGACTGACTAAATACTTTTTTGCCCCACTGTATCTCTGTATACAGGGAGCTCCCCCTAGTGGTGACTGCAGACAGAATCTTATCATGTATCTCTGTATACAGGGAGCTCCCTAGTGGTGGCTGCAGACAGGATCTTATCATGTATCTCTGTATACAGGGAGCTCCCCCTAGTGGTGACTGCAGACAGGATCTTATCATGTATCTCTGTATACAGGGAGCTCCCTAGTGGTGGCTGCAGACAGGATCTTATCATGTATCTCTGTATACAGGGTGCTCCCCCTAGTGGTGGCTGCAGACAGGATCTTATCATGTATCTCTGTATACAGGGAGCTCCCCCTAGTGGTGGCTGCAGACAGGATCTTATCATGTATCTCTATACAGGGAGCTCCCCCTAGTGGTGGCTGCAGACAGGATCTTATCATGTATCTCTGTATACAGGGAGCTCCCCCTAGTGGTGACTGCAGACAGGATCTTATCATGTATCTCTGTATACAGGGAGCTCCCCCTAGTGGTGGCTGCAGACAGGATCTTATCATGTATCTCTGTATACAGGGAGCTCCCCCTAGTGGTGACTACAGACAGGATCTTATCATGTATCTCTGTATACAGGGAGCTCCCCCTAGTGGTGACTGCAGACAGGATCTTATCATGTATCTCTGTATACAGGGAGCTCCCTAGTGGTGGCTGCAGACAGGATCTTATCATGTATCTCTGTATACAGGGTGCTCCCCCTAGTGGTGGCTGCAGACAGGATCTTATCATGTATCTCTGTATACAGGGAGCTCCCCCTAGTGGTGGCTGCAGACAGGATCTTATCATGTATCTCTATACAGGGAGCTCCCCCTAGTGGTGGCTGCAGACAGGATCTTATCATGTATCTCTGTATACAGGGAGCTCCCCCTAGTGGTGACTGCAGACAGGATCTTATCATGTATCTCTGTATACAGGGAGCTCCCCCTAGTGGTGACTGCAGACAGGATCTTATCATGTATCTCTGTATACAGGGAGCTCCCCCTAGTGGTGGCTGCAGACAGGATCTTATCATGTATCTCTGTATACAGGGAGCTCCCCCTAGTGGTGACTACAGACAGGATCTTATCATGTATCTCTGTATACAGGGAGCTCCCCCTAGTGGTGGCTGCAGACAGCATCTTATCATGTATCTCTGTATACAGGGAGCTCCCCCTAGTGGTGACTGCAGACAGGATCTTATCATGTATCTCTGTATACAGGGAGCTCCCCCTAGTGGTGGCTGCAGACAGGATCTTATCATGTATCTGTGTATACAGGGAGCTCCCCCTAGTGGTGGCTGCAGACAGGATCTTATCATGTATCTGTGTATACAGGGAGCTCCCCCTAGTGGTGGCTGCAGACAGGATCTTATCATGTATCTCTGTATACAGGGAGCTCCCCCTAGTGGTGACTGCAGACAGGATCTTATCATGTATCTCTGTATACAGGGAGCTCCCCCTAGTGGTGACTACAGACAGGATCTTATCATGTATCTCTGCATACAGGGAGCTCCCCCTAGTGGTGACTGCAGACAGGATCGTATCATGTATCTCTGTATTATACCAATAGGAACCCTTTATGTACTAAAGATAACACAGATAAAATATAGCTTTTAATTAATATACCAATTAAAACCATGCCACAAATACAACCAGATAAACACATAAAACACACAACCGTGCACTCTGGGATAACCCTGCCAAACAATACCTCTTAGTACTGCCTACCTATCAGTGGAGGTTGGCACCCTAAACACAGATACGAGATTGGCGCCCCCACTCACCGTCGGCTGTCCCTATGTCTCCTAGTATGGATCCTAATATAGGTGTCACATACAGACCAGCACTTACACTAGACAGGAAAAAGATAGGCAGACTAACTGGCTGATTGTATATATATATATTTATGAAATAATCATATATACAGTGGGGCAAAAAAGTATTTAGTCAGTCAGCAATAGTGCAAGTTCCACCACTTAAAAAGATGAGAAGCGTCTGTAATTTATATCATAGGTAGACCTCAACTATGGGAGACAAACTGAGAAAAAAAAATCCAGAAAATCACATTGTCTATTTTTTTAACAATTTATTTGCATATTATGGTGGAAAATAAGTATTTGGTCAGAAACAAAATTTCATCTCAATACTTTGTAATATATCCTTTGTTGGCAATGACAGAGGTCAAACGTTTTCTGTAAGTCTTCACAAGGTTGCCACACACTGTTGTTGGTATGTTGGCCCATTCCTCCATGCAGATCTCCTCTAGAGCAGTGATGTTTTTGGCTTTTCGCTTGGCAACACGGACTTTCAACTCCCTCCAAAGGTTTTCTATAGGGTTGAGATTTGGAGACTGGCTAGGCCACTCCAGGACCTTGAAATGCTTCTTACGAAGCCACTCCTTCGTTGCCCTTGCGGTGTGCTTTGGATCATTGTCATGTTGAAAGACCCAGCCACGTTTCATCTTCAATGCCCTTGCTGATGGAAGGAGGTTTGCACTCAAAATCTCACGATACATGGCCCCATTCATTCTTTCATGTACCCGGATCAGTCGTCCTAGCCCCTTTGCAGAGAAACAGCCCCAAAGCATGATGTTTCCACCACCATGCTTTACAGTAGGTATGGTGTTTGATGGATGCAACTCAGTATTCTTTTTCCTCCAAACACGACAAGTTGTGTTTCTACCAAACAGTTCCAGTTTGGTTTCATCAGACCATAGGACATTCTCCCAAAACTCCTCTGGATCATCCAAATGCTCTCTAGCAAACTTCAGACGGGCCCGGACATGTACTGGCTTAAGCAGTGGGACACGTCTGGCACTGCAGGATCTGAGTCCATGGTGGCGTAGTGTGTTACTTATGGTAGGCCTTGTTACATTGGTCCCAGCTCTCTGCAGTTCATTCACTAGGTCCCCCCACGTGGTTCTGGGATTTTTGCTCACCGTTCTTGTGATCATTCTGACCCCACGGGGTGGGATTTTGCGTGGAGCCCCAGATCAAAGGAGATTATCAGTGGTCTTGTATGTCTTCCATTTTCTAATTATTGCTCCCACTGTTGATTTCTTCACTCCAAGCTGGTTGGCTATTGCAGATTCAGTCTTCCCAGCCTGGTGCAGGGCTACAATTTTGTTTCTGGTGTCCTTTGACAGCTCTTTGGTCTTCACCATAGTGGAGTTTGGAGTCAGACTGTTTGAGGGTGTGCACAGGTGTCTTTTTATACTGATAACAAGTTTAAACAGGTGCCATTACTACAGGTAATGAGTGGAGGAAAGAGGAGACTCTTAAAGAAGAAGTTACAGGTCTGTGAGAGCCAGAAATCTTGAATGTTTGTTTCTGACCAAATACTTATTTTCCACCATAATATGCAAATAAATTGTTAAAAACACAGACAATGTGATTTTCTGGATTTTTTTTTCTCAGTTTGTCTCCCATAGTTGAGGTCTACCTATGATGTAAATTTCAGACGCCTCTCATCTTTTTAAGTGGTGGAACTTGCACTATTGCTGACTGACTAAATACTTTTTTGCCCCACTGTATAAACTAGGTTTGTGACAGGGTGAGATACACGGACTAAAGACCAACAATGTGCATAACAAAAAAGTGCTCGTGTATTAAAATAGGCCTCACTACCTCTGTACCCTACTGCTGTGCAGCCTGCCTGGCTGTGGAGGTTGGCACCCTACTGGTCAGCGGAATGGCGCCCCCACTCAGCGACGACTGGCCCTGGGAAGCCCTAATATTAAATCCCAGCCTGATAATGATCAGACACAGATGTGTAAATACACAAAAATGGCAAGGCACAAAAACATATATAGCTGCAGGGAGAAAAAGGAAAAAAAACAAAAAACCTTATCTTCAGCCGAAGATAGCCTAATGCTTAGATATATGCATGGTAAACAGAGGGTGAGACCGATACTTATCAGTGTTGATATTTCATACGCCTCTACGCGTTTCACCCCAACGGATCATCAGGAGGCCTTGATATGTAGATGCTGCATGGAATCATGCTTGGTGCACTTATATACATGTCTTAATGAGCTTACTAATAATGGGGCGGTGTGAGCATACCAAACAACAGAGCATGGGACACCGCCATTTTGGAGTAGTCCTAATATGATAGAGGGATACCTAGAGCCTATAGACTAATTGATGGCCGCTGCCTGTCATCGGAGACATGTTAGGGAGCATGCTATAGTGTGTAAATTAGCCCCTACCATAGCGTTCTGCTCCATACAGGCAGGAAGTCCCAGTGTGCATTGCAAAAAAAAAAAAAAAAAAAAATTGCACACCAAGCACTCAGTCTCACAGGGAGGAGGGGTGTGTACGCTATCCCATATGTCACCGGTGCCTGCGCACAGGACCCCAGAGTCAACAAATTACACTCACCAGTGCCGAACAGCAACGTCACCCGGCCATCCCACCACGAGCCCACACAACCACTCATGCGCAGATGGGGACAAACCAGCGTGACCGCGCACCCCCGCACCAGCGGCGTGCGCATGGGCATGGCCGTTTCCACAGCGCATGCGCCAGGCACCTCCAGACACGGGATTGATGCTGGAGGCATACTATACAAATGCGCAACCACGCACGCGCGGACAGCGCGAAGCCAAAACCATGTAAACGGCATAACATCTACCGCGCACGCGCCTACCGCTACGTGTCTCACAATGGTGCAAGCATAGCTCATAGGTCCTGCCAGTGCAGAATACTGTGTGTACAGACACAGCCAATGGCCGCATTGCTGATAGACAGCCATACTACTGGCTGAAAGGTGGCAGATGAGGTTTAACAATGATAAATGTAAGGTTATACACATGGGAAGAAGGAATCAATATCACCATTACACACTGAACGGGAAACCACTGGGTAAATCTGACAGGGAGAAGGACTTGGGGATCCTAGTTAATGATAAACTTACCTGGAGCAGCCAGTGCCAGGCAGCAGCTGCCAAGGCAAACAGGATCATGGGGTGCATTAAAAGAGGTCTGGATACACATGATGAGAGCATTATACTGCCTCTGTACAAATCCCTAGTTAGACCGCACATGGAGTACTGTGTCCAGTTTTGGGCACCGGTGCTCAGGAAGGATATAATGGAACTAGAGAGAGTACAAAGGAGGGCAACAAAATTAATAAAGGGGATGGGAGAACTACAATACCCAGATAGATTAGCGAAATTAGGATTATTTAGTCTAGAAAAAAGACGACTGAGGGGCGATCTAATAACCATGTATAAGTATATAAGGGGACAATACAAATATCTCGCTGAGGATCTGTTTATACCAAGGAAGGTGACGGGCACAAGGGGGCATTCTTTGCGTCTGGAGGAGAGAAGGTTTTTCCACCAACATAGAAGAGGATTCTTTACTGTTAGGGCAGTGAGAATCTGGAATTGCTTGCCTGAGGAGGTGGTGATGGCGAACTCAGTCGAGGGGTTCAAGAGAGGCCTGGATGTCTTCCTGGAGCAGAACAATATTGTATCATACAATTATTAGGTTCTGTAGAAGGACGTAGATCTGGGGATTTATTATGATGGAATATAGGCTGAACTGGATGGACAAATGTCTTTTTTCGGCCTTACTAACTATGTTACTATGTTACTATGTTACTGAAGATATAGCATACCCCACATAGGGGGAGGAAAAGAAAGGGTTAAAGGCAATACATTAATACCTATCACTTTATTATATATGGACGTATTCCTACCAAAAAGATGATGTACAGCTGCTTTAGTATGGGACAATTGTAATTATATACACCGCCAAAGATCAAGCATTTAAATGACCGGAATATTCAGCCCTTTTTCTGCACCACCATGTATATAGTATATATCAATACAATGCATATAATATCAGATACTATACCCACATGACAACACATGGGATTTGATATATAGTAGATGGCCACAGTCAATACTGTCTATCCCTGTGAACTCACAGGGTGTATAATGGTGGCATGGTCAGCCACGATTTAGTTTGTCGGTGCCCAGAGACTTAGAAAACGAAAGACACCAATACTAGAGTCTCACACAACTAAGGGGAAGAGAGCATGGGTATATCAGATCATAGGAAGCATGTATATGAGACATATTCATTGAGGCCTAGTGGGGCCAAACAGTTGACCCGATGGATCCAGGCACATTCTTTCTGTAATAGAAATTGGTCGATGTCACCACCTCTTGGGTTCGGTGTATATACCTCAATGATGCTGAAAGTTATTTCATGAACATTACCACCATGTTGGTCATTCATGTGTCTTGCTACCGGGGTGTCACGTTTGTGCTTGATATCGCCTATGTGCTCCCCTACACGCCTCCTAAACTCCCTCCTCGTCTTACCAACATAGTCCATAGGACAACTGCATGTAGCCATGTAGATGAGCCCACTTGTCTTACAGTTAGCAAAGTTACGTAGATAGAATTTTTTGCCAGTTACGGAACTAGTCACAAATTTCCCTGGTTTCATAAATTTACAGTTAACACATGCTCCACATTTGAAAAAACCACACGTCCTACGGTCCAGCCAGGTACCTTCTGGGGTAGATCTCTTAAAGTGGCTATGAACCAGATCATCCTTCAGAGACCTACCTCTCCTGTAAGTGATCAGAGGCCTGGGACCCACCCATTTGTTCAAATCAGGGTCAGATGTCAAAATGTCCCAGTGTTTAGCCAACACTTTGACCACTCTCTCATTCTGACTGTCAAAGGTCCCTATGATTCTAGTCTGGTCAGGATCACTGGCTGTGGGTCTACTGCATGATTGTAAGAGAGTACTTCTATCCAAAGAAAGGGCATGTTTGTATGCCGCTTCAATAACCCCTCTGGGGTAGCCCTTTTCCAGAAATCTCATCTTCATATCTCCTGATTGTTGGATGAACGTTCCTATCTCCGAGCAGTTCCTTCTCAGCCTTATAAATTGGCCCCTGGGGATACCACGTTTTAGGGCTCTGGGGTGATGGCTATCCCATCTTAATAGGCTGTTGGTACTAGTGGGCTTCCGGTAGATTTGTGTGCTAAGGCACCCATCCTCGTTTTTTTGGATGTACACATCCAAGAATGGCAGGGTCTTATCATTGATGTCAAAGGTGAACATCATGCCGATGTTATTCGTGTTAAGTTCTTGAATAAACTCAATAAAGCCCTGTTTAGTACCCTGCCAAATAACGAAGATGTCGTCGATAAACCTATACCAGACCCCCACAAATTGATGCCACCACTTACTTTCATCTGTAAAGACTATGGTTTCCTCCCACCAGCCCAGGAACAGATTAGCATACGATGGGGCACAGGGACTCCCCATCGCGGTGCCCCTGAGCTGGTGGAAGTACTTCCTGTCAAATATGAAAAAGTTTTTTGTGAGAGTAAATTGTAGAAGGTCTAGTACAAATCTACTGTGGGCCCTATGTTGAACTGCTCTAGATCTAAGAAAGTGGTCCACCGCTTTTAACCCCAAATGATGTGGTATATTGCTGTAGAGGGCCTCCACGTCTATGGAGGCCAAGAAGGAACCCTCAGCAAATTGTATCCCCTCGAGTTTAAGGAGTAGGTCAGATGTATCCCTTATGTAAGAAGGAAGGGCTAATACGAATGGTCGAAGTACCTCATCAATGTAGACACCGCAGTTTTGGATCAGTGAGTCCGAGCCAGACACTATAGGACGACCTTTTAATGGTTCAAGCCCCTTATGTACTTTAGGTGTGGTATAAAAAGTAGCTGTAAGGGGGTGGGCTGGTAAGAGGAAATCATGTTCATTTTTAGAAATTAACCTCTCGGTGTGTGCTGCTTCAAGTATATCCGTCAGTTCAGTTTTGTATTGAGTTATGGGGTCAGCGCTTAGGATTTCATATGTGGTTGAGTCACTGAGGATGGCATTACACATTTTGATGTAATTAGTTTCTGCATGTATCTCTGTATACAGGGAGCTCCCCCTAGTGATGACCGCAGACAGGATCTTATCATGTATCTCTGTATACAGGGAGCTCCCCCTAGTGGTGGCTGCAGACAGGATCTTATCATGTATCTCTGTATACAGGGAGCTCCCCCTAGTGGTGACTGCAGACAGGATCTTATCATGTATCTCTGTATACAGGGAGCTCCCCCTAGTGGTGGCTGCAGACAGGATCTTATCATGTATCTCTGTATACAGGGAGCTCCCCCTAGTGGTGGCTGCAGACAGAATCTTATCATGTATCTCTGTATACAGGGAGCTCCCCCTAGTGGTGACTGCAGACAGGATCTTATCATGTATCTCTGTATACAGGGAGCTCCCCCTAGTGGTGACTGCAGACAGGATCTTATCATGTATCTCTGTATACAGGGAGCTCCCCCTAGTGGTGGCTGCAGACAGGATCTTATCATGTATCTCTGTATACAGGGAGCTCCCCCTAGTGGTGACTGCAGACAGAATCGTATCATGTATCTGTATACAGGGAGCTCCCCCTAGTGGTGACTGCAGACAGGATCTTATGTATCTCTGTATACAGGGAGCTCCCCCTAGTGGTGGCTGCAGACAGGATCTTATCATGTATCTCTGTATACAGGGAGCTCCTCCTAGTGGTGGCTGTAGGATGACAGAATTAAACAAGAACATTCCTCGTCTTTGCAGCGGATGTGGAGCTCTGCATTAGAGGATGTCACAGATATAAAAAGAGATCACAACTTAAATCAGCACAACATGATGCACAAACTACATGAAGATAAAAGGATAAGAGGTGGAAGTTTCCTTTAAGGCTTTGGCTACACAGCAACTCAATGTCATTAACAAATCATAGTAAAATATTCATACTTTCCAAGATTATGTGGAAACATCCAGTTGGGTGGTGAATGTTGCTCTGACATGGTGGAGGCTGAGAACGAGCAGCACAGGTACTGTCTGCTGATACTAATGTGGAGGGCCAGGAATGAGTGCGGCCATTGCCCCCCATATGAAGCGAGCGTGTGATGGGCTTACGGCCCCCATAGGTGTAACGCAGACTTATCAGCCTGACCATGATAACGAGCAGAACATTTTCCTTTTCCCAGAGTTCAGCACGTTCTTATTCCTGGCAGTCCTGCTAATATCTGCAAACAGAACCTAAGTAGATTGAGCTCAAATGGTTCATATAAACACAAGGAACTACAAGGGTTAATCAAAACTATTTTATTAAGTCCCTATCTCTCCCCCTCGGCCCCAGGTAACAAATCACTAATGTTATAAACGGGCCCTAACTGGTCGGCTGTCACTTCTGTAGGCTCTGGACGTTCTGCTGCCACTAAACGTATCGGCCAACGCTTTAATCGCTGATTTGCTGCAGAGACTTCAGGTCGGGTGAAACCTGCAAAGAAATAGTCAAACATCAATCTTAGTCTTTGATCACACGGACATCAAAAATGGTGCCATATGTAACGCTTTTCTATCAGAATAGTCAATGTTAGGGGCCCTTATGCTTTGATATGAGTTTTGTTCTTTTTTTTTGCAGGCCTTTTCTATAACTTTCAGTTGTCTCTTAGCTAGTGGATGGAGAATAGCTGCTATGGTGTTTCCCATATACAGCGTACACAGACATGAGGGATTTCTGCTCTTCTGTTTCTATCTAGCACATGTACAGAAGCAGCAGAATTATTGTGGATATTATACAGCAGCACTGAGCAGTGTAACTGTGACTGCAGCTCTGGACTGATATAAAACACTTACCAGAAAGCAGTATCAAGTTGGACATTATGCAGAAGTACTGTGAATACAGCTATGTGGTGAACACTTACTAGGAAGGTAAAGTATGGAGGACATTAAGCAGCAGGACCGAGCAGTGTAGCTGTGAATCCAGCTCTACGGTGAGAAAACACTTACTAGAAAGTCAAAGCCCAGGTCTGTATGCCTCTCCACCTCTCTATCTTTTTCCCTCCCTTTCTACTTTAATAGTCAGGTGTCACCTGATCACTTGCGGAGGAGAAGTAGAAGTGACTCGTAGGTGGAGAAAGAAGCAGATTACTTTGAAAATGTAGATTACAACATTTTTCTTCATTATTCGCTTGTAAGATTGATGTATGCAACGTTTATTGACAGAGCAGGGACGGTGGGGCCCCAGATGCTGACATATTGTAAGGTTAGAAATTGGTCGTCGTATTGTCCACTACTCACCGCAAAGTCGCAGCCTGTACATTTCTTGATATCGTCTACAGTAAGCCCTTCGGCGATTTCTATCAGCGTCAGTCCGTTCTTTCTGTCCACATCAAAGACGGCCTAATGCACACGGAGGAGTAAAGAGCTGGGATCAGCCGAAAATCATAGCGTGGTATAAATATGGCGGCACAGGAACGGTGGCAGCCATGATGAGGCCCCTGGTCCACGTGGTAAATACCCTCATCATTCTGACTACTGGGATGAAGAGAGGAGGAATACCCAAGCCACATCGGCACACTGACCTGATATGTGGCCATGTGGGGTCCACATACAGCTAATTTAAGGGTATGTGCACACTGACACTTTTTTGCAGCTGCTGGATCCCTGCCGTCACCGTGATGCACCGAGCCAGAGATAAATAAGCAGTGGCCCAGGACGGGATGGGCTGGTACGGCTACCGGGCTGGTATTGATTATACCCCCTTCCCCCGCAGGCAGCAGGACAACGACGCATTTCACCTTCTCAGTAATGATCCGGTCCACGCACTGTTTCCCAGTCAGCGGCAGGTTGCACCGTTCCAGGATTTTGTGCGTTCCTCCCTATGATGAAGAAAGAGCGCATGTTAGCGTACATACTATACCGCTCTGCACACGGTAAAATCAAATCTCATCCAGTGTGGCAGGAAATTGTTGCAGTTGGGTTCTATTAAAAATGTTGCATTGTTTGTCTTTTACAGGCTCTTAAGTTTTTCTGCACAGTCTATGTGGACTGTGGTCATCAATCATCTTAGAGGAGCTCAGAAAAAGTCAGAAGAGTTAAACTCTCCTGGGTGTTCTTCTTTAAGTCACCTTTGATATAGAGTCATATCTCCCTTGTATAGTTCACAACTGTTCTTCAAGCCATCATCCACAGGTCAGGGGGAGGTGGGATGAGTTTAACGCTCATTGTTTGAGTATTTAATCAATTTGCATAGTTCGTCCTTCTCGGATTTGCAGGTCAACAAACTAGCTGGCCTGGTACAATGTTTAATCAACGTATTAATAAACATCTATTGTTCAGTTACCCTATGTCCCTGTCCCTCAAAGATAGCAGACAATGAGTTGCAGCAAACAACAACTGAGAAGTCAGCATCCAGGCTCGTACAAACAATAGTCTATGTTTCTTAACCAACCAATGAAGAACTCAAATTTAAAAGTCAACATAAAGATAATAGTGTATGTCTCCTTGCCTACTGAAAATAGATGTATAGATAATTAAGATTAAATGCTGTGTCATCACACAGGGCTATAATGACCCAGCAGCTGTGCATGCAGCACATGACCAGGGGTCATTCTCATCACCTGGGAGCAATCAATTAAGTCTCTTTGTCAATGACAGCAAGCAGACGTCTTGAAGACAGCAAAGCTGAAATATGATACAATTTTCTCACGTGCTTTGATTTCAAGATCTCTGTTTGCTTTGTCATCTGCTGGCCTTGTAAAATACTTCTCAAATTTCAAGATCTCTGCTTATTGCCAATAAAAAGGAATCATCAATGTTCCTATCCTGTTCGTGTGCTGGATGCACAGCTGCACAACTCATTAAAGTAACAGCCAAATTATCAGAGCTGTGTCTTGTAACGAGCTGTGCAGCTGTGCATCCAGCACACGACCAGGACTGATCTATAACAACTGGAAGTAAACAGGGTTTTTTATTGAATGAATGCAAGCAGAGATCTTGATCGCTTTCTTGCCACTATCATGATCTCTGCTTATGGTCATTGAATACGGACCTTCACGGATTACATTGGATATAAGGCAATCCTGGTCATAACATGCACACACGGATGCGGATGTGAATTGTGCTGCCGATTTACCACATCAATTGAGAGGGCAAAATCTGAATCTTCTGCGAGGCAATGAACAAGAGTTTCTGCAGCATCTGCGGCTGTGTAATGAGCTGTGCACATGACCAGTGCAGATTTATAAACACTGGAACTAAACGTTTTTATTGAATGACTACAATCAGAGATTTTGATCACATTCTTGTCTTTTTCAAGACCTCTGCTTGCAGTCATTGAATATGAACCTTCACTATTCACTTCCATTGGATATTAATCGGCCCTGGTCATATCATGGACGCACAGGTGCTTAAGTACATTGTGCTGCAAAAATACCCTAAGGCCATGTGCACACTGGGGTTTTCAAGCAGATAAGGAGCTAAACTCTCCACATCCACCTCCAAATATGAAATCTCAGTTTCTGCTCTGAAAACACCTCTGGCTATATACAGGGCCGTGCACCTGTGGCTTGTGTACAGGGCCGTGCACCTGTGGCCTGTGTACAGGGTTGTGCACCTGTGGCCTGTGTACTGGGATGTGCACCTGTGGCCTGTGTACAGGGCCGTGCACCTGTGGCCTGTGTACAGGGCCGTGCACCTGTGGCCTGTGTACTGGGATGTGCACCTGTGGCCTGTGTACAGGGTCGTGCACCTGTGGCCTGTGTACAGGGCCGTGCACCTGTGGCCTGTGTACAGGGCCGTACACCTGTGGCCTGTGTACAGGGCCGTGCACCTGTGGCCTGTGTACAGGGCCGTGCACCTGTGGCCTGTGTACAGGGCCGTGCACCTGTGGCCTGTGTACAGGGCCTTGCACCTGTGGCTATGTAAAGATGTAAAGGAACATGCACCTGTGGCCGTGTACAGGGCCTACACTTGTGGCTATGTAAAGGGACATGCACCTGTGGCCGTGTACAGGGCCGTGCACCTGTGGCTATGTAAAGGGACATGCACCTGTGGCCGTGTACAGGGCCGTACACCTGTGGCCGTGTACAGGGCCGTACACCTGTGGCAATGTAAAGGGACATGCACCTGTGGCCATGTACAGGGCTGTGCACCTGTGGCCTGTGTACAGGGCCGTGCACCTGTGGCTATGTAAAGGGCCATGCACCTGTGGCTATGTAAAGGGCTGTGCACATGTGGCCTGTGTACAGGGCCGTGCACCTGTGGCTATGTAAAGGGCCATGCACCTGTGGCTATGTAAAGGGCCATGCACCTGTGGCTATGCAAAGGGCCTTACACCTGTGGCTATGTAAAGGGCCATTCACCTGTGGCTATGTAAAGGGCCATATACCTGTGGCTATGTAAAGGGCCATACACCTGTGGCTATGTAAAGGGCCATACACCTGTGGCTATGTAAAGGGCCATACACCTGTGGGTAGGTACAGGGCCATACACCTGTGGCTATGTAAAGGGCCATGCACCTGTGCATATGTAAAGGGCCATACACCTGTGGGTAGGTACAGGGCCATATACCTGTGGCTATGTAAAGGGCCATACACCTGTGGCTATGTAAAGGGCCATACACCTGTGGCTATGTAAAGGGCCATACACCTGTGGCTATGTAAAGGGCCATACACCTGTGGTTATGTACAGGGCCATACACCTGTGTGTACAGCACCTGACCAAGACAGGTTTCAATTTCCTTAAAGTCAATAACAAAGGTTCTGACTTACTGACAGAGATCTTGAGAACAGTTATGGATAATGTTTAATGGAGAATTGCAGAATTTCTTATTATAAGAAAATTTGCTGAATGTGAAATATTCCAGTAAGGAGCAGAGAGAAATTCTGCAGCACTGATCAGGGGATGAGAAAGTTACTGGAAACTTTTTATAAAACTTTTTCCTGGGTAAATGTTTATCTGGCAAATCACACGTGGTGAGCAGAAGCTGGACAGGAGTCTATAGAGACGGCTGGAAGTGCCTTCCCTGCAGATGATGATAGTTACCCCTATGATCGGGCAGAATGTTAGTGGATCCGGGTGTCGCTCCAGATTTATAAGAAATCATCAGAAAAGAAAAAACACCCTCTGTGCACGCGGCAGAACGACGACTCCATCCTGCCAGGCGCTGTCACATATTGCCGTAAACTCGATTATGGCGAGCGGAAAAACAAGACAGGCATCCGGAAAATGAGCCGTTTCCATAGAAACAGCCAAAGCTCTGCCTAAATAACACATCCATCTCCGCTCAGCTAGTCGAGTCCTGTCCATTTAATGCAGAAAACCTGCCCATTTCTGCCACGACCCGGCCTCATCGCCCTCCGAATCTTAATTTTTTAAGATGGATCGATTGATTGCAGATCGTAGAGGTGGTGCCGGTCAGCCATTATTAGGGCTCATTGCGATCTGCATGGAAACCTGGCAATAAGTGCTCAGTATTCCTGCAGCGCCTCCGTGGGGGAAAGGGAGTATTACACTGTGTCTATTCATATCAATGATTGTGTGTGTAACACAGGACAGGACGGGACTCCAGAGGGTGAGATAATCTGTATCCGCTCTGACCTAGTGATCAGAAGCCTGAACACAGGACCCCCCATTAATAAATACCTAATATTATGTATGAAAATGGCAGGATAATCCGTTTATACATGGTGTAAAGACACGGCATTGTAACTTAATTTACCAGACGTCTATTTTTAGTAAACCAAGAAGAATAGACTGTTATCTATATGTTGACTTTTGTATTTATGCGTTTATTTCTGTTTGTTCAAGAAAACAGACTTTTGCTTGTGTAAGCCTGCAATATTGACTTGTAAGTTGACATTTGATGCAACATTGCACTCATATCCTTGATGACTAGTGAGGTTTACTGATATGCTAATTACACATTGTGAAGAAACCAAATTATACCTTAATTACCCAGACGACTATGTTTAGCAAACCAAGAAGAATTGACTTTTTATCTGTATGTTGGCTTTTGGATTTAAGTGTTGATTTCTGGTTGGTCAAGAAAACAGATTTTTGTTTGTGTAAGCCTGGAATATTGACTGGTAAGCTGATATTTGATATGAACATAGTGTGCTCTTATGTCCTTGATGAATTGTGAGGTCACTGATATGCTAATTATACATTGTCTAGCCCAGATAGTTTGTTGATTTTTAAAACAGAGGAGGAAAATCTATACAAATAGATTACATAGGCAAGGCAACTTGGACATCACCATTGTTCCCTTTATCTTGATACTGGACTGAAGGGTAAATCTCAAAATAGGTTGCATGCCTCGGTATAAAGAGACTCAGAGACAGAGAGACGGAGAGAGAGAGACAGACAGACATTCTGCCAAAACACCCAAAGGATCAGAGACAGGACTGCAGCCAATTCATCATGGCTCCATCACAAGGGACAAAGATCTATCATTCTACAGGAAACAACCTGGCTCCAATGGAGATGATTGGGTAAGCCAGGTTGTGACTCTCGTGTAAACTGGCCTTGTACCTTGTATGTACTCAATAGACTGTCATCTTACTACACTTGTCGTTACCTCCTCTGTGTGTGTATCACAGGTGGGGGACCCTGGAAGCTCTGACGTAACATCTACCATTATCCCCGTGGATCAGCAGAAGGGTGAGACTCTGTAATGTACACCATCTTGGGGAATTTTGCTGGGACTGTTCTATGTGTTATCTTCCTGTTTTGTGGGTCAATAAAGCATTGCCACACTATTTTACCATCACCCTGTATTGTCTGAGTAGCGTTATGCCCACGTTAACGTGAGAGCGGGCGTTGGGTGGGACGATCCCTGGTCCATGGGGTTCCGGCTAGTGGACTGGTGCGCTCGCCGACCCCCCGTGTCTCAATACGTATTGTCCATGCCAGCCAGTTTGTTGGCATCAGCATTATCTATAAATACTGAATGAAGGACTCTTGTTAAATATAAAAAGAGGTGATATGCCTGTAAGAGACAGAGGGAGCCAGAGATTCAGCCAAGAAAGACATCCAGACATCCAAAGCACCAGAGTAAGGACAGCAGACACGACATCATGGCTCCATCACAAGGGAGACAGATTTGTCATTCTACAGGATGCCCGGTTAGGGGACCTTGGCCTCGGCTGGAAGAATACAGATCTGTTCCATTGACCACCGCTGAACCATGGATACGTTTGTGAAACCCATGTTGAGACCATCCGGTCGCCTGAAACCTACGGATATATTTGGAGAAAACAGGTTGGGACCATCCGGTCACTTGGCACCTATGGACACATTTGGGAAAAACCAGGTTGGGACCATCTGGTCACCTGGAACCATGGATAAGTTTGGGGAAACCAGGTTGGGACCGTCCGGTCACCAGGCCATGTACCTCAATTGACTGTCATCTTCCTACGCTTGTCGTTACCTACTCTCTGTGTGCGTACCACAGGTGGGGTAGTCGGCCCTAGAAGATGAAGCCAGGTTGTGACCCACCTGTCAACTGGCCTTGTATCTGAATGAACTGTCATCTTCCTACACTTGTCATTACCGTTGTGTGTGCGACAGGTATAGTAGAGAACACTGGAAGCTCTGAAGTAAGAGCTGCTCTCATCCCGGTGAGTCAGTGGAAGGGTGAGACTCTGTAATGCGCACCATCTTGGGTACTGTGCCGGGACTGTTCTATGTGTTATCTGCCTGTTTTGTGGATCAATACAGTATTGCCACACTGTTTTACCCTCACCCTCTGTTGTCTGAGTAGCGTTATGCTCCCTTTAAAAAGAGAGCGGATGTTCGGTGGGATGATCCCTGGTCCATGCTGTTTCGGCTAGCGGACAGGGGCGCCCGCCGACCTGCCCGTGTCTCTACACATAGGTGGGGTTATAGATAGAATAATATCTGTTATAAAGAGATGTCCCACCTTGGCGGAGTGCTCCATAGTCACAACTACTTTTGTTCCAGAGCTGGAGACCAAGTCCATGGCGCCGCCCATTCCTTTCACCATTTTACCCTAAAAAGGAGAAAAAAAAATAGATAGATTTTTTAGTCTTCTCAATTACACCATAAACAACTTTAATCTAGAAAAGGGAATATTAGGAATTCTTTAGGTTTGGAGACCATTTCAGTTTTGCAAATCATATTGCTTTAATAAGGTTAAAATGCAAAAAAATGGAGCAGCACACTGAGTAATTGAGTCTTGCAAAATTAAAAAAATATATAAAAAATGCATCCCCCCCACTAACTTTGAGTCAATAACATTGATGGCCCAGACTTATGTGCAGCACCCAGCACATTGATGACAGATCCTAAGAAATAAGGAGGGAGGGCAGGAGAGCAGGCTATTAGGGGAGATTTCATTGCAGGCTCTTAGACTATTCGTATACCATAAAAAATACTACTTATTCCCTCTGCCTAATCACTCCCTCTGAAATACTGCTAAGATGGATCTTTGTAAAAAAAACAAGTTTGACTCACAGTTCACTGAGGGATCAAATTGCAGCTGCCTATTAGAAGTCTATTCAGAGGACGGTACATTAAAGGGAGGCAGAAATACACAAAACACATTTACTGCAGCTTTCTAGTAAGTATTTATTTCACACTAGAGCTGGAGTCACAGGTGCACTGCTCATTGCTGTTGCATTATGCTCTCTATGCTGCTTTTGTTCTCTAGTGGTTTATCTCCCCTTAGTGCTGGATTCACAATTGCACTACTCAGTACTGTTGTATAATGTCTTCCTTCCTGCTACTGCTCCCTAGTGTTTTAATTCACTCCAGTGCTGGATTCACAGCTGCACTGCTCATGTCACGAGTGTGTCACGTCCTCCTGGGAGACCTGGAGTTAGGCAATCTTTGCGTACTGTGACCCGCAGGTCTTCCATTTACACTGTGTGTTTTGTCCCGCATATTAAATGGACTTCATTTCCTTTGGCATTGATGAAGTTAACAACTCTTTGTATGCTGGTTAGAGACATGCAGCTCCATCTCACAACTGCTCCTGACCGGCTCGTTTTCTCTATATATAAAGCCTGGCCAGACCTTCTCATGCCTGCCTGTGAAAGTTTTGCTTCCTCGAGATGGTGTGCTGAATTTGGGGTCCGTAGTTTCTGCTGGAGATTGCTGCTTGCTGTTTTTGGGTGTATGCTTTCTCCATGCTATTCCCATTTGGTTTGTACATTTCTATCCTCCCCTTTATTCCTCTCTACCCTTGGTGTTTTTCTAAGTGTCTTGCTTTTGTTATCCCTGAGTGTGTTATGTGTTTATAAACTAATATCTGTCCTGGGGGAGCAGGACGGGACAGCTTAGGGCATTAACAGGAGCACAGTAAGGTTGGAGACTCAGGCCTCTCTACCTTCAACAGTACCACCAGGACAGGGATAATTGGGGTCCCAATTCCAGGGACACTTTGAGGCCCCCCTTCCTTACCAAATACTGTCAGTGTGACAGTTCAGTACTGTTGTGTCAAGTTCTTCATGCTTCTCGCTAGTTGCTTATCTTAGGGTGCTTTCACATTGCATTTAGGCAGCCGTTATTTGGCACCGTTGGGGCTTGCATCTTAACTGCCCGCAAGACAAAGTTTGTGCGTATGCACCGACGGCCATAGACTGTAACGGTGCTGACAGAGAGAACATGTGCTTTGTCGTGCATCACTTTCGGGAGTGTACGCATACAGGAGACTGACACCCCGATACAACCTACTACGTCTGAGTGTCCGCCTCCAGTAGACGTACCCGTCTGAAAATAATTACCGACAGTGCACGTTCGCTCTGTCGGCACCGTTATAGTCTATGGCCCCATTGGTGCATATGCCCAAATCCCATTTTGAGGGGGATTTGGACACAAGCCCTGGTGGGGTCAACGAAGGGGTAAGAAAACGCAATATGAAAGCACCCCTAGTTATGGGCGAGTGTCCACGAATAAGGTGTGCATTCTCGTGTCCTAATTGACATGTTCGAAAAATATGCTCGAGTCGCTTAGGCTGCATGTCCCGCGGCTGTTTGGCAGCCGTAACACATGCGGTGATTGCCTAACAAAACAGGCAATCCTGCATGTGTTGTGGCTGTCAAACAGCCGTGAGACATGCCGCATTGGTGACTCGGGCATATCTTTCGAGCATGCTGAAAATAGTCGAATACCACACAAGAATGCACAGATAACACCTTATCCGAGCACGCTCACTCATCACTCTTACCCCAGTGCTGGATTCACATCTATATTGCTCAGTATTGTTGTGTTATGTTCTAAATGCTGCTGCTCTCTAGCGGTTTATCTCAGCCAGTGCTAGATGCACAGCTGTGTTATTGTGTTATATTCTCCATACTTCTGTTGCTGTCTTTTGGTTTATTTCATCACAGTGCTGGATTGACAGCTACATTGCTTAGTACTGTTGTGTTATGTTCTGCATTCTTCTGCTGCTCTGCTCTTCAGGGGTTTATCACACCTAGTGCTGGCTTCACAGCTGCACTGCTCAGTACTGTTATATAATGTCCTCCATGCTACTGCTGCATGTGCTACATAGAGACAGAAGAACAGGTATTTGGGAGACATTATAGCAGCTGAAAATGTAGAGATAACGTCTGCAGAGGAAACTGGTGAAAAATATAGGCTAGAAGTCATATAATATACAGAATTAGTGTTATTCCTCAAGTACAAACTGCAGATTATTCTGAACAGACATCTGAATTGACAGGCGCATGTTAAGCCAATGGTAATTGTCCGGATTCTTTATGTTTCAAAACTGCCGTTCCTTCATACGCTGCACGATATATCAGCAGGTATATTCTGCACAGTCGTCAACAGATGTGTAACCTGTGCAGTAGACAAAGCTGCTAACACAATCCCAGGCCGGGGAACGCGCCTTGTCTACAAGTCAATCACAAGGATATCTCATAAAATATAGAACATAATCCTGGGGTGATCAGAGGGTCAGATAGGCCGGCACCGTGCAGCGATCGCTAACAGGACCAGTCATCGCAGCAGGGATTTTACACAAGAGTAATCAGAAACACCAGCAAAGTCATGTCACTGCCGAGGTAATGTGTGCACAATACCGAGAAGACAATGCCCCCAAGGCCCAAGATCACATTCTCCTACAAGACAGCACACTGCAAGACACGTAGAGGAGGAGTACGGAGGAGAAGCAGCACGGAGGAAGGGCACGGAAGAGCATGGAGGAGAAACATCACCACCAAAAGGAGGAACACGGAAGTAGAGCATGCAGGAGAAACATCGCCACGAAAAGGAGGAGAATGGAAGAGCATGGAGGAAAAACATTGCCACAAAAAGGAGGAGCATGGAAGAGCATGGAGGAGAAACATCGCCACCAAAAGGAGGAGCACAGAAGAAGAGCATGGAGGAGAAACATCGCCACGAAAAGGAGGAGAATGGAAGAGCATGGAGGAGAAACATCGCCACCAAAAGGAGGAACACGGAAGAAGAGCATGGAGGAGAAACATCACCACCAAAAGGAGGAGCACAGAAGAAGAGCATGGAGGAGAAACATCGCCACGAAAAGGAGGAGAATGGAAGAGCATGGAGGAGAAACATCGCCTCGAAAAGGAGGAGCATGGAAGAGCATGGAGGAGAAACATCGCCACCAAAAGGAGGCGCACAGAAGAAGAGCATGGAGGAGAAACATAGCCACGAAAAGGAGGAGCATGGAAGAGCATGGAGGAGAAACATCGCCACAAAAAGGAGGAACATGGAAGAAGAGCATGGAGGAGAAACATCGCCACGAAAAGGAGGAGCATGGAAGAGCATGGAGGAGAAACATCGCCACCAAAAGGAGGAGCACAGAAGAAGAGCATGGAGGAGAAACATCGCCACCAAAAGGAGGAACACGGAAGAGCATGGAGGAGAAACATTGCCACAAAAAGGAGGAGCATGGAAGAGCATGGAGGAGAAACATTGCCACAAAAAAGAGGAGCATGGAAGAGCATGGAGGAGAAACATTGCCACCAAAAGGAGGAGCATGGAAGAGCATGGAGGAGAAACATTGCCACCAAAAGGAGGAACACGGAAGAAGAGCATGGAGGAGAAACATTGCCACAAAAAGGAGGAGCATGGAAGAGCATGGAGGAGAAACATTGCCACAAAAAGGAGGAGCATGGAAGAGCATGGAGGAGAAACATTGCCACCAAAAAGAGGAACACGGAAGAAGATCATGGAGGAGAAACATTAACACGAAAAAAAGGAGCATGGAGGAGGAGCACGGAGGAGAAACATCGCCACCAAAGGAGGAAACAATTAACTTCTCTCCTATTATACTATAGAATATGCGGCAGCTGCAAATATGGGAAGGTTACTGCACCCGATCACCCACAACATGCCTCATAATAAAGCAAAGGTAAAACTACAACTCCTATCATCTACAATCAGAGAAAATGTAATGCATGTACACAGTGACTGCACCAGCAGAATAGTGAGTGCAGCTCTGGGGTATAATACAGGATGTAATCCAGGATCAGTAATGTAATGTATGTACACAGTGACTGCACCAGCAGAATAGTGAGTGCAGCTCTGGGTATAATACAGGATGTAACTCAGGATCAGTAATGTAATGTATGTACACAGTGACTGCACCAGCAGAATAGTGAGTGCAGCTCTGGGGTATAATACAGGAGGTAACTCAGGATCAGTAATGTAATGTATGTACACAGTGAGTGCACAAGCAGAATAGTGAGTGCAGCTCTGGAGTATAATACAGGATGTAACTCAGGATCAGTAATGTAATGTATGTACACAGTGACTGCACCAGCAGAATAGTGAGTGCAGCTCTGGAGTATAATACAGGATGTAACTCAGGATCAGTAATGTAATGTATGTACACAGTGACTGCACCAGCAGAATAGTGAGTGCAGCTCTGGGTATAATACAGGATGTAACTCAGGATCAGTAATGTAATGTATGTACACAGTGACTGCACCAGCAGAATAGTGAGTGCAGCTCTGGGGTATAATACAGGATGTAATCCAGGATCAGTAATGTAATGTATGTACACAGTGAGTGCACCAGCAGAATAATGAGTGCAGCTCTGGAGTATAATTGATAATCAAAGATTAATCTAAAAGAAATGTTGCATTCCTTATGCAGCAATTATACACCGGTAGGCATGCCCTTTACATGTCAGTACAGTTTTGACTACCAGTACAGTAACCAGGTATCGTTCCGCTCCATTACACTAGACTGAATTCACACTTCATGAGTCCCACACCACAGATACATCACTAGTGATCAGTGACGACCCCTAATAGCCCACACTCCGCCTATAAGAGCGACAGCGGGGTCCTTCATACTGTACATAGATATTCGGTGAGAAAGTCTGAATGTCGCCACATAATGATGAATCCAAGCTGGGAGAACCTAAGAGCTCAGACATTTAGTCCATTTCTCTCTATTCTATATGTCTTGCCTTTTTTGCACTGTTGCTATGCAACTGCCCCCCCCCCCTCCTAATTTCCCCTATGCGAGATCCATCAGACGGCATGACACAATGCCGCGCGGAATGACAATTATTTGCTTCCAGTGACCTGGCAATCATGGATCCTTTACTGACTGCACCCAGCGAGCACAGGCCTGACAAACCGCACAAGAACAGAAAAAACAGGCAACACACGGAACAGCTTCAGAGCCGGAATCCAGAGCTGCAATCAAAATTCTGCATATGTCTGAGATCAAACCTTCTAATATAATTTCTGAGGTTCTCCATTCATTTCAATCACGCTAAGGTGCAATACGCTGCTGTCACGGTTCACACCGTGCTGCCAACAATATGTCACGGATCCCAACCATATGTCAGGGATCCTGGGGAGGATACCTTTATCGTCCCCACTATTCACACCAATTAGTCACGAACCGGGGTTGTTTGGTTGCCCCTGGTTCCTTCTGAAGGGGATTTATCTACATCCCACTTCCGGTTTGGAACTTGCAGCTCTCTGGCGCCCCCTTTACCCTCAGGTCAGGTTAAGTACTGCACCTAGGATAATTAGTGGCCAGAAAGGCTGCCTGCTATGTACTGGCTATTGGGCCCGCTGCAGAGAGGGCGATATAACTACTCCTACACAGGCGGGAACAATAATTATCAACGCCGCCGTCGCTACAAAGATTCCCAAACACACAGAACAAAGTATGCTGCCACCAGCTCCGATTTCCTAAGGATTAACGCGTCCGGAGCCAACCCAAATCAGTAGCATAATTCACTTCAGAGGAAGCGACAGTTCGTTTATAGAGCAGGGAGAAACAAGCTAGTAAATTACATATTTCACTCCACAAAAAGGTAGGCAGTGTTTACAAAGTATAAAAGATAGTATAAAGAAGACAAATCATGCGTACAATACAAATTACAAATAAAATGGGATTAAACTTGAAAAGAAAAAACTTACAGGTCGTTATGTCATGGTATTATCTTGGCTGGCCTGTGGCTTAGGAGGATAAAAACATCTAGATGCATAGTACATATGTAGAGAGCAGCTGAACCCCAGACACAAGACGCTGCTAGAATTCTGTCTCACTAAGATATTCTTAGCCCAAAACCCAGGCACTCCCCCTGTGGTGACATCACTTAGAGGCTGACACCTCTCCTTTACTTAGGATATGAAAACTGTTTTTTTATGCATAACTTGCTGTGTGAACTTCGCATAAGTATGACACCATGCTCATGATGTTCCCCAAGTCAGGGGCGTTCTTTTAAGTGTGAACACGGAGTAATTACGTGAACCGCTTACTGAGAAATCCGCATTTTGCACTCGTTGCGTTTAGCTGCTAGCGCTTTCAGTGGGTGATAGATCTACCGATGGACATCCGGAATATATAATTCTTATCTCTCTAGCCCAAATAGGTACCGCTATATATAACTTTAATAGAACAAAGAAACTCAGGGCTTCCACACCAGTTTTGGCTGGTATTAGATGGGAGGAGTGAATGAGTAGTTTTCCCAGAGTATGGTATTTGCAGCTAAAAGCAATGAAAATTCATCTGGGATGGGGAAATGAGGGGTTTAGGATTCACACACACAGCGGGCAGAGTGAGAAGAGGGGGGTCGGAATGGCCTGCAGCGTGTATACTCAGCTTTAAGGAACGTAGCAGAGCTCAGTTTGCGTGATAATACACAAATACCTCATGTTCCTGACAGCTGCCAAGAAGCCACACGTGACACATCCCCTATATACAGTACAATACACCACATGGGACACATCCCCTATTTATTGTGAGGCAGCGACTGGTGATATTTGCAAGGGTCGCTATGTGTCCCCCCAGGATGCGCTCAAAAGTGTAATAGATCCGCTGCAGTGCCTTGTGGTCACAGCAGGACGCCTGTGAGTCACAAGGAAGCATAAACGTAAGCATAAACCTGGTCAGGTTATGTGGCCAAGGAACTGTTCACACGGGACCCATCCTCTATATACTACACCACACGGGACACATCCTCTATATACTACACCACACGGGACACATCCTCTATATAATGCACCACATGGGACACATCCTCTATATACTGCCTAAGGCCTGTCCCACACGTCCAGATAATTCCGGTACCGGAATTATCCGTTTCCGTGTGCTCATGTGGCACATCAGTGTGGCACACGTGCGGCATCCGTGTGCCGACTGGGTACCACACGCACCGTGCAGGAGACAGCGCTACAGTTAAGCGCTGTCCCCTGCATCTGGTGCTGAAGCCACCATTCATTTCTTCTCTCCAGCAGCGTTCGCTGGAGAGAAGATATGAAAAATCTTTTTTTTTTTTTTTGGTGTTTAAAAAAAAGATCCATATGGGAGGTGGAGCCGCATATTCATCACTGTAATGGGTGTGTTCTGTCTCCGCCATCTAATATTGTTACCCTGATTATCTCTTTGCATAATTTCAGGTTTCTCAGTATGGATATTCATACCTTTATTTGTTTGTGATGCTTTGGCTCCCTCTAGCGGTCAGAGTTATGTTGGCAGTTCAATCTTGTTTTTGTATTATCCATGTCTGATTCTCCTCCTCCTTTGCAATGCATTATGGTAGCTCAGCCTCCATTTCCCTCCATTTTTCCTTTCACTTTCTTCGGTTTGCCTTCAAGGAAAGACGCTTTACTTCATCCCCCTTGCGATTGCATTGCCGGTATGTCTTTATGCTTCCTATAGATATTTCTGCTCTATATTAGCTTAGTTTAACCAGTTGTACTCCTTGTTTAGTCACTAGCTTTCTAAATGTTATGCATAATGTATATCATGTGTATTATGTATCTGTTCTATGCCATGCACTGATTCTATGTATATCATTGTTCACAGTTTCACCGCATCAATATACCACTACGTTTAATAAAGCACAGACTCAACCACAGTCTCCTTATTGGACCCCGGTATAGCGGTTTAGCTGACTGTATAGCTACGTATGAGCCTGCCTCAGCTAGTGAGGACAGAACAGTGAAACGGCAGCCATCCAACTAGTGGGATTCAAGTCACCGGCTACACAGGGACTAAATACAGCTACAGCAATCTCTGCACAGCCAAGCACTTTCCCAAGACACCATGTCTCACAAATCGCATAGGACAAGATCTGTTACTTCCGTCTCCTCAAAGACAACATCCATCAGCAGCGCTGTCGCCATTGCCCGCGCAAATGCTGAAGCTGCCAAAATACGAGCGAGCTTTGCTGACCAAGAGATGCAACTTAAATTAGAAAAAGCACGCATAGATGATGAGAGAGCCGATCAAGAGAGAAGGTCGCAGTTAGAAAAAGCACGCATAGATGATGAGAGAGCCGATCAAGAGAGAAGGTTGCAGTTAGAAAAAGCACGCATAGATGATGAGAGAGCCGATCAAGAGAGAAGGGCGCAGTTAGAGAAGGCACTTGTGGATGCCGCCTTAGAAAGCCTAGCAGCAAAAAGGGAAGCTACCGCAGCCCTCGCCGAATCAGAATCGCTAGAAGCCGTGCAAAATCCCAAGCTGCATAGCCAAAGCAGTACGTCGAGTTTGGAGTTTCCACTACAATACTCACCACAACGCACATCTCAGTATGTTAATGACCTTTCTGATCCAAACTATAACCCTGAACCAGTACCAAAACCAGAATACGACACCTCCAGCGAAGTGAGCGAGAGTCGTCACGAGGCTCAGGACAGAAACAAACTCGAAAATGTGAGGCAAAACAACTCTGCTAATGACTACCTTGCCCCTCATCAGGTAACCAACGTGGATCACCCTGCTGACGCACCGTACATCAGGCCGAAGCAATACGACACCGGCTGGCGCCACCATGAGGACACTAACAGGTACGAACGCACCTCACATCACTATCAGGGCGACCCATCACCAGTATACTCTGCTGACAACCGGTTCACGACACAATTTGCCAAGTTCTTCACACGACGTGAACTGGTTGCCAAGGGACTCATGAAATTTACTGACCGAGCTGAAGGTTACAGAGCTTGGAAAGCTTCCTTCCAAAATGTCATTAGAGACTTGGGGCTACAACACAGGGAAGAGATAGACCTGTTAGTCAAATACCTGGGAGAAGAGTCAGTCAAACACGCAGTAAGGATCAGAGACATTAATATAAACCGCCCTGAGACTGGCCTCAAAGAGATCTGGAAAAGGCTGGATGAGTGTTACGGCTCAGCAGAAGTAATAGAAAGAGCCTTGTTCAAAAGAATCGATGACTTTCCTAAAATATCTAACAAAGGTCTCCAGAAACTTAGAGAGCTAAGCGACTTGCTAAAGGAAGTCCAAGTTGCCAAATACGAGGACGACCTACAGGGACTTGCATTTCTCGACACAGCCAGAGGTGTTAACCCTATAGTCCAGAAGTTGCCCTACAATCTACAGGAGAGGTGGCTCACACATGGTTCCACGTACAAATACAAACAGCGTTCCATTCCCTCCCTTCTCCGTTTTTGTAGACTTCATACACCAACAAGCGAGAATTAGAAACGATCCCAGCTTTGACTTTGCAATACCATATGCCACACCGTCACCACCTGCAAATCCACGCAGAACATCTGTGGCAGTACACAAGACTTATGTTTCTTCTTCAGGTTCTAATTACAGGTCTGCTGGCTGCTCCCAATCAGAGACAAAGGTGCAGGACCCTGACAAGCAGTGCCCACTTCATCAGAAGCCTCATCCTCTCCCTCCTGAAATGCAAAGCCTTCAGAGGAAAATCTATGCCAGATCGCAGAAGCTTCCTGAAAGAAAACGGTATCTGCTACAAGTGCTGCTCGTCCACAGCTCATCTCGCCAAGGATTGCAAGGTCAGTGTAAAATGCACAGAATGTGGCACCACAGACCATAACACCGCTCTACACCCTGGCCCAGCTCCATGGAGTACACAAAACACGCCAGCTGACAGTGAGCATGGCGGGGAGGAAAGGAACACTGATACAGCTACGCCAGAGATCACTTCACAATGCACCGAGGTCTGCAAAGGGACAATAGACAGTAGGTCCTGTTCAAAAATATGCCTCGTCAAAGTATACCCGAAGGGCCATAGAGACCAAGCTGTAAGACTGTATGCTATCTTGGATGATCAAAGTAATCGATCCTTGGCTAGATCAACGTTCTTTGACCTATTCAACATCAAAGGGCCAAGCACTCCCTACTCCTTAAAGACGTGTGCAGGTACTGTGACAACAGCAGGCAGGAAAGCTACTGACTACCAGATCGAGTCTTTAGACGGACAATTCTGCCTACCACTACCTACGATCATCGAATGTAACCAGATCCCAGACAATAGATCTGAAATCCCTACACCAGATGTAGCAATCCATCACGCTCACTTAAAACGAATAGCACACCTTATACCGGAACTCGACCATCAGGCCCAGATAATTCTGCTGTTGGGGAGAGATATCCTACAGGTTCATAAAGTGAGACGTCATATCAATGGACTCCACAATGCTCCCTACGCCCAAAGGTTAGACCTAGGATGGGTCATAATTGGCAACGTATGCTTGGGATGCATGCACGCCCCATCTTCTGTGACAAGCATGCTGACAAATACATTGGAGAAAGGACGTCCATCTCTGTTTCAACCTTGTAACAATGAGTTCCATGTCAGGGAACTGCCACACAGCATCCAACTACATGATCATTTAATAGACTTTACTCACGACAGCAATATAGTGTCGGGAAGCTATGAGGATCAGTTAGGGTGCACAGTCTTCCAAAGAACTAAGCAGGACAACCAAGTGGCAATGTCGGTAGAGGACAAGTTGTTCTTAGAGGTAATGGACAAGGGACTCGTTAAAGATGAGACCAACAGCTGGGTCGCACCTCTTCCCTTCAAAACCCACAGACCACGTCTACCGAACAACAGAAATCAGGCATTACAACGTTTCTCCTCTCTCATTCGTAATCTGCAAAAGAAACCAGAGATGAAAGATCACTTTTTCTCCTTCATGTCAAAGATTTTTGAAAACCGTCACGCAGAACTAGCTCCCACTCTCAAAGACTCTGAAGAATGCTGGTTCCTACCCATGTTCGGAGTATACCACCCTAAGAAACCAGGCCAGATCAGAGTCGTGTTTGATTCCAGTGCTAAATTTAATGATGTCTCCCTGAATGACGTTCTGCTGACAGGACCAGACCTCAATAACAAACTACTGGGTGTACTTATGCGCTTCCGTAAGGATTCCATTGCCTTCATCGCTGACATCCAGCAAATGTTCCATTGTTTCCTTGTGAGAGAGAGAGACAGGAACTTCCTAAGATTCTTCTGGTACAGAGACAATGATCCTACTAAAGAAGTCACAGAGTATCGCATGAGAGTGCACATCTTTGGCAACAGTCCTTCACCTGCAGTCGCCATTTACGGACTCAAAAGGTCGGCTCAGGAAGGAGAAGCAGAATACGGAGCAGATGTCAGACAAGTCATAGAAAAGGACTTTTATGTCGACGACTGTCTAAAAGCCATGCCTTCAAATGAGACTGCCATCAGTCTTCTCAGGAGAGCCCAGGACATGCTTGCCTGCTCAAACCTTAGGCTTCATAAAATAGCCTCAAACAGCCAAGAACTCATGCAAGCGTTCCCATCTCAGGACCTATGTAATGGTCTCAGAGACCTGGACCTGGGGTCAGACCCCGCACCAATGCAACGCAGCCTCGGGCTTCTCTGGAATCTACAATCAGACACTTTCACCTTTCAGGTCAGCCAGGAAGAAAGGCCTTTCACACGTAGAGGCGTCCTGTCTACCATCAACAGTCTGTACGACCCCTTGGGTTTCGCAGCTCCTGTTACTATACAAGGCAAGGCCCTACTAAGAGACTCAACTAGGGAAACATCTGACTGGGATGCACCTCTGCCACCTGATAAGAGGATCCAGTGGGAAGAGTGGAAGAACTCGTTAGCGGCACTCTCCAACTTGCATATGCCAAGACCATACACCCCTGTGCCATCTACTGAGATACAGAGCCAAAGACTGTACGTATTTGCAGATGGTTCTGTCAAAGCAATTGCCGCTGTTGCCTACCTCAAAACTGTAGACTCCAAATGTCAGTGCCACATTGGTTTCGTCATGGGAAAGGCCAAACTCGCACCACAACCAGAGCACACTATACCCAGGTTAGAGCTTTGTGCCGCAGTCTTAGCCGTTGAGTTAGCGGAGTTCATCGCATCCGAAATGGATATCGACCTGACACAGGCCAAGTTCTACTCAGACAGCAAAGTAGTCCTGGGATATATCCACAACGAAACCAGACGATTCTACGTTTATGTCAATAACAGAGTGCTACGAATCAGGAGATCAGTTCACCCACAGCAGTGGCATTACATACCCACAGACCAGAATCCCGCAGATCATGCAACTAGAGCAGTTGACGCAAGTCGACTAGGAAGCACAACGTGGCTCTCTGGACCAAAATTATTGTACATTGAGGAATGTTTTCCAGACACCTTCGAACTTGTAGGAGAGGACTCAGATGCTGAAATCCGCCCTCAGGTGTCTACACTACATACAATGACCTCTGTTATCCAGCTTGGATCTTGCAGGTTCGACAGATTCTCAAGTTGGAAGTCACTTACTCGAGCCATTACCTGCCTGACACATATAGCTCGCTCATTCATGGCTACCAGAACTTGTGGCACAGAAAAATGTAAAGGTTGGCATCTTTGTAAAAATACCTACGTTACCTCCGACTTAGAGTTCTCTAGAAATCACATCATCCTCACTGTTCAAAGAGAAACCTACTTTGCAGAAATCCAATGTCTTACTAACAAAGCTCCAATACCAGCGAGCAGCGTATTGAGAAAACTCGACCCATTCATCAACAACAGCGGCCTGCTGAGGGTAGGAGGCCGACTCAAAGAAGTTGAGATGGAGTTTGTGGAGAAATTCCCTCTTATACTTCCCGGAAAATGTCATGTTGCCTACCTAATCGTACAACATTACCACAATCTGGTCAAGCATCAAGGAAGACTATTTACAGAAGGAGCCATCAGATCTGCTGGCTTGTGGATCATCGGTGCAAAAAGACTCATCAGTAGTGTCATCTACAAATGTGTTACCTGCCGTAAGCTTCGTGGTTCAACTCAAACCCAAAAGATGGCTGACCTACCAGCAGATAGACTCAGCCCAGACCCTCCCTTTACTAGCGTTGGTCTCGATGTGTTTGGGCCTTGGTCAGTTGTTACACGTCGTACGAGAGGCGGCCAAACCAATAGTAAACGTTGGGCAGTCATGTTCACTTGCATGTCAATCAGAGCCGTCCACATAGAGGTCATCGAGTCCCTTGACACGTCAAGCTTCATCAATGCCTTAAGACGTTTTATGGCCATCCGTGGTCCTATCACGCACATACGTTCAGACAGAGGTACTAACTTCGTTGGTGCAGCAAAGGAATTAGGAATACCCTCAAATCTAAACTATAAGACTCTCGAGAGGTTCCTCAGTGACCAAGGCTGCACATGGTCATTCAACCCACCTCACTCTTCACATATGGGAGGATCTTGGGAACGAATGATTGGTCTAGTACGGAGAATTCTTGACTCCACTCTTCTTCAAGAAGGAGCAGCGAGACTCACCCACGAAAGTCTCATCACCTTCATGGCTGAAGCTGCAGCTATAATTAACGCAAGACCCCTGGTTCCAGTTCCTAACGACCCTGAGGAGCCTTTGTTATTGACTCCAGCTACTTTACTTACCCAGAAAACAGGACTGTCCAGTGCCCCTCCAGGAGGATTCGACGCGAAGGACCTCTACAAGCGCCAATGGAGACAGGTACAAAGTCTTGCAAATACTTTCTGGGACAGGTGGCGCAAACAATATTTGTCTACCCTGCAGCCACGGACGAAGTGGCAATCTACTAAACCTAATCTGAACATAGGTGACCTTGTTCTTGTGAAAGACTGTCAGATTCACCGGAACCAGTGGCCACTTGGTCTAGTTACCGCAACGTTCCCGAGCAAGGACGGCAACGTCCGCAAAGTTGAGCTAAGGATGACCAAAGGGAATGAACCTAAGACATTTTCCAGACCGGTATCTGAACTGGTCCTATTGTTGCCTTCGGAAGAAAGGAGTAGTGACATCCGTTGATGCCAGACGGGGAGTGTTCTGTCTCCGCCATCTAATATTGTTACCCTGATTATCTCTTTGCACAATTGCAGGTTTCTCAGTATGGATATTCATACCTTTATTTGTTTGTGATGCTTTGGCTCCCTCTAGCGGTCAGAGTTATGTTGGCAGTTCAATCTTGTTTTTGTATTATCCATGTCTGATTCTCCTCCTCCTTTGCAATGCATTATGGTAGCTCAGCCTCCATTTCCCTCCATTTTTCCTTTCACTTTCTTCGGTTTGCCTTCAAGGAAAGAGGCTTCACTTCATCCCCCTTGCGATTGCATTGCCGGTATGTCTTTATGCTTCCTATAGATATTTCTGCTCTATATTAGCTTAGTTTAACCAGTTGTACTCCTAGTTTAGTCACTAGCTTTCTAAATGTTATGCATAATGTATATCATGTGTATTATGTATCTGTTCTATGCCATGCACTGATTCTATGTATATCATTGTTCACAGTTTCACCGCATCAATATACCACTACGTTTAATAAAGCACAGACTCAACCACAGTCTCCTTATTGGACCCCGGTATAGCGGTTTAGCTGACTGTATAGCTACGTATGAGCCTGCCTCAGCTAGTGAGGACAGAACAGGGTGGCACCACGTGACCACACATACAGGAGAAGCTGCGGCGAGGAGAGGAAGCAGCGAGGGAGCCGGGTAAGTATTTTATTAACAGGGGGGGGGGGGGGCGCACGGGGGTGGGAGGGGGTTAGGGACAGGGATCTTTTTTTAAACACCCAAAAAAAAAAAAGATTTTTCATATCTTCTCCCCAGCGAACGCTGCTGGAGAGAAGAAATGAATGGTGGCTTCAGCACCAAGCTGGGGGGACAGCGCTTACTGTAGCGCTGTCTCCTGCACGGCACACGGACAGCATCCGTGTGCGGTACGTGTTTTACACGGACCCATCGACTTTAATGGGTCCGTGTAATACGTGCGCTCCCACGAACACTGACATGTCTCCGTGTTTTTCAAGTGGACACACGGTCCGTGAAAACACGCTGACATGTGCAAAACACATTGATTTTAATGTGTCTACGTGAGTCAGTGTCTCCGGTACGTGAGGAAACTGTCACCTCACGTACCAGAGCCACTGACGTGTGAAACCGGCCTAACACAGGGAGCTGACAGATCCTCCCTATATACAGCCATATGCTGCATGTAAGTTTCCTATACGTCGGTGTATGGCGGGTGCACTTCTTTAGTTCATTATTTATAGATTTTAAGAATATAATAAATCATTTTGCGTTTCCCCCAGTCTTTTACCAGCGTCATCTAATGAGGGCATTTGCCACTCGTCAGGCTAACCATAAGTTAGCGGAGAAGTAACCTTTTTATCGTTCATGCAGTTTTTCGCTTTTTGTGGTAATGAGCCATCTCTGAACACATCGTAATGGAGACACTTCGGCTAGGAAGCAGAACGTAATCCGATTATTAAAGGTTAGAGCTGGTATCAAAAAAAAAAGGAAAAAAACAAAGTAATAAAGGAATAAAATATTCGCTCTAGACGAGAGCCCATTTTTGTACAATGAACCTGAAGATTGGCTGCAGCTAACAGGACGGGTCTCCGGCCCGAGCTGTCTGCAGCCACTGCTGGCAATCACACTTCTGTGGCTTTTCATGGCGCATACAGGTTACATATTTAAGGGGTAATGGGATTTATTTCGGGTTATGTGGGTCTCCCCCTCTTTTGTGAGTCATTGATATGGATTAGAAAATCATGGCAGCTTTCTTCAAGAAACAGCACCTCACCTGACCACAGGTTGTGTCTGGTACTGCAGCCCAAGTCCACTGAAATGTAATAGAGCTGCACTGCAATACCCGATACAACCTGTGAGCAGAGGTGGCGCTTTTTTTTTACAAGTCAGAAAATTACTCCACGGTCAGCCCCAGTTGGAGCTCATGGCAAACGTGGCGATGTGGGCTTGATGGAGGAGCCGACCACAGGGTAACCTCATAGGGCTCCCTATCGCCACCTCTACTGCATACTCCTATCAAAGCGTATTCTGCCTACAAGACGTTATGAGTAGGATTGAGCGAAACGGATCGGACAAATTCAAAAGTCGCCGACTTTCGGCAAAGTCGGGTTTCGTGAAACCCGACCCGATCCTAGTGTGGGATTGGCCACGCGGTCGGCGATCAGCGCACCAAAGTCGCGTTTCGTATGACGTTTTCAGCACCATTTCTCATCCAATGAAGGTGGACGCAGAGTGTGGGCAGCGTGATGACATAGGTCTCAGTCCCCACCATCTTAGAGAAGGGCATGACAGTGATTGGCTTGCTTTCTGCGACGTCACAGGGGCTATAAAGGGGCGTGCACGCCGACCACCATCTTACTTCTGCCGATCTTAGCATAGGGAGAGGTTGCTGCAGCTGCATCAGAAGAAGGGAAAGGCCGGCTTCACACTTGCGAGTTTTACGGACGTAAGAGCGCAGAAACTACGTCCGTAAAACTCGCAAAACATACCGCACAATTATTCTCTATGCCCCTGCTCCTATCTGCCGTATTAAACTGATCAGTATTATACGGCTTTCTACGGCCGTAGAAAATCGCAGAATTCTGCGTTTGTCACCGTATTGCGCAAATAAAACGTCAATGAAAGTCTATGGAAGCCCCAAAAATACGGATCATACACGGACCAGCAGTGTGACTTGCGAGGAATACGCAGCGGTGTTAGCGAGAAAAGCCGGTAATTCATTGCGGTGTACAGTAAAATCACACTGACAGCTTCCAGTAGAATAGGTAGAATAAATGTGTACACATAGAATAGGTATATATATATATATATATATATATATATATATATATATATATATATGTCAGTGAGACACATATATATATATATTAATATTTCTTCCAGCGCTAGACAGCTTTAAAGCCGGTAATTCAATTGCCGGCTTTTGCTTTCTCCTTCCTAAACCCGACATGATATGAGACCTGGTTTACATACAGTAAACCATCTCATATCACCATTTTTTTTGCATATTCCACACTACTAATGTCAGTAGAGTGTATATGCAAAATTTGGCCGTTCTAGCTAGTAAATTAAGGGGTTAAATGGCGGAAAAAATTGGCGTGGGCTCCCGCACAATTTTCTCCGCCAGAGTAGTAAAGCCAGTGACTGAGGGCAGATATTAATAGCCTGGAGAGGGTCCATGGTTATTGCCCCCCCCCCCCCCCCCCCCCCCGGCTAAAAACATCTGCCCCCAGCCACCCCAGAAAAGGCACATCTGGAAGATGCTCCTATTCTGGCACTTGGCCACTCTCTTCCCATTCCCGTGTAGCGGTGGGATATGGGGTAATGAAGGGTTAATGTCACCTTGCTATTGTAAGGTGACATTAAGCCAGATTAATAATGGAGAGGCGTCAATTATGACACCTATCCATTATTAATCCAATACTAGTAAAGGGTTAAAAAAAAATAAACAAACACATTATTAAAAATTATTTTAATGAAATAAAAACAAAGGTTGTTTTAATATTTTATTGAACGCCCAATCCAATCACTGAAGACCCTCGCTCTGTAACAAAAAAACATAATAAACCAACAATATCCTTACCTTCCGCAGATCTGTAAAGTCCAACGATGTAAATCCATCTGAAGGGGTTAAAATATTTTGCAGGCACGAGCTTTGCTAATGCAACGTTGCTCATGTCTGCAAAACCCCGGAGAATGAAGGTAAAGTAGGTCAATGATCCATATTTACCTGCATTTGCGGTGAGGCGCCCTCTCCTGGCTGTTCCTAGATCGTGGGAACTCTCCTAGAAAGCTCCTCCCAGGCTCGAGATCATAAGAGGCGAAGCTTTCAAAGCCCTGATGGCCTACGCAGTACCACGCTATGACCTACCCAGTCGACACTTCTTTGCGAGAAAAGCCATCCCAGCCCTCCACCAGCATGTCAAAGACCGCATTGTCCATGCACTGAGGCAATCAGTCAGTAGAAAGGTGCACCTCACAACAGATGCATGGACCAGTAGGCATGGCCAGGGACGTTACGTGTCCATCACGGCGCACTGGGTTAATGTGGTGGATGCAGGGTCCACAGGGGACAGTTCTGCCTAGCCCACAGTCTAGGAAACAGTTTGCTGTAGGCATTCGCCACCCCTCCCCCTCCTCCAGAAGCGAAAGCTCGTCCACAGAGGCTGTCGCACAACCACTCCATCCGCAGCTGCCAGTGTTGCACACGAGGTGTCCCATTATCAAACAGCTAGTGGTAAGCGTCAGCAGGCTGTGTTACAAATGAAGTGTTTGGGCGACAACAGACACACCGCGGAAGTTCTGGCCGAGTTCTTGCAGCAAGAAACTCAGTCATGGCTGGGCACTGTACATCTTGAGGCAGGCAAGGTAGTCAGTGATAACAGAAGGAATTTTATGGCTGCCATAGTCCTTTCAGAACTGAAACACATTCCTTGTCTGGCTCACACCTTAAACCTGGTGGTGCAGTGATTCCTGAAAAATTATCCGGAGTTACCAGCCCTGCTCCTGAAGGTGCGAAGACGCACATCAAGGAGCAGGCGTCTGCAGCCGAGGAGGAGGGAAGCCTTGATGACAGTCAGCCATTGTCTGGTCAGGGAACTCTCCTGGACGAGGTGACGGACGAAGAGGAGGAGGATGATGGGGATGAGGCAGCTTCTCAGGGGGCAATAGAAACTGGTGGTGTTGCAAGGTCAGGTCCAGGTTTTTTGCGGGCCACAAGTGATGTTGATTTGCAAGAAAGTGCTCGTCAACCCAGCACAAGCAGTGAACTGACACCTGGAACATTGGCCCACATGGCAGATTATGCCTTGCGTATCCTAAAAAGGGACCCCCGCATTATCAAAATGATGACCGATGACGATTACTGGTTGGCCTGCCTCCTAGATCCACGATACAAAGGAAAATTACAAAATATCATGCCACGTGAGAACCTTGAGCAAATATTGGCTACCAAACAAGCAACTCTTGTAGACTGTTTGGTTCAGGCATTCCCAGCACACAGCGCCGGTGATGGTTCTTACACGAGCCGTAGGGGGCAACATGGCAGAGGTGTTAGAGGTGCACAGAGGGTTTTTTTGACCAGGTTGTGGAGTGATTTCGCAATGACCGCAGACAGGACAGGTACTGCCGCATCAATTCAAAGTGACAGGAGACAGCATTTGTCCAGTATGGTTACAAACTATTTTTCCTCTCTTATCGATGTTCTCCCTCACAGGTCATTTCCATTTGATTACTGGGCATCTAAAATAGACACCGGGCCAGAATTGGCAGAATATGCATTGCAGGAGCTTGCTTGCCCAGCTGCTAGTGTGCTATCAGAAAGAGTCTTCAGTGCTGCTGGTTCAATACTGACCGAAAAAATGACTCGTCTGGCTACCAGAAATGTTGATGATCTAACCTTCATGAAAATGAACCAATCATGGATTTCAAATTGTTTTGCCCCACCTTCACCTGCTGACACGTAGCTTGCCTGAAAAATGTCTTGCTTTTGGCCTCCTCTTACTGACTGCTCCAATTCCTCCATTTGCAGCTGCTGAATGTCCACCATAGGCCATTTTTATACCTCCCTAAATGGGCTGACTCCCCCCACAGGGCCGTGGTCACCACTTGGCGCAAGAACCCGTGCGAGTGCCGTTTGCCTGGACAGGTGGGTGTGCCCACTCTTGGGCAACGGCACTGCCACAGGGTCCCTCATAGTACAATGAAGTGTCTCTGACGGTGGTGGTGCACAACCAACCTCAGACACACCGTCGTAATGAGGGGCCCTGTGCCAGTACCGCCGCCCACGAGAGAGTGTTCCCCCCCAGCTCGAACAGTGCTCTACCACTTGCAAAACTTACCTCTCCCTGCTCCACCACTGTGTAGTCTGTGCTGTTAAATCCTTCAATGGCACTGCCAATACAAATTTGTTGAAATGATAGATAATAAAAATATACAGGGGCCCTGGCCTCCATTTAGACCAGTTAATACTTTGCGCCAACTACCACTGTCTGCTACTCAGCAGAGGAGCCCACCCCTGTACCTAGCTATACTACCTGTTTATTTATGAACATTTTTTGGGCTGACATTTAGCACACTTTATTATTTTGGCCTACTAACTGTGTCAGCAACTTATTACAGTTGTCCTCCACTGAACAAAGCAATGCCGCCCGTTTAGTCCTGTTACCAATTTTGAACTGCATTTAGCCTACTTTTTTACTTTAGGCCTAGTAACTGTCAGCCACTCCTTACAGTTGTCCTCCACTGAACAAAGCAATGCCGCCTGTGTACTCCTGTTACCAATTGTGAACTGCATTTAGCCTACTTACTTATTTGGGCCTAGTAACTGTGTCTGCCCCTCATTACAGTTTTCCTCCGCTGAACAAAGCAATGGCGCCTGTTTAGTCCTGTTACCAATTTTGAACTGGATTTAGCCTACTTTCTCTTTGACTCGTTGGCGATGTCACTGGCACAGGGCCTCTCATAGTACGCAAAAGTGTCTCTGCCAGTGGGAGGTGCCGCCCGCCGTCAAACAAACCGCTGTACTATGAGGGGCCCTGTGCCAGTGCCAACGAGTGGGCCCCCCTGCTTGCTCAGGATCACAGCACAGTTGAAATACGTACCTCTCCCTGCTCCACCGCCGTGACGTATTCCGCGTTTCCTGGGCCCACGAAAATCTTGAGCCAGCCCTACCCCCCCACAACTTTAGCCAAATGAGCCCCTATTTTCAATGCCTAACTATTATTATAAAGTAAATTAAGATTGACAAGCTTAAGAACTACGAATTGATATTTTTGGCATTAAAATGGGCACTGTAGGTGTTTTCCTGTCCTCCACTCACTGACGACTTTGATTCCCCATTGACTTACATTGGGTTTCGTGTTTCGGTCGATCCACCGAATTTTCGCGATAATCGGCCGATTTCACCCGACCCGACTTTTGAGAAAGTTGGGTTTCGCGAAACCTGACTCGATGCTAAAAAAAAGTAAAAGTCACTCAACTCTAGTTATGAGCTATTCACACGATAGGTGGTAACTTCTAGATTTGTAGGGGGTCTGACCGCTGAGACCCCACCGATTGTTCAGACAGAGAACAAAAAGGCCCTGTTCTGGCAGATTGGTAATGCACGAAGCCTGACTGCTGCCCTACAAGCAGAACACAGCGCTCATCGTTCCCCGGTGGCGGCGAAGTATGTGCACTGCGGATCCATTCAGACGGAGGATAAAAGTGCCACGTTGTAGTGATCGTTGGGGGTCCAATTAGAAAGGACCCTTGACAAGCTGTTCACAAAGTTTCCCGTCAATGGGACCACCGTTGACAAGCTACAAATAATATGGAAACTTGGCAGCAAGTGTTCAATTTCCCTGCAGCGCCCCTAAAGGAGAAATTAAGTATTACAGAGCTCCCATTCACATCAATGGGTTGTGTGTGTAACGCAGGACAGGTTGGGTCCTCCAGAAAGGTTAATGACGAATATTGAGCTCCATAAAGGGCTTTTCCCCCCAGCTGGTGCCATTCTGCTCTCGGCCATGTGTACACATTGCATTTCATTTACATTTGTGCGGCGCGATCATCCGCGTTCACCGCGGCAGAACATTTTCTGCATTTCTGGTGATGGCGGTTTAGTTCCGGGCTCCACGGATGAACTCATTTTCTGGAAGGGATTAATACATCAGTTATTGCTTCAACAGACATCTCCCCTGTATACAGCCGCTGACCCATTTCTTATATACTAGCACTACTCCGCGAGGACGATAATCTCATTATCTGCACAATTACACCTTTTAATCGCTCGAATGCAAGCAAAATAAATGAAGCAACTTTAACAATAATCTTAATTAAAAATCTGCTTTCTGTCTTCAGCTCCAACTGACAACTGTGCGTCTCCATGGTCACAGAACAGGAGCAAACCCTGTGTAATCCGATCCCGCAGCCAATCTCAATTCTAGCTTATTTTTTGCACTAAAGAGACAGGAATAAAAGTCCTGGAATAAACATTTGTCTCCGAAAATGGAATCACAGCTTTGAAGTTTTATGCTGCATGTTACTTTATGGTAGTACTGTATCTCTGTATACAGGGAGCTCCCCCTAGTGGTGGCTGCAGACAGGATCTTATCATGTATCTCTGTATACAGGGAGCTCCCCCTAGTGGTGACTGCAGACAGGATCTTATCATGTATCTCTGTATACAGGGAGCTCCCCCTAGTGGTGGCTGCAGACAGGATCTTATCATGTATCTCTGTATACAGGGAGCTCCCCCTAGTGGTGGCTGCAGACAGGATCTTATCATGTATCTCTGTATACAGGGAGCTCCCCCTAGTGGTGGCTGCAGACAGGATCTTATCATGTATCTCTGTATACAGGGAGCTCCCCCTAGTGGTGGCTGCAGACAGGATCTTATCATGTCTCTCTGTATACAGGGAGCTCCCCCTAGTGGTGGATGCAGACAGGATCATATAATGTATCTCTGTATACAGGGAGCTCCCCCTAGTGGTGGCTGCAGACAGGATCTTATCATGTATCTCTGTAAACAGGGAGCTCCCCCTAGTGGTGGCTGCAGACAGGATCTTATCATGTCTCTCTGTATACAGGGAGCTCCCCCTAGTGGTGGATGCCGACAGGATCTTATCATGTCTCTCTGTATACAGGGAGCTCCCCCTAGTGGTGGCTGCAGACAGAATCGTATCATGTATCTCTGTATACAGGGAGCTCCCCCTAGTGGTGGCTGCAGACAGAATCGTATCATGTATCTCTGTATACAGGGAGCTCACCCTAGTGGTGGCTGCAGACAGGATCTTATCATGTATCTCTGTATACAGGGAGCTCCCCCTAGTGGTGACTGCAGACAGGATCTTATCATATGAGTAACAAAAATCCCGAAAATATTGAATACCTTAACAACATTATATAGAACAAGATTTCCCTTATGTATATAGGGAAATAAAGGTATAAACACTAGAACTAAAAAATTGAAAAAACTTTATTAAATACCACATAACAATAAAATGCCATGAAACAGTAAACAAATAGGGAACAACAATAAAAACAAATCAAGCACAGGAGTAGCACAATAAGCACTTCACAATACCAGACGTAAGTATATATTAGCATATGTAAATAGCATATTACTATAGTCTAGACACCAAGGGTATAGCTATACATTCTAATGTGTTAAACAAAAAGACTCCATTACTCGAAGCACATGGCTATCCTGGAATACAAATGAGCATATGGGCAAAACAATCCACATTGGTCATGGGCTCAAAACGGCATACACCTACCACTGTGTACTCATGTGAGTTGCAATAAGCTATAAAAATAGTGCTGCCTAAGTCATGCCCATATCTAACAGTAAAGATGCATAAAATAAACTCAATGTGCATAGCCCATAACTAAAATAGCTACCCTAGCTGCCGTTTTGAGCCCATGACCAATGTGGATTGTTTTGCCCATATGCTCATTTGTATTCCAGGATAGCCATGTGCTTCGAGTAATGGAGTCTTTTTGTTTAACACATTAGAATGTATAGCTATACCCTTGGTGTCTAGACTATAGTAATATGCTATTTACATATGCTAATATATACTTACGTCTGGTATTGTGAAGTGCTTATCGTGCTACTCCTGTGCTTGATTTGTTTTTATTGTTGTTCCCTATTTGTTTACTGTTTCATGGCATTTTATTGTTAAGTGGTATTTAATAAAGTTTTTTCAATTTTTTAGTTCTAGTGTTTATACCTTTATTTCCCTATATACATAAGGGAAATCTTGTTCTATAGGATCTTATCATGTATCTCTGTATACAGGGAGCTCCCTCTAGTGGTGGCTGCAGACAGGATCTTATCATGTATCTCTGTATATAGGGAGCTCCCCCTAGTGGTGGCTGCAGACAGGATCTTATCTGTTATGACCTGGTGGTCAGGACAATAATGGACCTGGTGGTTAAGAGCACACGGAATGACCTGATAGTTTCTGATAATAAAGGACGAGCTCTGGGACGTGGGAACTCTGCTGACCGCAATCCCTAATCCTATCAAACACACTAGAAAAAGCCGTGGATTGCGCCTAACACTCCCTATGCAACTCGGCACAGCCTAAAGAACTAGCTAGCCCTGAAGATAGAAAAATAAGCCTACCTTGCCTCAGAGAAATTCCCCAAAGGAAAAGGCAGCCACCCACATATAATGACTGTGATTAAAGATGAAAATACAAACACAGAGATGAAATAGATTTAGCAAAGTGAGGCCCGACTTACTGAACAGACTGAGGATAGGAAAGGTTACTTTGCGGTCAGCACAAAAACCTACAAAAAGACCACGCAGAGGGCGCAAAAAGACCCTCCGCACCGACTCACGGTGCAGAGGCGCTCCCTCTGCATCCCAGAGCTTCCAGCAAGCAAGACAACAATAAAAATAGCGAGCTGGACAGAAAAATAGCAAACCAAAGAAATACAAGCTGGAACTTAGCTTCTGCAGGGAAGACAGGTCACAAGAACGATCCAGGAGTGAACTAGACCAATACTGGAACATTGACAGGTGGCATGGAGCAAAGATCTAAGTGGAGTTAAATAGAGCAGCCAGCTAACGAATTAACCTCGTCACCTGAGGAAGGAAACTCAGAAACACCCACCAGAGGAAGTCCATGGACAGAACCAGCCGAAGTACCATTCATGACCACAGGAGAAAGCCCGACAACAGAATTCACAACAGTACCCCCCCCCCCTTGAGGAGGGGTCACCGAACCCTCACCAGAGCCCCCAGGCCGACCAGGATGAGCCAAATGAAAGGCACGAACCAGATCGGCAGCATGAACATCAGAGGCAAAAACCCAGGAATTATCTTCCTGACCATAACCCTTCCACTTGACCAGGTACTGGAGTTTCCGTCTCGAAACACGAGAATCTAAAATCTTCTCCACCACATACTCCAATTCCCCCTCAACCAACACCGGGGCAGGAGGATCAACGGATGGAACCACAGGCGCCACGTATCTCCGCAATAACGACCTATGGAACACATTATGGATGGCAAAAGAAGCAGGAAGGGTCAAACGAAATGACACAGGATTGATAACCTCAGAAATCTTATACGGACCAATGAAACGAGGCTTAAACTTAGGAGAGGAAACCTTCATAGGAACATAACGAGACGACAACCAAACCAAATCCCCAACACGAAGTTGGGGACCCACACAGCGCCGGCGGTTAGCGAAACGTTGAGCCTTCTCCTGGGACAATGTCAAATTGTCCACCACATGAGTCCAAATCTGTTGCAACCTATCCACCACAGTATCTACACCAGGACAGTCCGAAGACTCAACCTGCCCTGAAGAGAAACGAGGATGGAAACCAGAATTGCAGAAAAACGGCGAAACCAAAGTAGCCGAGCTGGCCCGATTATTAAGGGCGAACTCAGCCAACGGCAAAAAGGACACCCAATCATCCTGATCAGCAGAAACAAAGCATCTCAGATATGTTTCCAAAGTCTGATTAGTTCGTTCGGTTTGACCATTTGTCTGAGGATGGAAAGCCGAGGAGAAAGACAAATCAATGCCCATCTTAGCACAAAAGGATCGCCAAAACGTCGAAACAAACTGGGAACCTCTGTCAGAAACGATGTTCTCCGGGATACCATGTAAACGAACCACATGCTGGAAAAATAATGGCACCAAATCAGAGGAGGAAGGCAATTTAGACAAAGGTACCAAATGGACCATCTTAGAAAAGCGATCACAAACCACCCAAATGACCGACATCTTTTGAGAGACGGGGAGAACCGAAATAAAATCCATAGAAATATGCGTCCAGGGCCTCTTCGGGACCGGCAAGGGCAAAAGCAACCCACTGGCACGAGAACAGCAGGGCTTAGCCCGAGCACAAGTCCCACAGGACTGCACAAAAGAACGCACATCCTGTGACAAAGACGGCCACCAGAAGGATCTAGCCACCAAATCTCTGGTACCAAAGATTCCAGGATGCCCAGCCAACACTGAACAATGAATCTCAGAGATAACTCTACTAGTCCATCTATCAGGGACAAACAGTTTCTCCGCTGGGCAACGGTCAGGTCTATCAGCCTGAAATTTTTGCACCACCCGCCACAAATCAGGGGAGATGGCAGACAAAATTACCCCCTCTTTGAGAATACCCGCCGGCTCAGGAACACCCGGAGAGTCAGGCACAAAACTCCTTGACAGGGCATCAGCCTTCACATTCTTAGAGCCCGGAAGGTACGAAACCACAAAATCAAAACGGGAGAAAAATAATGACCATCGAGCCTGTCTCGGATTCAACCGTTTGGCAGACTCAAGATAAGTCAAATTCTTGTGATCTGTCAAGACCACCACGCGATGCTTGGCATCTTCCAGCCAATGACGCCACTCCTCGAATGCCCACTTCATGGCCAACAACTCACGATTACCAACATCATAGTTACGCTCAGCAGGCGAAAACTTTCTAGAAAAGAAAGCACATGGCTTCATCACCGAGCCATCAGAACTTTTTTGCGACAAAACAGCCCCTGCTCCAATCTCAGAAGCATCAACCTCAACCGGAAGCGAAACATCTGGCTGGCACAACACAGGGGCAGAAGAAAAACGACGCTTCAACTCCTGAAAAGCCTCTACAGCTGCAGAAGACCAATTGACCACATCAGCACCCTTCTTGGTCAAATCAGTCAACGGTTTAGCAACAGTAGAAAAATTAGCGATGAAGCGCCGATAAAAATGAGCAAAGCCCAGGAACTTTTGCAGGCTCTTCACAGATGTCGGCTGAGTCCAATCGTAAATGGCCTGGACTTTAACAGGGTCCATCTCGATAGTAGAAGGGGAAAAAAATGAACCCCAAAAATGAAACCTTCTGAACTCCAAAGAGACACTTTGACCCCTTCACAAACAAGGAATTCGCACGAAGGACCTGGAACACCATTCTGACCTGCTTCACATGAGACTCCCAATCATCCGAAAAGACCAAAATATCATCCAAATACACACTCAGGAATTTATCCAGGTACTCTCGGAAGATATCATGCATGAAGGACTGAAATACTGATGGAGCATTGGAAAGCCCGAATGGCATAACCAGGTACTCAAAATGGCCCTCAGGCGTATTAAATGCAGTTTTCCATTCATCGCCTTGTTTAATACGCACAAGATTATACGCCCCTCGAAGATCTATCTTGGTGAACCAACTAGCCCCTTTAATACGAGCAAACAAATCAGACAGCAACGGCAAAGGATACTGAAATTTGACTGTAATTTTATTAAGAAGGCGGTAATCAATACAAGGTCTCAAAGAACCATCCTTCTTGGCCTCAAAAAAGAACCCTGCTCCTAACGGTGATGACGACGGGCGAATATGGCCTTTCTCCAAGGATTCCTTTATATAACTCCGCATAGCGGCGTGTTCTGGCACAGATAAATTGAACAATCAGCCCTTTGGAAACTTACTACCAGGAATCAAATTAATTGCACAATCGCAATCCCTATGAGGAGGTAGGGCACTGGCTTTGGGCTCATCAAATACATCCCGATAATCCGACAAAAACTCTGGAACTTCAGAAGGAGTGGAAGACGAAATAGACAAAAATGGAACATCACCATGTACCCCCTGGCAACCCCAGCTGGACACAGACATAGATTTCCAGTCCAATACTGGATTATGAACCTGTAGCCATGGCAACCCCAAAACGACCACATCATGCAGATTATGCAACACCAGAAAGCGAATATCCTCCTGATGTGCAGGAGCCATGCACATGGTCAATTGGGTCCAGTACTGAGGCTTATTCTTGGCCAAAGGTGTAGCATCAATTCCTCTCAATGGAATAGGATACTGCAAGGGCTCCAAGAAAAAACCACAGCGCCTAGCATACTCCAAGTCCATCAAATTCAGGGCAGCGCCTGAATCCACAAATGCCATAACAGAATAGGATGACAAAGAGCAAATCAGAGTAACAGACAATAGAAATTTAGACTGTACCGTACCAATGGTGGCAGACCTAGCGAACCGCTTAGTGCGCTTAGGACAATCGGAGATAGCATGAGTGGAATCACCACAGTAAAAAACATAGCCCATTCCGCCGTCTGTGTTCTTGCCGTTCAGCTCTGGTCAAAGTCCTATCACATTGCATAGGCTCAGGCCCATGCTCAGATAGTACCGCCAAATGGTGCACAACTTTACGCTCACGCAAGCGTCGATCGATCTGAATGGCCAAGGACATAGACTCATTCAGACCAGCAGGCATGGGAAACCCCACCATGACATCCTTAAGGGCTTCAGAGAGACCCTTTCTGAAGATTGCTGCCAGGGCACATTCATTCCACTGAGTGAGCACAGACCACTTTCTAAACTTCTGACAATATATCTCCGCTTCATCCTGACCCTGACACAGAGCCAGCAAGATTTTCTCTGCCTGATCCACTGAATTAGGTTCGTCATAAAGCAATCCAAGTGCCAGGAAAAACGCATCAACATCACGCAATGCCGGATCTCTTGGCGCAAGGGAAAATGCCCAGTCTTGAGGGTCACCACGTAGCAAAGAAATAATGATCTTTAATTGTTGAACAGGGTCACCTGAGGAGCGAGGTTTCAAGGCAAGAAACAATTTACAATTATTTTTGAAATTCAAGAACTTAGATCTATCACCAAAAAACAAATCAGGAATTGGAATCCTAGGCTCTGACATCGGATTCTGAACCACAAAATCTTGAATGTTTTGTACCCTTGTAGTAAGATTATCCATCCAAGAGGACAGACCTTGAATGTCCATATCTACACCTGTATCCTGAACCACCCAGAGGTAAAGGGGAAAAGAGAGACAAAACACACTGCAAAGAAAAAAAAAATGGTCTCAGAACTTCTCTTATCCCTCTATTGAGATGCATTAGTACTTTGGGCCACCTGTACTGTTATGACCTGGTGGTCAGGACAATGATGGACCTGGTGGTTAAGAGCACACGGAATGACCTGATAGTTTCTGATAATAAAGGACGAGCTCTGGGACGTGGGAACTCTGCTGACCGCAATCCCTAATCCTATCAAACACACTAGAAATAGCCGTGGATTGCGCCTAACGCTCCCTATGCAACTCGGCACAGCCTAAGGAACTAGCTAGCCCTAAAGATAGAAAAATAAGCCTACCTTGCCTCAGAGAAATTCCCCAAAGGAAAAGGCAGCCACCCACATATAATGACTGAGTAAAGATGAAAATACAAACACAGAGATGAAATAGATTTAGCAAAGTGAGGCCCGACTTACTGAACAGACCGAGGATAGGAAAGGTTACTTTGCGGTCAGCACAAAAACCTACAAAAAGACCACGCAGAGGGCGCAAAAAGACCCTCCGCACCGACTCACGGTGCGGAGGCGCTCCATCTGCGTCCCAGAGCTTCCAGCAAGCAAGACAACAATAAAAATAGCGAGCTGGACAGAAAAATAGCAAACCAAAGAAATACAAGCTGGAACTTAGCCTCTGCAGGGAAGACAGGTCACAAGAATGATCCAGGAGTTAACTAGACCAATACTGGAACATTGACAGGTGGCATGGAGCAAAGATCTAAGTGGAGTTAAATAGAGCAGCCAGCTAACGAATTAACCTCGGCACCTGAGGAAGGAAACTCAGAAACACCCACCAGAGGAAGTCCATGGACAGAACCAGCCGAAGTACCATTCATGACCACAGGAGGGAGCCCGACAACAGAATTCACAACACTTATCATGTATCTCTGTATATAGGGAGCTCCCCCTAGTGGTGACTGCAGACAGGATCTTATCATGTATCTCTGTATATAGGGAGCTCCCCCTAGTGGTGGCTGCAGACAGGATCTTATCATGTATCTCTGTATACAGGGAGTTCCCCCTAGTGGTGGCTGCAGACAGGTTCTTATCATGTATCTCTGTATACAGGGAGCTCCCCCTAGTGGTGGCTGCAGACAGGATCTTATCATGTATCTCTGTATACAGGGAGCTCCCCCTAGTGGTGGCTGCAGACAGAATCTTATGTATCTCTGTATACAGGGAGCTGCTCCTAGTGGTGGCTGCAGGGAAATAGGATGTTTTAATTATTGCTGCCTATGCAGGGAATTGGGGGCTTGAGCAGTGAGGGTCCATACTCGTGCACACACTCACTTCTTATAGTTGAGAATCATTCATGCAGAGTTCAGAGAGTCGTCCCCACTGATCCCATTGATCACTTATGTTTTAGCCGCTAATTCAGTAGAAATCCCCTTTAAGTCTTAACAGTGCAAGAAAAAAGCCACAACGTTTGAAGGCATCAATGAGTGGATCTGCGACCCTCATGTTAAAGCCGTCACTACAGATTAGGGTGAGGACGGGAGGCGGCGCTCGGGGGAATACAATACTGTATATAATGTCAAGTGATGCTGTTGTATATGAAGCAATTTAATACTTAGCACTCATTAGCTTTAGGGCTTATCCCTCACTGATCCGATGATTTATTCGCTCCTTTATCCCATCAGTGCGGCAGTCCAGGCCATAAATACCGTATTAATGAGGCACCGGGAGAAATCGTTTATCAGATTTCCTCTTCTTTGGCTTTACTACGGCTCTGTTTAGGTGCTAGAGACGGGAACGGCAACTCCAGATGCATCATTAATCATGGGCAAGCTGAAGTTATAGGATAGAGATGGATCTGGGCAGTTTCTGTACGAGTTAAGCAACTAATTATGAGTCAAGTCTTCAGCTCCAGAGCTGCAGATAGAGGGGGAGGAGGGGGATGCAGCTGAGCGCATCAATGATCCTATAATCAGCTACATTTCTTATCTTATAGAAATAAATTAATCACTATATCAGCGATAAGTTCTACAGCTATCTTTGGGCACAATTCATAATCTGCATCATTTGTTGTTTTGTGGTGTTCGCGTATATGCAGTTTTCAAAATAAAATATGCATTGCATGGCCTATAAGTCTCCTGACACTGGCATGTCTGTTGTGAATTCTGCTCTTGGGCTCCCTCCGGTGGTTGTTGATGGTAATGCAGTTATTCCTGAGCAGCAGTCTTGGACAGGTGTTTCTGCTAATTGCAATTCTGACTGGGGTATTTAGCTGGCAAGGACAAATGAGTCCTGCACAGCTAAATACCCCAGTCAGAATTGCAATTAGCAGAAACACCTGTCCAAGACTGCTGCTCAGGAATAACTGCATTACAACCACCGGAGGGAGCCCAAGATCAGAATTCACAACACATGTCACTCACCACAAGGAGAGATGGCACTCTGAGATCTCTGCACAAAATAAAGAAAAAGCGCTCTCGTCTTCAACCCATTTTGCCACTTTTTTATAGTCACACGTTATGCTAAAAGGTCGGAAAACTTCAAGGGTACAAAAACAAAACGCTTTCACCAAAAAATTTTTTAAAAAATAAAGAAAGACAGAAAACATGCCAACAAAGGCAACAAAAACAGGTGAGCTCTTAAAAAACAAATTTAAAAAAAAAAAAGTTTAGCTCACAGAGCATGAAAAAAACGTATCTAAAGAAAATAGAATATGCCTCAATTTTAAAAAAGAAAACCAAAAATTTTAGCAATTTGCTTAGGGAGAAATCAGCTGCTGGATAGTAAGAGAGCGTAATGGGGGATAGAAAAAGAAAAATTCTTATACACACCATTCTTCTGTCCTCCTGTACATGTCACACCGCGTCCAGTCCACCGAACGGCTCTTCTCTTCTGTGTCCCATCTTCGCTCAGGGCCTCCGGCCACTTCCGTTGGGTCTTGCGTTCACTTTACTCTTCACCATCTCGCAACCATTCGCGTATGTCGAGCCCCACGTTACGATGCGGGGCCTAGTGAATGGGAGACGTGGCCAGCAGCGACCAGAAACCAGCGACAGTGATGGAACAAAAGAAAAGAAGAGCCGATGGGAGGAGTGGTGGCGATGGCGGCACAGGTACTGGAAGGGCAGAGGACATGTTCCTAGAAGATTTGTTCTAACCCTTTCCTGACCAATTCTCATGGAACTAATTCAATGCAATTCAGGTGAACTTCCTGCGCTGAGATGAACTAATTGAATTTCGGAAGATTTGTTCAACTCCAACTTTCAGCTAAAAATCTACACATTTTATTTAATATTTTTTTCCCTTTTTTTGGAGCCGACGTGATATTTTACAGTTTTTTTTCAAATTCAGAAATCTCAAGTTAAAAAAGTGCATCAACCGCAAAAAAAACCCAAAAAACAACATTCTCCTGGAGAAATCAATTCATAGATTAAAAATTCGAAAATTCAGAATTTCATAAAACAAATAAAATTCTAAAGTTTTTAATGTCAGAATAAAATAAATAAATCAAGGAAAGCAAATCAGTAACATGACCCAAGGACGGCGTGAAAAGGAGCTGGAAGCGTTAACCACCTGGCACCGCCTGATTGTAGTTACAGCCACTTATCAGCTCCCCGGAGATAAAGCCACTCTGCATGTCTGCGGACAACTTCAAACACGCGCAGGAAAACGGAAAAGATTTTAATTTCTCACCGATGTGAGCAAAGTGGAGACATTTTGATGTGACCTTTTATTTCTGCGTCTAAACTTTGTGAAAAAATAATTCATACTCTAATATAAAGGTCCGACAAGATTTTCTTGTCATCTAATTTTATTGTATTTTTTTTAAACTTTAATCCCCTTTATGACTCTTCAGATACCGGTAATTAGAACCCCCCTTTCAATGTCATCTTTTGATGAGATTACAGAAAAAAAATTACCTTGTGTGCTGATTAATTTGCAAAAGATTAATATCATCTACAAACACTGAAATTTCACTCTTGACAAGGTCATTAATAAAGATGTTAAAAAGAAGAGGGCCCAATACTGACCGGCTGTGATGCTTCTGGTCTAGACAGCAATGCTGAGAGGTGAGCTGCAGAAATGGGAATTGACAGCCTATTTATGGTAGTAATTTAAGATTATACAAATTAAAACTCCCTTTTGAGATAACAGAAAAAGAATTAAACAAAGAAAAAGTATAAAAAGAACACAGGTAAAAGTCATCAGTTTCTTTGCACTGCTGGTTATTTATCTGGTAGCAGCAATGACGTCTCGTCAACATGCGTGACCCCTGCAGCCAATCATCAGTCTCAGTGGTGAGAGCAGTGAACAAAGACCATCAGGAGGCACTGGTACCAGAGAAAGATAATTAGTGAGTTCCCATTTTTTCATTATGCCATTCAATATCCAGCCTTTGTCCAATTATTTCTTCAAGGAAAGCCCCCTTTAAAAGGAACCTATCAGCAGGATTGTGCACAGTAACCTACCGTGTCAGGTTGGCGCCGTTATACTGATTACAATGATACCTGGTGATGAAATCCGTCTTGTGCGTGTTTTTTTTTTTTTCCAAAGAACTTTATTGGAATTTTTGTGTCTTGACCTGGAGAGGAGGGGCGGGGAATAAGAAGGGAGGGGGAGGGAGGGAGGGAGGAGGGAGAGGATATGAGAAAGGGAAATAAGGGAGGGCAAAGACAATACAAGACAAGAACTTTGAAGAATAATAACAGTTCAACGAAGAGTATTGTGCTTGTTTTTTAATCTTTATTTTCAGTTTTGGAGTTAATGATATGCTCGTGCCCCGGGGCGGCCTGTGGGGGGTCTTCATGTGGTGCTCTGATTTAGTATTCATAATGAAGACTGCTGACAGGTCACTGATCCCTCACTGACCGCCCCCTAGTTTACATAATGAATATTATATGTATGTACTCAAAAAAAAAACTTCTGCAGGCAGGCGCCAGCCATGGCCCCTGCACTGCAGCCTGATTGCATGTGTACTGTGTATATAATTAATATGTTTGAGATTATCCTGATAAGTGCCGATCTGACACTGTCTGTAGGCTACTGTGCACACTCCTGCTGACAGGTTCCCTTTAAACCAAGCTTTAAAAATTTCACTTTTATTTATGAAACTAACAAAATAATTACAATAATCTTAAATTAATGCACTAAATAGGCTGACAATTCCCATTTCTGCAGATCACTTATCAGCATTGCGGCCTAGACTGAGACAAGACGACCATAATCATCACAGGGGTCAGTATTGGGCCACTCTTCTTTTTTTCATATTTATTAATGACCTTGCAAAAAGAATAATTAGAGCAGAATTTCAATGTTTTTAGAGGATACTCATCTTTGCAAGAGTATCAACATAGAGGGGGACAATTTAATGTTACAGAGGAATTAATATAAAGATGGAGGCATGGGCTGAAAATGGCAATTGAAGTTTACTGGGGATAAATGTAAGGTTATGCACAATTCTGTACTAAATGGTAAAAAAGTAACTGAAAAAGACTTGTTTATATGGCTGCCTCCTCTATACAGACAATACAGGAGGGAAGTGTGTGCTCCAATATGGCCTCCTCTATACAGACAATACAGGAGGGAAGTGTGTGCTCCAATATGGCCTCCTCTATACAGAGAATACAGGAGGGAAGTGTGTGCTCCAATATGGCCTCCTCTATACAGACAATACAGGAGGGAAGTGTGTGCTCCAATATGGCCTCCTCTATACAGACAATACAGGAGGGAAGTGTGTGCTCCAATATGGCCGCCTCTATACAGACAATACAGGAGGGAAGTGTGTGCTCCAATATGGCCTCCTCTATACAGACAATACAGGAGGGAAGTGTGTGCTCCAATATGGCCTCCTCTATACAGACAATACAGGAGGGAAGTGTGTGCTCCAATATGGCCGCCTCTATACAGACAATACAGGAGGGAAGTGTGTGCTCCAATATGGCCTCCTCTATACAGACAATACAGGAGGGAAGTGTGTGCTCCAATATGGCCGCCTCTATACAGACTATACTGGAGGGAAGTGTGTGCTCCAATATGGCCACCTCTATACAGACAATACAGGAGAGAAGTGTGTGCTCCAATATGGCCTCCTCTATACAGACAATACAGGAAGTGTGTGCTCCAATATGGCCTCCTCTATACAGACAATACAGGAGAGAAGTGTGTGCTCCAATATGGCCGCCTCTATACAGACAATACAGGAGGGAAGTGTGTGCTCCAATATGGCCTCCTCTATACAGACAATACAGGAGGGAAGTGTGTGCTCCAATATGGCCGCCTCTATACAGACAATACAGGAGGGAAGTGTGTGCTCCAATATGGCCTCCTCTATACAGACAATACAGGAGAGAAGTGTGTGCTCCAATATGGCCGCCTCTATACAGACAATACAGGAAGTGTGTGTTCCAATATGGCCTCCTCTATACAGACAATACAGGAAGTGTGTGTTCCAATATGGCCTCCTCTATACAGACTATACTGGAGGGAAGTGTGTGCTCCAATATGGCCGCCTCTATACAGACAATACAGGAAGTGTGTGTTCCAATATGGCCTCCTCTATACAGACAATACAGGAGAGAAGTGTGTGCTCCAATATGGCCTCCTCTATACATATAATACAGGAGGGAAGGGTGTGCTCCAATATGGCCGCCTCTATACAGACTATACTGGAGGGAAGTGTGTGCTCCAATATGGCCACCTCTATACAGACAATACAGGAGAGAAGTGTGTGCTCCAATATGGCCTCCTCTATACAGACAATACAGGAAGTGTGTGCTCCAATATGGCCTCCTCTATACAGACAATACAGGAGGGAAGTGTGTGCTCCAATATGGCCTCCTCTATACAGACTATACAGGAGGGAAGTGTGTGCTCCAATATGGCCTCCTCTATACAGACTATACAGGAGGGAAGTGTGTGCTCCAATATGGCCTCCTCTATACTGACAATACAGGAGGGAAGTGTGTGCTCCAATATGGCCTCCTCTATACAGACAATACAGGAGGGAAGTGTGTGCTCCAATATGGCCGCCTCTATACAGACAGTACAGGAGAGAAGTGTGTGCTCCAATATGGCCTCCTCTATACAGACAATACAGGAGGGAAGTGTGCGCTCCAATATGGCCTCCTCTATACAGACAATACAGGAGGGAAGTGTGTGCTCCAATATGGCCTCCTCTATACAGACTATACAGGAGGGAAGTGTGTGCTCCAATATGGCCTCCTCTATATAGACAATAGAGGAAGTGTGTGCTCCAATATGGCCTCCTCTATATAGATAATACAGGAGGGAAGTGTGTGCTCCAATATGGCCTCCTCTATATAGATAATACAGGAGGGAAGTGTGTGCTCCAATATGGCCTCCTCTATATAGATAATACAGGAGGGAAGTGTATGCTCCAATATGGCCTCCTCTATACAAACAATACAGGAGGGAAGTGTGTGCTCCAATATGGCCTCCTCTATACAGACTATACAGGTGGGAAGTGTGTGCTCCAATATGGCCGCCTCTATACAGACAATACAGGATGGAAGTGTGTGCTCCAATATGGCCTCCTCTATATAGACAATAGAGGAAGTGTGTGCTCCAATATGGCTTCCTCTATACAGACAATACAGGAGGGAAGTGTGTGCTCCAATATGGCCTCTTCTATACAGACAATACAGGAGGGAAGTGTGTGCTCCAATATGGCCTCCTCTATACAGACAATACAGGAGGGAAGTGTGTGCTCCAATATGGCCTCCTCTATACAGACAATACAGGAGAGAAGTGTGTGCTCCAATATGGCCTCCTCTATACAGACAATACAGGGGGGAAGTGTGTGCTCCAATATGGCCTCCTCTATACAGACAATACAGGAGGGAAGTGTGTGCTCCAATATGGCCTCCTCTATACAGACAATACAGGGGGGAAGTGTGTGCTCCAATATGGCCTCCTCTATACAGACAATACAGGAGGGAAGTGTGTGCTCCAATATGGCCTCCTCTATACAGACAATACAGGAGAGAAGTGTGTGCTCCAATATGGCCTCCTCTATACAGACAATACAGGAGGGAAGTGTGTGCTCCAATATGGCCTCCTCTATACAGACAATACAGGAGGGAAGTGTGTGCTCCAATATGGCCTCCTCTATATAGACAATAGAGGAAGTGTGTGCTCCAATATGGCCTCCTCTATACAGACAATACAGGAGGGAAGTGTGTGCTCCAATATGGCCTCCTCTATACAGACTATACAGGAGGGAAGTGTGTGCTCCAATATGGCCTCCTCTATACAGACAATACAGGAGGGAAGTGTGTGCTCCAATATGGCCTCCTCTATACAGACAATACAGGAGGGAAGTGTGTGCTCCAATATGGCAGACTCTATACAGACAATACAGGAGGGAAGTGTGTGCTCCAATATGGCCTCCTCTATACAGACAATACAGGAGGGAAGTGTGTGCTCCAATATGGCCTCCTCTATACAGACAATACAGGAGGGAAGTGTGTGCTCCAATATGGCCTCCTCTATACAGACAATACAGGAGGGAAGTGTGTGCTCCAATATGGCCGCTTCTATACAGACAATACAGGAGGGAAGTGTGTGCTCCAATATGGCCTCCTCTATACAGACTATACAGGAGGGAAGTGTGTGCTCCAATATGGCCTCCTCTATACAGACTATACAGGAGGGAAGTGTGTGCTCCAATATGGCCTCCTCTATACAGACTATACAGGAGGGAAGTGTGTGCTCCAATATGGCCTCCTCTATACTGACAATACAGGAGGGAAGTGTGTGCTCCAATATGGCCTCCTCTATACAGACAATACAGGAGAGAAGTGTGTGCTCCAATATGGCCTCCTCTATACAGACAATACAGGAGGGAAGTGTGTGCTCCAATATGGCCGCCTCTATACAGACAATACAGGAGGGAAGTGTGTGCTCCAATATGGCCGCTTCTATACAGACAATACAGGAGGGAAGTGTGTGCTCCAATATGGCCTCCTCTATACAGACTATACAGGAGGGAAGTGTGTGCTCCAATATGGCCTCCTCTATATAGACAATAGAGGAAGTGTGTGCTCCAATATGGCCTCCTCTATATAGACAATACAGGAGGGAAGTGTGTGCTCCAATATGGCCTCCTCTATATAGATAATACAGGAGGGAAGTGTGTGCTCCAATATGGCCTCCTCTATATAGATAATACAGGAGGGAAGTGTGTGCTCCAATATGGCCTCCTCTATACAGACTATACAGGAGGGAAGTGTGTGCTCCAATATGGCCTCCTCTATATAGATAATACAGGAGGGAAGTGTGTGCTCCAATATGGCCTCCTCTATATAGATAATACAGGAGGGAAGTGTGTGCTCCAATATGGCCTCCTCTATACAGACTATACAGGAGGGAAGTGTGTGCTCCAATATGGCCGCCTCTATACATACAATACAGGATGGAAGTGTGTGCTCCAATATGGCCTCCTCTATATAGACAATAGAGGAAGTGTGTGCTCCAATATGGCTTCCTCTATACAGACAATACAGGAGGGAAGTGTGTGCTCCAATATGGCCTCTTCTATACAGACAATACAGGAGGGAAGTGTGTGCTCCAATATGGCCTCCTCTATACAGACAATACAGGAGGGAAGTGTGTGCTCCAATATGGCCTCTATACAGACAATACAGGAGGAAAGTGTGTGCTCCAATATGGCCTCCTCTATACAGACAATACAGGAGGGAAGTGTGTGCTCCAATATGGCCTCTATACAGACAATACAGGAGGAAAGTGTGTGCTCCAATGTGGCCCCCTCTATACAGACAATACAGGAGAGAAGTGTGTGCTCCAATATGGCCACCTCTATACAGACAATACAGGAAGTGTGTGCTACAATATGGCCTCCTCTATACAGACAATACAGGAAGGAAGTGTGTGCTCCAATATGGCCTCCTCTATACAGACAATACAGGGGGAAGTGTGTGCTCCAATATGGCCTCCTCTATACAGACAATACAGGAGGGAAGTGTGTGCTCCAATATGGCCTCCTCTATACAGACAATACAGGAGGGAAGTGTGTGCTCCAATATGGCCTCCTCTATACAGACAATACAGGAAGTGTGTGCTCCAATATGGCCGACTCTATACAGACAATACAGGAGGGAAGTGTGTGCTCCAATATGGCCTCCTCTATACAGACAATACAGGAGGGAAGTGTGTGCTCCAATATGGCCGCCTCTATACAGACAATACAGGAGGGAAGTGTGTGCTCCAATATGGCCTCCTCTATACAGACAATACAGGAGGGAAGTGTGTGCTCCAATATGGCCGCCTCTATACAGACTATACTGGAGGGAAGTGTGTGCTCCAATATGGCCACCTCTATACAGACAATACAGGAGAGAAGTGTGTGCTCCAATATGGCCTCCTCTATACAGACAATACAGGAAGTGTGTGCTCCAATATGGCCTCCTCTATACAGACAATACAGGAGAGAAGTGTGTGCTCCAATATGGCCGCCTCTATACAGACAATACAGGAGGGAAGTGTGTGCTCCAATATGGCCTCCTCTATACAGACAATACAGGAGGGAAGTGTGTGCTCCAATATGGCCGCCTCTATACAGACAATACAGGAGGGAAGTGTGTGCTCCAATATGGCCTCCTCTATACAGACAATACAGGAGAGAAGTGTGTGCTCCAATATGGCCGCCTCTATACAGACAATACAGGAAGTGTGTGTTCCAATATGGCCTCCTCTATACAGACAATACAGGAAGTGTGTGTTCCAATATGGCCTCCTCTATACAGACTATACTGGAGGGAAGTGTGTGCTCCAATATGGCCGCCTCTATACAGACAATACAGGAAGTGTGTGTTCCAATATGGCCTCCTCTATACAGACAATACAGGAGAGAAGTGTGTGCTCCAATATGGCCTCCTCTATACAGATAATACAGGAGGGAAGGGTGTGCTCCAATATGGCCGCCTCTATACAGACTATACTGGAGGGAAGTGTGTGCTCCAATATGGCCACCTCTATACAGACAATACAGGAGAGAAGTGTGTGCTCCAATATGGCCTCCTCTATACAGACAATACAGGAAGTGTGTGCTCCAATATGGCCTCCTCTATACAGACAATACAGGAGGGAAGTGTGTGCTCCAATATGGCCTCCTCTATACAGACTATACAGGAGGGAAGTGTGTGCTCCAATATGGCCTCCTCTATACAGACTATACAGGAGGGAAGTGTGTGCTCCAATATGGCCTCCTCTATACTGACAATACAGGAGGGAAGTGTGTGCTCCAATATGGCCTCCTCTATACAGACAATACAGGAGGGAAGTGTGTGCTCCAATATGGCCGCCTCTATACAGACAGTACAGGAGAGAAGTGTGTGCTCCAATATGGCCTCCTCTATACAGACAATACAGGAGGGAAGTGTGCGCTCCAATATGGCCTCCTCTATACAGACTATACAGGAGGGAAGTGTGCGCTCCAATATGGCCTCCTCTATACAGACAATACAGGAGGGAAGTGTGTGCTCCAATATGGCCTCCTCTATACAGACTATACAGGAGGGAAGTGTGTGCTCCAATATGGCCTCCTCTATATAGACAATAGAGGAAGTGTGTGCTCCAATATGGCCTCCTCTATATAGATAATACAGGAGGGAAGTGTGTGCTCCAATATGGCCTCCTCTATATAGATAATACAGGAGGGAAGTGTGTGCTCCAATATGGCCTCCTCTATATAGATAATACAGGAGGGAAGTGTATGCTCCAATATGGCCTCCTCTATACAGACAATACAGGAGGGAAGTGTATGCTCCAATATGGCCTCCTCTATACAAACAATACAGGAGGGAAGTGTGTGCTCCAATATGGCCTCCTCTATACAGACTATACAGGTGGGAAGTGTGTGCTCCAATATGGCCGCCTCTATACAGACAATACAGGATGGAAGTGTGTGCTCCAATATGGCCTCCTCTATATAGACAATAGAGGAAGTGTGTGCTCCAATATGGCTTCCTCTATACAGACAATACAGGAGGGAAGTGTGTGCTCCAATATGGCCTCTTCTATACAGACAATACAGGAGGGAAGTGTGTGCTCCAATATGGCCTCCTCTATACAGACAATACAGGAGGGAAGTGTGTGCTCCAATATGGCCTCCTCTATACAGACAATACAGGAGAGAAGTGTGTGCTCCAATATGGCCTCCTCTATACAGACAATACAGGGGGGAAGTGTGTGCTCCAATATGGCCTCCTCTATACAGACAATACAGGAGGGAAGTGTGTGCTCCAATATGGCCTCCTCTATACAGACAATACAGGGGGGAAGTGTGTGCTCCAATATGGCCTCCTCTATACAGACAATACAGGAGGGAAGTGTGTGCTCCAATATGGCCTCCTCTATACAGACAATACAGGAGAGAAGTGTGTGCTCCAATATGGCCTCCTCTATACAGACAATACAGGAGGGAAGTGTGTGCTCCAATATGGCCTCCTCTATACAGACAATACAGGAGGGAAGTGTGTGCTCCAATATGGCCTCCTCTATACAGACAATACAGGAGGGAAGTGTGTGCTCCAATATGGCCTCCTCTATATAGACAATAGAGGAAGTGTGTGCTCCAATATGGCCTCCTCTATACAGACAATACAGGAGGGAAGTGTGTGCTCCAATATGGCCTCCTCTATACAGACTATACAGGAGGGAAGTGTGTGCTCCAATATGGCCTCCTCTATACAGACAATACAGGAGGGAAGTGTGTGCTCCAATATGGCCTCCTCTATACAGACAATACAGGAGGGAAGTGTGTGCTCCAATATGGCAGACTCTATACAGACAATACAGGAGGGAAGTGTGTGCTCCAATATGGCCTCCTCTATACAGACAATACAGGAGGGAAGTGTGTGCTCCAATATGGCCTCCTCTATACAGACAATACAGGAGGGAAGTGTGTGCTCCAATATGGCCTCCTCTATACAGACAATACAGGAGGGAAGTGTGTGCTCCAATATGGCCTCCTCTATATAGACAATAGAGGAAGTGTGTGCTCCAATATGGCCTCCTCTATACAGACAATACAGGAGGGAAGTGTGTGCTCCAATATGGCCTCCTCTATACAGACAATACAGGAGGGAAGTGTGTGCTCCAATATGGCCGCTTCTATACAGACAATACAGGAGGGAAGTGTGTGCTCCAATATGGCCTCCTCTATACAGACTATACAGGAGGGAAGTGTGTGCTCCAATATGGCCTCCTCTATATAGACTATACAGGAGGGAAGTGTGTGCTCCAATATGGCCTCCTCTATACAGACTATACAGGAGGGAAGTGTGTGCTCCAATATGGCCTCCTCTATACTGACAATACAGGAGGGAAGTGTGTGCTCCAATATGGCCTCCTCTATACAGACAATACAGGAGAGAAGTGTGTGCTCCAATATGGCCTCCTCTATACAGACAATACAGGAGGGAAGTGTGTGCTCCAATATGGCCGCCTCTATACAGACAATACAGGAGGGAAGTGTGTGCTCCAATATGGCCGCTTCTATACAGACAATACAGGAGGGAAGTGTGTGCTCCAATATGGCCTCCTCTATACAGACTATACAGGAGGGAAGTGTGTGCTCCAATATGGCCTCCTCTATATAGACAATAGAGGAAGTGTGTGCTCCAATATGGCCTCCTCTATATAGACAATACAGGAGGGAAGTGTGTGCTCCAATATGGCCTCCTCTATATAGATAATACAGGAGGGAAGTGTGTGCTCCAATATGGCCTCCTCTATATAGATAATACAGGAGGGAAGTGTGTGCTCCAATATGGCCTCCTCTATACAAACAATACAGGAGGGAAGTGTGTGCTCCAATATGGCCTCCTCTATACAGACTATACAGGAGGGAAGTGTGTGCTCCAATATGGCCGCCTCTATACATACAATACAGGATGGAAGTGTGTGCTCCAATATGGCCTCCTCTATATAGACAATAGAGGAAGTGTGTGCTCCAATATGGCTTCCTCTATACAGACAATACAGGAGGGAAGTGTGTGCTCCAATATGGCCTCTTCTATACAGACAATACAGGAGGGAAGTGTGTGCTCCAATATGGCCTCCTCTATATAGACTATACAGGAGGGAAGTGTGTGCTCCAATATGGCCTCCTCTATACAGACTATACAGGAGGGAAGTGTGTGCTCCAATATGGCCTCCTCTATACTGACAATACAGGAGGGAAGTGTGTGCTCCAATATGGCCTCCTCTATACAGACAATACAGGAGAGAAGTGTGTGCTCCAATATGGCCTCCTCTATACAGACAATACAGGAGGGAAGTGTGTGCTCCAATATGGCCGCCTCTATACAGACAATACAGGAGGGAAGTGTGTGCTCCAATATGGCCGCTTCTATACAGACAATACAGGAGGGAAGTGTGTGCTCCAATATGGCCTCCTCTATACAGACTATACAGGAGGGAAGTGTGTGCTCCAATATGGCCTCCTCTATATAGACAATAGAGGAAGTGTGTGCTCCAATATGGCCTCCTCTATATAGACAATACAGGAGGGAAGTGTGTGCTCCAATATGGCCTCCTCTATATAGATAATACAGGAGGGAAGTGTGTGCTCCAATATGGCCTCCTCTATATAGATAATACAGGAGGGAAGTGTGTGCTCCAATATGGCCTCCTCTATACAAACAATACAGGAGGGAAGTGTGTGCTCCAATATGGCCTCCTCTATACAGACTATACAGGAGGGAAGTGTGTGCTCCAATATGGCCGCCTCTATACATACAATACAGGATGGAAGTGTGTGCTCCAATATGGCCTCCTCTATATAGACAATAGAGGAAGTGTGTGCTCCAATATGGCTTCCTCTATACAGACAATACAGGAGGGAAGTGTGTGCTCCAATATGGCCTCTTCTATACAGACAATACAGGAGGGAAGTGTGTGCTCCAATATGGCCTCCTCTATACAGACAATACAGGAGGGAAGTGTGTGCTCCAATATGGCCTCTATACAGACAATACAGGAGGAAAGTGTGTGCTCCAATATGGCCTCCTCTATACAGACAATACAGGAGGGAAGTGTGTGCTCCAATATGGCCTCTATACAGACAATACAGGAGGAAAGTGTGTGCTCCAATGTGGCCCCCTCTATACAGACAATACAGGAGAGAAGTGTGTGCTCCAATATGGCCACCTCTATACAGACAATACAGGAAGTGTGTGCTACAATATGGCCTCCTCTATACAGACAATACAGGAAGGAAGTGTGTGCTCCAATATGGCCTCCCCTATACAGACAATACAGGGGGAAGTGTGTGCTCCAATATGGCCTCCTCTATACAGACAATACAGGAGGGAAGTGTGTGCTCCAATATGGCCTCCTCTATACAGACAATACAGGAGGGAAGTGTGTGCTCCAATATGGCCTCCTCTATACAGACAATACAGGAAGTGTGTGCTCCAATATGGCCGACTCTATACAGACAATACAGGAGGGAAGTGTGTGCTCCAATATGGCCACCTCTATACAGACAATACAGGAGAGAAGTGTGTGCTCCAATATGGCCTCCTCTATACAGACAATACAGGAGGGAAGTGTGTGCTCCAATATGGCCTCCTCTATACAGACAATACAGGAGGGAAGTGTGTGCTCCAATATGGCCTCCTCTATATAGACAATAGAGGAAGTGTGTGCTCCAATATGGCCTCCTCTATATAGACAATAGAGGAAGTGTGTGCTCCAATATGGCCTCCTCTATACAGACAATACAGGAGGGAAGTGTGTGCTCCAATATGGCCTCCTCTATACAGACTATACAGGAGGGAAGTGTGTGCTCCAATATGGCCTCCTCTATACAGACAATACAGGAGGGAAGTGTGTGCTCCAATATGGCCTCCTCTATACAGACAATACAGGAGGGAAGTGTGTGCTCCAATATGGCCTCCTCTATACAGACAATACAGGAGGGAAGTGTGTGCTCCAATATGGCCTCCTCTATACAGACAATACAGGAGGGAAGTGTGTGCTCCAATATGGCCTCCTCCATACAGACAATACAGGAGGGAGGTGTGTGCTCCAATATGGCCTCCTCTATACAGACAATACAGGAGGGAAGTGTGTGCTCCAATATGGCCTCCTCTATACAGACAATACAGGAGGGAAGTGTGTGCTCCAATATGGCCCCCTCTATACAGACAATACAGGAGAGCAGTGTGTGCTCCAATATGGCCTCCTCTATACAGACAATACAGGAGGGAAGTGTGTGCTCCAATATGGCCGCCTCTATACAGACAATACAGGAGGGAAGTGTGTGCTCCAATATGGCTGCCTCTATACAGACAATACAGGAGGGAAGTGTGTGGTCCAATATGGCCTCCTCTATACAGACAATACAGGAAGTGTGTGCTCCAATATGGCCTCTTCTATACAGACAATACAGGAGGGAAGTGTGTGCTCCAATATGGCCACCTCTATACAGACAATACAGGAAGGAAGTGTGTGCTCCAATATGGCCTCCTCTATACAGACAATACAGGAGGGAAGTGTGTGCTCCAATATGGCCGCCTCTATACAGACAATACAGGAAGTGTGTGCTCCAATATGGCCTCTTCTATACAGACAATACAGGAGGGAAGTGTGTGCTCCAATATGGCCACCTCTATACAGACAATACAGGAAGGAAGTGTGTGCTCCAATATGGCCTCCTCTATACAGACAATACAGGAGGGAAGTGTGTGCTCCAATATGGCCTCCTCTATAGACAATACAGGAAGTAAGTGTGTGCTCGAATATGCCCTCCTCTATACAGACAATACAGGAAGGAAGTGTGTGCTCCAATACGGCCTCCTCTATACTGACAATACAGGAAGTGTGTGTTCCAATATGGCCTCCTCTATACAAACAATACAGGAGGGAAGTGTCTGCTCCAATATGGCCTCCTCTATACAGACAATACAGGAGGGAAATGTGTGCTCCAATATGGCCCCCTCTATACAGACAATACAGGAAGTGTGTGCTCCAATATGGCCTCCTCTATACAGACAATACAGGAAGTGTGTGCTCCAATATGGCCTCCTCTATACAGACAATACAGGAGGGAAGTGTGTGATCCAATATGGCCTCCTCTATACAGACAATACAGGAAGTGTGTGCTCCAATATGGCATCCTCTATACAGACAATACAGGAAGTGTGCGCTCCAATATGGCCTCCTCTATACAGACAATACAGGAGGGAAGTGTGTGCTCCAATATGGCCTCCTCTATACAGACAATACAGGAAGTGTGTGCTCCAATATGGCCTCCTCTATACAGACAATACAGGAGGGAAGTGTGTGCTCCAATATGGCCTCCTCTATACAGACAATACAGGGGGGAAGTGTGTGCTCCAATATGGCCTCCTCTATACAGACAATACAGGAGGGAAGTATGTGCTCCAATATGGCCTCCTCTATACAGACAATACAGGGGGGAAGTGTGTGCTCCAATATGGCCTCCTCTATACAGACAATACAGGAGGGAAGTGTGTGCTCCAATATGGCCTCCTCTATACAGACAATACAGGGGGGAAGTGTGTGCTCCAATATGGCCTCCTCTATACAGACAATACAGGGGGGAAGTGTGCGCTCCAATATGGCCTCCTCTATACAGACAATACAGGAGGGAAATGTGTGCTCCAATATGGCCTCCTCTATACAGACAATACAGGAGGGAAATGTGTGCTCTAATATGGCCTCCTCTATACAGACAATACAGGAGGGAAGTGTGTGCTCCAATATGGCCTCCTCTATACAGACAATACAGGAGGGAAGTGTGTGTTCCAATATGGCCTCCTCTATACAAACAATACAGGAAGGAAGTGTCTGCTCCAATATGGCCTCCTCTATACAGACAATACAGGAGGGAAATGTGTGCTCCAATATGGCCCCCTCTATACAGACAATACAGGAAGTGTGTGCTCCAATATGGCATCCTCTATACAGACAATACAGGAAGTGTGTGCTCCAATATGGCCTCCTCTATACAGACAATACAGGAGGGAAGTGTGTGATCCAATATGGCCTCCTCTATACAGACAATACAGGAAGTGTGTGCTCCAATATGGCATCCTCTATACAGACAATACAGGAGGGAAGTGTGTGCTCCAATATGGCCTCCTCTATACAGACAATACAGGAAGTGTGTGCTCCAATATGGCCTCCTCTATACAGACAATACAGGAGGGAAGTGTGTGATCCAATATGGCCTCCTCTATACAGACAATACAGGAGGGAAGTGTGTGCTCCAATATGGCCTCCTCTATACAGACAATACAGGGGGGAAGTGTGTGCTCCAATATGGCCTCCTCTATACAGACAATACAGGAAGTGTGTGCTCCAATATGGCCGACTCTATACAGACAATACAGGAGGGAAGTGTGTGCTCCAATATGGCCACCTCTATACAGACAATACAGGAGAGAAGTGTGTGCTCCAATATGGCCTCCTCTATACAGACAATACAGGAGGGAAGTGTGTGCTCCAATATGGCCTCCTCTATACAGACAATACAGGAGGGAAGTGTGTGCTCCAATATGGCCTCCTCTATATAGACAATAGAGGAAGTGTGTGCTCCAATATGGCCTCCTCTATATAGACAATAGAGGAAGTGTGTGCTCCAATATGGCCTCCTCTATACAGACAATACAGGAGGGAAGTGTGTGCTCCAATATGGCCTCCTCTATACAGACTATACAGGAGGGAAGTGTGTGCTCCAATATGGCCTCCTCTATACAGACAATACAGGAGGGAAGTGTGTGCTCCAATATGGCCTCCTCTATACAGACAATACAGGAGGGAAGTGTGTGCTCCAATATGGCCTCCTCTATACAGACAATACAGGAGGGAAGTGTGTGCTCCAATATGGCCTCCTCTATACAGACAATACAGGAGGGAAGTGTGTGCTCCAATATGGCCTCCTCCATACAGACAATACAGGAGGGAGGTGTGTGCTCCAATATGGCCTCCTCTATACAGACAATACAGGAGGGAAGTGTGTGCTCCAATATGGCCTCCTCTATACAGACAATACAGGAGGGAAGTGTGTGCTCCAATATGGCCTCCTCTATACAGACAATACAGGAGGGAAGTGTGTGCTCCAATATGGCCGCCTCTATACAGACAATACAGGAGGGAAGTGTGTGCTCCAATATGGCTGCCTCTATACAGACAATACAGGAGGGAAGTGTGTGGTCCAATATGGCCTCCTCTATATAGACAATACAGGAAGTGTGTGCTCCAATATGGCCTCTTCTATACAGACAATACAGGAGGGAAGTGTGTGCTCCAATATGGCCACCTCTATACAGACAATACAGGAAGGAAGTGTGTGCTCCAATATGGCCTCCTCTATACAGACAATACAGGAAGGAAGTGTGTGCTCCAATATGGCCTCCTCTATACAGACAATACAGGAAGGAAGTGTGTGCTCCAATATGGCCTCCTCTATACAGACAATACAGGAGGGAAGTGTGTGCTCCAATATGGCCTCTTCTATACAGACAATACAGGAGGGAAGTGTGTGCTCCAATATGGCCACCTCTATACAGACAATACAGGAAGGAAGTGTGTGCTCCAATATGGCCTCCTCTATACAGACAATACAGGAGGGAAGTGTGTGCTCCAATATGGCCTCCTCTATAGACAATACAGGAAGTAAGTGTGTGCTCGAATATGCCCTCCTCTATACAGACAATACAGGAAGGAAGTGTGTGCTCCAATACGGCCTCCTCTATACTGACAATACAGGAAGTGTGTGTTCCAATATGGCCTCCTCTATACAAACAATACAGGAGGGAAGTGTCTGCTCCAATATGGCCTCCTCTATACAGACAATACAGGAGGGAAATGTGTGCTCCAATATGGCCCCCTCTATACAGACAATACAGGAAGTGTGTGCTCCAATATGGCCTCCTCTATACAGACAATACAGGAAGTGTGTGCTCCAATATGGCCTCCTCTATACAGACAATACAGGAGGGAAGTGTGTGATCCAATATGGCCTCCTCTATACAGACAATACAGGAAGTGTGCGCTCCAATATGGCCTCCTCTATACAGACAATACAGGAGGGAAGTGTGTGCTCCAATATGGCCTCCTCTATACAGACAATACAGGAAGTGTGTGCTCCAATATGGCCTCCTCTATACAGACAATACAGGAGGTAAGTGTGTGATCCAATATGGCCTCCTCTATACAGACAATACAGGAGGGAAGTGTGTGCTCCAATATGGCCTCCTCTATACAGACAATACAGGGGGGAAGTGTGTGCTCCAATATGGCCTCCTCTATACAGACAATACAGGAGGGAAGTGTGTGCTCCAATATGGCCTCCTCTATACAGACAATACAGGAGGGAAATGTGTGCTCCAATATGGCCTCCTCTATACAGACAATACAGGAGGGAAATGTGTGCTCCAATATGGCCTCCTCTATACAGACAATACAGGAGGGAAGTGTGTGCTCCAATATGGCCTCCTCTATACAGACAATACAGGAGGGAAGTGTGTGTTCCAATATGGCCTCCTCTATACAAACAATACAGGAGGGAAGTGTCTGCTCCAATATGGCCTCCTCTATACAGACAATACAGGAGGGAAATGTGTGCTCCAATATGGCCCCCTCTATACAGACAATACAGGAAGTGTGTGCTCCAATATGGCATCCTCTATACAGACAATACAGGAAGTGTGTGCTCCAATATGGCCTCCTCTATACAGACAATACAGGAGGGAAGTGTGTGATCCAATATGGCCTCCTCTATACAGACAATACAGGAAGTGTGTGCTCCAATATGGCATCCTCTATACAGACAATACAGGAGGGAAGTGTGTGCTCCAATATGGCCTCCTCTATACAGACAATACAGGAAGTGTGTGCTCCAATATGGCCTCCTCTATACAGACAATACAGGAGGGAAGTGTGTGCTCCAATATGGCCTCCTCTATACAGACAATACAGGGGGGAAGTGTGTGCTCCAATATGGCCTCCTCTATACAGACAATACAGGAGGGAAGTATGTGCTCCAATATGGCCTCCTCTATACAGACAATACAGGAAGTGTGTGCTCCAATATGGCCTCCTCTATACAGACAATACAGGAGGGAAACGTGTGCTCCAATATGGCCTCCTCTATACAGACAATACAGGAGGGAAGTGTGTGCTCCAATATGGCCTCCTCTATACAGACAATACAGGGGGGAAGTGTGTGCTCCAATATGGCCTCCTATATACAGACAATACAGGGGAGAAGTGTGTGCTCCAATATGGCCTCCTCTATACAGACAATACAGGAGGGAAGTATGTGCTCCAATATGGCCTCCTCTATACAGACAATACAGGGGGGAAGTGTGCGCTCCAATATGGCCTCCTCTATACAGACAATACAGGAGGGAAATGTGTGCTCCAATATGGCCTCCTCTATACAGACAATACAGGAGGGAAATGTGTGCTCCAATATGGCCTCCTCTATACAGACAATACAGGAGGGAAGTGTGTGCTCCAATATGGCCTCCTCTATACAGACAATACAGGAGGGGAGTGTGTGCTCCAATATGGCCTCCTCTATACAGACAATACAGGATGGAAGTGTATGCTCCAATATGGCCTCCTCTATACAGACAATACAGGAGGGAAGTGTGTGCTCCAATATGGCCTCCTCTATACAGACAATACAGGAAGTGTGTGCTCCAATATGGCATCCTCTATACAGACAATACAGGAAGTGTGTGCTCCAATATGGCCTCCTCTATACAGACAATACAGGAGGGAAGTGTGTGCTCCAATATGGCCGACTCTATACAGACAATACAGGAGGGAAGTGTGTGCTCCAATATGGCCTCCTCTATACAGACAATACAGGAGGGAAGTGTGTGCTCCAATATGGCCGCCTCTATACAGACAATACAGGAGGGAAGTCCAATATGGCCTCCTCTATACAGACAATACAGGAGGGAAGTGTGTGCTCCAATATGGCCTCCTCTATACAGACAATACAGGAGGGAAGTCCAATATGGCCTCCTCTATACAGACAATACAGGAGGGAAGTGTGTGCTCCAATATGGCCCCCTCTATACAGACAGTACAGGAAGTGTGTTCTAAAATATGGCCACCAACAGAAAGATTCAAAATTAGAAATATCTCCAAAAATGAAATTTTTTTATATTACATAGTTTTGCAGGAGATGCCTGCCGCCGTCTTGCCGCTGTCCAGTGATCCTTCCGTTATCCTCTTTAAGTGTTTCTTGTGCTCAGTCGTTAATGTCGTGTCAGCTCACAGCCCATGACGGACCCCAGAGTGAGTGACCCCATGACTGGCGCCGTGGGGCGAGCAGCACAGTTATGTTTTCCTCAGTCGCTACATGACCTTCCCTGAGAGGGTCACAGGTACGTCCCTTGATGCTAACCACCGGCACCAGATATTGGAGTAGTGGCAGTTGCTCTATCAGCTCCGGCCCCCGCCACACACAGACCTGCTAACCCTTTCCTGGTCTTTCCTTTCCAGAGTACAGTGGGTCAAAGGAAATTACAGAATTTACAAGGGATAGTGTTTATAATTAATATACGATATTTAGAGAAGTAACAGACACTAGTGCAGCATTGATGTACTCAAAGCCCGCTCACTCTGGGGTTTCCATGGTAGCAAGTTGTTAACAGACGGTCCCATGACAGAAAATCCATTCACTACCACGGCAACCCCAGAGCAAGCACATTCTACTTTATTTTTTTCCCTTATCTGTGATTTTAAATGGTCTAAAATTTTCTACTTTGGTTATTCAAAATTTTTTTTTAGTACTTTCATGATTCGAGGGGAATCATTTTCAGGTCATTTTTATATTTGTAAGTTTTACTTTTTTTTTAATGGTATCAAGGTGAAAAGTAATGGGAAAAAAACGCCGCTAAAAATGGTAATTAGACTTACCGGTAATTGTATTTCCAGGAATCCATCCTGACAGCACCATGGAGGACGTCCTTCTTATCCATAGTGGGACAGGAAACCACAAGAGTTTAAAAGGACCCTCCCCCTTCCACCCTTCAGTGATTTTCCTAAGTAACACCTCTGGATGGATGCAAAAATTTTATTTGAACACACACAATCATTATACAAATGTTACTTCACATAAGTATCCAGTGTTTTTGTAATAGGAAGGGAACTAATAGTGCTGTCAGGATGGATTCCTGGAAATACAATTACCGGTAAGTCTAATTACCGTTTTCCAGGTCACCACATGACAGCACCATGTCCAAAGTAGATTTTTGGTCCCAGGGTGGGACTACTGCCTGAAGCACCTTCCTGCCAAAGGCTAGCTGAGATGACATTACATCTAGTTTGTAGTGTTTAGAGAAGGTACTGAGACTAGACCAGGATGCCGCCCTGCAGATCTGATCTGCCGAAGCACCCCCTTTCTCTGCTAGCTCTGGATGAACGAGCTTTAAGACTGTCCAGGGGACCCTTTCCCTGTGCCTGATAAGCTAGGCTAATGGTGGACCTAATCCATCTCGCAATGGTAGATTTTGATGCTTTTCTCCATTTATTAGGACCTCTAAAAAGGATTAACAGATTATTAGCCTGTCTCCATGCCCTAGTTGCCTCCAAGTACTTAAGTACGGTCTCACTAACATCCAAGTTATGGTAAAACTTCTCTTTCTGGTTTTTAGGAAGCTGGCAAAATGATGGAAGCACTGCCTCCTGATTTATATTTGAATCTGAGACCTTAGGAAGAAACCCCGGATCAAGTCTTAAGACCAGTCTATCACCAAATACCTGTAAATAGGGGTTTTGAGTGGACAGGGCCTGAAGTTCCCCCAATCTTTTAGCCGACGTGATGGCTACTAGAAAGGCGGTTTTGAGAGAAAGATTAGCAATCTCTATATCTTCTGCTAGATCAAACGGACCTTTGGACAACTCGTGAAGGGCCAAGTTAAGATCCCAAAGGGGGACAGTTTTCCTAATTAAGGGTCTTAACCTTTGAACTGCTCTCGAGAATCGACCTATCCAAGGGTGGGAAGCCAAGGAAGAATCGTAGAATACACTGAGGGTCCAAGTACCCTCAGAGTACTCGGTTTAAGACCTTTCTTAAATCCCTGTTGTAAAAAAATCAAGCATTTTGGGAATGTCAGGATGGTCAACATCAACTGTTGTGTCTCTACAGAAACTGCAGAATTTTTTTCCATGTTTTTAAATAAATTGCGGAAGTTACCGGCTTCCTACTTGCTTGAAGAATGGAGATGACTCCTTCCGAGAGCCCTTTCGCTTTCAGGATCTGGCGTTCAGGATCCAAGCTGCTAATTGGAGGCTCTCTGGGTTTTGATGAAGAACCGGACCCTGGAGGAGTAAGTCTCTTCTTTTTGGAAGGAGAAAGGGTTCTTCTACCGACAACTTTTTCAGTAAGGGGAACCAGCTCCTTTTGGGCCAGTAAGGAACCACTAGAATGATCTGAGCTCTGTCCTCGTATATTTTCCTGAGGATTCTTGGGATCAATGTGAGAGGGGGGGAAAGCATATAACAGACCCCTGCTCCACGACAGAGAGACCGTCTACTCCCACAAGGTTTTCCTGAAGGTTCAGCGAGTAAAAAGTTTTGACCTTCGCGTTTCGTCTTGACCGCGAATAAGTCCACCTCCGGTCCTGATGGAGACTCGTTGCCGCCACCTGTCCCGGACCCTCCTGATGCACCGAGGAGTAGGAGGGACGAAGAAGCTGCCCCATGCGACCCGGAAGTGACATGCGCGTCAGCCGCAACCTGGAAGTGACGCACGCGGTAGCGAGCGCACGGGGCCACCGCGCTCCTGGATCCTACAGACACACCGGACCGCGTTCTCTTCGATGACCTGCGGCACTTCACTCCTCCTGGATCCTCTTGTTAAGGGTGCACCTTACAGAGGCGTCTTCATCATAGGTACATCTGGGGCCTCGTCAAGGGTCAAGAGCCCCCCCCCCCAGGGGGAAGTGACCCTGAAACCAGGAGCAGGCTACACTGGTGCTGCTGAGGGACCCTATTACTCGGGTGTCAGCAAAGCAGAGTCTTGTAGTGGGAAGGAAGAGGCCGAGCACCCCCGATCCTCACCCTCTGCATGGGACGGACGGATCTCTCGTCGTTCCTATCCACAGTGGGACAGGAAAAACACTGAAGGGTGGTAGGGGGAGGGTCCTTTTAAACTCTCGTGGTTTCCTGTCCGACTATGGATAAGAAGGACGTCCTCCATGATCCTGTCAGGTGGTGACCTGGAAATATGGTTTAGATTTTTATAAACAGTATTTATCGTTTTGTAAATTGTGCTTTCACCTGGCTATAATTATTTTTCAGCTTCATTCATCATTCATTGATACATTTTTATTTTATCATCAGGAGTCTGGGTTGAGATAGACTAAAGATAAATGTAACTTAGTGAATATATTTTTAGATACAGAAAAATCTTTTTATACATCTGTTGGGGAGAAGTGGAGTCCAAGGCTTTGCCAAGCCCCAGAAGAAGCCACATTGGCGAAACAGAAGTGTTTTTTTTTTTTGAGGATTTAGATTCTGTTTTTAATGGATCTTTTTTTAAGTACAATAAAAGTACCTATTGGAAACACCTCTGCCATTTGCATAGACATGGAAAACCCAAACGTCCGAATCTGTCCAACAAAAACAAGTCACCACTCTTCTCCCAAGTCGCAGAAAAAAAATGCAAATGCAGCCGGTTACACACACAAAGGTAAACTGCAGAAATAAAATAGCGTCCTGCGCAGACTAAGGACTTTGCTAAAGAGATTCAGCATTCAAGGTGTTGCTGGATTCCCATAACAGGTTATACTTTGTTCTATCTTTCTTCTTCTGGGGATAAAATTATTCAGCTTTGCTTTATCACTCTGGAACTATTATTAAGAGCAAAGTCCAAAAATCCCAACAATTGTGAAGTCCTGTGAAACAAAGTGGTTTATTTTACTAACAAAAATTCATAAAACATCATGTAAATCCCAACTTGCGTTTCACCAGTGCGGCTTCTTCTGGGGCTTGGCTAAGCTATGAACTCCACCTCATATTATTATTATTATACATAAAGAAAAATATTTCTATGTAAAAAAATATTCACTAAATGACATCTATGTTTTTTCTGTCTGAACACAAACATTTCATGATACGTTTTTTTTCTATTTTTTTTCTAAGGTGACAAGCTAAAAAATTATTATAGCTAATTGAAATTTAGCTTGTTTTGAATCAAATCACTTGGGCAAAAAAATAAATAGATAAAAAAAATAACAATTAAATGCATTAAAAAAAATGACAAAAAAAAACGCTTGAAATGAATCAGGCAGGAAAAAAAGTAATTTTTTTATGGCAGTTTAGATGTTTTATTCTGTTTTTATACCATGCGTTTTTATAAACTTGTCATTTTTTCTTGGTTTTATTATGAAAATTTGTTTTTTGTCTGTTTGATTTGGTTCCACGTGAGCCTAATTTCACATGGCTCTAATTATTTAAAATTGTCATCATTCAATGATACGTTTTTATTCTATCATGAGGTGTTTGTGCTGTCAGAGTAAAGATAGAGATAATTTAAGGAATCTATTTCAGATACAGAAAAATCGTTGGTGGACATAGATGGCTGGTATAAATATGAAGTGGAGATCAAATCTAGGTAAGCCTCAGAAGAAGCCGCAATGGCGAAACGCGAGTCGGGTTTACTTGATGTTTTCGAGTCTATTTATTATAGATATTTTATAAGTATTAAAAAAAACACATGGCAGAAGGAACCTAAGTATTTAAGAACTTCATCGTTTTAGGGCGATGATAACACAAAGGTGAATTTTTTATCCCCAGAAGAAGTACGACAGAGGAAACCAAGCTCTTCTGGGAACCCAGTAACACATTAGAATTGGACTCACTGGTTCGGAATCTGAATCTCTCCTGCCGAGTCCTTAGTCTGCACATGTTATCTCGGTTTCCCTATGTCTGACAGCCGCTCTTCTCCATTTTTCAAGACTCCGAACTTTTAATTTTTGTCTTGATGGACCTGATTCAGGGCAAGTTGTTTGCAGGACAGGCTATAGATTATATTGGCACCACTATAGGATATATGACTTATTTTGATCGCTTTTTTTTTTAGCATGATTGTGGCAATTAAAATACGACAATTCTGGCATTTACCGCTCGGATTAATTGATTTTCTATTATTACAGATCGGGCTTTTGCAGACCAAATAGGTTTATAGTTCCAGTGGTCGGAGTGGGACATGGAGATGGGAGTAACCATTTAAATGATAATTGTTGGGAATTGGTGCAACTTAACAGATCGCAAAGTCAAGGTAGCCAAGACCAAGATGAAAGACGGGAATAGAAGATAAAAATCTGTTCACACCTAAAGGTTTTCTGCAGATCCGTGACAAAGCACAGCAATAAGCATGGAAGGGACTGCCATGGGCTCCCCCTCCACATTGGGAAGGGTGAAACGCTGTGTATGAAATCTGCACCGCGGGTCAATCTCAGCTGCCGATTTGCTTTACGGAGCGTGTACGGGACAACAGTCCGGTAATCAGGAGCGGACACACACGGCGTATCCACCACACACTGCAACTACACACGAACACCAGAGCGTGAGCGGTACTTACAGGAATCATCCAATTCGCCAGATCTCCGTATTTCGACACCTGCATGGCGCCCAACATCGTCAAATCCACATGTCCCCTATGTGGGAAACACAGGAGGAAAATTAGAAACTTCGCTCCTTACTGTATACTAAGCGAGGGCAGGCAGCATGGGAACAGACGACTCACCCTCTAATCATGGCAAAGGAGTCGTCACTGCTGAAGTACGCGGCTCCTGGAAGAACAGTCACTGTCTCTTTACCTAAAAGAAAGGGCGGCGTATAGGCCACAGCAATCATACAAGTCATTACCCATCCTGTATCCTACTCCAGAGCTGCACTCACTATTCTGCTGGTGCAGTCACTGTGTACATACATTACATTACTGATCCTGAGTTACCTCCTGTATTATACCCCAGAGCTGCACTCACTATTCTGCTGGTGCAGTCACTGTGTACATACAATACATTACTGATCCTGCGTTACATCCTGTATTATACTCCAGAGCTGCACTCACTATTCTGCTGGTGCAGTCACTGTGTACATACATTACATTACTGATCCTGAGTTACATCTTGTATTATACCCCAGAGCTGCGCTCACTATTCTGCTTGTGCAGTCACTGTGTACATACATTACATTACTGATCCTGAGTTACCTCCTGTATTATACCCCAGAGCTGCACTCACTATTCTGCTGGTGTAGTCACTGTGTACATACATTACATTACTGATCCTGAGTTACATCCTGTATTATACTCCAGAGCTGCACTCACTATTCTGCTGGTGCAGTCACTGTGTACATACATTACATTACTGATCCTGAGTTACATCCTGCATTATACTCCAGAGCTGCACTCACTATTCTGCTGGTGCAGTCACTGTGTACATACATTACATTACTGATCCTGAGTTACATCCTGCATTATACTCCAGAGCTGCACTCACTATTCTGCTGGTGCAGTCACTGTGTACATACATTACATTACTGATCCTGAGTTACATCCTGTATTATACTCCAGAGCTGCGCTCACTATTCTGCTGGTGCAGTCACTGTGTACATACATTACATTACTGATCCTGAGTTACATCCTGTATTATACCCCAGAGCTGCGCTCACTATTCTGCTTGTGCAGTCACTGTGTACATACATTACTGATCCTGAGTTACCTCCTGTATTATACCCCAGAGCTGCACTCACCATTCTGCTGGTGCAGTCACTGTGTACATACATTACATTACTGATCCTGTGTTACATCCTGTATTATACTCCAGAGCTGCACTCACTATTCTGCTGGTGCAGTCACTGTGTACATACATTACATTACTGATCCGGAGTTACATCCTGTATTATACTCCAGAGCTGCACTCAGTATTCTGCTGGTGCAGTCACTGTGTACATACATTACTGATCCTGAGTTACATCCTGTATTATACTCCAGAGCTGCACTCACAATTCTGCTGGTGCAATCACTGTGTACATACATTACATTACTGATCCTGAGTTACATCCTGTATTATACTCCAGAGCTGCACTCACCATTCTGCTGGTGCAGTCACTGTGTACATACATTACATTACTGATCCTGAATTACATCCTGTATTATACTCCAGAGCTGCACTCACTTTAGTAACCTGAATCATCCATACCTGCATTGATAAGATCGGGATCCACTTCATCTTTCGTGGGGTACGGGCCCTGGGAATATATGTGCACATTTAGTGTCCAGTCTGTTAAATTCTAACTTGCAGCTTTGTGGGTACAGCAGAGAGGTAACAAGTTTCCCTGCAATCCATCATGTGGGTTCGGCGACTTTGCCGACATGTACAATAAATAATAACGGTGTGACGCACCAGGCCCAGGACGCCATTTTCACTCTGCAGGTGAACGGTGATGTCCTTCTTGATGAAGTTACTCGCCAGATTCGGAATTCCAATCCCCAGATTTGCTGAAATTTCGGTAGTGAAGGAGGAATCAGTAACAACACAATGACAATATAAATGGCTTCCGATAAATGTGGGCATTCCCCGGAGAGGAGCAATAAGCAGTCCATGCGATGGAGGCACCGGTCCGAGCACTAGGAGGCGGCAATATTACACCGGGTCCGGGTCTGTGCACTAGGAGGCGGCACTATTACACCATGTGTGAGCACTAGGAGGCGGCACTATTACACCGGGTGTGAGCACTAGGAGGCGGCACTATTACACCATGTGTGAGCACTAGGAGGCGGCACTATTACACCGGGTGTGAGCACTAGGAGGCAGCACTATTACACCGGGTCTGTGCACTAGGAGGCGGCACTATTACACCATGTGTGAGCACTAGGAGGCGGCACTATTACACCGGGTGTGAGCACTAGGAGGCGGCACTATTACACCGGGTCTGTGCACTAGGAGGCGGCACTATTACACCATGTGTGAGCACTAGGAGGCAGCACTATTACACCATTACACCATGTGTGAGCACTAGGAGGCGGCACTATTACACCATGTGTGAGCACTAGGAGGCGGCACTATTACACCATGTGTGAGCACTAGGAGGCGGCACTATTACACCATGTGTGAGCACTAGGAGGCGGCACTATTACACCAGGCGTGAGCACTAGGAGGCAGCACTATTACACCGGGTCTGAGCACTAGGAGGCAGCACTATTACACCAGGCGTGAGCACTAGGAGGCAGCACTATTACACCGGGTGTGAGCACTAGGAGGCGGCACTATTACACCGGGTGTGAGCACTAGGAGGCGGCACTATTACACCGGGTGTGAGCACTAGGAGGCGGCACTATTACACCAGGCGTGAGCACTAGGAGGCAGCACTATTACACCGGGTCTGAGCACTAGGAGGCAGCACTATTACACCAGGTGTGAGCACTAGGAGGCAGCACTAGTGTACTAAGAGGCGGCACTATTACACCGGTTGTGAGCACTAGGAGGCGGCACTATTACACCGAGTGTGAGCACTAGGAGGCGGCACTATTACACCGGGTCTGTGCACTAGGAGGCGGCACTATTACACCGGTTGTGAGCACTAGGAGGCAGCACTATTACACTGGGTGTGAGCACTAGGAGGCAGCACTATTACACCGGGTGTGAGCACTAGGAGGCGGCACTATTACACCAGGTGTGAGCACTAGGAGGCGGCACTATTACACCTGTAGTGAGCACTAGGAGGCAGCACTATTACACTGGGTGTGAGCACTAGGAGGCGGCACTATTACACCGGGTGTGAGCACTAGGAGGCGGCACTATTACACCGGGTGTGAGCACTAGGAGGCGCCACTATTACTCCAGGTGTGAGCACTAGGAGGCAGCACTATTACACCTGTAGTGAGCACTAGGAGGCAGCACTATTACACTGGGTGTGAGCACTAGGAGGCAGCACTATTACTCCAGGTGTGAGAACTAGGAGGCGGCACTATTACACCGAGTGTGAGCACTAGGAGGCGGCACTATTACAGCGGGTCTGAGCACTACGAGGCGGCACTATTACACCAGGTGTTGAGCACTAGGAGGCGGCACTATTACACTGGGTGTGAGCACTACGAGGCGGCACTATTACACCAGGTGTTGAGCACTAGGAAGCGGCACTATTTCACCGAGTGTGAGCACTAGGAGGCGGCACTATTACACCGAGTCTGAACACTAGGAGGCGGCACTATTACACCGGGTGTGAGCACTAGGAGGCGGCACTATCGCATCAGGTGTGAGCACTAGGAGGCAGCACCATTACACCTGGAGTGATCACTAGGAGGCAGCACTATTACACAGGGTGTGAGAAATAGGAGGCGGCACTATTGCATCAGGTGTGAGCACTAGGAGGCAGCACCATTACACCTGGAGTGATCACTAGGAGGCAGCACTATTACACAGGGTGTGATCACTAGGAGGCGGCACCATTACACCGGAGGCAGCACTATTACACCAGGTGTGAGAAATAGGAGGCGGCACTATTACACCGGGTGTGAGCACTAGGAGGCGGCACTATTACACCGAGTGTGAGCACTAGGAGGTAGCACTATTACACCGAGTGTGAGCACTAGGAGGTAGCACTATTACACTGAGTGTGAGCACTAGGAGGCGGCACTATTACAGCGGGTCTGAGCACTACGAGGCGGCACTATTACACCAGGTGTTGAGAACTAGGAGGCGGCACTATTACACTGGGTGTGAGCACTAGGAGGCGGCACTATTACACTGGGTGTGAGCACTAGGAGGCGGCACTATTACACCGGGTGTGAGCATTAGGAAGCGGCATTATAACACTGGGTGTGAGCACTAGGAGGCAGCACTATTACATCGGGTGTGAGCACTAGGAGGCAGCACTATTACACCGGGTGTGAGCACTAGGAGGCAGCACTATTACAGCGGGTGTGATCACTAGGAGGCGGCACTATCACGCCTGAAGTGAGCACTAGGAGGCAGCACTATTACACCGGGTGTGAGCACTAGGAGGCAGCACTATTACACAGGGTGTGAGCACTAGGGGGCGGCACTATTACACCGGGTGTGAGCACTAGGAGGCGGCACTATTACACCAGGTCTGAGCACTAGGAGGCAGCACTATCACACCGGGTGTGATCACTAGGAGGCGGCACTATCACACCGGGTCTGAGCACTAGGAGGCGGCACTAGTACACCAGGTGTGAGCACTAGGAGGCGGCACTAGTACACCGAGTGTGAGCACTAGGAGGCGGCACTAGTACACCAGGTGTGAGCACTAGGAGGCGGCACTATTACACCGGGTGTGAGCACTAGGAGGCGGCACTATTACACCGGGTCTGAGCACTAGGAGACAGCACTATTACACTGAGTGTGAGCACTAGGAGGCGGCACTATTACTTTGGTGTGAGTACTAGGAGGCAGCACTATTAGACCGAGTCTGAGCACTAGGAGGTAGCACTATTAGACCGAGTCTGAGCACTAGGAGGCGGCATTATTACACCGAGTGTGAGCACTAGGAGGCGGCACTATTACACCAGGTCTGAGCACTAGGAGGCAGCACTATTACACCGGGTGTGATCACTAGGAGGCGGCACTATCACACCGGGTCTGAGCACTAGGAGGCGGCACTAGTACACCAGGTGTGAGCACTAGGAGGCGGCACTAGTACACCAGGTGTGAGCACTAGGAGGCGGCACTATTACACCGGGTCTGAGCACTAGGAGACAGCACTATTACACCGAGTGTGAGCACTAGGAGGCGGCACTATTACCTTGGGTGTGAGTACTAGGAGGCAGCACTATTACACCAGGTCTGAGCACTAGGAGGCGGCACTATTACACCGGGTCTGAGCAGTAGGAGGCGGCACTATTACACAGAGTGTGAGCACTAGGAGGCGCCACTATTACTTTGGTGTGAGTACTAGGTGGCAGCACTATTAGACCGAGTCTGAGCACTAGGAGGTAGCACTATTAGACCGAGTCTGAGCACTAGGAGGCGGCATTATTACACCGAGTGTGAGCACTAGGAGGCGGCACTATTACACTATGTGTGAGCACTAGGAGACAGCACTATTACACCATGTGTGAGCACTAAGAGACAGCACTATTACACCATGTGTGAGCACTAGGAGGCGGCACTATTACACCGAGTGTGAGCACTAGGAGGCGGCACTATTACAGCGGGTCTGAGCACTACGAGGCGGCACTATTACACCAGGTGTTGAGAACTAGGAGGCGGCACTATTACACTGGGTGTGAGCACTAGGAGGCGGCACTATTACACTGGGTGTGAGCACTAGGAGGCGGCACTATTACACCGAGTCTGAGCACTAGGAGGCGGCACTATTACACCGGGTGTGAGCATTAGGAAGCGGCATTATAACACTGGGTGTGAGCACTAGGAGGCGGCACTATTACACCGAGTCTGAACACTAGGAGGCGGCACTATTACACCGGGTGTGAGCACTAGGAGGCGGCACTATCGCATCAGGTGTGAGCACTAGGAGGCAGCACCATTACACCTGGAGTGATCACTAGGAGGCAGCACTATTACACAGGGTGTGAGAAATAGGAGGCGGCACTATTGCATCAGGTGTGAGCACTAGGAGGCAGCACCATTACACCTGGAGTGATCACTAGGAGGCAGCACTATTACACAGGGTGTGATCACTAGGAGGCGGCACCATTACACCGGAGGCAGCACTATTACACCAGGTGTGAGAAATAGGAGGCGGCACTATTACACCGGGTGTGAGCACTAGGAGGCGGCACTATTACACCGAGTGTGAGCACTAGGAGGTAGCACTATTACACCGAGTGTGAGCACTAGGAGGTAGCACTATTACACTGAGTGTGAGCACTAGGAGGCGGCACTATTACAGCGGGTCTGAGCACTACGAGGCGGCACTATTACACCAGGTGTTGAGAACTAGGAGGCGGCACTATTACACTGGGTGTGAGCACTAGGAGGCGGCACTATTACACTGGGTGTGAGCACTAGGAGGCGGCACTATTACACCGGGTGTGAGCATTAGGAAGCGGCATTATAACACTGGGTGTGAGCACTAGGAGGCAGCACTATTACATCGGGTGTGAGCACTAGGAGGCAGCACTATTACACCGGGTGTGAGCACTAGGAGGCAGCACTATTACAGCGGGTGTGATCACTAGGAGGCGGCACTATCACGCCTGAAGTGAGCACTAGGAGGCAGCACTATTACACCGGGTGTGAGCACTAGGAGGCAGCACTATTACACAGGGTGTGAGCACTAGGGGGCGGCACTATTACACCGGGTGTGAGCACTAGGAGGCGGCACTATTACACCAGGTCTGAGCACTAGGAGGCAGCACTATCACACCGGGTGTGATCACTAGGAGGCGGCACTATCACACCGGGTCTGAGCACTAGGAGGCGGCACTAGTACACCAGGTGTGAGCACTAGGAGGCGGCACTAGTACACCGAGTGTGAGCACTAGGAGGCGGCACTAGTACACCAGGTGTGAGCACTAGGAGGCGGCACTATTACACCGGGTGTGAGCACTAGGAGGCGGCACTATTACACCGGGTCTGAGCACTAGGAGACAGCACTATTACACTGAGTGTGAGCACTAGGAGGCGGCACTATTACTTTGGTGTGAGTACTAGGAGGCAGCACTATTAGACCGAGTCTGAGCACTAGGAGGTAGCACTATTAGACCGAGTCTGAGCACTAGGAGGCGGCATTATTACACCGAGTGTGAGCACTAGGAGGCGGCACTATTACACCAGGTCTGAGCACTAGGAGGCAGCACTATTACACCGGGTGTGATCACTAGGAGGCGGCACTATCACACCGGGTCTGAGCACTAGGAGGCGGCACTAGTACACCAGGTGTGAGCACTAGGAGGCGGCACTAGTACACCAGGTGTGAGCACTAGGAGGCGGCACTATTACACCGGGTCTGAGCACTAGGAGACAGCACTATTACACCGAGTGTGAGCACTAGGAGGCGGCACTATTACCTTGGGTGTGAGTACTAGGAGGCAGCACTATTACACCAGGTCTGAGCACTAGGAGGCGGCACTATTACACCGGGTCTGAGCAGTAGGAGGCGGCACTATTACACAGAGTGTGAGCACTAGGAGGCGCCACTATTACTTTGGTGTGAGTACTAGGTGGCAGCACTATTAGACCGAGTCTGAGCACTAGGAGGTAGCACTATTAGACCGAGTCTGAGCACTAGGAGGCGGCATTATTACACCGAGTGTGAGCACTAGGAGGCGGCACTATTACACTATGTGTGAGCACTAGGAGACAGCACTATTACACCATGTGTGAGCACTAAGAGACAGCACTATTACACCATGTGTGAGCACTAGGAGGCGGCACTATTACACCGAGTGTGAGCACTAGGAGGCGGCACTATTACAGCGGGTCTGAGCACTACGAGGCGGCACTATTACACCAGGTGTTGAGAACTAGGAGGCGGCACTATTACACTGGGTGTGAGCACTAGGAGGCGGCACTATTACACTGGGTGTGAGCACTAGGAGGCGGCACTATTACACCGAGTCTGAGCACTAGGAGGCGGCACTATTACACCGGGTGTGAGCATTAGGAAGCGGCATTATAACACTGGGTGTGAGCACTAGGAGGCGGCACTATTGCATCAGGTGTGAGCACTAGGAGGCGGCACTATTGCATCAGGTGTGAGCACTAGGAGGCAGCACTATTACACCACGTCTGAGCACTAGGAGGCAGCACTATTACACTGGGTGTGAGCACTATGAGGCGGCACTATTCCACAGGGTCTGAGCACTAGGAGGCAGCACTATTCCACAGGGTCTGAGCACTAGGAGGCGGCACTATTCCACAGGGTCTGAGCACTAGGAGGCAGCACTATTACACCGGGTGTGAGCACTAGGAGGCAGCACTATTACACCGGGTGTGATCACTAGGAGGCGGCACTATCACACCTGAAGTGAGCACTAGGAGGCAGCACTATTACACCGGGTGTGAGCACTAGGAGGCAGCACTATTACACCAGGTCGGAGCACTAGGAGGCGGCACTATTACACAGGATGTGAGCACTAGGAGGCGGCACTATTACACCGGGTGTGAGCACTAGGAGGCGGCACTATTACACCAGGTCGGAGCACTAGGAGGCGGCACTATTACACAGGATGTGAGCACTAGGGGGCGGCACTATTACACCGGGTGTGAGCACTAGGAGGCAGCACTATTACACCGGGTGTGAGCACTAGGAGGCAGCACTATTACACCGGGTGTGATCACTAGGAGGCGGCACTATCACACCTGAAGTGAGCACTAGGAGGCAGCACTATTACACCGGGTGTGAGCACTAGGAGGCAGCACTATTACACCAGGTCGGAGCACTAGGAGGCGGCACTATTACACAGGATGTGAGCACTAGGGGGCGGCACTATTACACCGGGTGTGAGCACTAGGAGGCGGCACTATTACACCAGGTCGGAGCACTAGGAGGCAGCACTATTACACCGGGTGTGAGCACTAGGAGGCGGCACTATTACACCGGGTGTGATCACTAGGAGGCGGCACTATCACACCTGGAGTGAGCACTAGGAGGTAGCACTATTACACCGGGTCTGAGCACTAGGAGGCGGCACTAGTACACCAGGTGTGAGCACTAGGAGGCGGCACTAGTACACCGAGTGTGAGCACTAGGAGGCGGCACTATTACACCGGGTGTGAGCACTAGGAGGCGGCACTATTACACCGGGTCTGAGCACTAGGAGACAGCACTATTACACCGAGTGTGAGCACTAGGAGGCGGCACTATTACCTTGGGTGTGAGTACTAGGAGGCAGCACTATTACACCAGGTCTGAGCACTAGGAGGCGGCACTATTACACCGGGTCTGAGCAGTAGGAGGTGGCACTATTACACAGAGTGTGAGCACTAGGAGGCGCCACTATTACTTTGGTGTGAGTACTAGGAGGCAGCACTATTAGACCGAATCTGAGCACTAGGAGGCGGCATTATTACACCGAGTCTGAACACTAGGAGGCAGCACTATTACACTATGTGTGAGCACTAGGAGACAGCACTATTACACCATTTGTGAGCACTAGGAGGCGGCACTATTACACAGGGTGTGAGCACTAGGATGCAGCACTATTACACCAGGTGTGAGCACTAGGAGGCGGCACTATTACACCGGGTGTGAGCACTAGGATGCAGCACTATTACACCAGGTGTGAGCACTAGGAGGCGGCACTATTACACCGAGTGTGAGCACTAGGAGGCGGCACTATTACACAGGGTCTGAGCAGTAGGAGGCGGCACTATTACTCTAAACACTGGTACAATACAGAAGTATTCCAGTGCATTGTATCTGAGATCAAGCAATGACGTGTCCAGCTCCCATTGTGCGACTTAAAGGGATTGTCCACATTTTTCATGAAAGTGAGCAGTCACTCTATGTGACTGCAGACTAATGGATCCACGCAGCGTGCTGTCAGATGTGCGCTTTTAGATGGAGCATCTATGGCGTTGCTCGGCTGGGACTGATGTTAGATCACACCAGCCGTAGGTGCCTGCTGTGTTATACAGCCGGCGTCCGCCATGTACAGAGCGAGCTTGCGCCTAAGCTTGGTCCATACAATTCTTTCCGTCTATATGGATTTCAGTCTACAACGCCTTCCCAGGTTGCTCTATGTCATCATCACGGGAGCCCCATAGCGGGAACCATGGCCTACACATTTGTGGGGTACAGCTTTGGGCTATTCCCAAGGGTCCAACAAAAGGGACTAGCAAAAAAAAAAAATAATAAAAATTAAAAATATAATCTACGGGCATGTACGGGGCTCCTGAGGTTGAGGCACCGGCATGACCCCCCTACATAAAGGATACCATACATCCCATCCTGGAACTCCAGGGCGGCTCGTCTGATGATCCGCTCTCTCACAAGGTCAGACTCCTTCTTCGGTTTCGGCGCGGCGGCGTTTTCGGCTTTCTGTATCGTGAGCCTCTAATGAAGACAGGAAGGCGAAGGCAGGGAAGAGACGCCATTAGCGCTACAACAAGTGGTCAATGCCAGACGAAGTCACGGAGAAGACCAGAAAGAACGGCATTACAAGGAGCAGGCCAGGAAATAATGAGCCGAGCTCCTTCCCGCCATGATCAGAGGAGACCATGACGGTGGCCGGGAACATTGTGTCCGTGGGCCATTATACAGCAGCCACATCACATCATACCTCTATTTTCTTCTGATAGTTGTCGCCCTTAATGATCCGATCCACGTAGATGCTGGCAATGTGGATGTCTTCTGCTGCAAAACTTCCGGTGTCCACGATCTCCTCCACCTGAAAGCATCAAACGTGAGACTGAAAAAAAAAAAAATCACAAGGTGAGGATCCGGTCCGCTAATACGGAAAAAAGCAAAGGAGGCGAGAAAAGGGGCAGTAAACACCCCCAAATCTGCAGCTGGGGCTCCGGTACCTTAACACAGAGCTGCTCAACCTCCGTGTGCTGCCGTACAGCCGCCAATCCGGGGTACGGAGACATTCAGATTACCGGTAAAAAAAAAAAAAGGTTCTGTACTTAGAGGGAAATGTTCACCGACAAAAATCAGTTTTTACAAATATTAGAAAAAAAACTCCAATTAGAAATGTAGTATAGTTCTTCTGATTCGCCATGTGACTTTCCCCATGTAGGGCATTACGGAAGCTTAGGTATCCATGGTTACGACCACTAACAACTCACTTTATGAGTGCTCATAACCATGGATACCCAACTGCACACATTCGACATAGCGAATCAGAAGAACTATACTACATTTCTAATTGGAGGTATTTTCTAAATATTATTATTATTACACCTACTACATATTGGGGTAGGATCTTGGGAGATGGCAATACTCCTTTAGACATAAACATACGTAGCAAATATGGACGCAGGACTTGCAGAAATGGTCTTCAAACTGCTCGAGTGAAAAAAAATTAGAGAGACCACCTTTATAATAATGATGCAGTCATTTGCGTATACAGCTCCGATGCAGATCTATGGGTCTCCATGGTAACAGAGAGAAAAAGATCCTAAGTTTATGTAGGCGTGAAGAAAGGAGTGAACAGCAGTATGTGCAGACTACATGCGGAATGTTTGTAGTCTGTTGCCATGGAGACACATAGATTTATATATATATATTGCGAAGTGGTGCTTAACCGCTGGGAAACCATCAACAAGCGCAACCACAACGGCACGGACACAGACAGCGGCCACCTGTGCCTCGTCTAAAGATCGCGTGTGCAGCGATGTGACCCTGACTATCACACGTGACCGCTGCAGCCAATCACTGGTGTCAGCGGTCACATGGGAGGACAGAATGCGATCGACTGCAGGGAAGTAAACAAAGCGCGACTAAACGTACGGCGCCACGTAACGCCGCACCTGGCACTTACCTCCACCACCGTCACTTTGGCGGCTTTACACATCGGCTGGTTGAAGTTTCTCGCCGTTTTCCTGTTTATTAAAAAAAAAAAAAAAGAGACAACTACGTTACGGCCGGATCATGGCGGATGCAGCAGAGCTCAGTTTGCTGCGCAGGTCCGCGCCGCTTCTACATGGCCGACCCATTCTGTAATGACACAGCAGTGGGGGCATTCACAGGGCGTGCGCCTTCAGGATGGACAGTGGGGGGCGCTCACCAGACAAGCCCTTTATGGAGGTATAATGGCGGCCGGGGGCTGTCATTGGATATACATAGCCCCTGCAGCGGCCACTACTGGAGAAACATGGCATTACACGCCGCCTCTCCTCCCTTTTGGTCTCCTACATTACTAATGCCAGATATCCAGCTCATGGTCGTACCTGAATACGACGTTCCCGGCACGATCCGCTTTCCAGGCTTTCACCAGTGCAAAGTCTCCAGTGATGGAGTTCTCCATAACAAAGTGGCGGCCATTAAATTCCTTCACCTGGGAGAGAAAAGTCTCCTTAAAATGCCGATCCATCTCTGCTGCACAGCCACACGGACTCCATGAGCCGCCCATTTTGGACTGACATTTTTTTGGTGAACTGTACTGGCATCGATCATTTGCCAATGATAAAAAGAACATAAATGTCGCCCCCTCCCCCACCGAACCTCCACTAGCAGATTCTCAGTTATCTCATCATCCAGCCAGCAATGCACAGTGCTACACAAAAGCTTTAGAAAGCAAAAAAGTGTCAAATGTTTAGAAAAACTACAAAAATTATTTTTTTCCCCAAAATACAAGAACCTAAGTGTCTCCATGTCCTTCAATGGAGAGAAATCTGATCAAATGCACAAAGCAAATGTTATCTGCTGCAAGAGCGCCACCTAGTGGAGACGCAGAGCAACATCTCCCGCACCTCTGCCTGAATACGACAGCGAACGACGCACTTCACATTCATGGAAAGCCAAAACGAATATAAACCCTGAAAACACCGATATATTATAAGATGTGAATCCTGTGTTATCTACTGCATATAGAGGTGTTATCAGTCATTATACAGGAGGAGGAGGTGAGCTGTGACATCACCTATTGTGAATGGTGGATCCTGTGTTATCTACTGTATATAGAGGTGTTATCAGTCATTGTACAGGAGGAGGAGGTGAGCTGTGACATCACCTATTGTGAATGGTGGATCCTGTGTTATCTACTGTATATAGAGGTGTTATCAGTCATTGTACAGGAGGGGGTGAGCGGTGACATCATCTATTGTGAATGGTGGATCCTGTGTTATCTGCTGTATATAGAGGTGTTATCAGTCATTGTACAGGAGGAGAAGGTGAGCTGTGACATCACCTATTGTGAATGGTGGATCCTGGGTTATCTACTGTATATAGAGGTGTTATCAGTCATTGTACAGGAGGAGGAGGAGGTGAGCTGTGACATCACCTATTGTGAATGGTGGATCCTGTGTTATCTACTGTATATAGAGGTGTTATCAGTCATTTACAGGAGGAGGAGGTGAGCTGTGACATCACCTATTGTGAATGGTGGATCCTGTGTTATCTACTGTATATAGAGGTGTTATCAGTCATTTACAGGAGGAGGAGGTGAGCTGTGACATCATCTATTGTGAATGGTGGATCCTGTGTTATCTGCTGTATATAGAGGTGTTATCAGTCATTGTACAGGAGGAGGAGGTGAGCTGTGACATCATCTATTGTGAATGGTGGATCCTGTGTTATCTGCTGTATATAGAGGTGTTATCAGTCATTGTACAGGAGGAGGAGGTGAGCTGTGACATCACCTATTGTGAATGGTGGATCCTGGGTTATCTACTGTATATAGAGGTGTTATCAGTCATTGTACAGGAGGAGGAGGTGAGCTGTGACATCACCTATTGTGAATGGTGGATCCTGTGTTATCTACTGTATATAGAGGTGTTATCAGTCATTGTACAGGAGGAGGAGGTGAGCTGTGACATCACCTATTGTGAATGGTGGATCCTGTGTTATCTACTGTATATAGAGGTGTTATCAGTCATTTACAGGAGGAGGAGGTGAGCTGTGACATCACGTATTGTGAATGGTGGATCCTGTGTTATCTACTGTATATAGAGGTGTTATCAGTCATTTACAGGAGGAGGAGGTGAGCTGTGACATCATCTATTGTGAATGGTGGATCCTGTGTTATCTGCTGTATATAGAGGTGTTATCAGTCATTGTACAGGAGGAGGAGGTGAGCTGTGACATCACCTATAGTGAATGGTGGATCCTGTGTTATCTGCTGTATATAGAGGTGTTATCAGTCTCTGTAATCCAGTCTGCGATGATAACCAAACTGCTGAAAAATCTTGTGTGAAGATGAGGAAGTGAGAAATAACACATAGCGGCCATTGTGGATATAGAATGTGATATTGAAAATGTAAAAAAAAGAATATTTTCAAAAAGGCATTAAACATAAAAAACTAGATTTAAAGAATAGGTCCTTTTCTGGTGACACACTCCCAGTAACTATCCGCAGCGTCAGCGAGATCAGGAGAGAAGAACATTTCTGAAGTCGATCATTTTATGGCTCCCGGGAACCTGCACAAATAAAGTAACAACGAGAGACGAGACATAAATCCTCCTCACCTCTTTCGGCTCGCTGGCGATCGCTATGCTGCCATCTTTATTATACTTTATAGGCGCCCCTCCTTCCTGGATTAATGTGCCGTAACCCGTGGCGGTATAAAAGGCTGGAATCCCTGCGCCGCCGGCCCGAACCTTCTCCGCCAGTGTCCCCTGGAGGGGGATTAAGAAAACACAATTTCTCGGTGAAACATTTATTTTTCTGTAACAAGAAAATCTTTTTCCATTAAGTGGAGTTAGAAAGCGGGAAAAGCAGACGACGTGCGCGGCGGGGCGGACAAATCGTGTAAGAGGTCAGCGGGGCGCAGGTGGAGCGTAACGGACGACCAAGTGTGCGGTCAGTAACAGACCTCGATCAAGCAGGGGATGATCAGAATGTTGCGGCCCCATGGTGTAAAAGTCTCCATCCCACAACTTGCCTGTGATGGTTAATGGCCGTGCTGGAGATTTTGCATTGGAGCTCATGAGCTTCACGTTACGCCATAGTGTGACATATATAATACCGTTATTACAGTACTGTGATGGTATTCTTGTGTGTATGTGACTGTGGGGTTGGATTTATGCACTTGGACATTATACCGGGGTACACTGGGCCGTGTCAAAGATCGCTTTTTGCCGCCACATTAATGCATTGCGACCCGTAAGGTACTGCGGCCGCGGCAAGCAAGTCACACAAAAAAAAGTCCACCTGACTCTGTGCAACTTGCTTGTTGCACCACTCTGCAGGTCACAATGTGATCCCATTAACCTGCAATATATTAGTGGCATAAAACGATCTTTGGACGCCCAACAAGCGTCACGGCAAAAGTTACCGCCTAGCCACACTGTTCACTCCGTATGCTCCACCTATAAGAACCAGAGCGAGACGCTAAGGACGGGTCACCTGCGGGACGAGCTCCACTTCCAGCTCCCCTTGGAGATACTGCCTCTCAAACTCCGCGTTCTCGCCCACGTAGGAGGACACCATGCGCTTGATCTGCTTGGTTTTTAGGAGTAAGCCCAGGCCGAAGTCGTCCACTCTGCGAAAACAAGAAAAAGATAATTGTGAGACATTGCAAATTTTGGCCAAACTGCGGTCCCGCGCTCGCCTCCTGATCACTACCCACCATGACGTTCACTGCAGTGCAGCCGGACGCAGAGGAAAAGACCTGCTCCGATTCTGTAACCGTGAAAGTGACGTGATCGCAATATAAAATGGGACGTGAGTGGTCTACAGTGCAGAGACACAGTGCTTGTACGATCATCGAGCAAAGAGGCTAAAGATCACCCGATGAAAAAGCAAAATGCTCAGTCATCAGGTGAAATGATCCATGGTTTCCTTCAAATATCATCGTTCTCTCGGCAGCACATTGTCTTGTGGAAATATGAGCTGCCGAGAACATCGAGAACACTGGCACTAGACAATTTGTTCTGTGCACATATTAAATAACCCTAAGAGGTTATTAAAGGATTGACGACCAGCACATGTGTTGCAGGTCGTTTAATACCACCAGCAGACTGGTGTAAATACAGAATTTTAACAAATTAGGAAAATATGTAAGAACTGATTTGGACTTTGCAAGTAGCACGACATACTCTTATATGTTGAGCCTATATAACGCCTTCCTGGACGCACACCTGTCTTATTAGTAAGACTTTTAGTTTGGTTTTTGCACAGCTACCGCTCTGTGGTCTCCAAGACATCTCCTTACTGCCGGCGGCTTTCAGTACCTGTGCAACCTGCTGTCTGTGGCTTTCAGTACTTTTGCAACCTGTCTGCGGTCTTCAGGATGTATCCTGTCTGCCTGTGGCTTTTAGTACCTCTACTACCTGTCTTCGGTCTCCAGAACGTCTGTCTGCTTGCGGCTTCCAGTACATGTGCTACTTGTTCCCAGTCTCCTAAGACTTCTGCTACCTCTCTGTGGTCTCCAGGACATCTCCTGTCTGACTGTGGCTTCCAGTACCTCTTCTGCTGGTTTCTGGTTTTCTAGAACCTCTCCTCCTTGTCCATGACCTATACTACTTGTTTCTGGTTTTCTAGAACCTCTCCTCCTTATCCATGGCCTCTACTACTTGTTTCTGGCTTCTAGAACCTCACCTCTATGTCCGTGGTTTCCAGAACGTCTTTCGTCTGCCTGTGGCTTTCAGTACCACTGCATTTCACATGTGCTTCAACTGCCTTCTGCATCAATGCTCATGTGCCCGCCAGGACCTCACCTAGTGAGCCCTTAGCACATAGTAGTGAGTGCATGGCCACCATTATTTATAGGGATTCTGTTTAACCCCATGTAAAGTTCCACTGTTCTGAGAGAGTTTTCAAGACATTTTCTTAGCTGCATTTTACAACAGAAGCCATGGACCGCAAACAGCTGACAACACAGCAAAGGGATCTCACTGTGGAAAGTTATCAGTCAGGAGAAAGGTAGCAAAAAATTTCTACGGCATTAAATGGTCACCCTTGAGATGTCATCAAGAAGTGGCTTAAATTTGGCACAACACTGACATTACCTAGAACTGAATATCCCTCAAAAATTCAATGAAAAACACAAGAAGAAAATTGGTCTTGGAGGCTGCCAAGAGGCCTACAGCAACAATAAAGGAGCTGCAGGAATTTCTGGTCAGTCCTGGTTGTGTCCTGCATGTGACAACAATCTACCGTATTTTTCAGATGTCCGGCCTGTGGAGTGCGTTATCATTTCATATGACATTTCTTTAAAAAAAAAAATTCAGGCCCGGCAATTTTTTCCAAAACATTCATTAAGTATGCTAAAATCAAATGGGGAACATGTTATGTCTGACAACACCAATGCTAACTTTTTTAGCCATAATTCCAAAAGGTGCAAAGCCAACACTGTGCATCAACAGAAGATCACCATCCCCACAGTGAGGCATGGTGGAGGCAACATTGTGTCTCAGCAATTGTGTCGTTATAGGGACAGATGGATGTGTTGAACAATGTGTTCCCGCAGATATTGACAGTGGCGTTTAAGTGGTTAACAGCAGCAGGCGGAGCGCTACTCTCCCCATGGCTGTTAGAGGCAAAACCTGGCTGTGTAGCACAGCCATTTTCTGCCGGCTATAAGTAGGCTCAGCCTTTTAGCTCGTGTCCTGCTTACACTGTATGATGTCTGCTGAGAATGGTGATTTTTAAGTTTGCTCAAAAATAATTTTACGTAACGAAGGAGTGTTTTTTTCGTTCATCGGGTGATCACCAGCCATTAAACACTATCAGGTGATCATTCCCTCTGTGTGACGACAAGTGTGCTGTACTAGCAAGAGAGGCCATGAGGGTCGATCAGGTGACAAAGCAAATATGAAAAAGCAGATAAGATAACCCCTATCATCCAAATGATGAGCCATGAATGACAGGACAGGGAGGATCAGATAATCAGCGACAGTCTGCAGCTCCTGGACGGAGGCCAAGAGCAACACGCGGGGTTTACACATGGCAAATATTCTCCATAGATACGAGCGCCGTGCAATGTACAGGGGTGGATTATAGGAATGTCCCTGTGAAAATACAGAAATCTGCGCTGCCAACAACTGAAGCCAATGCGCCAATAGATGCAACATAGAGGTGCATATACCCACAGATCGTCAGAGCGAGCTCACTGGGCGACTCTCGGTTAACTCATTCTGCAGCCAGAAGTAGATTATATATAGTAGTATTATATTTTAGAAATTTCATTCATTTTGCTGTTAAGAGGAAATAAGATTTTTTTTTTTTTAAAGGGAAGCTGTAACAGAAGCCACGTTAGTCGCCTCAGCTTTGCCACAAACAGGCCAGATAATACCGCACTTTAGGAAGTCGCCGCCTGGTAGCTGCACTCATTAAGATAAAGTAACGCTGGCAGCGGATATAATCTGCAGATATGCCAGCCGCTGATAACGAGAGTCACTACTGATATACGAGGTTAGTCCTGGTCAGGCTGTGCGCGGCACAACTACGTAAAGAGTGATATAATGTCACGGGGGTATTGGGTAGAATAAAGCTGATTACCCGGGCCCCTGCGATATCCCTCAGACTAGGGAAAACCCTGTCTGTCCCTCTCCCAGAATTTACACTGATGGTGTGCTTGTCTGGGCCGCCAGGCCTGACCCTGACTCCTGTTTCAGCCCTATGCTGAAACCTCCACCCGACACCCAGTGAAGAGACCACACACCAACCCCTACAGAAAGCACAGACAGGGAAAACTAAAAACGCACCACGCCGCAGACACACAGGAAAACACGAAAATGTGCACAGGGCAAAAATAAACACAAATATAGGAAGGAGAAATATGACAAAGGATAATACACCACCAGATACGATACTTCTACTCCTAGACCACCACTCCAGACCGAAATCACCAGGCACAAGACACAAGCTATAATCGGCGACGCCCAAAGTCCAGAATGACTATTTAAAGGCCACAGGCGTGACCCAGCCTCCAACCAGATTACCAGCCAGATTAACTCTGGATAACCTGGATAAAATCTAGCCGGCGCCACTGAGCGTATAGTGGACAAATGTGGAATTACCGCTGTCTGTCGGACGCCCTAGTGTGAATAGCGTCCGACATGACATATATACTCAAATGATGGCTGCTGCTCCGGCAACAGGAGAGGCGTGCAGTGGATCCTGGGTAACGCGTTTCGGTTCCGAAAAGCGTTGCAAAAAATTGGAAGTTTTTTTATACTTACCGCCTGGACTAATCTTAGTCAGCGGTAGCACCCGGGATCCACCGCACTTCTCTTTGCTTTACCTATAGGATACAGGTACGGAGTAGACAATTCTTGGCAGGCCCATGTAATCCCCCCTTCCCCCCAATGGGGCAAGTAAACTGCCCCCCACAAGGTCAGGGAAGGATGTAAAGCCGCAGAAGATGTGGTAATCCCACAACACAAGCGAGGTTAAGATTTGGGAATTTTCTGCCTCTAAATAAACTTGAGCTTAAGGCAGATCTATCATCAAGTCAAAACTGGCCGGGTTTTCCTCTTCTTTCATTTTCACAACTCCCCAGGGTAATATTTTGTTGTTGGTTTAATATTTAAACCCACCATACTTTTCCAGGAATATCTGCTTTTCAATTTAGTGGCAATATTTATGATCCTGACAAGAGGGTGTGTCTCACAGGATCCTCTGGGGCGTGTCTTTGGGCTGCCCTGCATAATTACCTTGTTAGCCACACCCCTAGGTAAAAATTGGTCCGAAACAAACAAAAAAAAGCCCATATCTCTGGAACCGTATAATGGATTTAAAGAATACAAAAAAACTAAATATTCGGGGAAGCAGCAGGAATGAAATAAGAAGAAAAAAAAAACTGGGTACTGCCGACCTGGTGAGAGGTCCTATATAAAAAGGTTTGTCCGCTACCGCTCACTTCAGCATTGGGAGAGGAGCGGTGTCAATGACTTTGCGCCTGCACATACCGACCAGGATGGAGCATGATCTGCAGATATCGGGCATCTGTCCTATTCGACTGAATATGCTTTCCATATTCCTGCAATTACCCTCCCCGCAGAAGGCCCTAGGGTCAGGATGTGGTCTACAGTGCCCCCCAAGAAGGCAATTATTTGCAGTCTATTCTGGGGTCTGTAATAGATTATGGGGTCTGCTGTAGAAGAACATAAATGTAAATACCCCATATCAAGGACAAGTTCTATACGGGTGTAAAGATTTCGCATAATTAGTACAGAGGGAAACCTTGACCTCCCCAGCCCGAGCCGCACCCGCAGAAGGCCCTAGGGTCAGGATGTGGTCTACAGCAAATATCTGCAGTCTATTCTGGGGTCTGTACTAGATTATGGGGTCTGCTGTAGAAGCACATAAATGTAAATACCCCATATCAAGGACAAGTTCTATAGGGGTGTAAAGATTTAGCATAATTAGTACAGAGGGAAACCTTGACCTCCTCAGCCCGAGCCGCACCCGCAGAAGGCCCTAGGGTCAGGATGTGGTCTACAGCAATTATTTGCAGTCTATTCTGGGGTCTGTACTAGATTATGGGGTCTGCTGTAGAAGAACATAAATGTAAATACCCCATATCAAGGACAAGTTCTATAGGGGTGTAAAGATTTCGCATAATTAGTACAGAGGGAAACCTTGACCTCCCCAGCCCGAGCCGCACCCTACAGCCCGGTCGCTTCTCATCGGCCCATGCTCCATTTTACCCATGCGCCGTCTTGTCCCTTTTATTGCAGCATCCGCCCTGTCACCTCATTAGGACTTAATATACAGAGCATGGTAGATCATTAACGAGGACACGTTATAGTTCAGCTACTTTGTGTCGGTAGCGTGCTTCATTAGATCGTTGCTGCAAAAGCCGGTGTCATAGACATCTGTGCAGATGAAGCAGAGCCAGGAAGGTCTACGGGCACGGCCCGTCATGACATGGCAATGAAATAGTCACCGACGGGTGTATAATAATCCATGCACGATACCGCGATTCTGTCTCCCAGGGGTTACACAATCCAGACATAAGTCGCAGTATTGCTGCCCGCACTGGGCTCTTTTCCTGACATTCCTGGGCCGATCAGATGACGGTAAACAACGACGACTCTTAGGAAACCAGTAAGAGAAAGTGTTAGGATCGACCACGACATCTATTTATGATGCAAGGAGCTCCAGAGAATTCGATGTAGTAAGAGAAAGACAAAATGGAATAGAGTCGAGGGTTCCGACAACGTAAGGCTCGTTCGTAGTCTGTTACCATGGCGATACTGTAGATACTGAGCTATAGATCACCCCGACTTCTGGGTTCTCCCAGAATCTATTACTTTGTCAAATCTCTTTGGATAGTGATGGGCCAATTTCTTATTCTGGCTTCAGTTCCTCCATAGCTGTGTCTCTCCGCTCGATGTGAAATATGCGCTCCGTCAGCGCTGCTCATGTGACCACTGAAGACTACATTTCCCATAAGCACCTGCTTGTAGCTTTCTAATCCTCCAGCTTCCGATTTTGCGTGTGTTTCACATTTATTCCTCCACTGTGTGTCCTCTCCTTGCACTTTGTTGCCCACAACAACCAATCACAGAGCGGCTTTCGTTTTAACAGAGCCGTTTAAAAAATGAAAGCCGCGCTCCGATTGGTTGCTATGGGTAACGAAGATGGTCTCTTTCTGACAGTGTACAGACAGACTCTACATCCCCTTCTCCATGCGAGTGGCGGTGGTGTATCATCCTCCCGGCCCCTCTCATCAGTTCCTGGATCACTTTGCCACCTGGCTTCCACACTTTCTCTCCTGTGACACCCCCACCCTTATCATGGGTGATTTCAACATCCCCATTGCTCTCCCCTCTCCCCATCTGCTTCTCATCTTTTATCTCTAACCTCCTCTTTCGGCCTCTCGCAGCATACTAACTCTCCAACGCATGAAGATGGAAACTCCCTTGACTTGGTCTTCTCCCGGCTTTGCTCAGTGGATGATTTCACAAACTCCCCTCTCCCACTCTCTGACCACAACCTTCTTTCATTCTCTATCAAGAACTGCCATCCCGCTCAGGTCACCCCCATTTTCCACACTTATAGAAACATACAGGCCATTAACACCCAGAAACTTATGAAGAACTTGCAGTCCTCATTGGCCCCAATCTTCTCCATCTCATGTCCTGATTCTGCTCTGAAGCATTACAATGAAACCCTGCAAAGTGCCCTGGATGAAGCTGCTCCTCCTATACATAAAACAACTCTGCACAGACGGCAACAACCGTGGCACACGCTGCAAACACGTTTACTGCAGCGGTGCTCCAGGTGCGCAGAACGTCTGTGGAGAAAATCTAATCTACCCGAAGACTTCATCCATTATAAGTTCATGCTAAAGACATACAATTCTGCCCTTCACCTCTCCAAACAAACCTACTTCAACACCCTCATCACCTCCCTGTCCAATAACCCTAAACGTCTCTTTGACACGTTCCAGTCCCTACTCAACCCAAGAGAGCAGGCCCCAACCACGGATCTCCGCGCTGACGATCTGGCCAATTACTTCAAAGAAAAAATTGACCACATTCGACAGGAAATCATCTCCCAATCTCTTCATACCATGCACTGTCCTCCCTCCCCCACTGCATCTAGTTCACTCTCTGACTTTGAAGCAGTTACAGAAGAAGAAGTAAGCAAGCTCCTTGCATCCTCTCGCCCGACCACTTGCACCAGTGACCCCATTCTGTCACATCTCCTCCAGTCCCTTTCCCCGGCTGTCACCTCTCACCTAACAAAAACATTCAACCTTTGCCTCACTTCCGGTATTTTTCCCTCCTCATTTAAGCATGCCATCATACATCCATTACTTAAAAAACCATCCCTCGATCAAAACTGTGCCGCTAATTATAAACCTGTCTCTAATCTTCCCTTCATCTCTAAACTCCTCGAACGCCTGGTCCACTCCCGTCTTACCCGCTATCTCTCAGATAACTCTCTTCTCGACCCTCTTCAATCTGGCTTCCGCTCTTTACACTCTACTGAAACTGCCCTCACTAAAGTCTCTAATGACCTACTAACAGCTAAATCTAATGGTCACTACTCCATGCTAATTCTCTTGGATCTCTCTGCAGCATTCGACACTGTGGATCATCAGCTCCTCCTCACTATGCTCCGCTCCATCGGCCTCAAGGACACCGTTCTCTCTTGGTTCTCCTCCTATCTCTCTGACCGATCCTTCACTGTATGTTTTGCTGGTTCCTCCTCCTCTCACCTTCCCCTTACTGTTGGGGTTCCTCAAGGATCAGTCCTAGGCCCCCTCCTCTTCTCGTTGTATACCGCCCCTATTGGACAAACAATCAGTAGATTTGGTTTCCAGTACCATCTCTATGCTGATGAAACCCAATTATACACTTCTTCGCCTTCTGCCTTTTTAGAAAACACCAGTGATTGTCTTACTGCTGTCTCTAACATCATGTCCTCCCTCTATCTGAAACTAAACCTGTCAAAAACTGAACTCCTCGTGTTCTCTCCCTCTACTAACCTACCTTTGCCTGACATTGCCATCTCCGTGTGCGGTTCCACCATTACTCCAAAGCAACATGCCCGCTGCCTTGGGGTCATCCTTGATTCTGACCTTTCATTCACCCCCCACATCCGATCACTGGCTCGCTCTTCTTATCTGCATCTCAAAAATATTTCTAGAATTCGCCCTTTTCTTACTTTCGACTCTGCAAAAACTCTTACTGTTTCACTAAAGGTACCTTCACACATAACGATATTGTTAACGATATCGTTGCTATTTGTGACGTAGCAACGATATCGTTAATGAAATCGTTCTGTGTGACAGCGACCAACGATCAGGCCCCTGCTGGGAGATCGTTGGTCGCTGAACAAAGTCCAGAACTTTATTTCGTCGCTGGACTCCCTGGAGACATCGCTGGATCGGCGTGTGTGACACCGATCCAGCGATGTCTTCACTGGTAACCAGGGTAAACATCGGGTAACTAAGCGCAGGGCCGCGCTTAGTAACCCGATGTTTACCCTGGTTACCATGCTAAAAGTAAAAAAAAACAAACACTAGATACTTACCTACCGCTGTCTGTCCTCCAGCGCTGTGCTCTGCTCTCCTCCTGCACTGTCTGTGAGCCGGAAAGCAGAGCGGTGACGTCACCGCTCTGCTTTCCGGCTCACAGACAGTACAGGAGGAGAGCAGAGAAGCAGAGCGCAGCGCTGGAGGACAGACAGCGGTAGGTAAGTATCTAGTGTTTGTTTTTTTTTACTTTTAGCATGGTAACCAGGGTAAACATCGGGTTACTAAGCGCGGCCCTGCGCTTAGTTACCTGATGTTTACCCTGGTTACCGGCATCGTTGGTCGCTGGAGAGCGGTCTGTGTGACAGCTCTCCAGCGACCAAACAGCGACGCTGCAGCGATCCGAATCGTTGTCGGTATCGCTGCAGCGTCTCTTAGTGTGAAGGGGCCTTTATTCATTCTCGTCTGGACTATTGTAACTCTCTACTAATCGGTCTCCCTCTTACCAAACTCTCCCCGCTCCAATCTGTCCTGAATGCTGCTGCCAGGATCATATTCCTCACCAACCGTTACACCGATGCCTCTACCTTGTGCCAGTCATTACACTGGTTACCCATCCACTCCAGAATCCAGTACAAAACTACTACCCTCATCCACAAAGCACTCCATAGCTCAGCACCACCCTACATCTCCTCTGTGGTCTCAGTCTACCACCCTACCCGTGCCCTCCGCTCCGCTAATGACCTCAGGTTAGCATCCTCAATAATCAGAACCTCCCACTCCCGTCTCCAAGACTTTACACGTGCTGCGCCGATTCTTTGGAATGCACTACCTAGGTTAATGCGATTAATCCCCACAGTTTTAAGCGTACCCTAAAAACTCATTTGTTCAGACTGGCCTACCGCCTCAATGCATTAACCTAACGATCCCTGTGTGGCCTATCTAAAAAAAAAAAAAAAAAAAATTGAATGTTCTCATTCACTTTATGCAGTTAATAGCCCTCTGTGTCTGTACTGTTACATACTTAGGCAGTTAACTGGTTCATGCAGCTTTACATGAACACCCGAGCCTTACACTATGGCCGGTCCGAATAACTAAAGCAATTGTTACCATCCACCTCTCGTGTCTCCCCTTTTCCTCATAGTTTGTAGCTTGCGAGCAGCAGGGCCCTCATTCCTATTGGTATCTATTTTGAACTGTATTTCTGTTATGCTGTAATGTCTATTGTCTGTGCAAGTCCCCTCTATAATTTGTAAAGCGCTGCGGAATATGTTGGCGCTATATAAATAAAAATTATTATTATATTATTAGTGTAGGCCCGGTCGTGTTTATGTTGTATTAGTAGAATTACTCCGTTTGCCACAGCTTTGTTTTATAGTTATGCGCACACGTTTTACATCTCTTAATTGATGTTGTTAAAAAAAAAGTTATCATTTGCTTTTTTCCTCCCTTTTTTGCAAATGTGTAGAGATCGGAGGGTTAATTAGGCACTTTGGAAAGTTTTATACCAGGTTTCGGCTCTCTAGGACGTATGTACTAAATATACTGACCAATCTGCCCCAAAAAAACAGAATACTGAAGCAAACATTAATTAATGGCCAAACGACTGGACCAATCAGCACCAAATTTGCAAAAAATGTGGAATATGAAAAAATAAAAAGATAACTACTGGACCAATTATTGTTTTCCTTTGTAATATGATTTTTTGTGTGAATATGTCGAGGACCGTAGGTGTTAAAGAGCAGAAACCTGTTGTAAAACCTTTCGAAAGAACCCGATTTGGCCACAAATTAATATTTGCTTTTGTGTTTAATTTTTGGGGCGAACATCTTGAGAACGTTTTTGTGTTGTATTGTAACGCTTCAATAAAACACCAGAGACCCGGCCCCCCCAGACTTCTTATAAACACATGGTGGGGGGCGGATGATGGACGCTTACCCCGCATTGTTGCTCACGGCCGTTATTCGCTTCACACCTGTTTTAAGGAGGCCGTCAATAAGTTTCTCTGGGATTCCACACAAGCCGAAACCTGGGGAGGACAAAAAACGATCAACTAGAAGTCCTCAAACTTTGTCAGAGTCCCTTAAAGGGGCAGAGGGAGCTCAGATTTTCTCTGGTGCCCATGCAGATGCATAGTGTCTCCGTGGTAACAGACTACAAACTACCGCTGTGTAGTCTGATCATGAAGTCATACTCCCTTCTATGCGACTCTACTTCTTGCTAATGTATTAACTGAATATAAGGAAATGGTAGGAGAAGGACACAATGGAGTAGAACTGCGGGATCCGACTACACAGGCGTTTTGTAGTCTGTTACCACGGTGACACAAAAATACTTTACATCCAGTACCAGGTTACTATTCCTGAGCCAGATGGGACCCCATTCCAGCAGAGATTTGAGTTACTACCAATGGTGGGCAGTTCATAAGCAGGGGTTTGCAGGCTTTTGATAGGATTGATAATTTTCTGAAGCATAAATCACAAACTCTACCTATAAGTGAGGAGGGAACAGGACTCACAGGTAGAGATGGGTGAACCCACACAGTTAAGTTCGGCGTCCATACTGAACACCAACTGTTCAGGCACGGACACCGAACTCCGGGTGTTTGTCGTGCTGTCATGTGCATGACATCGCAACAAATACAGATTCTGATCGGCGGTAAAATCATCTCCGCCGGTCAGACAACCGCAGTTCCAACTCTGTCTATAGACAGTGTGAACGCTCAGTTGTGATAGAAGGTATACAGTTTACCTTCGGCCATTGGTGTCAGCTGATGGGACTACTGCTCCAATCATCCGACACATGCTACCGCTAATAACAGTGAGAGCAGGAGCGGCAGATGGGAGTATTCATCAGCCACCTCCTGCGCTATAAATAAATAATTCATTAAAAAAGAAACGGCGTGGGTTCCCATGTATTTTTGATAACCAGCCAAGCAAAACTCTCAGCTGGGACTGCAACCCCCAGCTGTCAGCTTCAGCAAGGCTGATTATCAAGAATAGAGGGGTCCCCATGCAGTATTTTTTAATTATTTAAATAATGAAAAAAAAAAAAAAACCGGCGTGGGGTTCCTCCCCATTTCTGACAACCAGTCAAGGTAAAGCAGACAGCTGGAGGCTGATATTCTCAGGCTGGTAAGGAGCCATGGATAGTCATGCTGTCATGCTAATGCCAGAGTGACAAACACTGGATGTTTGAGCCCCTCATTCAAGTTAATGGGGTCCGGGTTCGGGTTCCAACATCCAGGTGTCCGACCATCTCTACTAACTGGCTCTGCCTACAAGTGAGGGGGAGCAGGACTCACAGGCTCTACCTATAAGTGAGGGAAGGATCAGGAAACACAGACTCTGCCTATAAGTGAGGGTGGGGGGGGCAGGACTCACAGCCTCTGCCTATAAGTGAGGGGGGAGCAGGACTCACAGCCTCTGCCTATAAGTGAGGGGGGAGCAGGACTCACAGGCTCTGCCTATAAGTGAGGGGGGAGCAGGACTCACAGGCTCTGCCTATAAGTGAGGGGGGAGCAGGACTCACAGGCTCTGCCTATAAGTGAGGGGGGAGCAGGACTCACAGGCTCTGCCTATAAGTGAGGGGGGAGCAGGACTCACAGGCTCTGCCTATAAGTGAGGGGGGAGCAGGACTCACAGGCTCTGCCTATAAGTGAGGGGGGAGCAGGACTCACAGGCTCAGCCTATAAGTGAGGGGGGAGCAGGACTCACAGGCTCTGCCTATAAGTGAGGGGGGAGCAGGACTCACAGGCTCTGCCTATAAGTGAGGGGGGAGCAGGACTCACAGGCTCTGCCTATAAGTGAGGGGGGAGCAGGACTCACAGGCTCTGCCTATAAGTGAGGGGGGAGCAGGACTCACAGGCTCTGCCTATAAGTGAGGGGGGAGCAGGACTCACAGGCTCTGCCTATAAGTGAGGGGGGAGCAGGACTCACAGGCTCTGCCTATAAGTGAGGGGGGAGCAGGACTCACAGGCTCTGCCTATAAGTGAGGGGGGAGCAGGACTCACAGGCTCTGCCTATAAGTGAGGGGGGAGCAGGACTCACAGGCTCTGCCTATAAGTGAGGGGGGAGCAGGACTCGCAGGCTCTGCCTATAAGTGAGGGGGGAGCAGGACTCGCAGCCTCTGCCTATAAGTGAGGGGGGAGCAGGACTCGCAGCCTCTGCCTATAAGTGAGGGGGGAGCAGGACTCGCAGCCTCTGCCTATAAGTGAGGGGGGAGCAGGACTCGCAGCCTCTGCCTATAAGTGAGGGGGGAGCAGGACTCACAGGCTCAGCCTATAAGTGAGGGGGGAGCAGGACTCACCTGCTCTGCCTATAAGTGAGGGGGGAGCAGGACTCACAGGCTCTGTTTATAAGTGAGGGGGGAAGGACTAACAGGCTCTGCCTATAAGTGAGGGGGGAGCAGGACTCACAGGCTCTGCCTATAAGTGAGGGGGGAGCAGGACTCACAGGCTCAGCCTATAAGTGAGGGGGGAGCAGGACTCGCAGCCTCTGCCTATAAGTGAGGGGGGAGCAGGACTCGCAGCCTCTGCCTATAAGTGAGGGGGGAGCAGGACTCGCAGCCTCTGCCTATAAGTGAGGGGGGAGCAGGACTCGCAGCCTCTGCCTATAAGTGAGGGGGGAGCAGGACTCGCAGCCTCTGCCTATAAGTGAGGGGGGAGCAGGACTCACAGCCTCTGCCTATAAGTGAGGGGGGAGCAGGACTCACAGGCTCAGCCTATAAGTGAGGGGGGAGCAGGACTCACCTGCTCTGCCTATAAGTGAGGGGGGAGCAGGACTCACAGGCTCTGTTTATAAGTGAGGGGGGAAGGACTAACAGGCTCTGCCTATAAGTGAGGGGGGAGCAGGACTCACAGGCTCTGCCTATAAGTGAGGGGGGAGCAGGACTCACAGGCTCAGCCTATAAGTGAGGGGGGAGCAGGACTCACAGGCTCTGCCTATAAGTGAGGGGGGAGAAGGACTCACAGGCTCTGCCTATAAGTGAGGGGGGAGCAGGACTCACAGGCTCTGCCTATAAGTGAGGGGGGAGCAGGACTCACAGGCTCTGCCTATAAGTGAGGGTGGGGGGGGCAGGACTCACAGCCTCTGCCTATAAGTGAGGGGGGAGCAGGACTCACAGGCTCTGCCTATAAGTGAGGGGGGAGCATGACTCACAGGCTCTGCCTATAAGTGAGGGGGGAGCAGGACTCACAGGCTCTGCCTATAAGTGAGGGGGGAGCAGGACTCACAGGCTCTGCCTATAAGTGAGGGGGGAGCAGGACTCACAGGCTCTGCCTATAAGTGAGGGGGGAGCAGGACTCACAGGCTCTGCCTATAAGTGAGGGGGAGCAGGACTCACAGGCTCTGCCTATAAGTGAGGGGGGAGCAGGACTCACAGGCTCTGCCTATAAGTGAGGGGGGAGCAGGACTCGCAGCCTCTGCCTATAAGTGAGGGGGGAGCAGGACTCACAGGCTCAGCCTATAAGTGAGGGGGGAGCAGGACTCACAGGCTCTGCCTATAAGTGAGGGGGGAGCAGGACTCACCTGCTCTGCCTATAAGTGAGGGGGGAGCAGGACTCACAGGCTCTGTTTATAAGTGAGGGGGGAAGGACTCACAGGCTCTGCCTATAAGTGAGGGGGGAGCAGGACTCACAGGCTCTGCCTATAAGTGAGGGGGGAGCAGGACTCACAGGCTTGCTATATAAGTGGATGGAAGAGAGAACTCACGGACTCTTTTTACAAGTGGACGGAGGAGAGAAGGACTCACATGCTCTTTCTCAGAGTCCTGGCAGCAGTTAAAGCCTTTTCACATGAAAATACTAATTCTCATCATAATAATACTGCATATCCCCGGCCTCAGCGCCTCCTTTTCTACCCTGTGCTGCTCTCACATATGAGATTGTGAGACTTCACAAAATTGATAACAGAATTAAATTTACCACCAACGAGCAGCGTGGAGCCGTCCGGTATGTCCTTCACCGCTTCAACCGGATCATTGTAGAACCTGGCGCTGTGTGACCCGGATGTGGAGAGGTAACAGGCGCAGATCTGGAATCACAGAGGTCAATGAGTGGACGGACGAAACGCAGAGAACATTACATACCCAGCGCAGCCGACGCCGGGACACAACAAGGAATGTAGGATGTGACATATGTGCAGGGCTCTGTGGGTGCAGCAGCAACGGAGGTCCCACAGCTTTCTAGTAATTGGCCTAAGCAAGAATCCTTAGCTGCTTCTGTAGCCCCTACGTGCATGGAGACTTTTTGGGGAGGTCAGGCTGCAAGTGGAAGGATTTGGTCCAAAAAGTGCATGAATGGGTGCAAACCCCCGGGGAGGCTGCGGGTGACAGGATGACTGGAAATGTTGGACGTCCTATGTACGTGGTCTATAAATACGGCCTGGGACGAGGCGACTTGTATAGCCGTGACATGGTTAGTCGTCAGTGACCTTGTATAGAACGTCCTCAAGTGAAAACAATGTGCGTCCTACGCAGACAATCATGTGACCCTGGAGGTGTCAGTCAGGCGGCAGCACGTGTAGCGCCTGCAGAGGGCGTAGCGACGTTTGTGTTATTGCGCTGTCCCCGGAGCTTGTACGTTTCACTATTTAGGAATTTGTCGTAAACATAAAAACTTGCAAAACTTTTTTAGCCAAAGTCAGAAATAAGTTCAAAAACGATAAGAAGGACGGATCCCACTGGTCCGTCCTACGAGATCCACTTGTGTCCTCGGCTCAGAATCCTGAAGATTCCAGGCTGTAATAGGAAACGTCAGGACTGGAATGGTAAGGCCACACGGCGCGGATTTTACAAACGTGCGCAAAATCCAAAAGGACAAAACATTCCCAGCTAAGATGAGATTGTAGAAGTAGATATTGTCCGTGTGTAAATTCACCCTCGCTGCTGATTATACGTCCTGCAGCAATGACAGTTCTCTGGAGTGAAGGTCCAGAGTCAAATCTGAGCATAAAAAAAGCACCAAAATAGGCTATGTGCACACGATGCAGATTTAGTGCGGATCTGCAGCGTTTTTTTTTCCGCACAGAAACGCTGCAGTTCCGCAAAGTGGTTAACAGTACAATGTAAATCAATAGAAAAAAAAAAAGGGCTGTGCTAATATGGTCCACGTGAAATCCGCTGCGGATAAAAAGAAGTAGCATGCTACTTCTTCTGTGCGGATCGGCAGCGTTTCTAACCCCTTCCATTATAGAAATCCGCAGGGTTAAAAAAATGCAGAAAATCTGCATCAATTCCGCAAGAAAAACGTGCAAAATCCGCACCTGCGTTTTCTGCCAGGAGATGCAGATTGTGTGCGGAAAATTCTGCACCCCAATCCGCAACGTGTGCACATAGCAGTATCAGGCGCAGATTTAGGTGCAATTATTTTTTTGTACGGATTTGCTGCAGAAAATAATGTGAGCAAACACTTCCCGCTGCTGCAAAGTTCCAGGAGCAGGAAAAAAAAAACAACAAAACGGCGGATTCACAATCCTGGGAAAGTAACGCGCGGCGGATATTCTGATGCACCTTGTCAAGGTCGCTGTCACGTACAAGGTCGCTGTCACCCTGCCCCACAGATAGCAGCAGCAAGTGGGGAAACACTGGGTCACTAAATGCTTAGAGGGGATGACTAGTGCCCAACACTGCACCCCAGGGATGCCCCCACAAGCTGCAGGACTCCATACATTCCTATAGGGCCAAAGTCAGCACAAACCAGGCCTGCAGGGGAGCTGGAGATCACAGGGCTGGGCACCAGCACCCACTGAGCCAGGGACTGGTCTGGGCACAAGGTCAGAGGGTGGCAGCATGCACAACGCCGGACACAATGTCACACACTGTGATACAGCCGCGCACAGACGCTGCGGCTCCGTGCACACAGCAGCGTTACCAGCTGGCACTGCCATGGCGGACGGCACCATACCTTGCTGTGTGCGCCCCTCTGCAGGCTCAGGCCTCTTCTGAGAGTCGGGAGGAATCTGCAGGCGGCCATCGTCATCCAGCAAAGCCCCCGATCAGTGCACCGAGGAGAGGAGGCCGGGGAGGGAGGAGGAGGAGGAGAGGAGGCCGCGGCAGGGGCGGAGGAGGAGGAGAGGCCTGCGCCTTTAGGACCCGGTGCTGCGACTTTTGTGCGACCTGCAGCACAGAGGACACACATGAGCCCCTGTAGCAGCTGCAGAGAGACCACCTCAGCCTGGTCGCGACATGCCACATGTGCAGCTGCGATATCGTGATCAAAGTCACACAAAACCACTACCTTTCCTCCTGTTCCAAGTGTCCTTCCTTTGCAGGACAGCCCCCACTATCGTCCAAGTGCCCCTCTGTCCCACTTTGCCGTAGGGCGATGTTCACACACAGTTTTATTCTCGTGTTGATGGGGTTTTTTTTTTAGCAAAAACGAAGTAGAAAATCCTCCTCAAAACTCCTTCAACACTTGGGCGCTGATTCTTGAAGACTTGGGACGTCCGAGACGGTTTTTGATGAGGAGGCGTCTTGGAACGAGGTGCAAAGTGTCGTGCGTCCCACCACAAGTCTGACCCCAGCGGAAGTCGCGCGCCCCACTGTCCCCCCGCGCCACTTTACTGGGTGAGGATGGCATAACTAGAAGAAAATTGCGCGACCTCACGTTTCGCAAAAAAGTTTACAAGTTTTCAAAGCTTTTTACAGCAGATTTCTGGCTTAAAGGTTTGGATGAATCGAGGCCTTGGGTGTTCCTGCTCGAAAACCTCGCACCCCAAGGCAATGGGCTCCCAACAAAAACTGCCTGACAAAGACGTCTTGTGAACACCGCCTAAGGGGTCTGCGCACAAAGGCTTCTTCAGGAGGATTCCGCCAGAGTAAGCGCCTCATAAGGCTCCGCAGTGTAAAATGACAAGGCTGTGCGCACGTTCCGTCTTCTGTCACTTGTTGTATCCGCTTCTCGGTTCACAAATCTGAAAGCTGTAAATTAAGTGACCGCTCGTGCTTGAAAATTAGTAAGCAAAAGACGCCGGCAGCAGAACTGCCCCGAGAGCGACTGAAAAGACAATGGTTGTTTTCCTGAAGAGTTTTTAGAAACCTCACCATTTCCACCAACATCTTTGTGCGCATTCGCTAAGACCCTGTTCACACTGAGTATTCAGAACAGAAACTCACTGAATCCTCCTTAAAAAAAAACAACTCAAAACTCCCAAGTGTACAGACTCCAAATACAAATACTGCCAGGACGGCGGTCAGACAGTGACTGTCGGCTTCATTGAAGTGAATGGCTCCCATTGAAACATTTATTTTGGGGGAAATTCCAGTGGAAACCCAGTCGGCATAAAGCACCTTCTAAGTGTGAACCTGGCCAAAGACGGTTGGCATATAGAGCAACGAGCTAACACTTGGAATAGACTGCTGGCAAAGGCTTCAGCAGCACTTCCTTTACACACGGGATCTCATTGGTAAAGTTTCTCCTTATGGAGAGCACCAAGTGAGCTGTAAAGAGACTTATAGGCCACGCAATACTCTACTGTTTAACTTCGTATTCTAAGTCATGCAGCCATACCCTTTAAAAGGTCTATTTGGACTTTTAGGACTGCTCCTTCCGGTAGGTGACAGAGTTCCTGTCCTCTTCCTCTCTGAAGAAGCTACCTGGCATATCCCCCTTTACAGCACAGCACACATCCAGCCTGCAGCTCAGGGCCCTTCACACATCTCTGTCCCTTGTAGTTGCTTGTCTTGCAGCCTTCTCACTTAGTTATCATGTTACAGCTCACACACTTCTTACATGGCTCAGAAATATTCCTGCCTACTTCCCTCTGCTGTAGCTGGTGTTCACCCGGTTGGTGGATTAACTCTTCACTCACAGGAACAAGCCTCGCTGCTCTGCTCTGTAATGGCGGCTCTCTCATCCGGAAGGGTCTATCTCTTTCTCTTGGGATGGACTACAACCACAGAAATACTGGATGCAGCTTGTTACTTGCTCCTCTGTAGCTTTAACTAGTTCCTTGTGGTGGCGCAAAAATTGGCAAAAGTTACCTCTTTACTTGCTGATGTTACTATCTGGGCTACTTGCTTCTGCCTCCTTCGGTCAGCAATGCCCATCAGAGCTGTAAGAACAGTACACTAAAATATTAAGGGGATGTGGGCAGACATGAGAAAGCTAAAAGCCACACTCAAAAAGACAGCGTTCCACACAGAAGCTCAGTGTGCCGCCTCTTTATGTGGCTCAGTGTGCCGCCTCTTTACGTGGCTCAGTGTGCCGCCTCTTTATGTGGCTCAATGTGCCGCCTCTTTATGTGGCTCAGTGTGCCGCCTCTTTATGTGGCTCAGTGTGCCGCCTCTTTATGTGGCTCAGTGTGCCGCCTCTTTATGTGGCTCAGTGTGCCGCCTCTTTATCTGGCTCAGTGTGCCGCCTCTTTATGTGGCTCAGTGTGCCGCCTCTTTATGTGGCTCAGTGTGCCGCCTCTTTATGTGGCTCAGTGTACCGCCTCTTTATGTGGCTCAGTGTGCCGCCTCTTTATGTGACTCAGTGTGCCGCCTCTTTATGTGGCTCAGTGTGCCGCCTCTTTATGTGGCTCAGTGTGCCGCCTCTTTATGTTCAGCATTTGGAAGCTATCGATATCCATAGTGGCAGTCTGTGATATTTGTAAGAGGTCGTCACTCACATTTTTATCCCTCATACAAGTTTCCAGGAGAACCACTTTCAGCAAACTGCAATACAGAAACATGTCTGTATACCCCAAGACTAACGAGGCACTGCTGGGGGTCACTGAGTACAAACAATAAAAGTCAGTAAGCTCCGGAGTATAAAACAGGATATGTAATGTATGTACACAGTGACTGCACCAGCAGAATAGTGAGTGCAGCTGTGGGGTATAATACAGGAGGTAACTCAGGATCAGTAATGTAATGTGTGTACACAGTGACTGCACCAGCAGAATAGTGAGTGCAGCTCTGGGGTATAATACAGGATGTAACTCAGGATCAGTAGTGTAATGTATGTACACAGTGACTGCACCAGCAGAATAGTGAGTGCAGCTCTGGAGTATAATACAGGATGTAACTCAGGATCAGTAATTGTTGTGAATTCTGTTGTCGGGCTCCCTCCTGTGGTCATGAATGGTACTTCGGCTGGTTCTGTCCATGGACTTCCTCTGGTGGGTGTTTCTGAGTTTCCTTCCACAGGTGACGAGGTTAATTCGTTAGCTGGCTGCTCTATTTAACTCCACGTAGATCATTGCTCCATGCCACCTGTCAATGTTCCAGTATTGGTCTAGTTCACTCCTGGATCGTTCTTGTGACCTGTCTTCCCAGCAGAAGCTAAGTTCCTGCTTGTATTTTCTTTGGTTTGCTATTTTTCTGTCCAGCTTGCTATTTTTATTGTTGTCTTGCTTGCTGGAAGCTCTGGGACGCAGAGGGAGCGCCTCCGCACTGTGAGTCGGTGCGGAGGGTCTTTTTGCGCCCTCTGCGTGGTCTTTTTGTAGGTTTTTGTGCTGACTGCAAAGCTACCTTTCCTATCCTCAGTCTGTTCAGTAAGTCGGGCCTCACTTTGCTAAATCTATTTCATCTGTGTTTGTATTTTCATCTTACAGTCATTATATGTGGGGGGCTGCCTTTTCCTTTGGGGAATTTCTCTGAGGCAAGGTAGGCTTTATTTTTCTATCTTCAGGGCTAGCTAGTTCCTTAGGCTGTGCCGAGTTGCATAGGGAGCGTTAGGAGCAATCCACAGCTATTTCTAGTGTGTTTGATAGGATTAGGGATTGCGGTCAGCAGAGTTCCCACGTCCCAGAGCTCGTCCTTTATTATCAGTAACTATCAGGTCATTCTGTGTGCTCTTAACCACCAGGTCCATTATTGTCCTGACCACCAGGTCATAACAGTACAGGTGGCCCAAAGTACTAATGCATCTCAATAGAGGGATAAGAGAAGTTCTGAGACCATTTTTTTTTCTTTGCAGTGTGTTTTGTCTCTCTTTCCCCCTTTACCTCTGGGTGGTTCAGGACTCAGGTGTAAACATGGACATTCAAGGTCTGTCCTCTTGGATGGATAATCTCACTACAAGGGTACAAAACATTCAAGATTTTGTGGTTCAGAATCCGATGTCAGAGCCTAGGATTCCAATTCCTGATTTGTTTTTTGGCGATAGAGCTAAGTTCTTGAATTTCAAAAATAATTGTAAATTGTTTCTTGCCTTGAAACCTCGCTCCTCAGGTGACCCTGTTCAACAAGTAAAGATCATTATTTCTTTGTTACGTGGTGACCCTCAAGACTGGGCATTTTCCCTTGCGCCAGGAGATCCGGCATTGCGTGATGTTGATGCGTTTTTCCTGGCGCTTGGATTGCTTTATGACGAACCTAATTCAGTGGAACAGGCAGAGAAAATCTTGCTGGCTCTGTGTCAGGGTCAGGATGAAGCGGAGATATATTGTCAGAAGTTTAGAAAGTGGTCTGTGCTCACTCAGTGGAATGAATGTGCCCTGGCAGCAATCTTCAGAAAGGGTCTCTCTGAAGCCCTTAAGGATGTCATGGTATGATTTCCCATGCCTGCTGGTCTGAATGAGTCTATGTCCTTGGCCATTCAGATCGATCGACGCTTGCGTGAGCGTAAAGCTGTGCACCATTTGGCGGTACTATCTGAGCATGGGCCTGAGCCTATGCAATGTGATAGGACTTTGACCAGAGCTGAACGGCAAGAACACAGACGTCGGAATGGGCTATGTTTTTACTGTGGTGATTCCACTCATGTTATCTCCGATTGTCCTAAGCGCACTAAGCGGTTCGCTAGGTCTGCCACCATTGGTACGGTACAGTCTAAATTTCTTTTGTCCGTTACTCTGATTTGCTCTTTGTCATCCTATTCTGTTATGGCATTTGTGGATTCAGGCGCTGCCCTGAATTTGATGGACTTGGAGTATGCTAGGCGCTGTGGTTTTTTCTTGGAGCCCTTGCAGTATCCTATTCCATTGACAGGAATTGATGCTACGCCTTTGGCCAAGAATAAGCCTCAGTACTGGACCCAATTGACCATGTGCATGGCTCCTGCACATCAGGAGGATATCCGCTTTCTGGTGTTGCATAATCTGCATGATGTGGTCGTTTTGGGGTTGCCATGGCTACAGGTTCATAATCCAGTATTGGACTGGAAATCTATGGCTGTGTCCAGCTGGGGTTGCCAGGGGGTACATGGTGATGTTCCATTTTTGTCTATTTCGTCTTCCACTCCTTCTGAAGTTCCAGAGTTTTTGTCGGATTATCGGGTTGTATTTGATGAGCCCAAAGCCAGTGCCCTACCTCCTCATAGGGATTGCGATTGTGCAATTAATTTGATTCCTGGTAGTAAGTTTCCTAAGGGCCGATTGTTCAATTTATCTGTGCCAGAACACGCGGAGTTATATAAAGGAATCCTTGGAGAAAGGCCATATTCGCCCGTCGTCATCACCGTTAGGAGCAGGGTTCTTTTTTGTGGCCAAGAAGGATGGTTCTTTGAGACCTTGTATTGATTACCGCCTTCTTAATAAAATTACAGTCAAATTTCAGTATCCTTTGCCGTTGCTGTCTGATTTGTTTGCTCGTATTAAAGGGGCTAGTTGGTTTACCAAGATAGATCTTCGAGGGGCGTATAATCTTGTGCGTATTAAACAAGGCGATGAATGGAAAACAGCATTTAATACGCTCGAGGGCCATTTTGAGTACCTGGTTATGCCATTCGGGCTTTCCAATGCTCCATCAGTATTTCAGTCCTTTATGCATGACATCTTTCGAGAGTACCTGGATAAATTCCTGATTGTGTATTTGGATGATATTTTGGTCTTTTCGGATGATTGGGAGTCTCATGTGAAGCAGGTCAGAATGGTGTTCCAGGTCCTTCGTGCGAATTCCTTGTTTGTGAAGGGGTCAAAGTGTCTCTTTGAGGTTCAGAAGGTTTCATTTTTGGGGTTCATTTTTTCCCCTTCTACTATCGAAATGGACCCTGTTAAAGTCCAGGCCATTTACGATTGGACTCAGCCGACATCTGTGAAGAGCCTGCAAAAGTTCCTGGGCTTTGCTCATTTTTATCGGCGCTTCATCGCTAATTTTTCTAGTGTTGCTAAACCGTTGACTGATTTGACCAAGAAGGGTGCTGATGTGGTCAATTGGTCTTCTGCAGCTGTAGAGGCTTTTCAGGAGTTGAAGCGTCGTTTTTCTTCTGCCCCTGTGTTGTGCCAGCCAGATGTTTCGCTCCCGTTTCAGGTTGAGGTTGATGCTTCTGAGATTGGAGCAGGGGCTGTTTTGTCGCAAAGAAGTTCTGATGGCTCGGTGATGAAGCCATGTGCTTTCTTTTCTAGAAAGTTTTCGCCTGCTGAGCGTAATTATGATGTTGGTAATCGAGAGTTGTTGGCCATGAAGTGGGCATTCGAGGAGTGGCATCATTGGCTTGAAGGAGCCAAGCATTGCGTGGTGGTCTTGACAGATCACAAGAATTTGACTTATCTTGAGTCTGCCAAACGGTTGAATCCGAGACAGGCTCGATGGTCGTTATTTTTCTCCCGTTTTGATTTTGTGGTTTCGTACCTTCCGGGCTCTAAGAATGTGAAGGCTGATGCCCTGTCAAGGAGTTTTGTGCCTGACTCTCCGGGTGTTCCTGAGCCGGCGGGTATTCTCAAAGAGGGGGTAATTTTGTCTGCCATCTCCCCTGATTTGCGGCGGGTTCTGCAAAAATTTCAGGCTGATAGACCTGACCGTTGCCCAGCAGAGAAACTGTTTGTCCCTGATAGGTGGACTAGTAGAGTTATCTCTGAGGTTCATTGTTCAGTATTGGCTGGTCATCCTGGAATCTTTGGTACCAGAGATTTGGTGGCTAGATCCTTTTGGTGGCCGTCTTTGTCACGGGATGTGCGTTCTTTTGTGCAGTCCTGTGGGACTTGTGCTCGGGCTAAGCCCTGCTGTTCTCGTGCCAGTGGGTTGCTTTTGCCCTTGCCGGTCCCGAAGAGGCCCTGGACGCATATTTCTATGGATTTTATTTCGGATCTCCCCGTCTCTCGAAAGATGTCGGTCATTTGGGTGGTTTGTGATCACTTTTCTAAGATGGTCCATTTGGTACCTTTGTCTAAATTGCCTTCCTCCTCTGATTTGGTGCCATTATTTTTCCAGCATGTGGTTCGTTTACATGGTATCCCGGAGAACATCGTTTCTGACAGAGGTTCCCAGTTTGTTTCGAGGTTTTGGCGATCCTTTTGTGCTAGGATGGGCATTGATTTGTCTTTTTCCTCGGCTTTCCATCCTCAGACAAATGGCCAAACCGAACGAACTAATCAAACTTTGGAAACATATCTGAGATGCTTTGTTTCTGCTGATCAGGATGATTGGGTGTCCTTTTTGCCGTTAGCTGAGTTCGCCCTTAATAATCGGGCCAGCTCGGCTACTTTGGTTTCGCCATTTTTCTGCAATTCTGGTTTCCATCCTCGTTTCTCTTCAGGGCAGGTTGAGTCTTCGGACTGTCCTGGTGTAGATACTGTGGTGGATAGGTTGCAGCAGATTTGGACTCATGTGGTGGACAATTTGACATTGTCCCAGGAGAAGGCTCAACGTTTCGCTAACCGCCGGCGCTGTGTGGGTCCCCGACTTCGTGTTGGGGATTTGGTTTGGTTGTCGTCTCGTCATGTTCCTATGAAGGTTTCCTCTCCTAAGTTTAAGCCTCGTTTCATTGGTCCGTATAAGATTTCTGAGGTTATCAATCCTGTGTCATTTCGTTTGGCCCTTCCTGCTTCTTTTGCCATCCATAATGTGTTCCATAGGTCGTTATTGCGGAGATACGTGGCGCCTGTGGTTCCATCCGTTGATCCTCCTGCCCCGGTGTTGGTTGAGGGGGAGTTGGAGTATGTGGTGGAGAAGATTTTGGATTCTCGTATTTCGAGACGGAAACTCCAGTACCTGGTCAAGTGGAAGGGTTATGGTCAGGAAGATAATTCCTGGGTTTTTGCCTCTGATGTTCATGCTGCCGATCTGGTTTGTGCCTTTCATTTGGCTCATCCTGGTCGGCCTGGGGGCTCTGGTGAGGGTTCGGTGACCCCTCCTAGATGGGGGGTACTGTTGTGAATTCTGTTGTCGGGCTCCCTCCTGTGGTCATGAATGGTACTTCGGCTGGTTCTGTCCATGGACTTCCTCTGGTGGGTGTTTCTGAGTTTCCTTCCACAGGTGACGAGGTTAGTTCGTTAGCTGGCTGCTCTATTTAACTCCACCTAGATCATTGCTCCATGCCACCTGTCAATGTTCCAGTATTGGTCTAGTTCACTCCTGGATCGTTCTTGTGACCTGTCTTCCCAGCAGAAGCTAAGTTCCTGCTTGTATTTTCTTTGGTTTGCTATTTTTCTGTCCAGCTTGCTATTTTTATTGTTGTCTTGCTTGCTGGAAGCTCTGGGACGCAGAGGGAGCGCCTCCGCACCGTGAGTCGGTGCGGAGGGTCTTTTTGCGCCCTCTGCGTGGTCTTTTTGTAGGTTTTTGTGCTGACCGCAAAGCTACCTTTCCTATCCTCAGTCTGTTCAGTAAGTCGGGCCTCACTTTGCTAAATCTATTTCATCTCTGTGTTTGTATTTTCATCTTTACTCACAGTCATTATATGTGGGGGGCTGCCTTTTCCCTTGGGGAATTTCTCTGAGGCAAGGTAGGCTTTATTTTGCTATTTCAGGGCTAGCTAGTTCCTTAGGCTGTGCCGAGTTGCATAGGGAGCGTTAGGAGCAATCCACGGCTATTTCTAGTGTGTTTGATAGGATTAGGGATTGCGGTCAGCAGAGTTCCCACGTCCCAGAGCTCGTCCTTTATTATCAGTAACTATCAGGTCATTCCGTGTGCTCTTAACCACCAGGTCCATTATTGTCCTGACCACCGGGTCATAACAGTAATGTAATGTATGTACACAGTGACTGCACCAGCAGAATAGTGAGTGCAGCTCTGGAGTATAATACAGGAGGTAACTCAGGATCAGTAATGTAATGTATGTACACAGTGACTGCACCAGCAGAATAGTGACTGCAGCTCTGGGGTATAATACAGGATGTAACTCAGGAGCAGTAATGTAATGTATGTACATAGTGACTGCACCAGCAGAATAGTGAGTGCAGCTCTGGGGTATAATACAGGAGGTAACTCAGGATCAGTAATGTAATGTATGTACACAGTGACTGCACCAGCAGAATAGTGAGTGCAGCTCTGGAGTATAATACAGGATGTAACTCAGGATCAGTAATGTATGTACACAGTGACTGCACCAGCAGAATAGTGAGTGCAGCTCTGGGGTATAATACAGGATGTAACTCAAGATCAGTAATGTATGTACACAGTGACTGCACCAGCAGAATAGTGAGTGCAGCTCTGGAGTATAATACAGGAGGTAACTCAGGATCAGTAATGTATGTACACAGTGACTGCACCAGCAGAACAGTGAGTGCAGCTCTGGAGTATAATACAGGAGATAACTCAGGATCAGTAATGCATGTACACAGTGACTGCACCAGCAGAATAGTGAGTGCAGCTCTGGGGTATAATACAGGATGTAACTCAAGATCAGTAATGTAATGTATGTACACAGTGACTGCACCAGCAGAATAGCGAGTGCAGCTCTGGAGTATAATACAGGATGTAACTCAGGATCAGTAATGTAATGTATGTACACAGTGACTGCACCAGCAGAATAGTGAGTGCAGCTCTGGGGTATAATACAGGATGTAACTCAAGATCAGTAATGTAATGTATGTACACAGTGACTGCACCAGCAGAATAGTGAGTGCAGCTCTGGGGTATAATACAGGATGTAACTCAGGATCAGTAATGTAACGTATGTACACAGTGACTGCACCAGCAGAATAGTGAGTGCAGCTCTGGAGTATAATACAGGAGGTAACTTAGGATCAGTAATGTAATGTATGTACACAGTGACTGCAGCAGCAAAATAGTGAGTGCAGCTCTAGAGTATAATACAGGAGGTAACCCAGGATCAGTAATGTAATGTATGTACACAGTGACTGCACCAGCAGAATAGTGAGTGCAGCTCTGGAGTATAATACAGGATGTAACTCAGGATCAGTAATGTATGTACACAGTGACTGCACCAGCAGAATAGTGAGTGCAGCTCTGGGGTATAATACAGGATGTAACTCAGGATCAGTAATGTAATGTATGTACACAGTGACTGCACCAGCAGAATAGTGAGTGCAGCTCTGGAGTATAATACAGGAGGTAACTCAGGATCAGTAATGTAATGTATGTACACAGTGACTGCACCAGCAGAATAGTGAGTGCAGCTCTGGGGTGTAATACAGGATGTAACTCAGGATCAGTAATGTAATGTATGTACACAGTGACTGCACCAGCAGAATAGTGAGTGCAGCTCTGGAGTATAATACAGGAGGTAACTCAGGATCAGTAATGTATGTACACAGTGACTGCACCAGCAGAATAGTGAGCGCAGCTCTGGGGTATAATACAGGATGTAACTCAGGATTAGTAATGTAATGTATGTACACAGTGACTGCACCAGCAGAATAGTGAGTGCAGCTCTGGAGTATAATACAGGAGGTAACCCAGGATCAGTAATGTAATGTATGTACACAGTGACTGCACCAGCAGAATAGTGAGTGCAGCTCTGGAGTATAATACAGGAGGTAACTCAGGATCAGTAATGTATGTACACAGTGACTGCACCAGCAGAATAGTGAGCGCAGCTCTGGAGTATAATACAGGATGTAACTCAGGATCAGTAATGTAATGTATGTACACAGTGACTGCACCAGCAGAATAGTGAGTGCAGCTCTGGAATATAATACAGGAGGTAACTCAGGATCAGTAATGTATGTACACAGTGACTGCACCAGCAGAATAGTGAGTGCAGCTCTGGGGTATAATACAGGATGTAACTCAGGATTAGTAATGTAATGTATGTACACAGTGACTGCACCAGCAGAATAGTGAGTGCAGCTCTGGAGTATAATACAGGAGGTAACTCAGGATCAGTAATGTAATGTATGTATACAGTGACTGCACCAGCAGAATAGTGAGTGCAGCTCTGGAGTATAATACAGGAGGTAACCCAGGATCAGTAATGTATGTACACAGAGACTGCACTAGCAAAATAGTGAGTGCAGCTCTGGAGTATAATACAGGATGTAACTCAGGATTAGTAATGTATGTACACAGTGACTGCACCAGCATAATAGTGAGTGCAGCTCTGGGGTATAATACAGGATGTAACTCAGGATCAGTAATGTAATGTATGTACACAGGGACTGCACCAGCAGAATAGTGAGTGCAGCTCTGGAGTATAATACAGGAGGTAACTCAGGATCTGTAATGTAATGTATGTACACAGTGACTGCACCAGCAGAATAGTGAGTGCAGCTCTGGGGTGTAATACAGGATGTAACTCAGGATCAGTAATGTAATGTATGTACACAGTGACTGCACCAGCAGAATAGTGAGTGCAGCTCTGGAGTATAATACAGGAGGTAACTCAGGATCAGTAATGTATGTACACAGTGACTGCACCAGCAGAATAGTGAGTGCAGCTCTGGAGTATAATACAGGAGGTAACCCAGGATCAGTAATGTAATGTATGTACACAGTAACTGCACCAGCAGAATAGTGAGTGCAGCTCTGGAGTATAATACAGGAGGTTACCCAGGATCAGTAATGTAATGTATGTACACAGTAACTGCACCAGCAGAATAGTGAGTGCAGCTCTGGAGTATAATACAGGAGGTAACTCAGGATCAGTAATGTAATGTATGTACACAGTAACTGCACCAGCAGAATAGTGAGTGCAGCTCTGGAGTATAATACAGGAGGTTACCCAGGATCAGTAATGTAATGTATGTACACAGTAACTGCACCAGCAGAATAGTGAGTGCAGCTCTGGAGTATAATACAGGAGGTAACTCAGGATCAGTAATGTAATGTATGTACACAGTGACTGCACCAGCAGAATAGTGAGTGCAGCTCTGGGGTGTAATACAGGATGTAACTCAGGATCAGTAATGTAATGTATGTACACAGTGACTGCACCAGCAGAATAGTGAGTGCAGCTCTGGAGTATAATACAGGATGTAACTCAGGATCAGTAATGTAATGTATGTACACAGTGACTGCACCAGCAGAATAGTGAGTGCCGCTCTGGGGTATAATACAGGATGTAACTCAGGATCAGTAATGTAATGTATGTACTCAGTGACTGCACCAGCAGAATAGTGAGTGCAGCTCTGGAGTATAATACAGGATATATAGAGCCTTGCGAAAGTATTCGGCCCCCTGGAACTTTTCAACCTTTTCCCACATATCATGCTTCAAACATAAAGATACCAAATGTCAATTTTTGGTGAAGAATCAACACCAAGTGGAACACAATTGTGAAGTTGACCAAAATTTATTGGTTATTTAAAAATTTTTGGGAAATTCAAAAACTGAAAAGTGGGGCGTACAATATTATTCGGCCCCTGTAATTTAACACTTTGTTGCGCCTCCTTTTGCTGCGATTACAAGTCACTTGGGGTTTGTCTCTATCAGTTTTGTACATCGAGAGACTGAAATTCTCGCCCATTCTTCCTTGGCAAACAGCTCGAGCTCAGTGAGGTTGATGGAGATCGTTTGTGAACAGCAGTTTTCAGCTCTTTCCACAGATTTTCGATTGGATTGAGGTCTGGACTCTGACTTGGCCATTCTAACACCTGGATACGTTTATTTGTGATCCATTCCATTGTAGATTTTGCTTTATGTTTGGGATCATTGTCTTGTTGGAAGACAAATCTCCGTCCCAGTCTCAGGTCTTTTGCAGACTCCAACAGGTTTTCTTCAAGAATGGTCCTGTATTTGGCTCCATCCATCTTCCCATCAATTTTACCCATCTTCCCAGTCCCTGCTGAGGAAAAGCAGGCCCAAACCACGATGCTGCCACCACCATGTTTGACAGTGGGGATGGTGTGTTCAGGGTGATGAGCTATATTGCTTTTACGCCAAACATATCATAGTAACATAGTAACATAGTAACATAGTTAGTAAGGCCGAAAAAAGACATTTGTCCATCCAGTTCAGCCTATATTCCATCATAATAAATACCCAGATCTACGTCCTTCTACAGAACCTAATAATTGTATGATACAATATTGTTCTGCTCCAGGAAGACATCCAGGCCTCTCTTGAACCCCTCGACTGAGTTCGCCATCACCACCTCCTCAGGCAAGCAATTCCAGATTCTCACTGCCCTAACAGTAAAGAATCCTCTTCTATGTTGGTGGAAAAACCTTCTCTCCTCCAGACGCAAAGAATGCCCCCTTGTGCCCGTCACCTTCCTTGGTATAAACAGATCCTCAGCGAGATATTTGTATTGTCCCCTTATATACTTATACATGGTTATTAGATCGCCCCTCAGTCGTCTTTTTTCTAGACTAAATAATCCTAATTTCGCTAATCTATCTGGGTATTGTAGTTCTCCCATCCCCTTTATTAATTTTGTTGCCCTCCTTTGTACTCTCTCTAGTTCCATTATATCCTTCCTGAGCACCGGTGCCCAAAACTGGACACAGTACTCCATGTGCGGTCTAACTAGGGATTTGTACAGAGGCAGTATAATGCTCTCATCATGTGTATCCAGACCTCTTTTAATGCACCCCATGATCCTGTTTGCCTTGGCAGCTGCTGCCTGGCACTGGCTGCTCCAGGTAAGTTTATCATTAACTAGGATCCCCAAGTCCTTCTCCCTGTCAGATTTACCCAGTGGTTTCCCGTTCAGTGTGTAATGGTGATATTGATTCCCTCTTCCCATGTGTATAACCTTACATTTATCATTGTTAAACCTCATCTGCCACCTTTCAGCCCAAGTTTCCAACTTATCCAGATCCATCTGTAGCAGAATACTATCTTCTCTTGTATTAACTGCTTTACATAGTTTTGTATCATCTGCAAATATCGATATTTTACTGTGTAAACCTTCTACCAGATCATTAATGAATATGTTGAAGAGAACAGGTCCCAATACTGACCCCTGCGGTACCCCACTGGTCACAGCGACCCAGTTAGAGACTATACCATTTATAACCACCCTCTGCTTTCTATCACTAAGCCAGTTACTAACCCATTTACACACATTTTCCCCCAGACCAAGCATTCTCATATCGTTTGGCATTGTTGCCAAAAAGTTCGATTTTGGTTTCATCTGACCAGAGCACCTTCTTCCACATGTTTGGTGTCTCCCAGGTGGCTTGTTGCAAACTTTAAACGACACTTTTTATGGATATCTTTGAGAAATGGCTTTCTTCTTGCCACTCTTCCATAAAGGCCAGATTTGTGCAGTGTACGACTGATTGTTGTCCTATGGACAGACTGTCCCACCTCAGCTGTAGATCTCTGCAGTTCATCCAGAGTGATCATGGGCCTCTTGGCTGCATCTCTGATCAGTCTTCTCCTTGTTTGAGATGAAAGTTTACAGGGACGGCCGGGTCTTGGTAGATTTGCAGTGGTATGATACTCCTTCCATTTCAATATGATCACTTGCACAGTGCTCCTTGGGATGTTTACAGTTTTGGAAATCATTTTGTATCCAAATCCGGCTTTAAACTTCTCCACAACAGTATCACGGACCTGCCTGTTGTGTTCCTTGGTCTTCATGATGCTCTCTGTGCTTCACACAGAACCCTGAGACTATCACAGAGCAGGTGCATTTATACGGAGACTTGATTACACACAGGTGGATTATATTTATCATCATTAGGCATTTAGGACAACATTGGATCATTCAGAGATCCACAATGAACTTCTGCACTGAAAGTAAAGGGGCCGAATAATATTGCACGCCCCACTTTTCAGTTTATGAATTTCCACAAAAATTTAAAATAACCAATAAATTTTGTTTAACTTCAAAATTGTGTTCCACTTGTTGTTGATTCTTCACCAAAAATTTGCATTTGGTATCTTTATGTTTGAAGCATGATATGTGGGAAAAGGTTGAAAAGTTCCAGTTATCTCTTCTCTGTGGACAGGTCAGGAATATTGTTGTTTATCATTTTAATTCTGTTACGGGGGACAGTGGCTTCAGTGGACTGGGTGATGATGTGCGTATGGTTTAATTTATACTCAATAAAGGAGTCTGTGTCATTGTTTCAATGAAAAGTACTTTATTCTGGGTGTCTGTGTTTTTTTTATAATATGACTAACCCCATAGTAATGGGAGCATCTTATAGACACCTCTCCATTACTAACCTCTGGGCTTAATATCACCTGACAATACAAAGGTGACATCAACCCCAATACTATCATCCCACTTGCCACCGCACCAGGACAAGTGGGAAGAGTGAGGCTAAGTGCCAGAATTGATGCATCCTATGGATGCACCATTTCTGGGGTGGCTGAGAGCTAATGTATTTAGTCTGGGATGGGGACAATATCCATGGCCCCTTCCTAGGCTAGTACTATCAGCCCGCCTCTGTCTGCCTAGCTTTTGCTGGTTATTAAAAATAGAGGAACCCTATGTAATTTTGGGGGGTCCTCCATTTTATGACCAGTAACGGCTAAGTATACAGCTGTGAGCTGATATTAATAGCCTGAGAAGCTCCATGCATATTACCCCCTTCCCGAGCTATAAAAATCAGCCCGCAGCAGTCCACTTTCCCTCTGCTGGTTATAAAAATTATGCGAGATCCCTAGCCATTTTTCTCTGAAAAAATCATTTATTAATATAATACATGTACAGTAAGCTGCACACGCACTGTACTGATTACATATATGACTTACATCTTTCTATTATTATATTCTATTTCTATCTATTCTATGTGTATATATCTATTCTTTCAATTCTGCAGATGAAATGACGGGTTTTCAAGGAGATCGGTGTCTAAAAACTGGACTGCACTCGCATGGTCCGAGTGAGGTGTGAGTTTTTTTCTTGCACCCATTGACTTGCATTGGCGAATCTCGTCTGAGATACGAGGACAATCACAGAATTCTACAATTCTATATTCTCGATGTTTGTGTTTACTTAACTTTTTAATGATGGTGTCTGGCTGAACTGGTGACATGTTTGTATTATTCTTCACGTTCATGAAACAACCTTCTTGACTCCTGGATTCTAAAACAGGATTCACCGGTTTCTTACGGTGTCCAGAGGTTAATAGAATTGAAGTTGAAGGTGTTTTTTGTCTGCACATCTTTCTGACCTTTGTTCAAGTTTTACGTCTCAGTCGGAGTAAAGAACTCATCTGGTTGAGCAGAAAGTTTTAAATATCGTTTTACAGAACTACAGAGCTAAAAAAACAATTGGGTTGAATAAAAACAGCAAATTCTAATCGTCAAAGGTGTGACACATTCAGGGGCAATGAGCCTGAGAAGCCAAAACACTGATATCTGATCTCCTGCAGCACAAGAGGCTTCTCAGGTTTCACACAGCCTTTAACCCCTTTACCCCCAAGGGTGGTTTGCACGTTAATGACCGGGCCAATTTTTACAATTCTGACCACTGTCCCTTTATGAGGTTGTAACTCTGGAACGCTTCAACGGATCCCGGTGATTCTGACATTGTTTTCTCGTGACATATTGTACTTCATGATAGTGGTAAAATTTCTTTGATATTACCTGCGTTTATTTGTGGAAAAAAAACGGAAATTTGGTGAAAATTTAGAAAATTTCGCAATTTTCCAACTTTGAATTTTTATGCAATTAACCCCTTTCTGCCATTGGACGTAATATTCCGTCCATGTGGGGTGGGCCTTAATTCCCAAGGACGGAATATTACGTCCAGCGCGATCGGCCGCGCTCACGGGGGGACCGCCGCCGATCGCGGCCGGGTGTCAGCTGCTTATCGCAGCTGACATCCGGTACTATGTGCCAGGAGCGGTCACGGACCGCCCCCGGCACATTAACCCCCGGCACACCGCGATCAAAGATGATCGCGATGTGCCGGCGGTGCAGGGAAGCATCGCGCAGGGAGGGGGCTCCCTGCGTGCTTCCCTGAGACCCCCGCAGCAACGCGATGTGATCGCGTTGCTCCGGGGGTCTCCTACCTCCCTCCCTGCAGTAAGTCCCGGATCCAAGATGGCCGCGGATCCGGGTCCTGCAGGGAGGGAGGTGGCTTACCAAGTGCCTGCTCAGAGCAGGCACTTGGTAACGCTGCAGCACTCTGAGACAGATCGGTGGTCTGACAGAGTGCTGTGCAAACTGTCAGATCACCAATCTGTATTGTCCCCCCCTGGGACAAAGTAAAAAAGTAAAAAAAAAAAAAAAAAAGTGTGTAAAAAAAAAAAAAAAATCCTAAATAATGAAAAAAAAATATATATATTATTCCCATAAATACATTTCTTTATCTAAATAAAAAAAAAAACAATAAAAGTACACATATTTAGTATCGCCGCGTCCGTAACGACCCGACCTATAAAACTGGCCCACTAGTTAACCCCTTCAGTAAACACCATAAGAAAAAAAAAAAAAAACGAGGCAAAAAACAACGCTTTATTATCATACCGCCAAACAAAAAGTGGAATAACACGCGATCAAAAAGACGGATATAAATAACCATGGTACCGCTGAAAGCGTCATCCCGCAACAAATGAGCCGCCATACAGCAACATCAGCAAAAAAATAAAAAAGTTATAGTCCTCAGAATAAAGCGATGCAAAAATAATTATTTTTTTCTATAAAATAGTTTTTATCGTATAAAAGCACCAAAACATAAAAAAATGATATGAATGAGGTGTCGCTGTAATCGTACTGAACCGAAGAATAAAACTGCTTTATCAATTTTACCAAACGCGGAACGGTATAAACGCCTCCCCCAAAAGAAATTCATGAATAGCTGGTTTTTGGTCATTCTGCCTCACAAAAATCGGAATAAAAAGCGATCAAAAAATGTCACATGCCCGAAAATGTTACCAATAAAAACGTCAACTCGTCCCGCAAAAAACAAGACCTCACATGACTCTGTGGACTCAAATATGGAAAAATTATAGCTCTCAAAATGTGGTAACGCAAAAAATATTTTTTGCAATAAAAAGCGTCTTTCAGTGTGTGACGGCTGCCAATCATAAAAATCCGCTAAAAAACCCGCTATAAAAGTAAATGAAAAAAATGTATTTATTTCCATTTTCCCATTAGGGTTAGGGTTAGGGCTAGGGTTAGGGCTAGGGTTAGGGCTAGGGCTAGGGTTAGGGCTAGGGTTAGGGCTAGGGTTAGGGTTAGGGCTAGGGTTAGGGCTAGGGTTAGGGCTAGGGCTAGGGTTGGGACTAGGGTTCGGGTTAGGGCTATGGCTAGGGTTAGGGTTAGGGTTGGGGCTAGGGTTAGGGCTAGGGTTAGGGTTAAGGCTACAATTAGGGTTGGGGCTAAAGTTACGGTTAGGGTTTGGATTACATTTACGGTTGGGAATAGGGTTGGGATTAGGGTTAGGGGTGTGTCTGGGTTAGAGGTGTGGTTAGGGTTACCGTTGGGATTAGGGTTAAGGGTGTGTTTGGATTAGGGTTTCAGTTATAATTGGCGGGTTTCCACTGTTTAGGCACATCAGGGGGATCTCCAAACGCGACATGGCGACCGATCTCAATTCCATCCAATTCTGCATTGAAAAAGTAAAACAGTGCTCCTTCCCTTCCGAGCTCTCCTGTGTGCCCAAACAGGAGTTTACCCCAACATATGGGGTATCAGCGTACTCAGGACAAATTGGGCAACAACTTTTGGGGTCCAATTTCTCCTGTTACCCTTGGGAAAATACAAAACTGGGGGCTAAAAAATAATTTTTGTGGGAAAAAAAGATTTTTTATTTTCACGGCTCTGCGTTATAAACTGTAGTGAAACACTTGGGGGCTCAAAGTTCTCACAACACATCTAGATAAGTTCGTGGGGGGGTCTAGTTTCCAATATGGGGTCACTTGTGGGGGGTTTCTACTGTTTAGGTACATTAGGGGCTCTGCAAACGCAATGTGATGCCTGCAGACCATTCCATCTAAGTCTGCATTCCAAATGGCGCTCCTTCCCTTCCGAGCCCTCCCATGCGCCCAAACGCTGGTTCCCCCCCACATATGGGGTATCAACGCACTCAGGACAAATTGGACAACAACTTTTGGGGTCCAATTTCTCCTTTTACCCTCGAGAAAATACAAAACTGGGGGCTAAAAAATAATTTTGAGGGGAATTTTTTATTTTTATTTTCACGGCTCTGCGTTATAAACTGTAGTGAAATACTTGGGGGCTCAAAGTTCTCACAACACATCTAGATAAGTTCCTTGGGGGGTCTAGTTTCCAATATGGGGTCACTTGTGGGGGGTTTCTACTGTTTAGGTACATTAGGGGCTCTGCAAACACAATGTGACGCCTGCAGACCATTCCATCTAAGTCTGTATTCCAAATGGCGCTCCTTCCCTTCCGAGCTCTCCCGTGCGCCCAAACAATGGTTTACCCCCACATATGGGGTATCAGAGTACTCAGGACAAATTGTGCCACAACTTTTGTGGTCCAATTTCTTCTCTTACCATTGGGAAAATAAAAAATTGGGGGGGAAAAGATAATTTTTGTGAAATAAAATGATTTTTTATTTTTACGGTTCTGCATTATAAACTTCTGTGAAGCACTTGGTGGGTCAAAGTGCTCACCACACCTCTAGATAAGTTCCTTAGGGGGTCTAATTTCCAAAATGGTGTCACTTGTGGGGGGTTTCAATGTTTAGGCACATCAGTGGCTCTCCAAACGCAACATGGCGTCCCATCTCAATTCCTGTCAATTTTGCATTGAAAAGTCAAATGGCGCTCCTTCCCTTCCGAGCTCTGCCATGCGCCCAAACTGTGGTTAACCCCAACATATGGGGTATCAGCGTACTCAGGACAAATTGTACAACAACCTTTGGCGTCCATTTTCTCCTGTAACCCTTGGTAAAATAAAACAAATTGGAGCTGAAGTAAATTTTTTGTGAAAAAAAGTTAAATGTTAATTTTTATTTAAACATTCCAAAAATTCCTTTGAAGCACCTGAAGGGTTAATAAACTTCTTGAATGTGGTTTTGAGAACCTTGAGGGGTGCAGTTTTTAGAATGGTGTCACACTTGGGTATTTTCTATCATATAGACCCCTCAAAATTACTTCAAATGAGATGTGGTCCCTAAAATAAAATGGTGTTGTGAAAATGAGAAATTGCTGGTCAACTTTTAACCCTTATAACTCCCTAACAAAAAAAAATTTTGGTTCCAAAATTGTGCTGATGTAAAGTAGACATGTGGGAAATGTTACTTATTAAGTATTTTGTGTGACATATCTCTGTGATTTAATTGCATAAAAATTCAAAGTTGGAAAATTGCGAAATTTTCAAAATTTTCGCCAAATTTCCGTTTTTTTCACAAATAAACGCAGGTAATATCAAAGAAATTTTACCACTATCATGAAGTACAATATGTCACGAGAAAACATTGTCAGAATCACTGAGATCCGTTGAAGTGTTCCAGAGTTATAACCTCATAAAAGGACAGTGGTCAGAATTGTAAAAATTGGCCCGGTCCATAACGTGCAAACCACCCTTGGGGTAAAGGGGTTAAAGTGGTTTTTTTGTTGTTTTATGTTTTTTTTGGCTATATTACAAAAAAAAATGCTGTGATTTTACCGCAATTGCAGTAAAAAAAAAAAAACGCATTGTGGCTACGTGTGAACACAGCCTGATCCTATATCCTGAGAGTAGTCGCTCGGCATCAGGACTAAGTGCACACAGAGGGACCCCTGCGTTGTACCGACGTGGCACGACACCGTAAAGCCAGGATTGGGGGGATTTATGCTGCAGCACGCCATCAGGCAGTGTCAGGGCAATGGCGTACTTAGGCTGTGTTCACATGTTGCCGTCATGTGTTTTTTTTTTTTTTAATTCTTAAAAATCACAAAAAAAAGAGCAGTTCTACCAAAATTGTTGCAAGAAATGCGCTGTGACCACAATGTGCAAACACCAGCACAAGTAAGGTTCTAGCAGTGATTCTAATACCCAAAATAACAAATGCAAAAATGCCCCCAAAAAATTAAAAAAAAGAGCAAATATTAGTACTAAAATTAAAAAAAAAAATCTTTAAAGGGGTTGTCCATGACCAACACTAAAAACAGCAAAAATAAATCCTACTCACTCACTGTCATGCTTCTTCCAGGCCGCACTGGATCAAGGAACATGACACCATTCACCACCCGTGGGATTGATGCAGGCTTTGATCGGCTGCAGCGGTCAGATGACTTCATAGGATGCTTTTCTACTTAAAGGGGTTATCACCAGGTGATAACTTATTGATCAGTTGGATTCCATATGCGGAGACCAACAATGATTGGAAGAATGATTTCTGATTGGCGCTTGAGTAAGTACGAAATCAACCAACAGAGGGCGCTATAGCAGAGCGAATGCATGAGACCAGCTTATTATAAGGGCGTCCATATTTATGGGTATGTAGAAGTGCATCTAATAATAAAGATATATAGTCATGTAACGTAAATAATTATTCACTGATTGATGGGGGTCCGACCACTAGGAACACGAACGATCACAAGAATAGAGCTCCAGATCCCAGGATTAGATTCTCCAAGATCCCACCGTACACATGCTCATCCTACGAGCATGCTCACGACAGCTCGATTAATTGTCCATGGGGCGGCAGGAAAAAAACGAGTGCAACGTCCCAAGATTTCCAGCAGACGCATGTTGGGTAGAAGGTGCATGTAGCGGGTGGCGGAAAAAAAGTAATATAAAAAGTTTTAAAACATATTAAAAAAAAAAAACAGAAAAAAAAATAACAGTTTCTATCACCGCTCTTTTCCCAAAACAAAATAAAGCAATAAGGAAATGAAGGAAATAAGTATTTGATCCCTTGCTGATTTTGTAAGTTTGCCCACTGACTAAGACATGAACAGTCTAGAATTTTAAGGGTCGGTTAATTTTAACATTGAGAGATAGAATATCAAAAATAAATTGAGAAAATCACATTGTATAAATTATATACATTTATTTGCATTTTGCAGTGAGAAATAAGTATTTGATCCCGCTGGCAAACAAGACTTAATACTTGCTGGTAAAACCCTTGTTGGCAAGCCCAGCAGTCAGACGTTTTTTGTAGTTGATGATGAGGTTTGCGTACATGTCAGGAGGAATTTTGCTCCACTCCTCTTTGCAGATCATCTCTAAATCATGAAGATTTTGAGGCTGTCGCTTGGCAACTCGGAGCTTCAACTCCCTCCATAAGTTTTCTATGGGATTAAGGTCTGGAGACTGGATAGGCCACTCCATGACCTTAATGTGCTTCTTTTTGAGTCACTCCTGTGTTGCCTTGGCTGTATGTTTTGTGTCATTGTCTTGCTGTAAGACCCAGCCACGACCCATTGTTAATGTCCTGGCGGAGGGAAGGAGGCTGTCACTCAGGATTTTACGGTACCTGGCTCCATCCATTCTCCCATTGATGCGGTGAAGTAGTTCTGTGCCCTTAGCAGAGAAACACTCCCAAAACATAATGTTTCCACCTCCATGTTTGACAGTGGGGATGGTGTTCTTTGGGTCATAGGCAGCATTTCTCATCCTCCAAAGACGGCAAGTTGAGTTAATGACAAAGAGCTCAATTTTTGTCTCATCTGACCACAGCACCTTCTCCCAATCACTCACAGAATCATCCAGGTGATCATTGGCAAACTTCAGATGGGCTACACATGTGCCTTCTGGAGCAGGGGGACCTTGTGGGCACTGCAAGATCTTAAACTTTTACGGCGTAATGTGTTACCAATGGTTTTCCTGGTGACTGTGGTCGCAGCTGCCTTGAGATCATTAACATGTCCCCCCATGTAGTTTTAGGCTAATCTCTCACCTTCCTCATGATCAAGGATACCTGTTGTGAATTCTGTTGTCGAGCTCCCTCCTGTGGTCGTGAATGGTACTTCGGTGAGTTCTGTCCGTGGCTCCCTCTGGTGGCTGTGAGTGAAGCTGCTGCTTCTGAGGTTCCTTACACAGGTGACGTGGTTTATCCTTTGGTTGGCTGCTCTATTTAACTCCACTTAGATCGTTACTCCATGCCAGCTGTCAATGTTCCTGCATTGGTTCAGTTCGCTCTTGGATCTTTCTGGTGACCTGTCTACTCCAGCAGAAGCTAAGTTCCTGATAGTATCTAATTCGTTCATTGTTTTCTTGTCCAGCTGGATATCATGATTTTGTCTTGCTAGCTGGAAGCTCTGGGATGCAGAGTGGCATCTCCGCACCGTTAGTCGGTGCGGAGGTCTTTTTTGCACACTCTGCGTGGTCTTTTGTAGTTTTTTGTGCTGATCGCAAAGCTACCTTTCCTATCCTCTGTCTATTTAGTAAGTCTGGCCTCCCTTTGCTGAAACCTGTTTCATTTCTGCGTTTGTGACTTTCATCTTTACTCACAGTCATTATATGTGGGGGGCTGCCTTTTCCTTTGGGGAATTTCTCTAAGGCAAGGAAGGCTTTATTTTGTATCTCTAGGGCTAGCTAGCTCTTAGGCTGTGACGAGGCGCCTAGGGAGCGTCAGGAGCGCTCCATGGCTATTTCTAGTGTGTGTGATAGGATTAGGGATTGCGGTCAGCAGAGCTCCCACCTCCCAGAGCTTGTCCTGTGTGATTTTTAACTATCAGGTCATTCCGGGTGCTCCTAACCACCAGGTTATAACAGATACCCCACGAGATGAGATTTTGCATGGTGCCCCAGATCAATGTTAACTGACAGTCATTTTGTATTTCTTCCATTTTCTTACTATTGCACCAACAGTTGTCTCCTTCTCACCCAGCGTCTTACTTATGGTTTTGTAGCACATTCCAGCTTTGTGCAGGTCTATGATCTTGTCCCTGACATCCTTATGAAGCTCTTTGGTCTTGCCGATGTTGTAGAGGTTAGAGTCTGACTGATTAATTGAGTCTGTGGACAGGAGTCTTGTATAAAGGTGACCATGACAGCTATCTTTAAACTCTATAAAGGATGAAAAAAAAAATCAAAGCACCAGAAATGCAAAATTGTGATAAAATGGGATCAAAGTGTCATCCATAGCGCAAAACCCCCGTCAATAGACAGTACAGCTCAGGGAGCAAAAGACAAGAACTCACACAGATCCAGTAACAAAATAAATAATAAAAATAATAATAATAATAAAAAAAAAAAACATTCTCGGAAAATGGGGAATTTACAAATTGACAGAGTTTTGATTTATTTTGCAAACAATAAAACCTATGAAAAAAAAACAATAAAAATGTCACCTCACCAGAATCGCACTGACCTGGAGAACCTTGTGATTTCTGCACAAAGACAATGGCAAAATGATGGAATTTTTCCGCACTTTGAATCCTGGTTTTCAGTAATTTATACAGTAAAATGAACGGTGTCATTAACATTTACAACAACTTGTCCAGTAAGGAAAAAAACAAGATTTCGTACAGAGATGGAGACGGAGGAATAAAAAAACGTTATGATTCTTGGAAGAAAGAGAGGAAGAAGAGATATCGCAAAAAAATGAAAACTGGCAACCAAGGAAGGGGTTCACGCTGATAAGTAAGTACACCCAACAGCCGCACATAAATGGCCTTCATGATTAGAAATGTAAGAAAAATATGAAGCCTTAGGCTACGTTCACATTAGCGTTTTGCGGGGCTGCGTCGGGCGCAGCCGCGGCGATGCATGCTTCATGCGCCCCTATATTTAACATATGCATGGACATGGGGGTGCATGGACATGCGTTGCCTTGCGTTTTGTGACGCATGCGTCTTTTTTGGCGCAAGCGTCAGGGCGCAGAGGACGCAGCAAGTTGCATTTTTTTTTGCGTCCAAAATCATGCCAAAAAAGGACGCATGCGTCACAAAACAATGCGTTTTTTGCATGCGTTTTTGTTTGCGTTGTGCGTTGCGTCGCCGACGCAGCCCCGCACAACGCAAATGTGAACGTAGCCTTAAAGGGATATTTTCTTCGTAGATGGATGTTGTCAGATACGGCTCGGGAGTTAGAGGACTTTTGCAATTTGTTGCTTATTAGAATTTGCATCCGTTTTCGAGATATTAAGACATATCTGTTATTTTTAACAGCTTGTTGCCTTGGAGACCGACCACCGCTGCTGTCTACGTTGTAAGTGCTGCGTTGAAGCTGGCCGGGATTAGAATATAACGGCGGTGATTGTAAGCTGAATAGAAAAGAGCTTGTAAGCACTGCACGCGTTCTGCTGTTTAGGAGAGATGGTCGGTCCGTGTTTTGCTGCCTAGGAGAGATGGTCGGTCTCCTAGGGCAACGAGCTGTAAACAAAAGCGTTACTATCTCAAGAACGGCTGACAATTTTAACAAGCGGTAAATTGGAAAATTGCTCGTATTTACAAGCTGTATCTGACAATATCCATCTATGAGGATGAGAATAACTCCTTAAAGGGATTATCCTGCACCAATCGCATTCACATTAATAGATGAGCAGCATTGATGACGTCTCATCTACAAATATCTATCTGGATGAATGTTTTGTGTCCCGGGAGATGCCACTGCCATCCCCTAATACACCGGACAAATCCTTTAATAAGGGGGTTCTAGATACTATTTCTAACTAAAATGCCCTATGTGAACCCACATGATGGTTAGCCCCTTCCCGACCCATGACGCCACGTAGGCGTCATGAAAGTCGGTGCCATTCCGACCCATGATGCCTATGCGGCGTCATGGAAAGATCGCGTCCCTGCAGATCGGGTGAAAGGGTTAACTCCCATTTCACCCGATCTGCAGGGACAGGGGGAGTGGTAGTTTAGCCCAGGGGGGGTGGCTTCACCCCCTCGTGGCTACGATCGCTCTGATTGGCTGTTGAAAGTGAAACTGCCAATCAGAGCGATTTGTAATATTTCACCTATTATAACTGGTGAAATATTACAATCCAGCCATGGCCGATGCTGAAATATCATCGGCCATGGCTGGAAATACTAATGTGCCCCCACCTCACCCCACCGATCGCCCCCCCAGCCCCCCGATCCAGTGCTCCGCTCCCCCCGTGCTCTTGTCCGCTCCCCCCGTGCTCCAATCACCCCCCCGTGCTCCAATCACCCCCCCTGCACTCCGATCCACACCCTCCGGTGCTCCGTTCCACCCCCCCGTGCTCCATTCCAGCCCCCCGTGCTCCATTCCAGCCCCCCCGTGCTCCGTTCCACCCCTCCCGCGCTCCGATTCCCCCCCCGTGCTCCGATCCCCCCCCCGTGGTCCCACCCCCACCCCATCATACTTACCGATCTAGCCGGGGTCCCGTCCGTCTTCTCCCTGGGCGCCGCCATCTTCCAAAATGGCGGGCGCATGCGCAGTGCGCCCGCCGAATCTGCCGGCCGGCAGATTCGTTCCAAAGTGCATTTTGATCACTGAGATAGATTATATCTCAGTGATCAAAATAAAAAAAATAATAAATGACCCCCCCCCTTTGTCACCCCCATAGGTAGGGACAATAAAAAAATAAAGAATTTTTTTTTTTTCCACTAATGTTAGAATATGGTTAGGGTTAGGGGTAGGGTTAGGGGTAGGGTTAGGGCTAGGGTTAGGGTTAGGGGTAGGGGTAGGGTTAGGGGTAGGGTTAGGGTTAGGGGTAGGGTTAGGGGTAGGGCTAGGGGTAGGGTTAGGGTTAGGGGTAGGGTTAGGGCTAGGGTTAGGGTTAGGGGTAGGGTTAGGGGTAGGGTTAGGGGTAGGGCTAGGGTTAGGGCTAGGGGTAGGGTTAGGGGTAGGGTTAGGGGTAGGGGTAGGGTTAGGGCTAGGGTTAGGGTTTCGGTATGTGCACACGTATTCTGGTCCTCTGCGGATTTTTCCGCTGCGGATTTGATAAATCCGCAGTGCTAAACCGCTGCGGATTTATGGCGGATTTACCGCGTTTTTTTCTGCGCATTTCACTGCGGTTTTACAACTGCGATTTTCTATTGGAGCAGTTGTAAAACCGCTGCGGAATCCGCACAAAGAAGTGACATGCTGCGGAATGTAAACCGCTGCGTTTCCGTGCAGTTTTTCCGCAGCATGTGTACAGCGATTTTTGTTTCCCGTAGGTTTACATTGAACTGTAAACTCATGGGAAACTGCTGCGGATCCGCAGCGTTTTCCGCAGCGTGTGCACATACCTTTAGAATTAGGCTATGTGCACACTGTGCGGATTTGGCTGCGGATTGGCCGCTGCGGATTCGCAGCAGTGTTCCATCAGGTTTACAGTACCATGTAAACATATGAAAAACCAAATCCGCTGTGCCCATGGTGCGGAAAATACCGCGCGGAAACGCTGCGTTGTATTTTCCGCAGCATGTCAATTCTTTGTGCGGATTCCGCAGTGTTTTACACCTGTTCCTCAATAGGAATCCGCAGGTGAAATCCGCACAAAAAACACTGGAAATCCGCGGAAAATCCGCAGGTAAAACGCAGTGCCTTTTACCCGCGGATTTTTCAAAAATGGTGCGGAAATATCTCACACGAATCCGCAACGTGGGCACATAGCCTTAGGGTTAGGGTTGGAATTAGGGTTGTGGTTAGGGGTGTGTTGGGGTTAGGGTTGTGATTAGGGTTATGGCTACAGTTGGGATTAGTGTTAGGGGTGTGTTGGGGTTAGGGTTGTGATAAGTGTTATGGCTACAGTTGGGATTAGGGTTAGGGGTGTGGGGGGGTTAGTGTTGGAGGTAGAATTGAGGGGTTACCACTGTTTAGGCACATCAGGGGTCTCCAAACGCAACATGGCGCCACCATTGATTCCAGCCAATCTCGTATTCAAAAAGTCAAATGGTGCTCCCTCACTTCCGAGCCCTGACGTGTGCCCAAACAGTGGTTTACCCCCACATATGGGGTACCAGCATACTCAGGACAAACTGCGCAACAATTACTGGGGTCCAATTTCTCCTGTTACCCTTGGGAAAATAAAAAATTGCAGGCTAAAAGATCATTTTTGAGAAAATATTTTTTTTTTTAATTTTCATGGCTCTGCGTTATAAACTTATGTGAAGCACTTGGGGGTTCAAAGTCCTCACCACACATCTAGATTAGTTCCTTTGGGGGTCTAGTTTCCAAAATGGTGTCATTTCTGGGGGATCTCCAATGTTTAGGCACACAGGGGCTCTCCAAACGTGACATGGTGTCCGCTAATGATTGGAGCTAATTTTCCATTTAAAAAGCCAAATGGCGTGCCATCCCTTCCGAGCCCTGCCGTGCGCCCAAACAGTGGTTTACCTCCACATATGGGGTATCAGCGTACTCAGGACAAACTGGACAACAATATTTGGGGTCCAATTTCTCCTATTATCCTTGGCAAAATAGGAAATTCCAGGCTAAAAAATCATTTTTGAGGAAAGAAAAATTATTTTTTATTTTCATGGCTCTGCGTTATAAACTTCTGTGAAGCACCTGGGGGTTTAAAGTGCTCAATATGCATCTAGATAAGTTCCTTGGGGGGTCTAGTTTCCAAAATGGGGTCACTTGTGGGGGAGCTCCAATGTTTAGGCACACAGGGGCTCTCCAAACGCGACATGGTGTCCGCTAACAATTGGAGCTAATTTTCCATTCAAAAAGTCAAATGGCGCGCCTTCCCTTCCGAGCCCTGCCGAGTGCCCAAACAGTGGTTTACCCCCACATATGAGGTATCGACGTACTCGGGAGAAATTGCCCAACAAATTTTATGATCCATTTTATCCTACTGCCCATGTGAAAATGAAAAAATTGAGGCGAAAAGAATTTTTTTTGTGAAAAAAAGTACTTTTTCATTTTTACAGATCAATTTGTGAAGCACCTGAGGGTTTAACCCCTTCCCGACCTTTGACGCATACGCTGCGTCATGAAAGTCGGTGCCATTCCGACCCATGACGCAGCATATGCGTCATGGAAAGATCGCGTCCCTGCAGGCCGGGTGAAAGGGTTAACTCCCATTTCACCCGATCTGCAGGGACAGGGGGAGTGGTAATTTAGCCCAGGGGGGGTGGCTTCACCCCCTCGTGGCTACGATCGCTCTGATTGGCTGTTGAAAGTGAAACTGCCAATCAGAGCGATTTGTAATATTTCACCTAAAAAACTGGTGAAATATTACAATCCAGCCATGGCCGATGCTGCAATATCATCGGCCATGGCTGGAAACACTTATGTGCACCCACCCCACCCCTCCGATCGCCCCCCCAGCCCCCCGATCTGTGGTCCGCTCCCCTCCGTCCTGTGCTCCGCTTCCCCGTCCTCCTGTCCGCTTCCCCGTGCACCAATCACACCCCCTGTGCTGCAATCAAACCCCCCCGCACTCCGATCCCCCCCCGCACACAGCGACCCCCCCGTGCTCCGATCCACCCCCCCCGCACAGCGATCCCTCACCCCGTGCTCCAATACTTCCCCGTGCTCCAATCCTCCCTCCCGTGTTCCGATCCACCCCCCCCATGATCCGATCCACCCCCCCGTGCTCCGACGCCCCCCCCCCCGTGCCCTGATCTCCCCCCCCCTTATACTTACCTGGCCGCCCGAGGTCCGTCCGTCTTCTTTCCTGGGCGCCGCCATCTTCCAAATTGGCGGGCGCATGTGCAGTGCGCCCGCCGAATCTGCCGGCCGGCAGATTCGTTCCAGAGTGAATTTTGATCACTGAGATATATCCTATCTCAGTGATCAAAATAAAAAAAATAGTAAATGACCCCCCCCTTTGTCACCCCCATAGATAGGGACAATAAAAAAAATAAAGAATTTTTTTTTTTTCACTAAGGTTGGGGTAAGAACTAGGGTTAGGGTTAGGGGTAGGGTTAGGGGTAGGGTTAGGGGTAGGGTTAGGGTTAGGGGTAGGGTTAGGGGTAGGGGTAGGGTTAGGGCTAGGGTTAGGGGTAGGGGTAGGGTTAGGGGTAGGGTTAGGGCTAGGGTTAGGGTTTCGGTATGTGCACACGTATTCTGGTCCTATGCGGATTTTTCCGCAGCGGATTTGATAAATCCACAGTGCTAAACCGCTGCCGATTTATCGTGGATTTACCGCGGTTTTTCTGCGCATTTCACTGCGGTTTTACAACTGCGATTTTCTATTGGAGCAGTTCTAAAACCGCTGCGGAATCCGCAGAAAGAAGTGACATGCTGCGGAATGTAAACCGCTGCGTTTCCGTGCAGTTTTTCCGCAGCATGTGTACAGCGATTTTTGGTTCCCATAGGTTCACATTGAACTGTAAACTCATGGGAAACTGCTGCGGATCCGCAGCGTTTTCCGCAGCGTGTGCACATACCTTTAGAATTAGGCTATGTGCACACGGTGCGGATTTGGCTGCGGATCCGCAGCAGTGTTCCATCGGGTTTACAGTACCATGTAAACATATGGAAAACCAAATCCGCTGTGCCCATGGTGCAGAAAATACCGCGCGGGAACGCTGCGTTGTATTTTCTGCAGCATGCCAATTCTTTGTGCGGATTCCGCAGCGTTTTACACCTGTTCCTCAATAGGAATCCACAGGTGAAATCCGCACAAAAAACACTGGAAATCCACGGTAAATCCACAGGTAAAACGCAGTGCCTTTTACCCGCGGATTTTTCAAAAATGATGCTGAAAAATCTCATACGAATCCGCAACGTTGGCACATAGCCTTAGAGTTGGGTTGGAATTAGGGTTGTGGTTAGGGTTAGGGGTGTGTTGGGGTTAGGGTTGTGGTTAGGGGTGTGTTGGGGTTAGGGTTGTGATTAGGGTTACGGCTACAGTTGGGATAAGGGTTAGGGGTGTGTTGGAGGTAGAATTGAGGGGTTTCCACTGTTTAGGCACTTCAGGGGGTCTCCAAACGCAACATGGCGCCACCATTGATTCCAGCCAATCTTGTATTCAAAAATTCAAATGGTGCTCCCTCACTTCCGAACCCCGACGTGTGCCCAAACAGTGGTTTACCCCCACATATGGGGTACCAGCATACTCAGGACAAACTGCGCAACAATTACTGGGGTCCAATTTCTCCTGTTACCCTTGAGAAAATAAAAAATTGCTTGCTAAAACATCATTTTTGAGGAAAGAAAACGTATTTATTATTTTCACGGCTCTGCGTTATAAACTTCTGTAAAGCACTTGGGGGTTGAAAGTGCTCACCACACATCTAGATAAGTTCCTTTGGGGGTCTAGTTTCCAAAATGGGGTCACTTGTGGGGGGTTTCTACTGTTTAGGCACACCAGGGGCTCTGCAAACGCAATGTGACGCCCGCAGATCATTCCATCAAAGTCTGCATTTCAAAAGTCACTACTTCCCTTCTGAGCCCCGACGTGTGCCCAAACAGTGGTTTACCCCCACACATGGGGTATCAGCGTACTCAGGAGAAACTGGACAACAACTTTTGTGGTCAAATTTCTCCTGTAACCCTTGGGAAAATAAAAAATTCTGGGCTAAAAAATTATTTTTGAGGAAAGAAAACGTATTTATTATTTTCACGGCTCTGCGTTATAAACTTCTGTAAAGCACTTGGGGGTTGAAAGTGCTCACCACACATCTAGATAAGTTCCTTTGGGGGTCTAGTTTCCAAAATGGGGTCACTTGTGGGGGGTTTCTACTGTTTAGCCACATCAGGGGCTCTGCAAACGCAACGTGACGCCCGCAGAGCATTCCATCAAAGTCTGCATTTCAAAACGTCACTACTTCACTTCCGAGCCCCAGCATGTGCCTAAACAGTGGTTTACCCCCACATATGGGGTATCAGCGTACTCAGGAGAAACTGGACAACAACTTTTGGGGTCAAATTTCTCCTGTTACCCTTGGGAAAATAAAAAATTGCGGGCTAAAATTCATTTTTGAGAAAATAATTTTTTTTTTTTATTTTCATGGCTCTGCGTTATAAACTTCTGTGAAGCACTTGAGGGTTCAAAGTGCTCACTACACATCTAGATTAGTTCCTTTGGGGGTCTAGTTTCCAAAATGGGGTAATTTGAGGGGGATCTCCAATGTTTAGGCACACAGGGGCTCTCCAAACGCGACATGGTGTCCGCTAATGATTGGAGATAATTTTCCATTTAAAAAGCCAAATGGCGTGCCTTCCCTTCTGAGCCCTGCCGTGCGCCCAAACAGTGGTTTACCCCCACATATGGGGTATCTGCATACTCAGGACAAACTGGACAACAACATTTGTGGTCCAATTTCTCCTATTACCATTGGCAAAATAGGAAATTCCAGGCTAAAAAATCATTTTTGAGAAAAGAAAAATTATTTTTTATTTTCATGGCTCTGCATTATAAACTTCTGTGAAGCACCTGGGGGTTTAAAGTGCTCAGTATGCATCTAGATAAGTTCCTTGGGGGGTCTAGTTTCCAAAATGGGGTCACTTGTGGGGGAGCTCCATTGCATAGGCACACAGGGGCTCTCCAAATGCGACATGGTGTCCGCTAACAATTGGAGCTAATTTTCCATTCAAAAAGTTAAAAGGCGCGCCTTCCCTTCCGAGCCCTGCCGTGTGCCCAAACAGTGGTTTACCCCCACATATGAGGTATCGGCGTACTCGGGAGAAATTGCTCAACAAATTTTAGGATCCATTTTATCCTATTGCCCATGTGAAAATGAAAAAATTGAGGCGAAAATAAATTTTTTGTGAAAAAAAAGTACTTTTTCATTTTTACGGATCAATTTGTGAAGCACCTGAGGGTTTAAAGTGCTCACTAGGCATCTAGATAAGTTCCTTGGGGGGTCCAGTTTCCAAAATGGGGTCACTTGTGGGGGAGCTCCAATGTTTAAGCACACAGGGTCTCTCCAAACGCGACATGGTGTCCGCTATCGATGGAGATAATTTTTCATTCAAAAAGTCAAATGGCGCTCCTTCCCTTCCGAGCCTTACCATGTGCCCAAACAGTGGTTTACCCCCACATGTGAAGTATCGGTGTACTCAGGAGAAATTGCCAAACAAATTTTAGGATCCATTTTATCCTGTTGTCCATGTGAAAATGAAAAAATTGAGGCTAAAAGAATTTTTTTGTGAAAAAAAAGTACTTTTTCATTTTTACGGATCAATTTGTGAAGCACCTGGGGGTTTAAAGGGCTCACTATGCATCTAGATAAGTTCCTTGGGGCGTCTAGTTTCCAAAATGGGGTCACTTGTGGGGGAGCTCCAATTTTTAGGCACACGGGGGCTCTCCAAATGTGACATGGTGTCCGCTAAAGAGTGCAGCCAATTTTTCATTCAAAAAGTCAAATGGCGCTCCTTCCCTTCCAAGCCCTGCCGTGCGCCCAAACAGTGGTTTACCCCCACATATGAGGTATCAGCGTACTCAGGACAAATTGGACAACAACGTACGTGGTTCAGTTTCTCCTTTTACCATTGGGAAAATAAAAAAATTGTTGCTGAAAAATCATTTTTGTGACTAAAAAGTTAAATGTTCATTTTTTCCTTCCATGTTGCTTCTGCTGCTGTGAAGCACCTGAAGGGTTAATAAACTTCTTGAATGTGGTTTTGTGCACCTTGAGGGGTGCAGTTTTTAGAATGGTGTCACTTTTGGGTATTTTCAGCCATATAGACCCCTCAAACTGACTTCAAATGTGAGGTGGTCCCTAAAAAAAATGGTTTTGTAAATTTCGTTGTAAAAATGAGAAATCGCTGGTCAAATTTTAACCCTTATAACTTCCTAGCAAAAAAAAAATTTGTTTTATTATGATGGAATATAGGCTGAACTGGATGGACAAATGTCTTTTTTCGGCCTTACTAACTATGTTACTATGTTACTATGTATGTTTCCAAAATTGTGCTGATGTAAAGTAGACGTGTGGGAAATGTTATTTATTAACTATTTTGTGTCACATAACTCTCTGGTTTAACAGAATAAAAATTCAAAATGTGAAAATTGCGAAATTTTCAAAATTTTCGCCAAATTTCCGTTTTTATCACAAATAAACACAGAATTTATTGACCTAAATTTACCGCTAACATGAAGCCCAATATGTCACGAAAAAACAATCTCAGAACCGCTAGGATCCATTGAAGCGTTCCTGAGTTATTACCTCATGAAGAGACACTGGTCAGAATTGCAAAAAACGGCAAGGTCTTTAAGGTCAAAATAGGCTGGGTCATGAAGGGGTTAAAGTGCTCACTAGGCATCTAAATAAGTTCCTTGGGGGTCTAGTTTCCAAAATGGGGTCACTTGTGGGGGAGCGCCAATGTTTAGGCACACAGAAGCTATCCAAACGCGACATGGTGTCCGCTAACGATGGAAATAATTTTTCATTCAAAAAGTCAAATGGCGCTCCTTCCCTTCCGAGCCTTACCATGTGCCCAAACAGTGGTTTACCCCCACATATGAGGTATTGGTGTACTCAGGAGAAATTGCCCAACACATTTTAGGATCCATTTTATCCTGTTGCCCATGTGAAAATGAAAAAATTGAGGCTAAAAGAATTTTTTTGTGAAAAAAAAGTACTTTTTCATTTTTACGGATCAATTTGTGAAGCACCTGGGGGTTCAAAGTGCTCACTATGCATCTAGATAAGTTCCTTGGGGAGTCTAGTTTCCAAAATGGGGTCACTTGTGGGGGAGCTCCAATTTTTAGGCACACGGGGGCTCTCCAAACGTGACATGGTGTCCGCTAAAGAGTGGAGCTAATTTTTGATTCAAAAAGTCAAATGGCGCTCCTTCCCTTCCAAGCCCTGCCGTGCGCCCAAACAGTGGTTTACCCCCACATATGAGGTATCAGCGTACTCAGGACAAATTGGACAACAACTTTCGTGGCTCAGTTTCTCCTTTTACCATTGGGAAAATAAAAAAATTGTTGCTAAAAGATAATTTTTGTGACTAAAAAGTTAAATGTTCATTTTTTCCTTCCATGTTGCTTCTGCTGCTGTGAAGCACCTGAAGGGTTAATAAACTTCTTGAATGTGGTTTTGTGCACCTTGAGGGGTGCAGTTTTTAGAATGGTGTCACTTTTGGGTATTTTCAGCCATATAGACCCCTCAAACTGACTTCAAATGTGAGGTGGTCCCTAAAAAAAATGGTTTTGTAAATTTTGTTGTAAAAATGAGAAATCGCTGGTCAAATTTTAACCCTTATAACTTCCTAACAAAAAAAAATTTTGTTTCCAAAATTGTGCTGATGTAAAGTAGATGTTTGGGAAATGTTATTTATTAACTATTTTGTGTCACATAACTCTCTGGTTTAACAGAATAAAAATTCAAAATGTGAAAATTGCGAAATTTTCAAAATTTTCGCCAAATTTCCGTTTTTATCACAAATAAACACAGAATTTATTGACCTAAATTTACCACTAACATGAAGCCCAATATGTCACGAAAAAACAATCTCAGAACCGCTAGGATCCGTTGAAGCGTTCCTGAGTTATTACCTCATAAAGGGACACTGGTCAGAATTGCAAAAAACGGCAAGGTCTTTAAGGTCAAAATAGGCTGGGTCATGAAGGGGTTAGTATTGTAGTTCGAAGCATTTTTTTTTTACCATAACTGTGTTTACTTTAGGTAAATGCAGTAGTAAATCACAAGGGAGAGATGAAGGAAATAACACTGTATCTGTCAAATATTATTTATGAGGAATTTTGGTCATTTTGCCCTTTTCAAAGATGGCGCGGAGTGAACATGGCCGTGACGTCACATCCGCCGCGCTGGCCCGGAAGTACTTGCTGGTGATGTAGCGGAAGTCTTTCCCTAGTTCCGGTCTCTATCGTATCGGCCGCTGGGGAAGATGGTGAGTGTCATGGTGTCTCTGCTGCGGAATCCGCCCGCATCTGCCGCCATCCTGTCATGTCGGGGCGCCGTGCCGCCTGCGGTGGGGAGAGATGGAGGCGGCTGAGCGGGATGGCCCGTTATTGGTGCTGATGGCGGCGTTATGGCCGGATAGTGCGGAGGCCCCGGAGCCGCTGTGTCCCGGTGCAGCCTGCGGCCACTGCTGTGGACTCTGCACCGTATTCTCCAGCCCTCCCCGGGTGTAAGACCTCTGCTTCCTGTCAGGGAATGGTCACACTCAGCGGCTCCGGGCCTGACCACGTCTGCTGCACTGGTGACCAGAGCGGCCCCAGGTCTGTGTGTGGGGGTCTCTTGGGACGGCAGGTGTGTGTTTGTGTTCCTGTGGTGGCAGGTCTATGTGTGAGGGGGACCTCAGCCTGCAGGTCTGTTTATTTGGGGGGGATCTCGGGGGTGGCAGGTCTGTTTATTTGGGGGGGAATCTCCGGGGTGGCAGGTCTGTTTGTGTGTTGGGGGGGATCTCCGGGGTGGCAGGTCTGTTTGTGTGTTGGGGGGGATCTCCGGGGTGGCAGGTCTGTTTGTGTGTTGGGGGGGATCTCCGGGGTGGCAGGTCTGTTTGTGTGTTGGGGGGGATCTCCGGGGTGGCAGGTCTGTTTGTGTGTTGGGGGGGATCTCCGGGGTGGCAGGTCTGTTTGTGTGTTGGGGGGGATCTCGGGGGTGGCAGGTCTGTTTGTGTGTTGGGGGGATCTCGGGGGTGGCAGGTCTGTTTGTGTGTTGGGGGGATCTCGGGGGTGGCAGGTCTGTTTGTGTGTTGGGGGGGGATCTCCGGGGTGGCAGGTCTGTTTGTGTGTTGGGGGGATCTCGGGGGTGGCAGGTCTGTTTGTGTGTTGGGGGGATCTCGGGGGTGGCAGGTCTGTTTGTGTGTTGGGGGGGATCTCGGGGGTGGCAGGTCTGTTTGTGTGTTGGGGGGGATCTCGGGGGTGGCAGGTCTGTTTGTGTGTTGGGGGGGATCTCGGGGGTGGCAGGTCTGTTTGTGTGTTGGGGGGGATCTCGGGGGTGGCAGGTCTGTTTGTGTGTTGGGGGGATCTCAGGGGTGGCAGGTCTGTTTGTGTGTTGGGGGGGATCTCGAGGGTGGCAGGTCTGTTTGTGTGTTGGGGGTCCCTCGGGCGGCAGGTCTGTGTGTGTTGGGGGGTCCATGGTGCGGCAGGTGTGTGGTAGGGGGTACCCCGTGGTGCCAGCTCTGTTAGGGGGGTGCCCCTTGCTATCGTTGTCCCAGAGTGTTAACCTTTTATTGTTCTGTCGGTAGAGCTGTATCGGGGCTTGTTTTTTAGCGTTATGAGCTGTGTTTTTATTGTCTGCTTAGGGGTAATTGTGACTTTTCTGATCCCTTTTATCCTGGTATTTTTGGGGAATGGAAGTGACTAAACGTCTGGTCTGGTGGGTTGGCCTGGTGATGGGAGCCCGGACTCCTGAGCTTGGCCTGACTGAGCGCAGACGATCTGCAGCACAAGTCTCTGGTCATTGCCGTTTGTTAGACGTTTTCGGTCAGACTTACGAATGTGAACCAGATTCTTTCTATTCACTGACCGTAGAGATCACGGGGATGCATTTCCGTTTTCATGTACCAGTCGGGCGTCCATCCATCTTGAGCATTTATCAATGATGTTCTAACATAAATGTCTGAACATATGACATCCAGTGATTTCGCTTTGTTACTGAGATGAATGCTGTTCTCTCGTCGGTCGCTTGTTTCCTCTTGTTTCAGCCGTCTTACAATATACATGTTTTTGTTTTTTTAATATATAGACGAAGGGAACATCGTCATTCGGAAAGCGTCGCAATAAGACGCACACTCTGTGCCGTCGCTGCGGGTCCAAGGCCTACCATCTGCAGAAATCCACCTGTGGAAAGTGTGGATACCCAGCCAAGCGCAAGAGAAAGTGTAAGTTCTTCCCCACTGATCCCGGCCTTGTCTTAGCTGCAGCGTCCTATCCTCCTGTAATGTAGAGGTGTCCTTATAGAACTTGTCCACTAGTTGGACAACTTCTTGTCAGACTCCTCACTTGCCTGATAAAATAATAAAGCCTATACTCGCCTCTCATGCCGGTGTTGTGACACAAACATCACTGTTCCGCCTTCGGACAAATCGAACATGAAGAGGAAGTCCAGGATGAGCTGCAGCCCGCGCTTCCTCTTCATGATCGATTTGTCCGAAGGTGGAACAGTGATGTTTGTGTCACAACACCGGCATGAGAGGCGAGTATAGGCTTTATTATTTTATGGGGGCCAAACACTTTGATCAAGAAGGAATTGTCCTGGTAGTGGACAGCCCCTTTAATTTCAGGACGTGTTCTGCATCTGCTGCACTTTTAGTGTCACATGGGCGTGCTGGTCGTTTTGGCGGCTGTGTGATTCCAAAAGTAAGAACAAGTTGAATATTCTGCTTGCAGAAGTAAAGATTAGAAAAAGGGGTTAATAAAAGACCCGAAAACACCGCCCATATGACCCAAAAAAGGACCTGCCAAATTCAGGTGACAGGTTCCCGTTAATGAAGAACTGTCCTGTAGATGGCAACCGTAACAAAAAGCATTTTCCTAACATCCCTCCACTCCAAATGCCAGCCCTAAAGGGGTTTTTTTCCCCGCTGGCCGCGAAATTGACTTGCCGTTAATTCGCTTTCCTCCCTAGTTAATGCGTGCGCAAAGCAATCTTGCCTTGCGCACGCGCAGTATGTTTTGCCCAACTGCGGGCAAAGCCGAAAACCATTAGTGCACATGCGCCGGCGCACTATGTCCCGTAAGTAGTTTGCTGTGTTCCGGGACATAGTGTGCCGGCGCATGCGCAATAATGGTTTTTGGCTTTGCCCGCAGTTAAGCAAAAACATACTGCGCGTGCGCAAGGCAAGATTGCTTTGCGCACGCGTTAACTAGGGAGGAAAGCGAATCAACGGCAAGTCAATTTCGCGACCAGCGGGAAAAAAAGGGGTTAATAAAAGACCAGAAAACACCGCCCATGTGACCCAAAAAAGGACCGCCAAATTCAGGTGGCCGGTTCCCTTTAATGTACCATATCATGTTTGCTCCTTATTTGTGAGGATGAGGGGGGAATTTAAGGTGCCAGTAATCTTCCCGTCTAGGTGGTCCATAGCTGAGGGTCCTGTCCTTTGCCCTCCCGCTTTATACAAACTGTCGCTTCTGGCACAAATCGTATCCCATGATCTTTTCTCATCTTTCATTATTATTTATTTATTTTTTTAGACAACTGGAGTGCCAAGGCGAAGAGACGCAACACCACCGGCACTGGCCGCATGCGACATCTGAAAGTTGTGAACCGCAGATTCAAGTGAGTCAATGAGCAAAGCGCATGTGCAGAAGAGCCGCCATGTCCTCTGCTATTGTCTTATTCCAGGTAGAGTTGAGTGAATTTGCTCGGGTCCCTGCTGATTCCGTAAGCTATAGCGCTTACCAAATAAGCTGCAGAGGGAACCCGGATACCTGGAGCGCTCCCAATAACCAGCTGTCCGGCTCTGCAGCTGCATGTGTCGCGGCTGAGTGACAGGCACAACACATGCATGGAGAGCCTGTTTGTTGGGGGTCTCCATGAATGCGTCGTAAGCGCTATAGCTTGTCGAATAAGCAGGGACCCAAGCAAATTCGCCCATCTCTAATTCCAGGGGTCTCCACTTTGGATACTTATATTTTGAGGGAAAAGGACGTGTAGATTACCCGGGAGATGGGTTCATTGGTAGTGATACCTGGTGATTGACCATGGATGTATTTACCATAATTTATAATGCTGCTCCTGATCGCCCGCTCTGCTGAAATGTCCTGTTGCCCTAATTTGCCATTTACCAGGCGCAAGGGCCCCCGTGAGCCACCAGCTACAGTATAAGGTGTTGTGCACATGTTCAGTATTTGCAGCAGAAGTGTCTACTACAAATACTGTTGTGGGCAAGAAAAACTGTAAAATCCCTGCGTTTTGATGCAGTATTTTGTGGTTTCCCAATTATTAAAATGGGTGAGAAGTGCTGTAAAAACGCTGGCAGATATTAAACTGAGTCTGATTCTGAGATCACTGTAGTATGATAAATCCGGGACTCGTCTTCCACATCGGGATCTGCTCTATGGATAGACGGGGGTCTTGCGAGTTGGGGACCCCCTCTAGAATAGCCATACGAATGTCGGGTCTTCTCGGTGTCGGTGTCAGTGCTTATCTATGATGTGTCACAGTAAATGTCTGAACATATGACATCTAATGATTTTCCTTTACACCTGAGATAAGCGGCTCCAGCCTCCGCTTCTCAGCCATCTGACCGTTCTTCTCTGACCATTTTCCTATTTCCTTTCTTTACAGAAATGGATTCCGTGAAGGCACAACACCTAAACCCAAGAGGGCCGCAGTGGCGGCTTCAAGCTCATCTTAAGGACAGAAATTTGTTATAATAAATGTGGCGAAAAAAACAAACATCTGCCCACTTGTACGTAACCGTCGTGGTTTGTTTATTACAAGTTTTCTGACACTTTTGGTCGCTCTCTGGTTTTTCTGTCTTCTCGGAGCAGATCGTTGGATATGATTTCGATGGGAGTTTTATTCCTAGGCTGAGAATATCTGGTAATACTCAGCTGTATCCGATACGTTCAGGGGGTATGTGCATGACCGTGATCTGTCCGGGTGGATGCAAAGGACCGTTTAGGTCCCTCTCTCTGAGATCTCGCACAGTTGTTCTCACGAGTTACACAGTAAGGTGATGACATTGTGATAGCCGGGCTGTCAATTTGCATGCGGTGCCACCAGGTATGATGGTGCCTGTGCGAGGTGTCAGCGGAGGTAAGGAGGTCTCTGAAAAAGTGATCAGGCCAAGGCCGGAGATCAGCAAGTGCATGACAAGCACCTTCCTTGACTGCTCACCTTTATAAACATCCGCCGCTGGATTTGTAGAAAAGGAAGGTACGGACACTTGTGATTATAAAGATATGGACGGCGTCAACATTTCAGATGTGTCCTACAGGTGACGCTTTGGGTCTAAAAAAAAAACTGTCGACCGGTTCTCTTTAAAGCGGATTTCACATATTGATGCAACAACTCTCACAATATCGCTGCTTACCATTCCAGGTAGCAGATGGTTCACACTTGTGTCTTAAAGATACACCAAAATTTATTAAGATCGTAATCCAAAAAAAAAAATAACCGCAATCGAACTCAAATTCCACCCAAAATAAAGCAAATCTGAAGATTTCTCAGCAGCTTCTGGACAGAGATCTGGTGAAAGTGCAGGCAATGGTGCAAAATTAACTCTGTAGTGATAGTAATGGGCGTCCTAGGGCGGAAGTCTAAGCACAGGCGCAGCACAAACATTTTTATTTTACTCAATTTAAAATAATTTAATAAAAATAAAAAAAATCAATTTTTTCCTTCCTCTCCAGCTGTGAGGTTCTGCTGCTACCCACTGGTTTTTCTTGACACCACTGCAGCCCATAACTGGTCTCTGCTATAAGCTACAGTGGTTACCGGCTGTAGTTTTGAATTCACCATGTCTGTATTTCTCAATATACAGACCAGGATTTGTAATGCAGAAAACAAAATAAAACCCTGTGGGCAAACGATGAAGTCACTGGACAAGGTCTTCATATCGAGGAACATTTTACTGGCGCTGAAGATACGGCTCGTACATAGTTTGGTGGTATCTCTCGTAACATAAGGATGCGCACCTAAACCCTACCTGGCGGCTATTAGGACAGATTGATCCCACTGTTCTTCCTCAGTTTCCAGGGCTGACTGTCCATATTTCTCACTTTGCAAAAATATGGAAACGCCAGGAATCCATCCCGTGTGCATGAAGCCTGGGCCGAGGCAGTAGAGCTAGTACTGCGGTACACATTTGTATCACTAGGGGGCAGGTAAAGCCGTACTTGCATACACCTGACCGAGTGCATCTCTAATGGCCTTATAGTATAGTCTCGCCATACAACCAGGGTGCACCGGCTGCACTTCTAAATAATAATTCTTCTTTTAGCCTCTTGAATCCAAAACCCACTTCACAAAAAGTGCAGAATTTGGCAAATGTTACTATAAATTGCTGCAGCCATAGAAGAGACGGTGCGGGATGTTCACTTCTATGAGAAATGCTGAGGTCGGGGCTCCGTGTATCCATCATGTTCTCCCCTACATGTCTGTATGGACCTAGTGCACTGGGCACAGTCATGGGGGGCAGATATGAGTCTTCCCCCAAACTGTTCCGCTGAAGCTACAATTGTCCACAATGTCTCGGGCTGAAGATTTCCCATCACTGGAACTAAAGGGCGGAGGCCTGATAGTAAGCAAAGTAATGACCAATTCATGTACAATATGAGACCAGCGTGAACCTGCAAAGAGTGAATCATTAAATGGGAAATGGCAAGGAAAAAAAAAATGAACAGATCAACCCCAAAGCAGGGACAAATACATAAATGATGTGAACCAACCAGATCTGGAAAAGAGGTGGACGTATAGCCGCACATGGCTTCATCAGGAGCTCGAAACAGGTGTGTCAGGAAGAAGATAAGGAAATAAAGCATGAAATGGAAGGAAACTAAAGAGAATCATGAGTAAGACTTTAGAGAATTGTACCTGCACCCTGGAGCCGCGGGATCCCTGCTGACGTCATAACTCGGCGACCTTTGTACATATCGTAGGGAGGATAGCATTATCCTCCACCAAAATTGCATTTACCAAATCCAGACTCATCCAGAAGGCGCAAGATAGAGAAGTGCGATCCGTCACTGCACAGGACACATCTCCTCCAGAGTCCAGTGGTGGCGGCTTTACACCACTCCAGCTGATGCTCGACATCGTGCTTGGTGATATATGGCTGCATGCAGCTGCTCGGCCATAAAGATCCCATATAAGAGATTCATGTGCCTGCCATCCAGCGGCCACAGACTACTGACCTTGCCGGTGTAACCGAGACGTGGTCCTCTGGACTCTTCAGCACTTGGGGACTCAGTTTCTCAGTCTTCTGAGAAATCTCCCTTTATCATGGTTTATGGTAAAGAGCCTCGTCTTCCACTGCTTACGGGATAGGTACTAATTCAGACACTACAGGTTTAGAGCTACAGTAGGTACTAATTCAGACACTGTAGGTTTAGAGCTACAGTAGGTACTAATTCAGACACTACAGGTTTAGAGCTACAGTAGGTACTAATTCAGACACTACAGGTTTAGAGCTACAGTAGGTACTAATTTAGACACTGCAGGTTTAGGGATAGGTACTGATTCAGACACTGCAGGTTTAGGGATAGGTACTGATTCAGACACTGCAGGTTTAGGGATAGGTACTGATTCAGACACTGCAGGTTTAGGGATAGGTACTGATTCAGACACTGCAGGTTTAGGGATACAGTTATATGAAAAAGTTTGGGCACCCCTATTAATCTTCAGCTAAATGTTTTATAAAAATTGTTTTTTTTGCAACAGCTATTTCAGTTTCATATATCTAATAACTGTTGGACATAGTAATGTTTCTGCCTTGAAATGAGGTTTATTGTACTAACAGAAAATGTGCAATCTGCATTCATACTAAATTTGACAGGTGCATAAGTATGGGCGCCCCACCAGAAAAGTGACATTAATATTTACTAGATCCTCCTTTTGCAAAAATAACAGCCTCTAGTCGCTTCCTGTAGCTTTTAATGAGTTCCTGGATGAAGGTATTTTTGACCATTCCTCTTTACAAAACAATTCCAGTTCAGTTAAAGGGACACTGTCACCTGAATTTGGAGGGAACAATCTTCAGCCATGGAGGCGGGGTTTGGGGGTTTTTGATTCACCCTTTCCTTACCCGCTGGCTGCATGCTGGCTGCAATATTGGATTGAAGTTCATTCTGTCCTCCGTAGTACATGCCTGCACAAGGTGCAATCTTGCCTTGCGCAGGCATGTACTATGGAGGACAGAGAATGAACTTCAATCCAATATTGCAGCCAGCATGCAGCCAGCGAGTAAGGAAATGGGTGAATCAAAAAGCCCAAAACCCCGCCTCCATGGCTGAAGATTGTTCCCTCCAAATTCAGGTGACAGTGTCCCTTTTAAGTTTGATGGTCGCCGAGCATGGACAGCCCTCTTCAAATGATCCCACAGATGTTCAATGATATTCAGGTCTGGGGACTGGGATGGCCATTCCAGAACAGTGTAATTGTTCCTCTGCATGAATGCCTGAGTAGATTTGGAGCGGTGTTTTGGATCATTGTCTTGCTGAAAGATCCATCCCCTGTGTAACTTCAACTTTGTCACTGATTCATGAACATTATTGTCAAGAATCTGCTGATACTGAGAGGAATCCATGCGTCCCTCAACTTTAACAAGATTCCCAGTGCCGGCATTGGCCACACAGCCCCAAAGCATGATGGAACCTCCACCAAATTTTACTGTGGGTAGCAAGTGTTTTACTTGGAATGTTGTGTTTCTCTAGTAACCACCACGACAGCACACCTGGAGGATGTTACCCCTTTCCTAATAGGGACAGGAAATGACAAGAGGTTAAATAACCCCTCCCTCATCCTCCCCCTCAGTGTTTTTTCCTGTCCCTACTAGGGATGAAGAGGTCATCCCAGGTGTGCTGTGCCGGCAGCGGTCACCAGGGGGAAAGCGATTCTATGCCGGGCAGCTGGGGAGCAGACTTACCTCTCTTCCCCGAGCGCTGCTCCCGTCTCTCCGGACTCGGGACTTCCGCCACCAGTCCGCACCGTCAAGGCAAGGTCTGGGCGGCATTCTTCGGCTGGAGGCCTCTCTGAGCTCTCCAGCCCCTCTCCTCCTCCAGCGCTGTGCGCGCAATGAGGGCTTCCGGTCTGAAGCCGGCGGCAGGAAGTGACGTCAGACGCCGGCCGGCTTCGGTACTCAGGAAGCTCCTTTGCGTTCCACGCTGGAACGCATGTCAGCGTGGATTTCGGCGGTTTCTCCCCCCACATCCGGACATTGGAGGAGGAGGTCCTCTCACAGGAGGACAGGTGCTGTGTCCGGTCGCCTATTTAAGAGCCCCGGACAAGAAGACGTCTCAGGTAAGACCACGGTGTGGTGAAAATCATGGAGACGTCTGCCTCTCGCTCTGCTATTGCAGATCCCAGCACCATCCCGGCCCCAGTAAGTAATCTGGCCCTGGGTGTCCACTCCCTGATGCGGGTTGCAATCTTATGATTCCTTCTCCCCCTTTTTTTCAGGGGGACAAGGAACCCGCATCAGGAAGCAGATCCAAAGCGGCACGAAAATGTGCTGTCTGTGCAAAGAAACTGTCCTCTTCATATAAGAAGACATTATGCAAAGAATGCACAGAAAAAGTGGTCAGAGAAGAGCAGCCATCTCTAATGGAAGAGATTAAAGGCTTGATCCAGCACGAGATCAGAAGCTCTCTGGCCACACTCTCCCAGCCCACACCCTCCCCCAGTACTCCTCCGGAAGCTAAGAGAAGGAAGCTTAATCCAGAGGATGAGAGGCATGAGGAATCTCAGGAGGAGATGTCGGACGAACATCCAGAGGAAGGTGAAATATCCTTAAACTCAGAGGCTTCTCAGCAGGAGAGATACTACTTCTCCAGTGACATAGAAGAACTCCTTACAGCAGTGAGGAAGACTATGGAGATTGAAGAAGAGAAAACAGCTCAATCAGTACAAGATGAGATGTTCGGGGGTCTTCGTTCTAAGAAAAAACAAGTATTTCCCATCCACAGAAACATCCGTGATTTAGTTCTAGAAGAATGGGAGACTCCGGAAAAGAGGTTGACCACCCCGGCAGAAATTAAGGAACGTTTTCCGGTAGATGACGAAACTGCTTCATGCTGGTCGGAGATTCCTAAAGTAGATATCCAGATCGCTAGGGTAGCTAAGAAAACCACGCTACCATTTGAAGATGCCTCCCAGTTGAAGGACCCTCTGGAGCGTAAAATGGACGGGCTGCTAAGAAAGTCTTGGGAGACATCTGCATCTTTACTTAATATCAATTCGGTGTCTACCTGTGTAGCCAGATCAAGGCACCGCTGGCTGGGTCAATTAGAGGAACACCTGTCCTCAGGCACTCCCAGGGAGGAGATCCTGGCCTCTCTACCTATCTTCCAGAAAGCGACAGGATTTCTAGCGGATGCCTCAGCTGAGTCCGTGAGGGTGGCAGCAAGGTCATCAGGATTATCAAATTCTGTAAGACGGGCACTCTGGCTGAAATCATGGTCTGGAGACATGACCTCAAAGATGAGGCTCTGTTCGATTCCCTTTAAGGGGAATTATATGTTTGGGCCGGCCCTGGATGATCTACTGGAGAAAGCTTCAGATAAAAAGAAGACATTGCCAGAACCTAGAAACCCTAGGAAAAGACCCTTTCGCTCTCAACAAGAGCATACTCCTCAATACAGAGGCAAGGGTAAAACAGGGCGCTGGAGTTACCCAAAAGGAGGGAGAGACAGAAATCTCTTTCTTTCCCAGCCTCAAAACCAGAGAAAACAATGACGCCACCAGGGTAGGGGGTCGTATTTCAAACTTCCTCCCATACTGGCAAGCAATCTGCTCAGACCAATGGACGTTAACATCAGTCAGAGATGGAATAAAAATAGAGTTGATATCATATCCTCAAAAGATGTCAAGAACAACATCTTTAGCTACACCAAAGCTACAGTCCATATTGATAGCGGGAGTACAAGATCTTCTACTCAACAAAGTAATCTCCTCAGTCCCGGAAGACGAGAAGAACAAAGGACATTATTCAAATTTGTTTCTAATAAAGAAACCAAACGGATCCCATCGAATAATAATCAACCTAAAACCTCTGAATCAACATGTCGCCTACAGAAGGTTCAAGATGGAATCGGTAAGGTCCACAGTACCCCTCATAGGACAAAATTTCGTCATGGCGACGATAGATCTACAGGACGCGTATTACCACGTCCCAATCCATCCAGCTTATCGAAAATTCCTAAGATTTGCAGTCGCCAGGGGAAAAGACGTAGACCATTTCCAATTCGATGTCCTGCCATTCGGGCTATCCTCCGCCCCGAGGATATTCACGAAGATCATGTCCGAAGTAATGGCCTACATCAGAGGTCAACGAATATGCATATTTCCATACCTCGACGACCTACTGATAGTGGCCCCCTCAGTTCCCACTCTTCAGGAACACCTTCAGAAGGTAGTCCAGATCCTATCGTCCCTAGGCTGGATAGTGAACCACAAGAAATCGGAGATGGTTCCATCAACAACAAAGGTCTTTCTAGGGGTCCTACTAGATTCTCGCAGCCAGACATCTTTTTTACCAGATCAAAAACGGACCTTGCTTACAGCAAAGATCAGAACATTGAAGGACAAGAAGATAACTTCTCTAAGATGGGCCATGTCGGTTCTCGGGACCATGACGTCGTGCATCCAGATGGTGTCATGGGCACAAGCCCACACCAGAGTACTCCAGACTTATATTCTGTCAAATTGGGACGGATCCCCAGATTCTCTGGACAGAAAGATCAGGATACCACCGCACGTAAAGTCATCCTTGACGTGGTGGCTACAAAAGGAAAACCTACTGAAGGGAATTTCCTGGTCGCAGGATCCAGCAATCTCTATAACAGTAGATGCCAGCGAAAAAGGTTGGGGAGCTACGGTAGCCCAACACATATTTCAAGGGAGCTGGCCAAGCGAGATAAGTCAACGATCCTCAAACTTCAGAGAATTAAAGGCTGTAGAGGAAATCCTCAAAGCAGCGGTAACGCTTGTACAGAATTCCCATATCAAGATCTACTCGGACAACATGACAACAGTTGCCCATCTTCGTCATCAGGGAAGTACAAGACACGAGGATCTAAAGGCCATATCAGCCAGAATATTTTCCTGGGCCGAAGAACATGTTCTCTCTCTTTCTGCCCTGCACATAAGAGGGGAAATAAATGTACAGGCCGACTTCCTGAGCAGAGAAAAGATCCATCCCGGAGAATGGGGTCTAGACCCAGAGACTTTTCAGTTTTTGGTCAGGAAGTGGGGTCAGCCGGAAGTGGACCTGTTTGCGAACGCCCAGAACACAAAAGTGGATCAATTTTTTTCTCTAGATCCAACCGATCCGGGGCTAGGAGTAGACGCATTGGCCCAACCATGGACATTCTCTCTGGCCTACGCGTTTCCTCCATTACCAATTCTACCAAAGGTCCTACAGAAGATAAGGACAGAAAGAGTCAGTGTAATCTTAGTAGCTCCATTCTGGCCCAAAAGAAGTTGGTTTGGGTCCCTCATCAGCCTAAAAGTAGATGGACCAATAGCACTACCTCCGATCAAGAACCTCCTCTATCAGGGGCCAATACTTCATCCAGACCCCGAAAGATTACACCTGAATGCCTGGCTTCTGAATTCTCAATTCTGAGAACCAGAGGGCTATCAAAGAAGGTCATTAGTACGCTACAGAAAAGCCGGAAGACCGTTACCAATTCCATTTATCAGAAAATATGGAAGACCTATATATCATGGAGTGCTCCTGAACGGCCCAACCCAGATAGGCCGAACTTAGCCCGAATCCTTGATTTTCTACAGGATGGATTAGAAAAAGGTCTCAAACCCAGCACCCTCAAGGTACAGGTGTCGGCACTAAGCTCGTATTTCGACCAACCTCTATCCGAACACAGATGGATAAGAAGGTTTATGACGGCAGCATCCCGCATATCTCCAAGATCCATTAATATAGTCCCGTCTTGGGACCTCAATATAGTTCTGAAGGGACTTACACTTCCACCTTTTGAACCCTTGTCATCAATACCAATGGATAGACTCGCCTGGAAAACCACCTTCCTGATAGCTATAACGACAGCCAGGAGAGTAGGTGAACTACAGGCCCTGTCGATCAATGAACCTTACATGAGGATTCTACAAGATAGGCTTATTCTGCGATTGGATCCATCATTTCTTCCAAAAGTCGTCTCTGACTTTCATAAGTCACAGGAGATAATTCTCCCTTCCTTTTATCAAGAACCAAAAAATGAAGAGGAACAACAGTTCCATACTTTAGACGTTCGAAGAACGGTACTTTATTACCTTCAGATCTCAGATAAAATTAGGAAGGATCAAAATTTACTTATCCATCTTCATGGGCAGAATAAGGGAAAGAAGACTTCCAAATCTACAATTGCCAATTGGATCAAGAGAGCAATCTTGGAGGCCTATCAGATCCAAGGCCTTCCACCGCCAGAGAAATTCACAGCTCACTCTACCAGAGCAACAGCTGTCTCCTGGGCCGAGAAAGCCAGTGCTTCCATTGAGCAAATATGCAGAGCGGCCACGTGGTCCTCGGTCCATACATTTTCTAAACATTACAGGCTAGACCTGATGTCAAAGGAGGACTTAGCCTTTGGAGAAAAAGTCCTTGGGGCTATAGTCCCTCCCTAATAGATTACTCTTGGGTACTGCTCCAGGTGTGCTGTCGTGGTGGTTACTAGAGAAAATAGAATTATTCTTACCGTTAATTCGGTTTCTAGTAACTCACCACGACAGCAGGAGTAATCCCTCCCTATGCTTGTTATACGTTCTGAAAAGAATAAATATAATTTGAAGCATTCATTCTCCTGTGGTCCTTTATAATAACACTGAGGGGGAGGATGAGGGAGGGGTTATTTAACCTCTTGTCATTTCCTGTCCCTATTAGGAAAGGGGTAACATCCTCCAGGTGTGCTGTCGTGGTGAGTTACTAGAAACCGAATTAACGGTAAGAATAATTCTATTTTTTTGGCCGCCATGCATAACGCCTTTTTGTATGACCAAACAACTCAATCTTGGTTTCATCAGTCCACAGGAACTTCTTCCAAAAATAAATTGGCTTCTCCAAATGTGCTTTTGCATACCTCAGCCGACTCTGTTTGTGGCGTGCTTGCAGAAATGGCTTCTTTCGCATCACTCTCCCATACAGCTTCTCCTTGTGCAAAGTGCTTTGTATAGTTGACCGATGCACAGTGACACCATCTGCAGCAAGTTGATGCTGCAGCTCTCTAGAGGTGGTCGGAGGATTGTCCATGACTGATCTCGCCATTCTTCTCTGCCTTTCTGATGTTTTTCTTGGCCTGCCACTTCTGGCCTTAACAAGAACTGTACCTGTGTTCTTCCATTTCCTTACTATGTTCCTCACAGTGGAAATTGACAGGTTAAATCTCTGAGACAGCTTTTTGTATCCTTCCCCTGAACGACTATGTTGAATAATCTTTGTTTTCAGATCATTAGACAGTTGTTTTGAGGAGCCCATGATGCCACTCTTCAGAGGAGATTCAAACAGGAGAACTTGCAAGTGGCCACTTTAAGTAGCTTTTCTCATGATTGCATACACCTGGCTATGAAGTTCAAAGCTCAATGAGGTTAGAAAACCAAAAAAAGTGCTTTAGTAAGTCAGTAAAAAGTAGGTAGGAGTATTTAAAACAAGAAAATGATAAGGGTGCCCATACTTATGCACCTGTCAAATTTTGTTTGAATGCAGATTGCACATTTGCTGTTGATACAATAAACCTCATTTCAAGGCAGAAACATTACTGTGTCCAACAGTTATTAGATATATGAAACTGAAATAGCTGTTGCAAAAAAAAACAATTTTTATAAAATATTTAGCTTAAGCTTAATAGGGGTGCCCAAACTTTTTCATATAACTGTAGGTACTGATTCAGACACTGCAGGTTTACGGGATGGGTACTAATTCAGACACTGCAGGTTTACGGGATAGGTACTGATTCAGACACTGCAGGTTTAGGGACAGGTACTGATTCAGACACTGCAGGTTTAGGGACAGGTACTGAATCAGACACTGCAGGTTTAGGGATAGGTACTGATTCAGACACTGCAGGTTTAGGGACAGGTACTGATTCAGACACTGCAGATTTAGGGACAGGTACTGATTCAGACACTGCAGGTTTAGGGATAGGTACTGATTCAGACACTGCAGGTTTAGGGACAGGTACTGATTCAGACACTGCAGGTTTAGGGATAGGTACTGATTCAGACACTGCAGGTTTAGGGACAGGTACTGATTCAGACACTGCAGGTTTAGGGATAGGTACTGATTCAGACACTGCAGGTTTAGGGACAGGTACTGATTCAGACACTGCAGGTTTAGGGATAGGTACTGATTCAGACACTGCAGGTTTAGGGATAGGTACTGATTCAGACACTGCAGGTTTAGGGATAGGTACTGATTCAGACACTGCAGGTTTAGGGACAGGTACTGATTCAGACACTGCAGGTTTACGGGATAGCACAAGATACAAGGCACACGTTTAGCATTCAGGCCAAACAGGCCTAGGGAAAGGTTTGGTTACAGACATGACCTAACAACAGACTAAGCAGCTTCAACACAAGCTAGACACTCAAGTCCTAGATGTTGAACAGGCACCTCCCTATAGGAGAGGGTGCCTTAAATAACATGTCTTCCAGTTATTGGCTGTGGACATTTCAGGAGTGAACATACTACCCTTTTAAGAGGCAAGGCAGGAAGATTTTGCGCGTACTAAGCACATTGCCGGCAGACCTGCGAGCGTGCGCCAAAACGGGGAACTGGGAGCTGCGACTGATGCCCGCAACAAGAGCGCTGCCAGGATGGTGAGCATGTCAGCATCCCTGCCGGGGAGAGGAGGAGGAACGCAGGGATGGTGGCGTTTCAGTAGCCCCGCGTACGTCCCCTCATCTTCAAGCCCTTGAGGAACTTATGCAGAGGAAGTGAGGCAAGAATATATCCCTTGGACTCTCACAACTTTTCTTTGGGGTCAAGTTTTCTCCAATCCACTAAAAAAAAGTTTTCTCATCTTTTCCAAAGACATCCACGTGGTAGACGAGAGGGCGTGGTACCAGGCAGGGCCGTATTTGCCACTAGGCACTTCAGGGCATATGCCTAGGGCGCCAGGATGCGGGGGTGGCACGTGAGCAAGTTTTTGATTTTAAGTCCTGGGTCGGCTGCCCACCCACCTTCTTGAAGACATCATACTCACTCACTGGCACCCATAGCGCGCTGGTGTCCCCGCCTGCTCTGGACACCGACACCTGGCCAAGTGAGTATATAATTTTTTCTCTAGTAACCCCCCACGACAGCACACCTGGAGGATGTTACCCCTTTCCTAATAGGGACAGGAAATGACAAGAGGTTAAATAACCCCTCCCTCATCCTCCCCCTCAGTGTTTTTTCCTGTCCCTACTAGGGATGAAGAGGTCATCCCAGGTGTGCTGTGCCGGCAGCGGTCACCGGGGGGAATAGAGATTCTATGCCGGGCAGCTGGGGAGCAGACTTACCTCTCTTCCCCGAGCGCTGCTCCCGTCTCTCCGGACTCGGGACTTCCGCCACCAGTCCGCACCGATAAGGCAAGGTCTGGGCGGCATTCTTCGGCTGGAGGCCTCCCTGAGCTCTCCAGCCCCTGTTCTCCTCCAGCGCTGTGCGCGCGATGAGGGCTTCCGGTCTGAAGCCGGCGGCAGGAAGTGACGTCAGACGCCGGCCGGCTTCAGTACTCAGGAGGCTCCTTTTGCGTTCCACGCTGGAACGCATGACAGCGTGGATATCGGCGGTTTCTCCCCCCACATCCGGACATTGGAGGAGGAGGTCCTCTCACAGGAGGACAGGTGCTGTGTCCGGTCGCCTATTTAAGAGCCCCGGACAAGAAGACGTCTCAGGTAAGACCACAGTGTGGTGAAATCATGGAGACGTCTGCCTCGCGCTCTGCTCTTGCAGATCCCAGTACCATCCCGGCCCCAGTAAGTAATCTGGCCCAGGGTGTCCATTCCCTGATGTGGGTTGTAGTCTTATGATTCCTTCTCCCCTTCCTTTTTAGGGGGACAAGGAACCCACATCAGGAAGTAAAACAAAAACTACCCGCAAATGGGCAGTTTGTATGAAGAAGCTGTCCTCTTCATACAAGAAATCATTGTGCAAAGAATGCACAGACAAAATAATCAGAGAGGAACAGCCATCCCTGATAGAAGAGATTAAAACCTTAATCCAGCAGGAGATGAAAACATCTCTGGCCATTCTTTCCCAGCCTACACCATCTCCTAGTGCCCCTCCTGAGGCTAAGAAAAGGAAACTTAATCCACAGGAGGAAGAGCAGGAGGACTCTCAAGGAGAGACGTCGGACGAACCCCCAGAGGAGGGTGAATTATCCCTGGACTCTGAAACTGTCCAGCAAGAGAGATACTACTTCTCTTCATCTGATATAGAAGAACTCCTTACGGCTGTAAGGAAAACTATGGAGGTTGAGGAAGAGAAGACGGCCCAGTCAGTGCAAGAAGAGATGTTTGGAGGACTTCGTTCTAGGAAGCGTCAGGTGTTTCCTATTCACCAAAACATCCGGGATTTAGTTCTGGACGAGTGGGAATCCCCAGAAAAGAAGCTGACTACTCCAGCAGAAATCAAAGACAGATTTCCTGTGGATGCTGAGACAGCGTCATGCTGGTCTGAAGTTCCAAAAGTGGACGTCCAGATTGCCAGAGTAGCCAAAAAGACCACGCTACCATTCGAGGATGCCTCCCAACTGAGAGACCCTCTGGAACGTAAAATGGACGGACTACTAAGGAAGTCGTGGGAAACATCAGCGTCTTTACTGAACATCAATTCAGTATCCACCTGCGTGGCTAGATCGATGCATCGCTGGCTGGGGCAGCTAGAGGAGCACTTGTCCTCAGGTACCCCGAGAGAAGATATTCTAGCCTCCTTGCCTATCTTCCAGAAAGCAACAGGCTTTTTAGCAGATGCTTCTGCAGAATCCGTGAGAGTGACGGCGAGATCATCCGCACTGTCAAACTCGGTAAGGCGTGCACTCTGGCTAAGATCCTGGTCTGGGGATATGACTTCCAAGATGAGGCTGTGTTCTATTCCTTTTAAAGGAAAGTATATGTTTGGACCAGCCTTGGATGACCTTTTGGAGAAGGCTTCAGACAAGAAAAAGACCTTACCAGAACCTAGAAACCCTAGGAAAAGACCCTTCCGCGCTCAGCAGTAGCATACTCCTCAATACAGAGGAAAGGGTAAAACAGGTCGCTGGAGCTATCCGAAAGGAGGGAAAGACAGGAATCTTTTTCTTTCACAACCCCAAAACCAGAGAAAGCAATGACGCCGTCATAGTGGGGGGTCGGATTTCGAACTTCCTCCCAGTCTGGCAAGAGATCGGTGTGGATCAGTGGACCTTAAGATTGGTCAAAGAGGGGATGAAAATAGAGTTTACATCATATCCCCAAAAAAGAATGAAAACTACAACGTTATCAACACCGAAGCTACAGTCCACCCTGATAACTGGGATAGAAGATCTCTTAATCAACAATGTGATCTCCACAGTCCCAAAAGACGAACGAAACAAGGGCCATTATTCCAGCCTATTTCTGATAAGGAAACCAAACGGAACCCATCGGATGATAATCAATCTGAAACCGCTGAATCAATATGTAACCTACAGAAGATTCAGAATGGAGTCCGTCAGATCGACAGCACCCTTAATAGGGCAAGACTTCGTCATGGCAACCATCGACTTACAGGACGCATATTATCACGTCCCAGTCCATCCAACCTATCGGAAATTTCTAAGGTTTGCAGTCACCAGAGGAGAAGTTATAGACCACTTCCAGTTCAATGTCCTCCCATTTGGACTATCATCAGCTCCAAGGATCTTTACAAAGGTCATGTCCGAGGTGATGGCGTACATCAGAAGTCGACGGATATGCATAATCCCATACCTCGACGACCTCTTGGTAGTGGCTCCCACGGTTCCAATTCTACAGGAACATCTTCAAACAACAGTCCAGATCCTGTCATCCCTGGGTTGGGTGATAAACCCAAAAAAATCGGATATGGTTCCGTCCACAACGAAGATCTTTTTAGGGGTCTTATTAGACTCCCACAGACAAACATCTTTCTTGCCCGAACAAAAACGGTCCCTGCTTACATCAAGGATAAGAACATTGCAGGACAAGAAGAGAGTATCTCTAAGATGGGCCATGTCGGTTCTAGGTACCATGACATCTTGCATCCAGATGGTGGCATGGGCTCAAGCCCACACCAGGATACTTCAGACACATATTCTGTCAAGCTGGGACGGATCCCCAGGTTCTCTAGACAAAAAGATCCGGATACCACCGCATGTAAAGTCCTCATTAACATGGTGGCTACAAAAAGAGAACTTAATGAGAGGAGTTCCCTGGTTGCAGGTCCCAGCAGTGACCATAACAGTAGATGCCAGTGGAAAAGGTTGGGGAGCTACGGTAGACCAGCACATATTCCAGGGATTCTGGTCAGCCGAAATAGCACAACAATCCTCGAATTTCAAAGAGCTAAAAGCAGTAGAAGAAGTTCTCAAAGCGGCGGTAACTCTTGTACAAAATTCCCACTTAAAAATATACTCAGACAACATGACAACAGTTGCCCACCTTCGCCACCAGGGAAGTACAAGACACGAAGATCTAAAAAGAATATCAGCAAGAATATTTTCGTGGGCCGAAGAACATGTTCTCTCCATATCCGCCCTACACATAAAAGGGGAGATAAACGTACAAGCCGACTTCCTGAGCAGAACAGAGGTCCATCCAGGAGAATGGAGCCTAAACCCAGAAGTCTTTCAGATACTAGTCAAAAGATGGGGACAGCCAGAAGTGGACTTGTTCGCGAACAGTCAGAACGCAAAGGTAGACCAGTTCTTCTCGCTAGATCCGATGAATCTGGGGTTAGCTGTGGACGCATTGGTCCAGCCATGGACATTCTCGCTAGCATACGCGTTCCCGCCATTGCCGGTCCTACCAAAAGTCCTGCAGAAAATAAGGGCAGAAAAACTCAAGGTGATCCTAGTGGCTCCACTTTGGCCCAAAAGAGGTTGGTTTGGGGCCCTCATCAGTCTAAAGATAGATGGGCACTTCCACCGGTCAAAGACCTTCTCTACCAGGGGCCAATACTGCATCCAGATCCCAAAAGGCTACACCTAAATGCCTGGCTTCTGAATTCTCAATTCTGAGAACTAGAGGACTATCAAAGAGGGTAATTGAAACATTACAAAAAAGTCGCAAAACGGTTACTAATTCTATTTACCAAAAGATCTGGAAGACGTTCATCACATGGTGTGCTCCTGAGCAACCTAACCCAGATAAACCAAACCTAGCCAAGATCCTGGATTTTCTACAAGATGGGCTGGAGAAGGGTCTCAGACCCAGCACCCTCAAGGTACAAGTGGCAGCCTTGAGCTCTTATTTTGACCAGTCTTTAGCCAACCATAGATGGGTAAGAAGATTCATGACGGCGGCATCCCGCATATCTCCAAGACCCATAAATATAGTTCCATCCTGGGACCTGAATATAGTCCTGAAAGGACTTACACTGCCACCATTTGAACCCTTATCTTCCATAACCATGGATAAACTCGCTTGGAAAACCACCTTCCTGGTAGCTATAACAACAGCCAGAAGAGTGGGTGAACTACAAGCCCTGTCAATCAATGAGCCCTATATGAAGATTCTTCAGGACAGGCTTATCCTACGATTAGACCCATCCTTTCTCCCAAAGGTCGTCTCCGATTTCCACAAATCGCAGGAGATAATTCTTCCATCATTCTATCAAGAACCAAAGAATGAGGAAGAGGAACATTTCCATACTTTGGATGTTCGAAGAATGGTACTCTATTATCTTCATGCATCAGAGAAGATTAGAAAGGATCAAAATCTGTTTATTCATCTTCTCGGCCAGAATAAAGGGAAGAAGACTTCCAGATCCACAATTGCAAATTGGATCAAAAGAGCAATCCTGGAGGCTTATCAAATTCAAGGCCTTCCACCACCAGAAAAGCTCACAGCCCATTCTACTAGAGCAACAGCTGTCTCCTGGGCCGAGAAAGCCAGTGCTTCCATCGAGCAAATATGCAGAGCGGCTACGTGGTCCTCGGTCCATACGTTCTCCAAACATTACAGGCTTGACCTGATGTCAAAAGAAGACTTAGCCTTCGGAGAAAAAGTCCTTAGCGCTGTAGTCCCTCCCTAAAAATTACTCTTGGGTACTGCTCCAGGTGTGCTGTCGTGGGGGGTTACTAGAGAAAATAGAATTATTCTTACCGTTAATTCGGTTTCTAGTAACCCACCACGACAGCAGGAGTAATCCCTCCCTTTGCTTAATATACGTTCTGAAAAGAATAAATATAATTTGAAGCATTCATTCTCCTGTGGTCCTTTATAATAACACTGAGGGGAGGATGAGGGAGGGGTTATTTAACCTCTTGTAATTTCCTGTCCCTATTAGGAAAGGGGTAACATCCTCCAGGTGTGCTGTCGTGGTGGGTTACTAGAAACCGAATTAACGGTAAGAATAATTCTATTTTTTTTTTAATTGCAGCAGCAGCATACGGGGCATATTATTCTATGGAGTATCTTATCGGCCGTTAATAACCTTTGTGCAGCATTATATGGGGCATATTATTCTATGGAGCATCTTATGGAGCCATCATTATCCTTTGTGCAGCATTATATGGGGCATATTTTGTATGGAGAATTATATTTGTAGATTGTGAGCCCTCGTGGGCAGGGTCCTCTCTCCTCCTGTACCAGTTATGACTTGTATTTTTTAAGGTTATTGTACTTGTTTTTATTATGTATACCCCTCACATGTAAAGCGCCATGGAATAAATGGAGTATAATAATAAATAATAATAATATGGGGCTCCTGATTCAATATGGATATTCAAAAACACTTAACCTACTGATGTCTCAATTCATTTTACTTTTATTGGTATCTTTATTTTTGAAATTTACCAGTAGCTGCTGCATTTCCCACTCTAGGCTTATACTCGAGTCAATAAGTTTTCCCAGTTTTTTGTGGCAAAATTAGGGGTCTCGGCTTATACTCGGGTCGGCTTATACTCAAGTATGTACGGTAATTCTCACGTTTTTATTTATGTTAGGAGCATTAAAGGGGATGTCCAGGTTTGTAATGAGTCTGCAGTCATTCTTTGTGACTGCAGACTTCTAAATTCTCAGTGCGAACTACACGCTGTCAGGATTCTCTCGTGCCGGCGATTTTCATACTTGTGGTCCTGTGACAACGAGCTTCTCTTCTGCTTCTCAGTTTTTCACTGAACATTGAGAGCATTAGTGCGAGGAGCTCGTGGGTACATGACTAAGTGTGCAAATCGCATATGTCCTTTGGGGGGGGGCGACAAATTGAATTCTTGCCCCAGGTGCCAGAAACCCTAGATACACCTCTGCCGGTATGCTACTGCGAGCGGCGATTACCGGGGCCCGTGGAGGGAGGTCTGTGCACAGGCAGTGAGGCAGGGACTGAGGGTGTGCACAGAGAGAGAATGGAGACCCGGAGACTGCCCGTCCCAGTCTACGCCGTAGCCTGGAGCCTCATTATCATAGGAATATGTCAGGTAATACATTGTTTTTCTAAAGCTTTATAGTGCAGTTTTAAATCAGGGAGGGATGAGCTAGCAAGGTGCAGGGACAGGTAGTGATGGCTACTTGAGGACATGTGCGGCACTTGCGGTGAGACAAAAAAACTGCTAGCTTTTTTTTTTATGTTGCTGCAATTACCGCATTTGCCGCACATGTCCGCAAGTCCCATAGGGAATGAATGAGGCCGAACGCAGTGTTAGGTTACTTTCACACTAGCGTTAACTGCAAACCGTCACAAAAACGTCTTTTTGCCAAAAAAACGGATGCGTCAAAAAAGTGCAAAATGTATGCAACGCATACAGCATTTCGACGGATCCGTCTATTTGGGGATGTCTGGCCAATTAGCTAAAAAAATCCTGTTTCTGAGCATGCTCAGTAGAAAAAAACATATTGCAGCGCTGCATTGCGTCGTACGACGTCTCTCGACGCATCCGTCGCTCATAGACTTTCATTGTAGCCAAAGACGCATGCCGATGGATGCGCCGAGACACGTTTTTTTGTCGGAGCCAAAAAACGTTGCAATCTACGATTTTCCAGACGACGTGTCGCCTAATTTCGACGCATCCGTCGAAAGACGTATACCGACGTATGCAAATCCGTCGCAATGCGTCGCCAATACAAGTCTATGGGGAAAAAACGCATCCAGCAAAATATTTTGCTGGATGCGTTTTTTCTGCAAAACGACGCATTTTAACGTATTGCAGTTAACGCTAGTGTGAAAGTAGCCTTACTGTAAGTGATCCGTTACGCTGCAGATGCGGAAAAACTGCCGGATCTGCTGCAAAAGGCGACTTTCACATCAGCGACTTATGGCAAAGTCACTGCCGATAGTGTCATACTCAACAATGCCCGGATGGGATACACCCTCGAGTACTGCAGGAATTAAGTACAGTCATTGATAGACCATTATTTGTAATCTTTAAAGACTCCATAATAACAGGGTCTGTACCACAGGACTGGCGTATAGCAAATGTGGTGCCAATATTCAAAAAGGGGACAAAAACTGAACTCGGAAATTATAGGCCAGTAAGCTTAACCTCTACTGTGGGTAAAATCCTGGAGGGCATTCTAAGGGACGCTATACTGGAGTATCTGAAGAGGAATAACCTCATGACCCAGTATCAGCACGGGTTTACTAGGGACCGTTCATGTCAGACTAATCTGATCAGCTTCTATGAAGAGGTAAGTTCCGGATTGGACCAAGGGAACCCAGTAGATGTAGTGTATATGGACTTTTCAAAAGCTTTTGATACGGTGCCACACAAAAGGTTGATACATAAAATGAGAATAATGGGGATAGGGGAAAATATGTGCAAGTGGGTTGAGAGCTGGCTCAGGGATAGGAAACAAAGGGTGGTTATTAATGGAACACACTCGGACTGGGTGGCGGTTAGCAGTGGGGTACCACAGGGGTCAGTATTGGGCCCTCTTCTTTTTAACATATTTATTAATGACCTTGTAGGGGGCATACAGAGTGGAATGTCAATATTTGCAGATGACACTAAACTCTCAGGGTAATCAATACAGAGGAGGACAATTTTATATTACAGGATGATTTATGTAAACTAGAAGCTTGGGCTGATAAACGGCAAATGAGCTTTAATGGGGATAAATGTAAGGTCATGCACTTGGGTAGAAGTAATAAGATGTATAATTATGTGCTTAATTCTAAAACTCTGGGCAAAACCGTCAATGAAAAAGACCTGGGTGTATGGGTGGATGACAAACTCATATTCAGTGGCCAGTGTCAGGCAGCTGCTACAAAGGCAAATAAAATAATGGGATGCATTAAAAGAGGCATAGATGCTCATGAGGAGAACATAATTGTACCTATATACAAGTCACTAGTGCGACCACACTTAGAATACTGTGCACAGTTCTGGTCTCCGGTGTATAAGAAAGACATAGCTGAACTAGAGCGGGTGCAGAGAAGAGCGACCAAGGTTATTAGAGGGCTGGGGGATCTGCAATACCAAGATAAGTTATTACACTTGGGGCTATTTAGTTTGGAAAAACGAAGGCTAAGGGGTGATCTTATGTTAATGTATAAATATATGAGGAGACAGTACAAAGACCTTTCTGATGATCTTTTTAATCATAGACCTGAAACCGGGACAAGGGGGCATCCTCTGCGTTTGGAGGAAAAAAGGTTTAGGCATAATAACAGACGTGGATTCTTTACTGTAAGAGCAGTGAGACTATGGAACTCTCTGCCGTATGATGTTGTAATGAGTGATTCATTACTTAAATTTAAGAGGGGACTGGATGCCTTTCTGGAAAAGTATAATGTTACAGGGTATATACACTAGATTCCTTGATAGGGCGTTGATCCAGGGAACTAGTCTGATTGCCGTATGTGGAGTCGGGAAGGAATTTTTTTCCCCAATGTGGAGCTTGCTCTTTGCTACATGGGTTTTTTTGCCTTCCTCTGGATCAACATGTTAGGGCGTGTTAGGTTAGGCTATGGGTTGAACTAGATGGACTTATAGTCTTCCTTCAACCTTAATAACTATGTAACTAATTTCCGAGTTCAGTTTTTGTCCCCTTTTTGAATATTGGCACCACATTTGCTATACGCCAGTCCTGTGATACAGACCCTGTTATTATGGAGTCTTTAAAGATTAAAAATAATGGTCTATCAATAACTGTACTTAATTCCTGCAGTACTCGAGGGTGTATCCCATCCGGGCCCGGAGATTTGTCAATTTTAGTGATTTTTAGACGACGCCGCACTTCCTGCTGGGTTAAGCAGGTGACATTTAATGGGGAATTTTTATCACTAGTAATTTTATCTGCCATGGGATTTTCTTGTGTAAATACTGATGCAACAAAGTCATTTAGCATATTGGCTTTTTCCTCATCCTCATCCACCATTTCACCCAGACTATTTTTAAGGGGGCCAACACTATCATTTTTTAGTTTCTTACTATTTATGTAGTTAAAGAAAATTTTGGGATTATTTTTAGTCTCTCTGTCTCAATCTTTGCTGCCTTGATTTGCTTTTTACAGACTTTATTTAATTTTTTGTATTTATTTAATGCCTCATCACTACCTACTTCCTTTAATTCTCTAAATGCTTTCTTTTTGTCACTTATTGCGCCCCTTACAGCTCTATTTAGCCATATTGGTTTCCTCCTATTCCTAGTATGTTTATTCCCATACGGTATATACTGTGCACAGGTCCTATCCAGGATGCTAATAAACGTCTCCCATTTTCTTTGTGTATTTTTGTGTCTCAGGATATCGTCCCAGTTAATTGCACCAAGATCCTCTCTCATCCGTTGGAAATTTGCCCTCCTGAAGTTTAGTGTCCGTGTAACCCCTCTACTACACATCTTATTAAAGGATACATGAAAACTTATTATTTTGTGATCGCTATTTCCCAAGTGACCCCCAACCCATATATTTGAAATGCGGTCTGGCCTGTTGGTTAATATTAGGTCTAGCAGTGCCCCCCTTCTTGTTGGGTCCTGAACCAGTTGTGAAAGGTAATTGTCTCTCATAGTTGTCAAAAACCGATTACCTTTGCTGGAACTGCAGGTTTCTGTTCCCCAATCTATTTCAGAGTAGTTGAAGTCCCCCATAATAATGACTTCTCCTTGAGTCGCAGCTTCATCTATTTGCTTTATGAGGATATTCTCCATTGCTTCCATTATTTTTGGAGATTTATAACAAACCCCTATCAGTAATTTATTATTTCCCCCCCCCTTATCTCCACCCACAGGGATTCTACATTTTCATTAAATTCACCTATATTATCACGCAGGATGGGTTTTAAGGACGATTTTACATATAGACACACCCCACCCCCTCGCTTATCTGTACGGTCATTTCTGAACAGGCTATAGCCCTGCAAGTTAACAGCCCAGTCATGGCTCTCGTCCAGCCACGTTTCAGATATCCCCACCATGTCATAATTATGCTCCAACAACATTAGTTCTAATTCGTCCATTTTGTTGGCGAGGCTTCTGGCATTAGTATACATGCACTTGATGTTCCTCTCTGTACCTCTATTCTTTCTTAAATTATTAACTGTTCTAACCCCACCACCCATGCCACCGCCACCCCCATCTTCCTTATTTGTGCCCAGGTCTCTATCTGCACTATCTTCCCCTCCTATAAAATGAATACCCTCCCCCCAATCCCTAGTTTAAACAATCCTCCAACCTTCTAGCCATTTTCTCCCCCAGCACAGCTGCACCTTCCCCATTGAGGTGCAGCCCGTCCCTAGCGTAGAGCCTGTAGCCAACTGAGAAGTCGGCCCAGTTCTGCAGGAACCCAAACCCCTCCTTCCTACACCAATTCTTGAGCCACTTATTAACCTCCCTAATCTCCCGTTGCCTCTCTGGCGTGTCTCGTGGTACAGGCAGTATTTCGGAAAATACCACGTTGGAGGTCCTTGCTTTCAGCTTGCAGCCTAATTCCCTGAAATCATCTTTAAGGACCTTCCACCTACCTCTAACTTTGTCATTTGTGCCAATGTGCGCCATGACCGCTGGGTCCTCACGAGCCCCTCCCAGTAATCTGTCCACCCGATCAGCGATGTGTAGGACTCGAGCGCCAGGTAGGCAGCACACCGTGCGACGATCCCTGTCTTTGTGACAGATTGCCCTATCTGTTCCCCTGATAATTGAGTCGCCCACAACCAGCACCTGTCTGGCCTGCCCTGCTCTCCTATTTCCCTCCTTACTGGAGCAGTCACTCCTCCGGCTTTCAGAGGACATGCCTGGCTGCAGCAGTGCTACCCCTGTACTGGCACCCCCCTCATCTGCCAACTTAGCAAACTTATTGGGGTGTTCCAGATCAGGACTAGCCTCCCTGGCACTCTTCCCTCTACCCGGCCTTCTGTCACCCAGCTTGCTGCTCCACTGTACTGCAGCTCCATCCCACCATCCCCCCCCTCATCTGTCCCATTGAGCGTCTGCTCCGTGAGCAGAAGACTCCTCTCCATATTGTCTATGGATCTCAGTGTTGCCAGCTGCACATTTAGAGTCAGAATCTGGGTTTCCAAATGCAAAACGTGCTCACATCTCGCACAGCAGTATGCACCCTCGATCGGCTGCTCAAGGACTGCATACATGTGGCAAGATATGCACTGGATGGCATTAACAATAGTGGAGCACATTTCCTAATGGGGATTGCACCAGACAGAAACGTTAAATAAAAATAAATACAAAGTATTAATGAAATACAGACAGCAATTCAGTAATTCCTCCCTTGGAAACTCCCTGAATCCAAAGTCACTGAATCACGTCACACTTACCGCCGTTCACACTTACGCTCTGGTCACACTCAGCTCGCTCACACTCGCTAAGCTGAAGATTTAAAGAGATCTTTTTTTTTTCTCTTTCCCCTCAGCAGCAATCCACCCTGCTGTTCAATGTGCAGCGCCCCAGAGACCTGGTCGTTGCAGTAGTATCGCTCTGCCACTAAGGGGAGTGATGGTACATCTGATGGCAGTAAAGGAGTTCATCTGACCAGGTATCACCAGCACACAGTACACTTCACACTCCGGCCACTAGGGGGAGCAAAAGGTTTTATTTACTAGGCCACTCCTCACACTGGTAAAACTAGGGGTTGGATAGGAAGTTAGTCAGAAGCTGACTGGGTTGGATTCAGGCAACATCCAGTGGCAGGGGGTGTTGCGGGGGGAAGATTCAGGGGGGTCCCTGTCAGACGTGGGAACCTGGCAGGTACCTAGCGACTAGAACAGAACGTTACGGAACCGCGCCTGCACTACCCCGCGGCGGTATCCTAAGAAAAAGACATGAAGCAAAGGATATTGTGGAACAGTGAGAAACGAGATCAAGCACAAAGGAGAGCCAGTAGGAGTCGTGCCCGGAGAACGGCAACATCCTACTGAGGCGCGTAGCCGGTGGCCGGAACACCGAGGAAGTAACTGACTCTATGCCTTACTTCAAACTCCGTAGGACAGTTAATTATAGGTTGGCTGTCTACCTTACATCACCTAAGCAGAAATAGGGGGCAACGCGTGGAGAGGGGCGTCTCTAGGGTCCCGGAAGAACTCCGAGCCTTCCCGTCATACGGGTGCGTCCTAGCCATAACATACCTGGGGGACGGAGAACTAGAAACATCTGGAACGAATTAGAAAGAACGAACGAATGAGAACAGCAGTTGTGAGGACTATTCCGAATGCGCAGCAGGGTAGCACTACAACACACAGGTGCTAGTGGTAGGCACTGATTTCCACCTGCAAAGGGAACTCTGGATGTGCCCATCGGACCGGCCGGTCTCAGAAAGCCCTGTTAACTGTGCTCTGGATTGAGGATCCTGAAGTCTTCAGTAAAGAGGTAAAGAGACTGCAACCTTGTGTCCTCGTTATTGTCTGCACTTCACACCATCACCATCCACCTTACTGGGAAGCCCTGGGGACATACTTCACCTGTGGGAAGGTATACCATCTAGCTGCCATAACATCACCCCAGCGGACCCCAAGCAGCGTCGGTCGTCCTGACCGAACACCACAGGTGGCGTCACAAAACCTTGGCAAACTATCATCACCCCTTTTATTGGACGCCCCTTTGCAGGGTCACGGACCGGGTCCAGCCACCGTGACAACCCCAGAACTGAGACAGAAAGGACCGGTACCGAGTAACCTGTGGCCCTGTGTCTGGGGGCGCTCCAACTGCACTTCCATTGTGTTTAACTATGTACTTATCTGCAGCCCCAGGCAGTTAAAATGCAGCCCCCACTCCGCTGCCTCGCTTGGAATCACTGCAACTTGTAGTTCTCCAACCAGCCAAGAGATTGGAGTTGCAGCCAGAAGCATCATTTGTTCCCACCCAAGACTCCCAGATAGAGTGGAGTACAACTGATACCAGCACTCTGAAGTAAGACACAGAATCCCTGCTGGGCGGCACCACAAATCCCAGCCACACTAATGATAAACAGGACTGTGCCTGCGTCCCCAAGTGCTGTCCGCAGGGCAAGTGTGGCGCCACCGTGTGGTAGAAATCATGGTAGAGTTAAAATGAAGGTTAGTCTAAATGTTTCTCTATATTGTTCACTATAAAGTTTACATTGCTTTTATCATTTCATCTTTTCGATTCAGGTTCCTACAATAAAGGATCCTCTGCTGATAACGTCTCTGCGGGAATCTTCCTGATTAATGTGTCAGCGATCAATAAGGACAGAGGCAAGATGGTGGACTGGATAATAAACCTCACCCTGGAGATAATCTTCCATCTTAAGGTACCTTCACACTGAGCGACTTTAGAACGATAACGATAACATGACGTTGCAGCGTCCTGGATAGCGATATCGTTGTGTTTGACACGCAGCAGCAATCTGGATCCTGCTGTGACATCGCTGGTCGGAGCTACAAGGCCAGAACTTTATTTCGTCGCTGGATCACCCGCTGTCATCGCTAGATCGGCGTGTGTGACGCCGATTCAGCGATGTCTTCACTTGTAACCAGGGTAAACATCGGGTTACTAAGCGCAGGGCCTCGCTTAGTAACCCGATGTTTACCCTGGTTACCATTGTAAAAGTTAAAAAAAAAACACTACATACTTACATTCCGGTGTCTGTCCCCCGGCCTCAGCTTGCCTGCACTGTGTCAGCGCCGGCCGGCCGTAAAGCAGAGCACAGCGGTGACGTCACCGCTTGGCCTCACGGCCGGCGCTTACACAGTGCAGGGAAGCTGACACCGGGGGACGCGACAGACACCGGAATGTAAGTATGTAGTGTTTGTTTTTTTTAACTTTTACAATGGTAACCAGGGTAAACATCGGGTTACTAAGCGCGGCCCTGCGCTTAGTAACTTGATGTTTACCCTGGTTACCCGGGGACTTCGGCATCGTTGGTCGCTGGAGAGCTGTCTGTGTGACAGCTCTCCAGCGACCACACAACGACGAAACAGCGACGCTGCAGCGATCGCCATCGTTGTCTATATCGCTGCAGCGTCGCTTAATGTGACGGTACCTTTACCGGAGAGGTGAGAGGCTCTGATGTCATCACATGACCTCATTCTCTATGGGAATAACGGAATATGACCGGAGAGGTTACCAGGCTTTTTCTTGAGAAATATTAAATATCTTTTTTGGATAATAAGAATCCTTGGATCCTACACCTACGGGAGCGCAAATAGCCTGGTATAAAGTTCATTGGATAACACTCCTATCGTTACTTGGTCTGAGTGACGTACTAGCTACCAGGGATTTGCAGCATACCGACCACAGAAGAAATCCGCCTTTGAACACCTAATGGTCCTAAGTGACCTATCTGCAAGATATCAAGATTTATAAAAGGTGAGTGCTACCTATATTCACCTACGACCGTATTATACATTTACATTTAGATCCGTGCGCTTTTTCCTTTCCTTTTTTCCTGTACGGCGGACAGGTATGGGATATTGTTGTTTTTTTATTTAGCATTTTTTGTACAGAAGAACGAGGGATTCACTTGGATTGAGCATACAATAAAGATATTAAAACCTGTGTGTTTCTTTCTTTTATTAAAATACTTTATTCTTAATGTGTGTGTATTTTTAACCCTTTCAGTCTATTGGATTAATAATGGATAGGTGTCTTATTGACGCCTCTCCATTATTAACCAGGCTTAATGTCACCTTACAATAGCAAGGTGACATTAAGCCCTTATTACCCCATATGCCACTGCTACAGGGCAGTGGGAAGAGAGAGGCTAAGTGCCAGAATAGGCGCATCTTCCAGATGTGCCTTTTCTGGGGTGGCTGGGGGCAGATGTTTTTAGCCAAGGGGGGGCCAATAACCATGGACCCTCTCCAGGCTATTAATATCTGCCCTCAGTCACTGGGTTTCCCACTCTGGCGGAGAAAATTGCGCAGGAGCCCACGCCAGTTTTTTCCGTGAATTAACCATTTAATTTAACACCTACAGCTCCCAAATTTTACACCCACACAATATTAACCTTATTAGTGAGGGATATGTAAAAATATAACAGATATGCAATGGTTTACTGTATTCAACCATGTCTCATATCCTGTCGGGTTTGGTAATGATTTAGCAAAAGCCGACAATTGAATTACCGGCTTTTATGCCATCTAGCTCTGTATGAAATATATATATATATATATATATATATATATATATACAGTGGGGCAAAAAAGTATTTAGTCAGTCAGCAATAGTGCAAGTTCCACCACTTAAAAAGATGAGAGGCGTCTGTAATTTACATCATAGGTAGACCTCAACTATGGGAGACAAACTGAGAAAAAAAAATCCAGAAAATCACATTGTCTGTTTTTTTAACATTTTATTTGCATATTATGGTGGAAAATAAGTATTTGGTCAGAAACAAAATTTCATCTCAATACTTTGTAATATATCCTTTGTTGGCAATGACAGAGGTCAAACGTTTTCTGTAAGTCTTCACAAGGTTGCCACACACTGTTGTTGGTATGTTGGCCCATTCCTCCATGCAGATCTCCTCTAGAGCAGTGATGTTTTTGGCTTTTCGCTTGGCAACACGGACTTTCAACTCCCTCCAAAGGTTTTCTATAGGGTTGAGATCTGGTGACTGGCTAGGCCACTCCAGGACCTTGAAATGCTTCTTACGAAGCCACTCCTTCGTTGCCCTGGCGGTGTGCTTTGGATCATTGTCATGTTGAAAGACTCAGCCACGTTTCATCTTCAATGCCCTTGCTGATGGAAGGAGGTTTGCACTCAAAATTTCACGATACATAGCCCCATTCATTCTTTCATGTACCCGGATCAGTCGTCCTGGCCCCTTTGCAGAGAAACAGCCCCAAAGCATGATGTTTCCACCACCATGCTTTACAGTAGGTATGGTGTTTGATGGATGCAACTCAGTATTCTTTTTCCTCCAAACACGACAAGTTGTGTTTCTACCAAACAGTTCCAGTTTGGTTTCATCAGACCATAGGACATTCTCCCAAAACTCCTCTGGATCATCCAAATGCTCTCTAGCAAACTTCAGACGGGCCCGGACATGTACTGGCTTAAGCAGTGGGACACGTCTGGCACTGCAGGATCTGAGTCCATGGTGGCGTAGTGTGTTACTTATGGTAGGCCTTGTTACATTGGTCCCAGCTCTCTGCAGTTCATTCACTAGGTCCCCCCGCGTGGTTCTGGGATTTTTGCTCACCGTTCTTGTGATCATTCTGACCCCACGGGGTGGGATTTTGCGTGGAGCCCCAGATCGAGGGAGATTATCAGTGGTCTTGTATGTCTTCCATTTTCTAATTATTGCTCCCACTGTTGATTTTTTTCACTCCAAGCTGGTTGGCTATTGCAGATTCAGTCTTCCCAGCCTGGTGCAGGGCTACAATTTTGTTTCTGGTGTCTTTTGACAGCTCTTTGGTCTTCACCATAGTGGAGTTTGGAGTCAGACTGTTTGAGGGTGTGCACAGGTGTCTTTTTATACTGATAACAAGTTTAAACAGGTGCCATTACTACAGGTAATGAGTGGAGGAAAGAGGAGACTCTTAAAGAAGAAGTTACAGGTCTGTGAGAGCCAGAAATCTTGATTGTTTGTTTCTGACCAAATACTTATTTTCCACCATAATATGCAAATAAAATGTTAAAAAAACAGACAATGTGATTTTCTGGATTTTTTTTTCTCAGTTTGTCTCCCATAGTTGAGGTCTACCTATGATGTAAATTACAGACGCCTCTCATCTTTTTAAGTGGTGGAACTTGCACTATTGCTGACTGACTAAATACTTTTTTGCCCCACTGTATATATATATATATATGTGTGCGTGTCTCATTGACATATATAATGTATATATATATGTAAATATATGTTTTCATGAATATTTGAGCCCATGAATCCATTATTTGTCCACTTTGAAAATCTCGCCATATGGATATAATACGGATGACATATGGATTTTTTTTCTTTTTAGAAAAAATTTGCATCCTCACATTCCACACGGATAACATACGGATCACTGTTGGGAAACATTTCTAAGATTCTCGTCCGTGTAAAACGGACCGATTTTTTATATGTTGTGTGTTTGACCCCAGCCTTACCCCTATTCCAGGACCCATATTCCCAGCTCGGACCATAGAACATTTCATAGCAATATGTACATTAGAGTTGTCCACTCTCCCTCCCTATGTTGGTATTATTCTATGTTCTGGCTATAAGGTAATAAATGTAATAAAAAGTGGTAATAATGAAAAGAGATGTAGTGCAATATGTTGTTATCCATTTTGCTTGGTCCAGTTATTTATTAATTTGCTTTGTATGTTTTGGTAGTGCTGTCAAAAAATCTCAGCTGGCGGTGTGTGAGCAAAGTTGTTTTTTTTTTTTTTTTTAAATACCTATTCTATCCACAGTTTAGAGGGGATGATAGTGCCAGTCTAACAATCTAGTTAGGACGACTATGTCAGGGTATAAGGCCATAGACAAAAGGCTCACAGTAAACGATCCCTGAATATGTGGGGGGGGGGAACCACCGTTTGGGCGCATGGCAGAGCTCGGAAGGGAAGGAGCATCATTTGGAATGCAGACTTAGATGGAATGGTCTGCAGGTGTCACGTTGCATTTGCAGAGCCCCTGATGCACCTAAACAGTAGAAATCCCCTTCAAGTGACCCCATATTGGAAACTAGATCCCCCAAGGAACTTATCTAGATGTGTTGTGAGAACTTTGAACCCACAAGTGTTTCACTACAGTTTATAACGCAGAGTCGTGAAAATAAAAATTAATTTTTTTCCCACAAAAATGTTTTTTATCCCCTTAAATTTTTATTTTCCCAAGGGTAACAAGAGAAATTGGACCCCAATAGTTGTTGTCCAATTTGTCCTGAGTATGCTGATACCCCATATGTTGGGGTAAACCCCTGTTTTGGCGCACGGGAGAGCTCGGAAGGGAAAGAGCACTGTTTTACTTTTTCAACGCAGAATTGGCTGGAATTTAGATCAGATGCCATGTCGTGTTTGGAGAGCCCCTGATGTGCCTAAACAGTGGAAACCCCCAATTCTAACTGAAACCCTATTCCAAACACACCCCTAACACTAATCCCAACCATAACCCTAACCACACCCCTAACCCTGACACACCCCTAATCCCAACCGTAAATGTAATCCTAACCCTAACTTTAGCCCCAAACCTAACTTTAGCCCCAACCCTAACTGTAGCCCTAACCTTAACTTTAGCCCCAACCCTAACCCTAACTTTAGCCCCAGCCCTAACCCTAACTGTAGCCCTAACCCTAGCCCCAACCCTAGCGCCAACCCTTACCCTAGCCACAACCCTAACCCTAGCCCCACCCCTAGCCCCAACCCTAGCCCCAACCCCAACCCTAACCCTAGCCCCAACCCTAACCCTAACCCTAACCCTAGCCCTAATGGGAAAATGGAAATAAATACATTTTTTTTTTTTTTTATGTTTCCCTAACTAAGGGGGTGATGAAGGGGGGTTTGATTTACTTTTATAGCGGGTTTTTTAGTGGATTTTTATGATTGGCAGCTGTCACACACTGAAAGACGCTTTTTATTGCAAAAAATATTTTTTGCGTTACCACATTTTGAGACCTATAATTTTTCCATATTTTGGTCCACAGAGTCATGTGAGGTCTTGTTTTTTGCGGGACGAGTTGACGTTTTTATTGGTAACATTTTTCGGCATGTGACTTTTTTGATCGCTTTTTATTCCGATTTTTGTGAGGCAGAATGACCAAAAACCAGCTATTCATGAATTTCTTTTTTGGGGGGGCGTTTATACCGTTCCACGTTTGGTAAAATGGATAAAGAAGTGTTATTCTTCGGGTCAGTACGATTACAGCGACACCTCATTTACCTAATTTTTTGATGTTTTGGCGCTTTTATACGATAAAAACAATTTTATAGAAAAAATAATTATTTTTGCATCGCTTTATTCTGAGGACTATAACTTTTTTATTTTTTGCTGATGATGCTGTATGGCGGCTCGTTTTTTGCAGGACAAGATGACGTTTTCAGCGGTACCATGGTTATTTATGTCCGTCTTTTTGATCGCGTGTTATTCCACTTTTTGTTCGGTGGTATGATAATAAAGCGTTGTTCTTTGCCTCGTTTTTTTTTTTTTTTTTTTACGGTGTTCACTGAATGGGTTAACTAGTGGGCCAGTTTTATAGGTCGGGTCGTTACGGACGCGGCGATACTAAATATGTGTACTTTTATTTATTTTTTCCCTTTATTTATGAATTTTATTTTAATTTTTTTTTTTTTTTCACATTTAAAAACATTTTTTTTAACTTTTTTACTTTGTCCCAGGGGGGACATCACTGTATAGTGACAGATCGCTGATCTGACACTTTGCAGAGCAAAGTGTCAGATCAGCGATCTGGCATGCCCTGCTCCTGGCTTACCAGCGCCTGCTCTGAGCAGGCACTTGGTATGCCACCTCCCTGCAGGACCTGGAAGTAGCGCCGCGGCCATTTTGGATCCGGGGCCTGCAGGGAGGAGACGTTCGGTACAAGGTGAGCACATCGCCTTGTACCGATAGTCTCAGGGAAGCAAGCAGGGAGCCCCCTCCATGCGCGATGCTTCCCTGTACCGCCGGAACACTGCGATCATGTTTGATCGCAGTGTGCCCGGGGTTAATGTGCCAGGAGCGGTCGTACTGACCTGGAGAATCATAATGGCAGGTCAGTTTTAGCATTTAGTGAACCTAGCAAAAAAGCCAAACAAAAAACCAATGTGGGATTGCACTTTTTTTGCAATTTCACCGCACTTCGAATTTTTTTCCCATTTTCTCGTACACGACATGCTAAAACCAATGATGTCGTTCAAAAGTACAACTTGTCCCGCAAAAAATAGCCCTCACATGGCCAAATTGACGGAAAAATAAAAAAGTTATGGCTCTGGGAAGGAGGGGAGCGAAAAACGAACACGGAAAAACGAAAAATCCCAAGGTCATGAAGGGGTTAAGCTTGATAAATGTGAAAAAATGTAAGTAAACCTAGAAGTATTTTTATTTATTTTTTATTGTAATTAAGAATAATCTTTATTTTTACATAGCGCTAACATATTACGCAGCGCTTTACAGACAATGGGGCTCACAATCTAAATTCCCTATCAGTATGTCTTTGGAATGTGGGAGGAAACCCACACAAACACGGAAAGAACATACAGACTCTTAGCAGATGTTGTCCTTGGTGGGATTTGAACCCAGGACCCCAGCGCTGCAGGGCTGCTGTGCTAACCACTGAGCCACTGTGCTACCCGTATAATTAATAATAGGATAGAAGGATAAGGGAGGGGTAAAACTAGGAGCAGAATCAGTAGACACAATCATAGTCAGGGAGTCAGCCGGGGTCAGATGCCAGGTGATCGGTAATAGCCCGGTCAGGCGAGCAGGATTACTGCGGAGCCTGGTGACAGAGGTGACACCGAAACATGTCCGGGTGTAGATGTAAAGTCAGAAGGCCACAGGTAGATGGCGAAGGTCCTTCTGTACAGGTCTAACAGTGATGATAGATCTGCTGGACTTCAAGACGCTGGATGTCAGATGGTTTTAGGGCAACAGGCGCAACAAGCAAATGCTCGAGCAGCCCTGGATAATCCGCGCCGGCAGGATGATAAGATCCGGCGGAAGATGGAACCTGTGAGAAGAGAAGTAAATATAATGTAAGTGATGGGACTCCATATGACACGATACTACTGTGCAGTCACTGTGGCCGGACGGCAGAGGAATATTATCACACAGAGGTCAGGGATCATTGTCAGCCATCATACATGTGAGGTCAGGGATCATTGTCAGCCATCATACATGTGAGGTCAGGGATCATTGTCAGCCATCATACATGTGAGGTCAGGGATCATTGTCAGCCATCATACATGTGAGGTCAGGGATCATTGTCAGCCATCATACATGTGAGGTCAAGGATCATTGTCAGCCATCATACATGTGAGGTCAGGGATCATTGTCAGCCATCATACATGTGAGGTCAGGGATCATTGTCAGCCATCATACATGTGAGGTCAGGGATCATTGTCAGCAATCATGCATGTAAGGTCAGGGATCATTGTCAGCCATCATACATGTGAGGTCAGGGATCATTGTCAGCCACCATACATGTGAGGTCAGGGATCATTGTCAGCCATCATACATGTGAGGTCAGGGATCATTGTCAGCCATCATACATGTGAGGTCAGGGATCATTGTCAGCCATCATACATGTGATAATCCCATCACTGACAGATGACATCTGCTCCACATGAATTATTCTCACAGACATCACCCAACATGGAGCTGATTCTCACACTTACCTCGTCTCTTTTCCCCCTTTTTTCCATTTTCTGATTTTTCTTCTTCTTCACTCAGATTTATTGGAGATTTTCTTTCCTCCTGAGCTGGAAATTCTAATCAGAAAGTAAAAAAACCCTCAGTAATGACATCTCCTAATGGGATCTGCAGTGTCTCCTGTATATAGTAGGATTGTTCTAGTCCTATCTCCTATAGCCCTGATAATCTGGTATTATATCATAATAGGGCAGAATAAGTCCTATATAATGTACAGAATCCCATCTGAGGGGCATTAGATGTGTCACTGATCTAGAGCAGTAAGGGCCCTGTGTGCCGCCATGTGGTGCATCACCGATGAGCGATATTCTATTATAGGAGACGATGTCGCCTTATAATGATGGAGGCTAATTGACACTAACGTATCTCTCACAGAATCCATGAAAGAAACTACCAAATTAGGGAAATAGAGGTACAGTATGGGCCCATGGGCAATATAATTGGGATCCATGAAACATGGATTACATAGGAGACCTATTACAGAAAAACCATGTGGAAATATTTGAGCCTTGAAGTCAACATTCCCATTGTTGGTGCTGTAGACATGAACATACCTGATAGTGGGGACGAGGATGGCAAGATGGTAATAGCGTCGTCATCAGATACATGGACTGATTCTTTCTGCCTGTTTCGAACAAGAAAAACATGTAAATTACAAGAAAACACAGTATAAAAGGGGTTGTCTCACTAGAAGAACATGGACTAAACTAACTTTTATAGAGCAGAGTGGAAAGCAACTACCAAGAATGTTCGGCATGTTATACTACATCTCTTCTATAGTGACAGCAGCACTAATAAAGCATAACCATCCACAATTATGGGCTGTTATCACCAGCAGTCACTAAGGCCAAAAGCACAATGACCTCTAACCATGGGATGGTGGATGCTGCATTTGATATGGTATTTATGTCCTATATTTGGTGTTGTGCACATATATCAGCCTGGAGCTTCCAGTAATGGCCCTTAATCTACTCACATTTTTGAGATATTTATGCTGGATTCTTGGGTACAATCTGGAGAAGACTTGTGATTCTCATTAATCTTCATCCTGGTAACGGTGGTTCGGAGCTACATGGGGAAGCAATACGATATGAAATAATTATGTCTACCTTCATAAGTCTTTTTATACATATTTTGGATTTATTAGCGCATACTTACTTTTGAAAGCCTTTCAGAAGATGATGTAAAATTTTTGAAGACAAGGCTCTTATTGTCCTCCTCACTTATACCCTTCTCACCCTCTGAGACCAGATGTTTTTCCATATTAAAATGGTCTGCAAGACATAGGTAATGAAGTGTTATTAGAGGTTGTCAGCATAACACAGTCACCATTTATTAATGGGAACCAATTGTCACAAAATAAGGAAGACGAGACAAACAGACACTTAGTCTAGATGACGTCTCCTTCTACTTACTGATAAATAAGCTGGTGTCCACATCTGATGCAAGGTAAGGAACGTACATTGGCTTTTGACATAGAAGGGCATCAAAGTCTAAGTCACTAAGAAATGGATGACCCTTGATCTCAAAAGCTCCTCCTGGATAAAGGAAAACAAAAGTGATGCGGACATTGTCAGAGACAGCTTCATATCTGAACAATTTATCTTAATTTGAACTAATTACACAACGGAGCAGACATGTAGGAAAAAGAATGAAAATCTTAGCTAAGAGAACTATAAATGGAGAAGCTGATAGAGAATTAATGTTCCTCATGGACATGAGTGATATGTCATCAGTTTAACAAGGGAATATTGATATTATTGTATCTGTTACCTGTCCCAAGTCTATCCACAGGATTTGTTTTGAGCATCTGAGTGATGAGGTCCTTAGCATCAGGTGGAGGAGTGTAATGATGATCCCAAATCATATTTCCTGTTATATAGAAAATTACAGAACATAAAACCTCTTTACTGGACTGTAAGATAAAGCAAAGGAAGTAACTAAACCAAGCTAACCAGTAAAAGCAATGATCAGATTATTTTACTTACCAGTGACCACATTTTCATAAAACTCAGATAGGGAAGCCCCATCAAATGGTGCAATTCCCATGAAAAATTCATTTAATATGATGCCCATTGCCCACCAGTCAACGGGTCTTCCATAGCCGTTCTTCAGGATGACCTCAGGGGCTGTGTAATAAGGGCTGCCACACTCCTGGAAACCAACAGAAAATAGCAATGAGAAGCAAGCGATGAAACTATTATTATGACAAGTTCTTGACATAAAAACAGAATTAAAGAAGATAAAATATCAGTGGAAAAGCTCTCTAAAAGTGAAGAATGTAGGGAAGACAAAATAGAGTTATGAGATTTGTACAGAACAAGCTAAGTTCCTGTAGGTAATGCTGACCTCATGGTCCTGGAACTCTCTGGAGATGTTCTCTGCTGATTGCTTGTAGGTGTTGGTCTTTGGTATCATGACACCTAGTTTTGAACATCCAAAGTCAGTAATTTTAATATGTCCCGCAGATGTTATGAGGAGGCTGTGAAAGAGAAGATAATTTTAGCTTCATAGACTGTGAGATAATAAAGGATAACTTCCCCCCTTTGTTATACTACAGATATTCACTTACTTCTGCGGCCTCAGGTCTCTGTGCACCACACCGTAACTATGCAGGTATTCCACACCAAGGACTGCTTCTGCAAAGTACAAGCGGGCCATCGGGACAGAGAAAGGACCCCTGGTGCTTAGAAGGGTCGCACAGTCTCCACCTAGAGAAGAAAGGAAATATGACCGATGAGAGGTTTATACAGAGGATCACCATGATGTATAAAGAGAAGTGAGCAGAAACATTGGGGCAGGGGATAATATATAATGTACATAATATTAGTCTGAGGTCATGATGAAATTGTCGTCCAAGTAGCTAATGACATAAAGTGATCTCGTATCTGGTCTACAGCTGGAGATACGTTCTCAGTGCGGACATACAGGGAGATCACACACATCAATGACTTTAATAGACAACCTATAGTAAATGCTCTGTGGGGATGTAACATCCACGTGGACAAGTCTTAATGATATGAGAGGTGATAAGATGTCAGCAGACATGGGTTGAATACTACACAATGTTCGTGTCCTACCTCCTACATACTCCATGACCATACACAGCTGAGATCTAGTAGGGAAGGAGCAGAGCATGGAGACCACAAAGGGACAATCTGCGAATGTTAGGATGTCCCTCTCGATATATGTCCTTTCCATTTTATTAGAAGTAGTCAGGTTCCTCTTGGCCATTTTCTTCATAGCAAAGATGTTTTGTGATTCCTTATGGCGCACTAAGCAGACGGCCCTGGAGAGAAGGAGAATCCATTGTTTATAATGAACCCTTAACAGTCTGGATATAGAAGTCATTACATGATCATTTGTACTAATGATTAATGGCAGCAGTCCGGCCATCACTAGAAATCCACATCTAGAAATCCATGAAATAACACTACATAGATGATGGGAGGTCTGCACCGCGCCCCGTCTGCCCTCACCAGGTCACATTATAGATGAGAGAATCTGCTGACATTAATTTTGGGCAGATTCACTATAACTGACCAGTAGATACAAGTCAGTAACAATAATAATTAGTCAAAATGTAAAGTGCTCCAATTGTTGTAAGAAGATGGTTTTTAGGCTTTCTCCACAGCCCAAGGCAGAGTAAATGGAGGGGCGAGAAGACGTTAAAAAGTAATTAAACACATTACACCCACTTGTCTTGGTCCTTCTCCGGTCCATCACTGCAGTCCGCCATCCTCTGTCTTTGGTTGTTCTCCCTTCTGCTGCTGAGGCCGTGATTGGACTGACATGGTCATGGTGGAGGGTGGAGTGCACATGTAATTTGCGTCAGTATCGCATCACCCCTCACGTGACCGTGTGCAGCCAATCACTATTACCAGCTTCATAATGGGGCCCCAAAAAATAAAAAAATGGGCGTAGAGGGCAGTGAAGATGTGGTGGAGGAGGAAGCATAAGAACGGAGGAGGAAGCATAAGAACAGAGGAGGTCTAGGACCGGTGGGTGTCATGTATTCTATGATATCATCCCTTTCCTTACAGACTGATGTGTTACTGATCAGTTCGCTCTGCTGTATATAATGGAGCTGAATAGTGACATTGAGATGTGGACAGTGATGTGGACTCAGATCTTCTCCCTATGATAACACTGAATGGCAGAGCACAGAGACAGAAGCATTGTCATAGGGAACCCTGAGAAATGGGGATTATGTTAATAGAAATCTCACCCAAAAGCACCGCTGCTGATCAGTTTGATAGTTTCATAGTCACTCATATGCGGCTCTCCTGCCGGGATCAATGATTTGATCAAGTCCTAGAAAAGAATAAGAAATAATACTAAGATATAGGAGCTGAATACAATAATACTAAAGCAGAAACCATAATAGTATAGATAATGAAATCAGCGCCATGACCCAGTGAGTATAATGTGCCCAATATTTCAAGGACACTCCACAAATACTAACCAAAACAACAACGTAAAAAGGGCGAGTGATAGTCCTGAAGACAATTGTAACAATGTTTATTGAAAATACATATAAAACAAGTATATAATAAAAAATCTTACATGTAAGGACAAGATGGAATGAGAAGCCAAATGAGAACAGAAATAACGACCCTCCATAATGCTAGTGAAGTGGATATGGGGAGTGAATCCTGGAGCTAGTGTGAGTATAAATCAAGTACATATCAAACAATGACGTCTACCCCATCAGTCCAGGATGTTCCCCATAGTATCCCACTAGGGTGGGTCACTCAGCCAGCCCCAACGCGCGTTTTGCGTGGACTTCCTCGGGAGCTGTGGACTTGATTTTGCTGGTGTGGTTTGGTGTTCCACTACAAGTATAAGATTTCACCTTCATAACCCAAAAATTATATCATTTGTATTCCATCCTTCCCAGAAAACCATGTCTTAAGATCTGCACTAGCACCAGCACTTTATGGTGCATGTCCTAAGATCTGCACTAGCACCAGCACTTTATGGTAAATGTCCTAAGATCTGCATTAGCACCAGCACTTTATGGTGCATGTCCTAAGATCTGCACCAGCACTTTATGGTGCGTGTCCTAAGATCTGCACTAGCACCAGCACTTTATGGGGGCATTTCTTTCTACTAATCTACTCACACTAGCTCCAGTATTCACTACCCATATCCACTTCACTAACATTATGGAGGGTTGGTTTTTTTCTGTTGACTTCTCATTCCATCTTTACATGGAAACATGCAAAACAGGCGGTCAGGGAGTGATGAAGGCAACGTGCCGAAACGCGCGTCGGGTGTTGGACGCCATTCCAGGAGACCAGGTGGATACTATATTGCTCTGTAAGTATTTCATTACTTTCCATTCCTCTGTTTTGAGGTTATAATTGGAAACATGCGGCTTACAGTTTTACTGTCCTCCTGGTCTAACTAAAAATATATGGGGAAACACTGACCCCTACTGTCGGCTATGAGAATTGCACGATTGCACTTTCAATTGAGTTCACAGTTTGTACTTTGTATGCACTATTCGTTGTTTTATCTGCATATTATAATAGTTTATTATCAATTATATACATGTTTTGCACACTACCTCTGCACTATCGGTGCTTTATACATATATATTAATATACACATCTACAAAGCCATCTATTAATGTCAGTATATTCTGTAATTTTTGTCACACTGGATTTGTCTGCGTCTTTAGAGTAATATATAGGAAATGTTTTAAATATTTTATACACATGAAAAAAATGTTTTTGATTTCTTTGTTTTTAAACCATCGATTAATAAAAACTGTATGTTTTTAATATAAATTTGGACTTTTTTTGGTCGGTTTTTCTTCCTTTGGGTGTTTTGCTTGCGTTACCGGCTGTCCTTGTATTTTGTGGATGTACCTCCTAGATATTTGATATATTCAGTATACATATATGGATATATACACACATATATACAGATGTATAGTGAGATACTTAGATAATTAAATATTTTTTGGGGAGGTACCCCTGATTCGTGTTAACTACTTGTCCTTACATGTAAGATTTTTTAATATATACTTGTTATTTTATATGTATTTTCACTAAAAAATTGTTACCATTGTCTTCAGGACTATCACTCGCCCTTTTTTTCGTTGTTGTCTTGGTAAGATACAGTAGATGCTGGAAAACATCTCAGGATGTAATCACTTTTCCTCCTTTATTATGTCCCAGCTAATTTACACTGATCCGATGTAGGGGACGATACGAACCGACGCTCTGCAGACACGGATGAAATATAAAGCGGATCCTCTATAAATCGATATAATTGTAAAGTGCTGGATAAAACGCGAGTTCACATAGAGTAGAACTTGCAGAGAATCTGTCAGCAGGTCTGTGCTATGTAATCTGGGAGCAGTTATGATATAGGGGAAGAGATCCTGATTCTAGCGATGTGTTACTTACTAGGCTTTGTGCTGTTGCTTTAATAAAATGAGTGTTTGATCAGCAGGAGATTATCACTAGGACTATGTGTCTCATGCCATGTAGTCCTATTGCTCTGTAAACCCACCACCACCACTGAATAGCAGCTTTCTGCCTATGCACAGTGTACACCGAAAAGTTGCCAATCAGTGGTGTGGGCGGTGTTCTATGAGCCTCAGCATTCAGAGCTCTGCTAGATCTGCAGCAGAGAAGACAGGGATATTATCACATCTGCTGACCCCAGTAAATTAAGTGATATATCGCCGGAATCAGGGTCTCTGTCCCTACATCATGCTACAGCATAAACCTGGTGACAGATTCCATTTGTTATAAATGCCATTCTTTAAGACCACAGTGTCCTCTACACTTAGAACAGAGCCGTCCCATGGTTATATGGGGATAAAACTGGACGGGTCACTCACACCCCATGATCTGGTGATGCACAGACACCCCTATATCTCTATGATACTTACACCGGCGGATTCTTGGATCTCCGGGATCTTACAGATTCCACTGTCGGGATTCGCCAGCGCTGATGGTTCTAAAATAATGATAAAGTGATGAGAAAATAAAATGTATTAGTCGATATCAGTCCTACATACATAATAGCGCAATATAAGGGAGAAATGACAAGACGTTTGTAAATGGGATTAATACTCGTTATATGGGGACTCTACACATGAGAACGTACGGCGCATCCACACATAAAGGCAATGTAAGTGGTGGCGGACCCCCAATCACCACATGAATGAGGAGCCCCCACCCTCACTGCACATGTGAGTGATGGGAAGAGAGCTGAAGCATAGCAGCCATATGCAAATTATCCTGGAAGTGCACTGGAGGCGTGTCACTGCACTCGGATTCCTTCTTCCCCACCCCCAGTGCACTTCCATCCTGATTTGCATATGGCTTCTATGTTACATTTCTCCTGACTGGCACATTGGATTTCAGCAAAGAAAAACTTTTTATTAAAGGGGAACGTCCTCCGCCGTCATCCCACCACTCCTATATGTATCATGTGCTGACAGGTCCCCATTACATGGAGTAGAGAGTAAATCCGCCATTATTCCCAGCTGTGTAATATCTGGATATAATGGGGGGAACGTCCTCCGCCATCATCCCACCACTCCTATATGTATCATGTGCTGACAGGTCCCCATTACATGGAGTAGAGAGTAAATCCACCATTATTCCCTGCAGTGTAATATCTGGATATAATGGGGGAACGTCCTCCGCCGTCATCCCACCACTCCTATATGTATCATGTGCTGACAGGTCCCATTCCATGGAGTAGAGAGTAAATCCGCCATTATTCCCTGCTGTGTAATATCTGGATATAATGGGGGGAACGTCCTCCGCCGTCATCCCACCACTCCTATATGTATCATGTGCTGACAGGTCCCATTACATGGAGTAGAGAGTAAATCCGCCATTATTCCCTGCTGTGTAATATCTGGATATAATGGGGGGAACGTCCTCCGCCATCATCCCACCATTCCAATATGTATCATGTGCTGACAGGTCCCATTACATGGAGTAGAGAGTAAATCCGCCATTATTTCCTGCTGTGTAATATCTGGATATAATGGGGGGAACGTCCTCCGCCGTCATCCCACTTCTCCTATATGTATCATGTGCTGACAGATCCCATTCCATGGAGTAGAGAGTAAATCCGCCATTATTCCCTGCTGTGTAATATCTGGATATAATGGGGGGAACGTCCTCCGCCGTCATCCCACCTCTCCTATATGTATCATGTGCTGATAGGTCCCCATTACATGGAGTAGAGAGTAAATCCGCCATTATTTCCTGCTGTGTAATATCTGGATATAATGGGGGGAACGTCCTCCGCTGTCATCCCACTTCTCCTATATGTATCATGTGCTGACAGATCCCATTCCATGGAGTAGAGAGTAAATCCGCCATTATTCCCTGCAGTGTAATATCTGGGTATAATGGGGGAACGTCCTCCGCCGTCATCCCACCACTCCTATATGTATCATGTGCTGACAGATCCCCATTACATGGAGTAGAGAGTAAATCCGCCATTATTCCCTGCTGTGTAATATCTGGGTATAATGGGGGAACGTCCTCCGCCGTCATCCCACCACTCCTATATGTATCATGTGCTGACAGGTCCCCATTCCATGGAGTAGAGAGTAAATCCGCCATTATTTCCTGCTGTGTAATATCTGGATATAATGGGGGGAACGTCCTCCGCCGTCATCCCACCACTCCTATATGTATCATGTGCTGACAGATCCCATTCCATGGAGTAGAGAGTAAATCCACCATTATTCCCTGCTGTGTAATATCTGGATATAATGGGGGGAACGTCCTCTGCCGTCATCCCACCACTCCTATATGTATCATGTGCTGACAGGTCCCATTACATGGAGTAGAGAGTAAATCCGCCATTATTCCCTGCTGTGTAATATCTGGGTATAATGGGGGAACGTCCTCCGCCGTCATCCCACCACTCCTATATGTATCATGTGCTGACAGGTCCCCATTCCATGGAGTAGAGAGTAAATCCACCATTATTCCCTGCTGTGTAATATCTGGATATAATGGGGGGAACGTCCTCCGCCGTCATCCCACCACTCCTATATGTATCATGTGCTGACAGATCCCATTCCATGGAGTAGAGAGTAAATCCGCCATTATTCCCTGCTGTGTAATATCTGGGTATAATGGGGGAACGTCCTCCGCCGTCATCCCACCACTCCTATATGTATCATGTGCTGACAGGTCCCAATTACATGGAGTAGAGAGTAAATCCGCCATTATTTCCTGCTGTGTAATATCTGGATATAATGGGGGGAACGTCCTCCGCCGTCATCCCACCACTCCTATATGTATCATGTGCTGACAGGTCCCATTACATGGAGTAGAGAGTAAATCCGCCATTATTCCCTGCTGTGTAATATCTGGGTATAATGGGGGAACGTCCTCCGCCGTCATCCCACCACTCCTATATATATCATGTGCTGACAGGTCCCATTACATGGAGTAGAGAGTAAATCCGCCATTATTCCCTGCTGTGTAATATCTGGATATAATGGGGGAACGTCCTCCGCCGTCATCCCACCACTCCTATATGTATCATGTGCTGACAGGTCCCCATTACATGGAGTAGAGAGTAAATCCGCCATTATTCCCTGCTGTGTAATATCTGGATATAATGGGGGGAACGTCCTCCGCCGTCATCCCACCACTCCTATATGTATCATGTGCTGACAGGTCCCATTACATGGAGTAGAGAGTAAATCCGCCATTATTCCCTGCTGTGTAATATCTGGATATAATGGGGGGACGTCCTCCGCCATCATCCCACCACTCCTATATGTATCATGTGCTGACAGGTCCCATTCCATGGAGTAGAGAGTAAATCCGCCATTATTCCCTGCAGTGTAATATCTGGGTATAATGGGGGAACGTCCTCCGCCGTCATCCCACCACTCCTATATGTATCATGTGCTGACAGGTCCCCATTACATGGAGTAGAGAGTAAATCCGCCATTATTCCCTGCTGTGTAATATCTGGATTTAATGGGGTGAACGTCCTCCGCCGTCATCCCACCACTCCTATATGTATCATGTGCTGACAGGTCCCATTACATGGAGTAGAGAGTAAATCCGCCATTATTCCCTGCTGTGTAATATCTGGATATAATGGGGGAACGTCCTCTGCCGTCATCCCACCATTCCTATATGTATCATGTGCTGACAGGTCCCCATTCCATGGAGTAGAGAGTAAATCTGCCATTATTCCCTGCAGTGTAATATCTGGGTATAATGGGGGAACGTCCTCCGCCGTCATCCCACCACTCCTATATGTATCATGTGCTGACAAGTCCCATTACATGGAGTAGAGAGTAAATCCGCCATTATTCCCTGCTGTGTAATATCTGGATATAATGGGGGAACGTACTCCGCCGTCATCCCACCACTCCTATATGTATCATGTGCTGACAGGTCCCATTCCATGGAGTAGAGAGTAAATCCGCCATTATTCCCTGCTGTGTAATATCTGGATATAATGGGGGGAACCTCCTCCGCCGTCATCCCACCACTCCTATATGTATCATGTGCTGACAGGTCCCATTACATGGAGTAGAGAGTAAATCCGCCATTATTCCCTGCTGTGTAATATCTGGATATAATGGGGGAACGTCCTCTGCCGTCATCCCACCATTCCTATATGTATCATGTGCTGACAGGTCCCCATTCCATGGAGTAGAGAGTAAATCTGCCATTATTCCCTGCAGTGTAATATCTGGGTATAATGGGGGAACGTCCTCCGCCGTCATCCCACCACTCCTATATGTATCATGTGCTGACAGGTCCCCATTACATGGAGTAGAGAGTAAATCCGCCATTATTCCCTGCTGTGTAATATCTGGGTATAATGGGGGAACGTCCTCCGCCGTCATCCCACCACTCCTATATATATCATGTGCTGACAGGTCCCATTACATGGAGTAGAGAGTAAATCCGCCATTATTCCCTGCTGTGTAATATCTGGATATAATGGGGGAACGTCCTCCGCCGTCATCCCACCACTCCTATATGTATCATGTGCTGACAGGTCCCATTACATGGAGTAGAGAGTAAATCCGCCATTATTCCCTGCTGTGTAATATCTGGATATAATGGGGGAACGTCCTCTGCCGTCATCCCACCATTCCTATATGTATCATGTGCTGACAGGTCCAATTACATGGAGTAGAGAGTAAATCCGCCATTATTCCCTGCAGTGTAATATCTGGGTATAATGGGGGAACGTCCTCCGCCGTCATCCCACCACTCCTATATGTATCATGTGCTGACAGGTCCCCATTACATGGAGTAGAGAGTAAATCCGCCATTATTCCCTGCTGTGTAATATCTGGATATAATGGGGGAACGTCCTCTGCCGTCATCCCACCATTCCTATATGTATCATGTGCTGACAGGTCCCCATTCCATGGAGTAGAGAGTAAATCTGCCATTATTCCCTGCAGTGTAATATCTGGGTATAATGGGGGAACGTCCTCCGCCGTCATCCCACCACTCCTATATGTATCATGTGCTGACAAGTCCCATTACATGGAGTAGAGAGTAAATCCGCCATTATTCCCTGCTGTGTAATATCTGGATATAATGGGGGAACGTACTCCGCCGTCATCCCACCACTCCTATATGTATCATGTGCTGACAGGTCCCCATTACATGGAGTAGAGAGTAAATCCGCCATTATTCCCTGCTGTGTAATATCTGGATATAATGGGGGGAACCTCCTCCGCCGTCATCCCACCACTCCTATATGTATCATGTGCTGACAGGTCCCATTACATGGAGTAGAGAGTAAATCCGCCATTATTCCCTGCTGTGTAATATCTGGATATAATGGGGGGAACGTCCTCTGCCGTCATCCCACCATTCCTATATGTATCATGTGCTGACAGGTCCCCATTCCATGGAGTAGAGAGTAAATCTGCCATTATTCCCTGCAGTGTAATATCTGGGTATAATGGGGGAACGTCCTCCGCCGTCATCCCACCACTCCTATATGTATCATGAGCTGACAGGTCCCCATTACATGGAGTAGAGAGTAAATCCGCCATTATTCCCTGCTGTGTTATATCTGGATATAATGGGGGAACGTCCTCCGCCGTCATCCCACCACTCCTATATGTATCATGTGCTAACAGGTCCCATTACATGGAGTAGAGAGTAAATCCACCATTATTCCATGCTGTGTAATATCTGGATATAATGGGGGGAACGTCCTCCGCCGTCATCCCACCACTCCTATATGTATCATGTGCTGACAGGTCCCCATTACATGGAGTAGAGAGTAAATCCGCCATTATTCCCTGCTGTGTTATATCTGGATATAATGGGGGAACGTCCTCCGCCGTCATCCCACCACTCCTATATGTATCATGTGCTAACAGGTCCCATTACATGGAGTAGAGAGTAAATCCGCCATTATTCCCTGCTGTGTAATATCTGGGTATAATGGGGGAACGTCCTACGCCGTCATCCCACCACTCCTATATGTATCATGTGCTGACAGGTCCCCATTACATGGAGTAGAGAGTAAATCCGCCATTATTCCCTGCTGTGTAATATCTGGATATAATGGGGGGAACGTCCTCCGCCATCATCCCACCATTCCTATATGTATCATGTGCTGACAGGTCCCATTACATGGAGTAGAGAGTAAATCCGCCATTATTCCCTGCTGTGTAATATCTGGATATAATGGGGGGAACGTCCTCCGCCGTCATCCCACCACTCCTATATGTATCATGTGCTGACAGGTCCATTCCATGGAGTAGAGAGTAAATCCGCCATTATTCCCTGCTGTGTAATATCCGGGTATAATGGGGGGAACGTCCTCCGCCGTCATCCCACCACTCCTATATGTATCATGTGCTGACAGGTCCCATTACATGGAGTAGAGAGTAAATCCGCCATTATTCCCTGCTGTGTAATATCTGGATATAATGGGGGGAACGTCCTCCGCCATCATCCCACCATTCCTATATGTATCATGTGCTGACAGGTCCCATTACATGGAGTAGAGAGTAAATCCGCCATTATTCCCTGCTGTGTAATATCTGGATATAATGGGGGGAACGTCCTCCGCCGTCATCCCACCACTCCTATATGTATCATGTGCTGACAGGTCCATTCCATGGAGTAGAGAGTAAATCCGCCATTATTCCCTGCTGTGTAATATCCGGGTATAATGGGGGGAACGTCCTCCGCCGTCATCCCACCACTCCTATATGTATCATGTGCTGACAGGTCCCATTACATGGAGTAGAGAGTAAATCCGCCATTATTCCCTGCTGTGTAATATCTGGATATAATGGGGGGAACGTCCTCCGCCGTCATCCCACCAGTCCTATATGTATCATGTGCTGACAGGTCCCATTACATGGAGTAGAGAGTAAATCCGCCATTATTCCCTGCTGTGTAATATCTGGATATAATGGGGGGAACGTCCTCCGCCATCATCCCACCATTCCTATATGTATCATGTGCTGACAGGTCCCATTACATGGAGTAGAGAGTAAATCCGCCATTATTCCCTGCTGTGTAATATCTGGGTATAATGGGGGGAACGTCCTCCGCCGTCATCCCACCACTCCTATATGGATCATGTGCTGACAGGTCCCCATTACATGGAGTAGAGAGTAAATCCGCCATTATTCCCTGCTGTGTAATATCTGGATATAATGGGGGGAACGTCCTCCGCCGTCATCCCACCACTCCTATATGTATCATGTGCTGATATGTCCCATTCCATGGAGTAGAGAGTAAATCCGCCATTATTCCCTGCTGTGTAATATCTGGATATAATGGGGGGAACGTCCTCTGCCATCATCCCACCACTCCTATATGTATCATGTGCTGACAGGTCCCCATTACATGGAGTAGAGAGTAAATCCGCCATTATTCCCTGGTGTGTAATATCTGGATATAATGGGGGGAACATCCTCCGCCGTCATCCCACCATTCCTATATGTATCATGTGCTGACAGGTCCCATTCCATGGAGTAGAGATTAAATCCACCATTATTCCCTGCTGTGTAATATCTGGATATAATGGGGGGAACGTCCTCCGCCGTCATCCCACCACTCCTATATGTATCATGTGCTGACAGGTCCCATTACATGGAGTAGGGAGTAAATCCGCCATTATTCCCTGCTGTGTAATATCTGGGTATAATGGGGAAACGTCCTCCGCGGTCATCCCACCACTCCTATATGGATCATGTGCTGACAGGTCCCATTAGATGGAGTAGAGAGTAAATCCGCCATTATTCCCTGGTGTGTAATATCTGGATATAATGGGGGGAACGTCCTCCGCCGTCATCCCACTTCTCCTATATGTATCATGTGCTGACAGGTTCCCATTACATGGAGTAGAGAGTAAATCCGCCATTATTCCCTGCTGTGTAATATCTGGATATAATGGGGGAACGTCCTCCGCCGTCATCCCACCACTCCTATATGTATCATGTGCTGACAGATCCCCATTACATGGAGTAGAGAGTAAATCCGCCATTATTCCCTGCTGTGTAATATCTGGATATAATGGGGGAACGTCCTCCGCCGTCATCCCACCACTCCTATATGTATCATGTGCTGACAGGTCCCCATTACATGGAGTAGAGAGTAAATCCGCCATTATTCCCTGCTGTGTAATATCTGGGTATAATGGGGGGAACGTCCTCCGCCGTCATCCCACCACTCCTATATGTATCATGTGCTGACAGGTCCCATTACATGGAGTAGAGAGTAAATCCGCCATTATTCCCTGCTGTGTAATATCTGGATATAATGGGGGGAACGTCCTCCGCCGTCATCCCACCACTCCTATATGTATCATGTGCTGACAGGTCCCATTACATGGAGTAGAGAGTAAATCCGCCATTATTCCCTGCTGTGTAATATCCGGGTATAATGGGGGGAACGTCCTCCGCCGTCATCCCACCACTCCTATATGTATCATGTGCTGACAGGTCCCATTACATGGAGTAGAGAGTAAATCCGCCATTATTCCCTGCTGTGTAATATCTGGATATAATGGGGGGAACGTCCTCCGCCATCATCCCACCATTCCTATATGTATCATGTGCTGACAGGTCCCATTACATGGAGTAGAGAGTAAATCCGCCATTATTCCCTGCTGTGTAATATCTGGATATAATGGGGGGAACGTCCTCCGCCGTCATCCCACCACTCCTATATGTATCATGTGCTGACAGGTCCATTCCATGGAGTAGAGAGTAAATCCGCCATTATTCCCTGCTGTGTAATATCCGGGTATAATGGGGGGAACGTCCTCCGCCGTCATCCCACCACTCCTATATGTATCATGTGCTGACAGGTCCCATTACATGGAGTAGAGAGTAAATCCGCCATTATTCCCTGCTGTGTAATATCTGGATATAATGGGGGGAACGTCCTCCGCCGTCATCCCACCAGTCCTATATGTATCATGTGCTGACAGGTCCCATTACATGGAGTAGAGAGTAAATCCGCCATTATTCCCTGCTGTGTAATATCTGGATATAATGGGGGGAACGTCCTCCGCCATCATCCCACCATTCCTATATGTATCATGTGCTGACAGGTCCCATTACATGGAGTAGAGAGTAAATCCGCCATTATTCCCTGCTGTGTAATATCTGGGTATAATGGGGGGAACGTCCTCCGCCGTCATCCCACCACTCCTATATGGATCATGTGCTGACAGGTCCCCATTACATGGAGTAGAGAGTAAATCCGCCATTATTCCCTGCTGTGTAATATCTGGATATAATGGGGGGAACGTCCTCCGCCGTCATCCCACCACTCCTATATGTATCATGTGCTGATATGTCCCATTCCATGGAGTAGAGAGTAAATCCGCCATTATTCCCTGCTGTGTAATATCTGGATATAATGGGGGGAACGTCCTCTGCCATCATCCCACCACTCCTATATGTATCATGTGCTGACAGGTCCCCATTACATGGAGTAGAGAGTAAATCCGCCATTATTCCCTGGTGTGTAATATCTGGATATAATGGGGGGAACATCCTCCGCCGTCATCCCACCATTCCTATATGTATCATGTGCTGACAGGTCCCATTCCATGGAGTAGAGATTAAATCCACCATTATTCCCTGCTGTGTAATATCTGGATATAATGGGGGGAACGTCCTCCGCCGTCATCCCACCACTCCTATATGTATCATGTGCTGACAGGTCCCATTACATGGAGTAGGGAGTAAATCCGCCATTATTCCCTGCTGTGTAATATCTGGGTATAATGGGGAAACGTCCTCCGCGGTCATCCCACCACTCCTATATGGATCATGTGCTGACAGGTCCCATTAGATGGAGTAGAGAGTAAATCCGCCATTATTCCCTGGTGTGTAATATCTGGATATAATGGGGGGAACGTCCTCCGCCGTCATCCCACTTCTCCTATATGTATCATGTGCTGACAGGTTCCCATTACATGGAGTAGAGAGTAAATCCGCCATTATTCCCTGCTGTGTAATATCTGGATATAATGGGGGAACGTCCTCCGCCGTCATCCCACCACTCCTATATGTATCATGTGCTGACAGATCCCCATTACATGGAGTAGAGAGTAAATCCGCCATTATTCCCTGCTGTGTAATATCTGGATATAATGGGGGAACGTCCTCCGCCGTCATCCCACCACTCCTATATGTATCATGTGCTGACAGGTCCCCATTACATGGAGTAGAGAGTAAATCCGCCATTATTCCCTGCTGTGTAATATCTGGGTATAATGGGGGGAACGTCCTCCGCCGTCATCCCACCACTCCTATATGTATCATGTGCTGACAGGTCCCATTACATGGAGTAGAGAGTAAATCCGCCATTATTCCCTGCTGTGTAATATCTGGATATAATGGGGGGAACGTCCTCCGCCGTCATCCCACCACTCCTATATGTATCATGTGCTGACAGGTCCCATTACATGGAGTAGAGAGTAAATCCGCCATTATTCCCTGCTGTGTAATATCTGGATATAATGGGGGAACGTCCTCCGCCATCATCTCACCACTCCTATATGTATCATGTGCTGACAGGTCCCATTACATGGAGTAGAGAGTAAATCCGCCATTATTCCCTGCTGTGTAATGTCTGGATATAATGGGGGGAACGTCCTCCGCCGTCATCCCACCACTCCTATATGTATCATGTGCTGACAGGTCCCATTACATGGAGTAGAGAGTAAATCCACCATTATTCCCTGCTGTGTAATATCTGGGTATAATGGGGGAACGTCCTCGGCCGTCATCCCACCACTCCTATATGTATCATGTGCTGACAGGTCCCCATTACATGGAGTACAGAGTAAATCCGCCATTATTCCCTGCTGTGTAATAACTGGGTATAATGGGGGGAACGTCCTACGCCATCATCCCACCTCTCCTATATGTATCATGTGCTGACAGGTCCCATTACATGGAGCAGAGAGTAAATCCGCCATTATTCCCTGCTGTGTAATATCTGGGTATAGTGGGGGGAACATCCTCCGCCATCATATCACCACTCCTATATGTATCATGTGCTGACAGGTCCCCATTACATGGAGTAGAGAGTAAATCCGCCATTATTCCCTGCTGTGTAATATCTGGATATGATGGGGGAACGTCCTCCGCCGTCATCCCACCACTCCTATATGTATCATGTGCTGACAGGTCCCCATTATATGGAGTAGAGAGTAAATCCGCCATTATTCCCTGTTGGGGAACTGTTGTGAATTCTGTGGCTGAATTCACTCCTGTGGTCACAAGTGGTACTGCAGCTTCTGAGCTTCCTCCCTCAGGTGTTCTGGTGAGCTCGTTAACTGCTTCATTACTTAACTCCGCCTGATGCTGCTATCCTTGCTCCTTGTCTATGTTTCAGTGTTGGATCTGAGCTTCTCCTGATTGTTCCTGTGACCTGCTGCTCTGTATAGCTAAGTGCTTTTTGCTTTTTGTTGCTTTTTTTCTGTCCAGCTTGTCTTTTGTTTTGCTGGAAGCTCTGAGACGCAAAGGGTGTACCGCCGTGCCGTTAGTTCGGCACGGTGGGTTTTTTTTGCCCCCTTTGCGTGGTTTTGCTTTAGGGTTTTTTGTAGACTGCAAAGTTCGCTTTACTGTCCTCGCTCTGTCCTAGAATATCGGGCCCCACTTTGCTGAATCTATTTCATCCCTACGTTTTGTCTTTTCATCTTACTCACAGTCATTATATGTGGGGGGCTGCCTTTTCCTTTGGGGAATTTCTCTGGGGCAAGTCAGGCCTATTTTTCTATCTTCAGGCTAGCTAGTTTCTTAGGCTGTGCCGAGTTGCCTAGGTAGTTGTTAGGCGCAATCCACAACCGCTTTTAGTTGTGTTTAGGATAGGATCAGGTGTGCAGTCTACAGAGTTTCCACGTCTCAGAGCTCGTTCTTGTATTTTTGGGTATTTGTCAGATCACTGTGTGCTCTCTGATCGCTAAGCACACTGTGTTTCTGGATTGCCTTCATAACACCTGTCATTAGCAAACATAACAGTACAAGGAGCCAACTAATGATTCTCAATAGAGGGAAAGAAAAAGTTCTGACATCATTTTTTTTTTTTTTTTCTGCTCTGTGTTCACTTTTTTTTTTCCCCTAGACATTTGGGTGATTCTGGACACAGGTGTGGACATGGATATACAGGGTCTGTGCTCTTCAATGGATAATCTCGTTATAAATGTACAAAAAATTCAAGATACTACTGATCAGAAATCTATGTTAGAACCAAGAATTCCTATTCCTGATTTGTTTTTTGGAGATAGAACTAAGTTTCTAAGTTTCAAAAATAATTGTAAGCTATTTCTGGCCTTGAAACCTCATTCTTCTGGTAATCCTATTCAACAGGTTTTGATTATTATTTCTTTTTTGCGCGGCGACCCTCAAGACTGGGCATTTTCTCTTGCGCCAGGAGACCCTGCATTGAGTAGTGTCGATGCGTTTTTCCTGGCGCTCGGATTGCTGCACGATGAGCCTAATTCAGTGGATCAGGCTGAGAAAAATTTGCTGGCTTTGTGCCAGGGTCAGGATGATATAGAAGTATATTGTCAGAAATTTAGGAAATGGTCAGTACTCACACAGTGGAATGAATCTGCGCTGGCAGCTTTGTTCAGAAAGGGTCTCTCTGAGGCTCTTAAGGATGTCATGGTGGGATTTCCTATGCCTGCTGGTTTGAATGAGTCTTTGTCTTTGGCCATTCAGATCGGTCGACGCTTGCGCGAGCGTAAATCTGTGCACCATTTGGTGGTACTGCCTGAGGTTAAACCTGAGCCTATGCAGTGCGATAGGACTATGACCAGAGTTGAACGGCAGGAATACAGACGTCTGAATGGTTTGTGTTTCTACTGTGGTGATTCCACTCATGCTATTTCTGATTGTCCTAAACGCACTAAGCGGTCCGCTAGGTCTGCCGTCATTGGTACTGTACAGTCCAAATTCCTTCTGTCCATTACCTTGATATGCTCTTTGTCGTCGTTTTCTGTCATGGCGTTTGTGGATTCGGGCGCTGCCCTGAATCTGATGGATTTGGATTATGCTAAACGTTGTGGGTTTTTCTTGGAGCCTTTGCGGTGTCCTATTCCATTGAGAGGAATTGATGCTACACCTTTGGCCAAGAATAAACCTCAATACTGGGCCCAGCTGACCATGTGCATGGCTCCTGCACATCAGGAAGTTATTCGCTTTCTGGTGTTGCATAATCTGCATGATGTGGTCGTGTTGGGGTTGCCATGGCTACAAACCCATAATCCAGTATTGGATTGGAATTCCATGTCGGTATCCAGCTGGGGTTGTCAGGGGGTACATGGTGATGTTCCATTTTTGTCGATTTCGTCATCCACTCCTTCTGAGGTCCCAGAGTTCTTGTCTGATTATCAGGATGTATTTGAAGAGCCCAAGTCCGATGCTCTACCTCCGCATAGGGATTGTGATTGTGCTATCAATTTGATTCCTGGTAGTAAATTCCCTAAAGGTCGATTATTTAATTTATCCGTGCCCGAACACGCCGCTATGCGCAGTTATGTGAAGGAATCCCTGGAGAAGGGACATATTCGCCCATCGTCATCACCACTGGGAGCAGGGTTCTTCTTTGTAGCCAAGAAGGATGGTTCGCTGAGACCGTGTATTGATTACCGCCTTCTTAATAAGATCACTGTTAAATTTCAGTATCCCTTGCCATTGTTATCTGACTTGTTTGCTCGGATTAAGGGGGCTAGTTGGTTCACTAAGATAGATCTTCGTGGTGCGTATATTCTGGTGAGAATCAGGCAAGGAGATGAATGGAAAACTGCATTCAATACGCCTGAGGGTCATTTTGAGTATCTAGTGATGCCGTTCGGACTTGCCAATGCTCCATCTGTGTTTCAGTCTTTTATGCATGACATCTTCCGTGAGTATCTGGATAAATTCCTGATTGTTTACTTGGATGACATTTTGATCTTCTCAGATGATTGGGAGTCTCATGTGAAGCAGGTCAGAATGGTTTTTCAGGTCCTGCGTGCTAACTCTTTGTTTGTGAAGGGATCAAAGTGTCTCTTCGGTGTGCAGAAAGTTTCATTTTTGGGGTTCATCTTTACCCCTTCTACTATCGAGATGGATCCAGTTAAGGTCCAAGCCATCCAGGATTGGATTCAGCCGACATCTCTGAAAAGTCTGCAAAAGTTCCTGGGCTTTGCTAATTTTTATCGTCGCTTCATCTGTAATTTTTCTAGCATTGCCAAACCATTGACCGATTTGACCAAGAAGGGTGCTGATTTGGTTAATTGGTCTTCTGCTGCTGTGGAAGCTTTTCAGGAGTTGAAGCGTCGTTTTTGTTCTGCCCCTGTGTTGTGTCAGCCAGATGTTTCTCTTCCGTTCCAGGTCGAGGTTGATGCTTCTGAGATTGGAGCAGGGGCGGTTTTGTTACAGAGAGGTTCTGATTGCTCAGTGATGAAACCATGTGCTTTCTTTTCCAGGAAGTTTTCGCCCGCTGAGCGTAATTATGATGTGGGCAATCGAGAGTTGCTGGCCATGAAGTGGGCATTCGAGGAGTGGCGTCATTGGCTTGAAGGAGCTAAGCATCGCGTGGTGGTATTGACTGATCATAAGAACTTGACTTATCTCGAGTCTGCCAAGCGCTTGAATCCTAGACAGGCCCGTTGGTCGTTATCTTTTGCCCGCTTCGACTTTGTGATTTCGTACCTTCCGGGCTCTAAAAATGTGAAGGCGGATGCTCTGTCTAGGAGTTTTGTGCCCGACTCTCCGGGTTTATCTAAGCCAGCGGGTATCCTCAAGGAAGGAGTCATTGTGTCTGCCATCTCCCCTGATTTGCGGCGGGTGCTGCAAAAATTTCAGGCGAATAAACCTGATCGTTGTCCAGCAGAGAAACTGTTCGTCCCTGATAGGTGGACTAATAAACTTATCTCTGAACTTCATTGTTCGGTGTTGGCTGGTCATCCTGGAATCTTTGGTACCAGAGAGTTAGTGGCTAGATCCTTCTGGTGGCCATCTCTGTCACGGGATGTACGTACTTTTGTGCAGTCCTGTGGGATTTGTGCTAGGGCTAAGCCCTGCTGTTCTCGTGCCAGTGGGTTGCTTTTGCCCTTGCCGGTCCCAAAGAGGCCTTGGACACATATTTCGATGGATTTCATTTCTGACCTTCCCGTTTCTCAAAAGATGTCAGTCATTTGGGTGGTCTGTGATCGCTTTTCTAAAATGGTCCATCTGGTGCCCTTGGCTAAATTGCCTTCCTCCTCTGATTTGGTACCTTTGTTCTTTCAGCATGTGGTTCGGTTGCATGGCATTCCTGAGAATATTGTTTCTGACAGAGGTTCCCAGTTTGTTTCAAGGTTTTGGCGAGCCTTTTGTGGTAGGATGGGCATTGACCTATCCTTTTCCTCGGCTTTCCATCCTCAGACTAATGGCCAGACCGAACGAACCAATCAGACCTTGGAAACATATCTGAGATGTTTTGTTTCTGCAGACCAGGATGATTGGGTGTCCTTTTTGCCGTTGGCTAAGTTCGCCCTTAATAATCGGGCCAGCTCGGCTACCTTGGTTTCTCCATTTTTTTGCAATTCTGGGTTCCATCCTCGTTTCTCTTCAGGACAGGTTGAGTCTTCGGACTGTCCTGGTGTGGATTCTGTGGTGGATAGGTTGCAGCAGATCTGGACTCAGGTAGTGGACAATTTGATCTTGTCCCAGGAGAAAGCTCAACTTTTCGCTAATCGCAGACGCCGTGTGGGTCCCCGACTTCGTGTTGGGGATCTGGTTTGGTTATCTTCTCGTCATATTCCTATGAAGGTTTCCTCTCCTAAATTTAAACCTCGTTTTATTGGTCCGTATAGGATTTCTGAGGTTCTCAATCCTGTGTCTTTTCGTTTGACCCTCCCAGACTCCTTTTCCATACATAATGTATTCTATGGTTCCATCTGTTGAGCCTCCTGCCCCGGTTTTGGTGGAGGGGGAATTGGAGTATATTGTGGAGAAGATTTTGGATTCTCGTGTTTCTAGACGGAAACTCCAGTATCTGGTTAAATGGAAGGGTTATGCTCAGGAAGATAATTCCTGGGTTTTTGCCTCTGATGTTCATGCTTCCGATCTTGTTCGTGCCTTTCATGCGGCTCATCCTGGTCGGCCTGGGGGCTCTGGTGAGGGTTCGGTGACCCCTCCTCAAGGGGGGGGTACTGTTGTGAATTCTGTGGCTGAATTCACTCCTGTGGTCACAAGTGGTACTGCAGCTTCTGAGCTTCCTCCCTCAGGTGTTCTGGTGAGCTCGTTAACTGCTTCATTACTTAACTCCGCCTGATGCTGCTATCCTTGCTCCTTGTCAATGTTTCAGTGTTGGATCTGAGCTTCTCCTGATTGTTCCTGTGACCTGCTGCTCTGTATAGCTAAGTGCTTTTTGCTTTTTGTTGCTTTTTTTCTGTCCAGCTTGTCTTTTGTTTTGCTGGAAGCTCTGAGACGCAAAGGGTGTACCGCCGTGCCGTTAGTTCGGCACGGTGGGTTTTTTTTGCCCCCTTTGCGTGGTTTTGCTTTAGGGTTTTTTGTAGACTGCAAAGTTCGCTTTACTGTCCTCGCTCTGTCCTAGAATATCGGGTCCCACTTTGCTGAATCTATTTCATCCCTACGTTTTGTCTTTTCATCTTACTCACAGTCATTATATGTGGGGGGCTGCCTTTTCCTTTGGGGAATTTCTCTGGGGCAAGTCAGGCCTATTTTTCTATCTTCAGGCTAGCTAGTTTCTTAGGCTGTGCCGAGTTGCCTAGGTAGTTGTTAGGCGCAATCCACAGCCGCTTTTAGTTGTGTTTAGGATAGGATCAGGTGTGCAGTCTACAGAGTTTCCACGTCTCAGAGCTCGTTCTTGTATTTTTGGGTATTTGTCAGATCACTGTGTGCGCTCTGATCACTAAGCACACTGTGTTTCTGGATTGCCTTCATAACACCTGTCATTAGCAAACATAACAGGGAACGTCCTCCGCCGTCATCCCACCACTCCTATATGTATCATGTGCTGACAGGTCCCATTACATGGAGTAGAGAGTAAATCCGCCATTATTCCCTGCTGTATAATATCTGGGTATAATGGGGGGACATCCTCCGCCGTCATCCCACCACTCCTATATGTATCATGTGCTGACAGGTCCCCATTACATGGAGTAGAGAGTAAATCCGCCATTATTCCCTGCTGTGTAATATCTGGATATAATGGGGGGAATGTCCTCTGCCGTCATCCCACCACTCCTATATGTATCATGTGCTGACAGGTCCCATTACATGGAGTAGAGAGTAAATCCGCCATTATTCCCTGCTGTATAATATCTGGGTATAATGGGGGGACATCCTCCGCCGTCATCCCACCACTCCTATATGTATCATGTGCTGACAGGTCCCCATTGCATGGAGTAGAGAGTAAATCCGCCATTATTCCCTGCTGTGTAATATCTGGATATAATGGGGGAACGTCCTCCGCCGTCATCCCACCACTCCTATATGTATCATGTGCTGACAGGTCCCATTACATGGAGTAGAGAGTAAATCCGCCATTATTCCCTGCTGTGTAATATCTGGATATAATGGGGGGAATGTCCTCCGCCATCATCCCACCACTCCTATATGTATCATGTGCTGACAGGTCCCATTACATGGAGTAGAGAGTAAATCCGCCATTATTCCCTGCTGTGTAATATCTGGATATAATGGGGGGAACGTCCTCCGCCGTCATCCCACCAGTCCTATATGTATCATGTGCTGACAGGTCCCCATTACATGGAGTAGAGAGTAAATCCGCCATTATTCCCTGCTGTGTAATATCTGGGTATAATGGGGGGACATCCTCCGCCGTCATCTCACCACTCCTACATGTATCATGTACTGACAGGTTCCCATTACATGGAGTAGAGAGTAAATCCGCCATTATTCCCTGCTGTGTAATATCTGGGTATAATGGGGGAACGTCCTCCGCCGTCATCCCACCACTCCTATATGTATCATGTGCTGACAGGTCCCATTACATGGAGTAGAGAGTAAATCCGCCATTATTCCCTGCTGTGTAATATCTGGATATAATGGGGGAACGTCCTCCGCGTCATCCCACCACTCCTATATGTATCATGTGCTGACAGGTCCCCATTATATGGAGTAGAGAGTAAATCCGCCATTATTCCCTGCTGTATAATATCTGGGTATAATGGGGGGACATCCTCCGCCGTCATCCCACCATGCCTATATGTATCATGTGCTGACAGGTCCCATTACATGGAGTAGAGAGTAAATCCGCCATTATTCCCTGCTGTGTAATATCTGGATATAATGGGTGGAACGTCCTCCGCCGTCATCCCACCACTCCTATATGTATCATGTGCTGACAGGTCCCATTACATGGAGTAGAGAGTAAATCCGCCATTATTCCCTGCTGTGTAATATCTGGATATAATGGGGGAACGTACTCCGCCGTCATCCCACCACTCCTATATGGATCATGTGCTGACAGGTCCCCATTACATAGAGCAGAGAGTAAATCCGCCATTATTCCCTGCTGTGTAATATCTGGATATAATGGGGTGAACGTCCTCCGCCGTCATCCCACCAGTCCTATATGTATCATGTGTTGACAGGTCCCATTACATGGAGTAAAGAGTAAATCCGCCATTATTCCCTGCTGTGTAATATCTGGGTATAATGGGGGGAACGTCCTCCGCCGTCATCCCACCACTCCTATATGTATCATGTGCTGACAGGTCCCATTCCATGGAGTAGAGAGTAAATCCGCCATTATTCCCTGCTGTGTAATATCTGGATATAATGGGGGGAACGTCCTCTGCCGTCATCCCACCACTCCTATATGTATCATGTGCTGACAGGTCCCATTCCATGGAGTAGAGAGTAAATCCGCCATTATTCCCTGCTGTGTAATATCTGGATATAATGGGGGAACGTCCTCCGCCGTCATCCCACCACTCCTATATGTATCATGTGCTGACAGGTCCCCATTACATGGAGTAGAGAGTAAATCCGCCATTATTCCCTGCTGTGTAATATCTGGATATAATGGGGGGAACGTCCTCCGCCGTCATCCCATCACTCCTATATGTATCATGTGCTGACAGGTCCCATTACATGGAGTAGAGAGTAAATCCACCGTTATTCCCTGCTGTGTAATATCTGGATATAATGGGGGGAACGTCCTCCGCCGTCATCCCACCACTCCTATATGTATCATGAGCTGACAGGTCCCATTACATGGAGTAGAGAGTAAATCCGCCATTATTCCCTGCTGTGTAATATCTGGATATAATGGGGGGAACGTCCTCCGCCGTCATCCCACCACTCCTATATGTATCATGTGCTGACAGGTCCCCATTACATGGAGTAGAGAGTAAATCCGCCATTATTCCCTGCTGTGTAATATCTGGATATAATGGGGGAACGTCCTCCGCCGTCATCCCACCATTCCTATATGTATCATGTGCTGACAGGTCCCATTACATGGAGTAGAGAGTAAATCCACCATTATTCCCTGCTGTGTAATATCCGGGTATAATGGGGGAACGTCCTCCGCCGTCATCCCACCACTCCTATATGTATCATGTGCTGACAGGTCCCCATTACATGGAGTAGAGAGTAAATCCGCCATTATTCCCTGCTGTGTAATATCTGGATATAATGGGAACGTCCTCTGCCATCATCCCACCACTCCTATATGTATCATGTGCTGACAGGTCCCATTACATGGAGTAGAGAGTAAATCCGCCATTATTCCCTGCTGTGTAATATCTGGATATAATGGGGGAACGTCCTCCGCCGTCATCCCACCACTCCTATATGTATCATGTGCTGACAGGTCCCATTACATGGAGTAGAGAGTAAATCCACCGTTATTCCCTGCTGTGTAATATCTGGATATAATGGGGGGAACGTCCTCCGCCGTCATCCCACCACTCCTATATGTATTATGTGCTCACAGGTCCCATTTCACGGAGTAGAGAGTAAATCCACCATTATTCCCTGCTGTGTAATATCTGGATATAATGGGGGAACGTCCTCCGCCGTCATCCCACCACTCCTATATGGATCATGTGCTGACAGGTCCCATTACATGGAGTAGAGAATAAATCCGCCATTATTCCCTGCTGTGTAATATCTGGAGATTCCTTGTAGACGGTCATGTGATCGGCTCACCTGCAATCAGATCGCTGCTCGGCTCCGGCTGACTCCTATTAGAGTCCGGGATTTCCGGGGTCACATTCTCCCCATATTCGTCGTCACCTTCTGGTGTTTCCTAATTGATATAATAGAGATAATTAATATGTGGAAGATTTCACTAAATCCCCAAATCCATCAATCAGGACAGATGAAACCAACATTTACTGATGCACCAATTGATGGCTCCTTACCGGCAGGGTCCAACTGGCCCTCCAGAGAACTGGAGGATTCTCCGGGGGCCCCAGGCACTGACACCTGCTGGCATACAGGGCTGGCAGCTGCCTAGGGCTCCTGCTGCTCCAGTGGCCCTAGCCAGTGGCGTGTCTCTAATAGTGGCAGACTACGCAGCTGCTATGGGGCCCGTGAGTCAGGGGGACCCGCCTGATGCCAGCGGAGCAGCAGTGGGTGACAGGCAGCTGCAGCTAAAGCCTGTCCCCGCTGTAAAAGAGAAATTAATCTTCTCTCAACCCCACACCCCCATGGGCGTGGAGAGCGGTGAATACTAATTTCACGTTAATAGCGGGCAGTGTTAGCCGCAGGCTGAGGCTAACACTGCCCCCTATCATGGCTGGCAGACCAGGGCCCCCACTCCCCCAGGGGCCCCAGCCCAAGCGGCCACTATGGGGCCTGTAAGTCAGGGGGGCCCAGTGCCAGCGCTGCCCCTCAGAGTGCACCACCTTCAACTGTATCGGCATCACAGATGAAAGCAATAATGGAGGAGAGAGCATCAGACGACGCTCCATCTCCCATCATTCCCCTCTGCCTCTGACACTGAAGGTGTGTGATGACTTCACTTCATCGCGTACCTGCTGTGTGTCGGGCAGATGGCAGTGCAGCTGCTGATACCGGAGCAGAGCCGGGATCAGCGGGGAACGAGGAGGAGAGATGAGGATTGTGTTTGACTGTAGGACTGTGGGGCTAGATGATATTCTATGAGCAGGCCACTTTATATTCTATGAGAGGGGCTGCGTTATATTCTATGAGGGGGCTACATTATATTCTATGAGGGGACTACTTTATATTCTATGAGGGGGATATATTATATTATATGAGGGGGCTACTTTATATTCTATGAGGGGGCTACTTTATATTCTATGAGGGGGCTACATTATATTCTATGAGGGGGCTACTTTTTATATTCTATGAGGGGGGCTGCATTATATTCTATGAGGGGGCTACATTATATTCTATGAGGGGGATATATTATATTATATGAGGGGGCTACTTTATATTCTATGAGGGGGCTACTTTATATTCTATGAGGGGGCTACGTTATATTCTATGAGGGGGCTACTTTTTATATTCTATGAGGGGGGCTGCATTATATTCTATGAGGGGGCTACATTATATTCTATGAGGAGGATATATTATATTATATGAGGGGGCTACTTTATATTCTATGAGGGGGCTACTTTATATTCTATGAGGGGGCTACATTATATTCTATGAGGGGGCTACTTTTTATATTCTATGAGGGGGGCTGCATTATATTCTATGAGGGGGGCTACATTATATTCTATGAGGGGGCTACATTATATTCTATGAGGGGGCAACTTTTTATATTCTATGAGGGGGTTGCATTATATTCTATGAGGGGGGCTACATTATATTCTATGAGGGGGATACATTATATTATATGACGGGCTCCATTATATTCTATGAGGGGGCTGCATTACATTCTATGAGGAGGCTACATTATTTTCTATGAGGGGGATACATTATATTATATGAGGGGCTACATTATATTCTATGAGGGAGCTGCATTACATTCTATGAGGGGGGCTACTTTATATTCTATGAGGGGGCTACTTTATATTCTATTAGGGGGATGCATTATATTCTATGAGGGGGCTGCATTATATTTTATGAGGGGGCTACTTTATAGTCTATGAGGGAGGCGGCATTATATTCTATGAGGGGGCTACATTACATTCTATGAGGGGGCTACTTTATATTCTATGTGGGGGGGCTGCATTATATTATATGACGGGGCTACATTATATTCTATGAGGGGGCTACCCCAACCTCTTCTACATAATTAAGAAGTGTACTACCTTATATTATACCCTGATATTAGCATATTTTACCCCACAATTGGTAGTCTTGTATTTATTTCTATGTAGCTACATAGTGGACCCCAAGAATGATTTTCTCTGGTGGGCCCAAGGTGCTCCAGTCCGACTCTGCTTACCTGGCGGTCCGACGAGCGGTCCGGAAGTTCTAGTACACGCAGGATTTTTTCGGCCAGTTCTGTAATATAAGCCAAGTCTCCAGATTGAGACTTTTTTTCAGCCTATAAAGAAGAAAAGAAAGAAAAAAGAAAAATCTGAGATGATTGGCGGCCATTGTATGTGTCATCTGCTCCTCTCTGCAGATACACTGACTCCATACAGGATTTGGGGACTCGTCGTGTTTTATATGGGAGGAAAGAAGAAGCTTCTGTCCCACCATTATTATCTCTGAGTACAGAGAAGTTGTGTGCGGAGCGTCCGCCACTTACCTGCTGTAGTAAAGTCTTGATGTTGTGACATAAATCCGTCAGATACTCTGACGTCAGTTGATCTTGTCGGTGTTTAGTCAGGCAATCCTTTACTAGCTGCACCACCAGCCGGTGAGTGAAGCAGAGGACGTCATCGGGTGGTAGAAGCGCAATGTTAGGGCGATGGAAGATAAGAACCTCCAATAGCGCTTGTACCTGAAAATCATTCAGATGTAATTCAGCCATAGTGAGAAATTGCAAATGCTCTCCGTCACTATAGAACCAAAAATGGCACCCGGAACCCTGCGCGGCTTCTATTTATAGGGGCTGTGATGTCACAATGGCCGACAATCACCAGTGATGTCACAGTGGCCGACAATCACCAGTGATGTCATCCTGGCCGACAATCACCAGTGATGTCATCCTGGCCGAGCATCACCAGTGATGTCATAATGGCCGACAATCACCAGTGATGTCATCCTGGCCGAGCATCACCAGTGATGTCATTACGGAATCTTGTGATAGAATTTTCCAGCATCGGCTCTGCACAGATAGTTGCTGCCCGGCAATATTTCGGGTTCGCTCACACTTGTGTATCAATAATCCAGGAGAGTGGGGCGAGGTTTTCTCATTTGTCCTCCGTGTTCGGTCCGTGTAGAATCCGTTCTGTTATTCCGCCGCTATTAATCTTTTAATCCTTTGCTACAGAAATGGAATGTATCTGTAAAAACCGCTTGTCCCTCTGATGCTCCATGAGGCGTGCGACTGTTTCCTGCCAGTGTCCGATTTTGGACTGAAATCACAGAATGCTGCAGTTTTTTTCCTCACGCCGAATATACGTTTTGCTGTTTTTTTACCGGCGTTTTTTATCATTCACTTGAATGGGTGAAATACGCTGTAAAACTGAGAGACTTGATAAAGCGCTGCTTTAAAAAAAAAAAAGCTGAGATTTCAGAAATCCCTTTCTCTAGGCTGCGGCGTCTCGAGCATACTTTTCTGGCACGCCAAAATGTTGGATTAGCACTCGAGCATGCTGAGTTAACACCTTATCAGAGCACGCTCGCTCACCACTAATCCTCCATCATAGGAATGGAAATACTGGATATGTTTATTACCTCACGGGTCTTTTTTTTCTCCATAAAACATTTAACTCATTGGTTGCAGAGTTTACTATTAACAACTGTGACAAATATTGAAGAGGTAACCATCAATGACCCAAGTAATCAATCATTAAAAATCATGACATCGTTAACATTAATCTTTGTGTCTTTGGAAAGTTCCATCCTTTACTTAAATTGTGAAATGCCCCACTTTTATGTCCCCATAGTGGGCACAATATATGAAGTAAATGAAAGAGAAAGCAGGAAATATACACTGCTCAAAAAAATAAAGGGAACAGTAAAATCCCACATCGTAGATATCACTGAATGAAATATTCCAGTTGTAAATCATTATTCATTACATAGTGGAATGTGTTGAGAACCATAAAACCTTAAAATGATCAATGTAAATCACAACTAATATCCCTCGGAGGTCTGGAGTTGGAATGATGCTCAAAATCAAAGTGGAAAATCAAGTTACAGGCTGATCCAACTTCAGTGGAAATGCCTCAAGACAAGGAAATGATGCTCAGTAGTGTGTGTGGCCTCCACGTACCTGTATGATCTCCCTACAACACCTGGGCATGCTCCTGATGAGACAGTGGATGGTCTCCTGAGGGATCTCCTCCCAGACCTGGACTAAAGCATCCGCCAACTCCTGGACAGTCTTTGGTACAACGTGATGTTGGTGGATGGAGCGAGACATGATGCCCCAGATGTGCTCAATCGGATTCAGGTCTGGGGAACGGGCGGGCCAGTCCATAGCTTCAATGCCTTCATCTTGCAGGAACTGCTGACACACTCCAGCCACATGAGGTCTGGCATTGTCCTGCATTAGAAGGAACCCAGCGCCAACAGCACCAGCATATGGTCGCACAAGGGGTCTGAGGATCTCATCTCGTACCTAATGTCAGTCAGGCTACCTCTGGCAATCACATGGAGGGCTGTGCGGCCCTCCAAAGAAATGCCACCCCACACCATTACTGACCTACTGCCAAACTTGTCATGCTGAAGGATGTTGCAGGCAGCAGATCGCTCTCCACGGCGTCTCCAGACTCTGTTGCAGTGCCCCAGAGATCTGGTCGTTGCAGTATGACACTCTGCCACTAAGGGGAGTGATGGTACGTCTGATGGCACTGAAGGAATTCTACTGACCAGGTATCACCAGCACACATTACACTTCACACTCCGGCCACTAGGGGGAGAAAAAGGCTTTATTTATTGGGCCACTCCTCACACTGGTAAAACTAGGGGTTGGGGAGGAAGTTAGTCAGAAGCTGCCTGGGTTGGATTCAGGCAACATCCCGTGTCAGGGGGTGTTGCAGGGAGAAGACACAGGGGGGTCCCTGTCAGGTGTGGGAACCTGGCAGGAGCCTAGCGAACAGAGCAGAACGTTACGGAACCGCGCCTGCACTACCTTGCGGCGGTATTCTAAGAAAGAGACACGAAGGGAAGGATATTGTGGAACAATGTAAACGAGATCAAGCAAAAAGGAGAGCCAGTAGGAGTCGTGCCGTGAGACCGAGGCAACATCTTACTGAGGCGAGTAGCCGGTGGCCGGAACACCGCGAGAGTAACTGACTCTAGGCCTTACTTCGAACTCCGCAGGACAGTTAATTATAGGTTGGCTGTCTACCTTAAATTTCCTAAGAAGACATAGGGGGCAACAGTGGGAGAGGGGCGTCTCTAGGGTCCCGGAAGACCTCCAGGCCTTCCCGTCATACGGGTAGCGTCCTAGCCAAAACATACTGGGGGACCAGAAACTAGCAACATCTGGAACTAAAGAGAGAGAGAGAGCTGTAGAGAACGACGAACGAGAACAGCAGTTGTGAGGACTATTCCAAATGCTCAGCAGGGTAGGACTACAACACACAGGCGCTAGTGGTAGGCAACGATTTCCACCTGCAAAGGGAACTCTGGATGTGCCCATCGGACCGGCCGGTCTCAGACAGCTCTGTTAAACGTGCTCTGGATTGAGGATCCTGAAGTCTTCAGTAAAGAGGTAAAGAGACTGCAACCCTGTGTCCTCGTTATTGTCTGCACCTCACACCATCACCATCCACCTTACTGGGAAGCCCTGGGGACATACTTCACCTGTGGGAAGGTATACCATCCAGCTGCCATTCCATCACCCCAGCGGACCCCACAGCAACGTCGGTCACCCTGACCGAACACCACAGGTGGCGTCCCGAACCCCTGACAGACTGCACCACCTTTATTGGACGCCATCGTCTATCGGGTCTAGCCATCGTGACAGCCTCAGAGCCGAACCAGAGAGGCCCGGTACCGAGAACTCGTGGCCCTGTGTCTGGGGGCGCTCCACTGTCACGTCTGTCACATGTGCTCAGTGTGAACCTGCTTTCATCTGTGAAGAGCACAGGGCGCCAGTGGGGTATTTGTCAATCCTGGTTTTCTGTGGCAAATGCCAAGCGTCCTGCACGGTGTTGGGCTTTGAGCACAACCCCCATCTATGGACGTCATGCACTCAGATCATCCTCATGGAGTCGGTTTCTAACCGTTTGTGCAGACACATGCACATCAGTGGCCTGCTGGAGGTCATTTTGCAGGGCTCTGGCAGTGCTCCTCCTGTTCCTCCTTGCAGAAAGGCGGAGGTAGCGATCCTGCTACTGGGTCGTTGCCCTCCTATGGCCCCCTCCTGGTGTACTGGCCTTTCCCCTGGTAGCGCCTCCAGCCTCTGGACACTACTCTGACAGACACAGCAAACCTTCCTGCCACAGCTCGCATTGATGTGCCATCCTGGATGAGCTGCACTACCTGAGCCACTTGTGTGGGTTGTAGAGTCCGTCTCATGCTACCATGAGTGTGAAAGCACCACCAACATCCAAAAGTGACCAAAACATCAGCCAGAAAGCATTGGTACTGAGATGTGGTCTGTGGTCCTCACTAGGGTTGAGCGACTTTTCCTTTTTTTGGGTCGAGTCGGGTTTCGCGACACCCGACTATCTCAAAAGTCGAGTCGAGTGAAATCGGCCGATTATCACGAAAAGTCGGGGATCGACCGAAACACGAAACCCAATGCAAGTCAATGGGGGAGCATAGTCGGCAGTGAGTGGGGGCCAGGAAAACACCTACAGTGCCCATTTTAATGGCAAAAACATCCATTCTTGTTACTGAAGCTTGTCAATCTTAATTTACCTTATAATAATAGTTAGGCATTGGAAATTGGGGGTTATTTGGCTAAAGTTGTGGGGGGTGAGGCTGGTTCAAGTATTTAGTGGGCCCAGGAAATGTGGAATATGTCACGGCGGTGGAGCAGGGAGAGGTAAGTATTTCAACTTTGCAAGTGCTGTGATCCTGAGCAAGCAGGGGGGGCCCACTCGTTGGCATTGGCACTGGCACAGGGCCCCTCAAAGTACGGCAGTGTGTTTGCACGGCGGGGGCGCCTCCCACCGGCAGCAACACTTTTGCGTACTATGAGGGGCCCTGTACCAGTGACGTCGCCAACGAGTATTCCCCCCCACCTGATGAAGGAACCTGCACTTTCATCTGCACCTTCCTCTTTGTCCCCGTGTAAGGTAGTATGGTATGCGGGAAGGGGGACCTGACTTTCAGCAGGGTCAAATTTTTGGGCTGAAAGTGCCCCTCTCGGCTTATACTCGAGTCACGGTCGGCGGCAGGGTCGGCGGGTGAGGGGGAGAGGGCGCTGAGGCATACTTACCTGCTCCCGGTGCTCCTGGCGCTCCCCCTGCCGTCCCACGGTCTTCGGGTGCCACAGCTCTTCCCCTGTTCAGCGGTCACGTGGGACCGCTCATTAGAGAAATGAATATGGACTCCACTCCCATAGGGGTGGAGCCGCATATTCATTTCTGTAATGAGCGGTAATGGTGACCGCTGATAGAGTAAGATGCTGCGGCACCCGGAGACCAGCTGTCCGGGGGAAGGAGCGGGACGCCGGGAGCAGGTAAGTATTACATATTCACCTGTCCACGTTCCACACGCCGGGCGCCGCTCTGTCTTCCCGGCGTCTCTCCGCACTGACTGTGCAGGTCAGAGGGCGCGATGACGCATATAGTGTGCGCGCCGCCCTCTGCCTGATCAGTCAGTGCGCAGAGACGCCAGGACGGGACGCTGAGGAGCTGCAAGCAAGAGAGGTGAGTATGGCTTTTTTTTTTTTATTGCAGCAGCAGCAGCAGCAGCAGCAATGGCAGAGCTTTCTATGGTACATCTATGGGGCAATAATGAACGGTGCAGAGCACTATATGGCAGAGCTATGGGGCAATAATGAACGGTGCAGAGCACTATATGGCAGACCTATGGGGCAATAATGAACAGTGCAGAGCACTATATGACACAGCTATGGGGCAATAATGAACGGTGCAGAGCACTATATGGCAGACCTATGGGGCAATAATGAACAGTGCAGAGCACTATATGACACAGCTATGGGGCAATAATGAACGGTGCAGAGGACTATATGGCAGCTATGGGGCAATAATGAACGGTGCAGAGCACTATATGGCACAGCTATGGGGCAATAATGAACGGTGCAGAGCACTATATGGCAGCTATGGGACAATAATGAACGGTGCAGAGCACTATATGGCAGCTATGGGGCAATAATGAACGGTGCAGAGCACTATATGGCAGCTATGGGGCAATAATGAACGGTGCAGAGCACTATATGGCACAGCTATGGGGCAATAATGAACGGTGCAGAGCACTATATGGCAGCTATGGGGCAATAATGAACGGTGCAGAGCACTATATGGCAGCTATGGGGCAATAATGAACGGTGCAGAGCACTATATGGCAGAGCTATGGGGCAATAATGAACGGTGCAGAGCACTATATGGCACAGCTATGGGACAATAATGAACGGTGCAGAGCACTATATGGCACAGCTATGGGGCAATAATGAACGGTGCAGAGCACTATATGGCAGCTATGGGGCAATAATGAACGGTGCAGAGCACTATATGACACAGCTATGGGGCAATAATGAACGGTGCAGAGCACTATATGGCACAGCTATGGGGCAATAATGAACGGTGCAGAGCACTATATGGCACAGCTATGGGGCAATAATGAACGGTGCAGAGCACTATATGGCACAGCTTTCTATTGTACATCTATGGGGCAATAATGAACGGTGCAGAGCACTATATGGCACAGCTATGGGGCAATAATGAACGGTGCAGAGCACTATATGGCACAGCTTTCTATGGTACATCTATGGGGCCATAATGAACGGTACGGAGAATCTATTTTTATTTTTTAAATTCACTGGTACCTGCTGCATTTTCCACCCTAGGCTTATACTTGAGTCAATAAGTTTTCCCAGTTTTTTTGTGGCAAAATTAGGGGGGTCAGCTTGTACTCGAGTATATACGGTACTTAACGAGAGCCTGAAGATAGAAGCTAGGGAGAGGCAACCTGGAGAACACCTTTGAGCGGCAGACACCGTCTCTACAACCCAGACCCAACTTGTAGGCCTAATGCAGTGTTGTTTCAACAACTACTTAATGAGAGCTTCAAGACAGAAGCTAGGGAGAGGCAACCTGGAGAACACCTTGGAGCGGAAGACACCGTCTCTAGAACCCAGACCCAACTTGTAGGCCTAATGCAGTGTTATATTAACAACTACTTAACGAGAGCCTGAAGATAGATGCTAGGGAGAGGCAACCTGGAGAACACCTTGGAGCGGCAGACACCGTTTGTAGACCCCAACGAAACTTGTGGCCCCAATGCAGTTTTAAAACTCCGACAGGCTGAAAACCAGACAATTGCAGCTCATTTTTTTTTTAAGAGGAGGACAGCTGTATTAAGTGGCGCAGACAGACACTGCTAGTAGGCCTTACACCACAAAGTTGGCTCGCTGCAGGTTTAAAAAAGGTTACATGGGTACACGGGCAGCATTGTTGTGGTCAGCGGAGGACAATTGGTAGGAGGGACCGCAGACAGACTTAGTAGGCCTAAAATTAAAATCTTTGGCTCAATGCAGTTTGAATTATGTTGCAGGGGTACATGGAGCGCCCCCAGACGCAGGGCCGCGGGGTACTCGATACCCGTCTTCTCTATCTCGGTGCTGGGGTTGTCAGAGTGGCTGGACCCGGTCCGTGACCCTGCTAAGGGGCGTCCAATGAAGGGTGATGAAAGTTTGTCAAGGGTTCGTGACGCCACCTGTGGTATTCGGTCAGGGTGACCGACGCTGCTTAGGGGTCCACTGGGGTGATGGAATGGCAGCTGGATGGTATACCTTCCCAGAGGTGAAGTATATCCCCAGGGCTTCCCAGTAAGGTGGATGGTGATGGTGTGAGGCACAGTTAATAACGAGGACACAGGGTTGCAGTCTCTTTACCTTTTTACTGAAGACTTCGGAGTCCGCAATCCAGAGCACTGCTAACAGGGCTGGCTGAGTCCAGCCGGTCCGAAGGCACATCCAGAGTTCCCTTTGCAGGTGGAAATCAGTGCCTACCAACTAGCGCCTGTGTGTTGTAGTCCTTCCCTGCTGAGCACCACGGGATAGTCCTCACAACTTTCGTATTCGTTCGTTCTCTCTCTCTCCGTCCCCCAGTTTATCTGGCTAGGACGCACCCATATGACGGGAAGGCCTGGAGTTATTCTGGGACCCTAGAGACGCCCCTCTCCCACAATTGCCCCCTATGTCTGCTTAGGTGATTTAAGGTAGACAGCCAACCTATAATCAACTGTCCTGCCGCTGTTTGAAGTAATGCTTGAAGTCTTACTTCCTCAGCGTTCCGGCCACCGGCTAGGCGCCTCAGTAGGATGTTGCTGATCTCGGGGCACGACTCCTACTGGTTTATCTCCTTGTGCTGCGATTTCGTTTCTCACTTCTCCACAATATCCTTCGCTTCGTGTCCTTCCTTAGGATGCCGCTGCAAGGTAGTGCAGGCACGGCTCCGTAACGATCTGTCCTTTCTGCTAGGTACCTTCCAGGAACTCACCCCGGACAGGTCCTCCCTGGAGCTCTCCCAGGCTGTGTTCTCCCTAACTTCCTGTCCCCCAGTTTTACCAGAGTGTGAGGAGTGGCCTAATACATAGTGCCTTTTGCTCCCCCTGGTGGCCGGAGTGTGAAGTGTAATGTGTGACTGTGATACCTGGTCAGGTGAACTCCTTTAGTGCAATCAGACATAACATCACTCCCCTTAGCGGCAGAGCGACATTACTGCAACGACCAGGACTCTGGGGCGCTGCATACACAGGCAGCATTGGTGTGGTCACCGGAGGACAATTGGAAGGAGGGACCGCAGACAGACTTAGTAGGCATAAAATAAAAAAATTAGGCTCAATGCAGTTAGAATTATGTTGCAGGGGTACACAGGCAGCATTGGTGTGGTCGCTGGAGGACAATTGGAAGGAGGGACTGCAGAAAGACTTAGTAGGCCTAAAATAAAAAAATTAGGCTCAATGCAGTTAGAATTATGTTGCAGGGGTGCACAGGCAGCATTTGTGTGGTCAGCGGAGGACAATTGGAAGGAGTGTCTGACACAGTTAGTACTCCCCAAAAATATGTTAATGTCTCTCAAAAAAACAAAACAAACAATAAAAAAGGGTAGCATACTTAGGTACAGGGGTGGGCTCCTCTGCTGACTTTCAGACATTGTAATTTGGCGCAAAGTATTTACTGGTGTAAATGTAGGACAGGGCCCCTGAATATTTTAACTAGCATCATACATGTCAACAAATTGGTATTGTCAGTGCCAGGCATTGAAGGATTTCAACGCATAGACTAAACTTTGGTGGAGCTGTGAGAGATAATTTTGCAAGTGGTAGAGCAATGTTTGAGCAGGGGGGGGGACTCTCTTGTGGCCGGCGGTACAGGCCCAGGGCCCCTCATGTTACAACGGTGTGTCTGACGTTGGTTGCGCACCACCACCGCCAGAGACACTTTATTGTACTATGAGGGACCTAGTGGCAGTGCCGTCGACCAAAAGCGGGCACACCCACCTCTTCAGACAAACAGTACTCTCACGGGTGCTGGCGCCAAGTGGCGAGACCACGGCCACGTAGGGGGGGAGTTAGCGCATTTAGGGAGGTGTAAACATGTCGTATGCTGGACAAACAGCTGCTGCAAATTAAGAGATTGGAACAGTCAGTAAGACCAGTCCACAAGCAAGACCTTTTTACAGGAAAGCTAGGTGTCAGCCGGGAAAGGTGGGGCAAAATAATTAGAAATCCATGAGTGGTTCATTTTAATGAAGGTTAGATCATCAACATTTTGGGTAGCCAGACGAGTCCTTTTTTCGGTCAGTATTGAACCAGCAGCACTGAATACTCTTTCTGATAGCACACTAGCTGCTGGGCAAGCAAGCTCCTGCAATGCATATTCTGCCAATTCAGGCCAGGTGTCTATTTTGGATGCCCAGTAATCAAATGGGAATGACGGTTGAGGGAGAACATCGATAAGGGATGAAAAATAGTTAGTAACCATACTGGACAAATGTTGTCTCCTGTCACTTTGAATTGATGCTGCAGTACCTGTCCTGTCTGCGGTCATTGCGAAATCACTCCACAACCTGGTAAGAAAACCCCTCTGTCCAACGCCACTTCGGATTTCTGCACCTCTAACACCTCTGCCCTGTTGCCCCTGCAGCTCGTGTGAGAACCATCACCGGCGCTGTGTGCTGGGAATGCCTGAATCAAACGGTCAACAAGAGTTGCTTGTTTGGTTGCCAATATTTGTTCAAGGTTCTCATGCGGCATGATATTTTGCAATTTGACTTTATAGCGAGGATCAAGGAGGCAGGCCAGCCAGTAATTGTCATCGGTCATCATTTTTATAATGCGTGGGTCCCTTTTGAGGATACGCAAGGCATAATCCGCCATGTGGGCCAAACTTCCAGTTGTCAAATCTGCGCTTGTGCTGGGTTGAGGAGCACTTTCGGGCAAATCAACGTCACTTGTCTCCCTCAAAAACCCTGAACCCGGCCTTGCAACACCATCTGTTTCTGCTGCCCCCTGAGAAGCTTCCTCATTAAAAAAATACTCATCCCCATCATCCTCCTCCTCTTCGCCCGCCACCTCGTCCTGTAGACTTCCCTGACCAGACAATGGCTGACTGTCATCAAGGCTTTCCTCTTCCTCTGCTGCAGACGCCTGCTCCTTTATGTGCGTCAAACTTTGCATCAGCAGACGCAATAGGGGGATACTCATGCTTATTATGGCGTTGTCTGCACTAACCAGCCGTGTGCATTCCTCAAAACACTGATGGACTTGACACAGGTCTTGTAGCTTCAACCACTGCACACCTGACAACTCCATGTCTGCCATCCTACTGCCTGCCCGTGTATGTGTATCCTCCCACAAATACATAACAGCCCGCCTCTGTTCGCACAGTCTCTGAAGCATGTGCAGTGTGGAGTTCCCCATGCTGGGGAAGGTTCAAAGATCGCTGATGGTTCTGCATACGGCTGGAGTGTACGGGCAAACGGCGGATATGCGAGCAAAGTCTGCGCACTTTGAGGAGCAGGTCGGGTAATCCCGGATAATTTTTCAAGAAGCACTGCACCACCAGGTTTAAGGTGTGAGCCAGGCAAGGAATGTGTTTCAGTTGTGAAAGGGCTATGGCAGCCATAAAATTCCTTCCGTTATCACTCACTACCTTGCCTGCCTCAAGATGTACACTGCCCAGCCATGACTGAGTTTCTTGCTGCAAGAACTCGGACAGAACTTCCGCGGTGTGTCTGTTGTCGCCCAAACACTTCATAGCCAATACAGCCTGCTGACGCTTGCCAGTAGCTGCCCCATAATGGGACACCTGGTGTGCAACAGTGGCAGCTGCGGATGAAGTGGTTGGGCGACTGCGGTCTGTGGACGAGCTCTCGCTTCTGCAGGAGGACGAGGAGGAGGGGGGGGGGGGGGCGAACGGCTACAGCCAACTGTTTCCTAGACCGTGGGCTAGGCAGAACTGTCCCAATATTGCTGTCCCCTGTGGAGCCGGCGTCCACCACATTAACCCAGTGTGCCGTGATGGAGACGTAACGCCCCTGGCTATGCCTACTGGTCCATGCATCTGTTGTCAGGTGTACCTTTGTACTCACAGATTGCCTGAGTGCATGGACGATGCGCTCTTTTACATGCTGGTGGAGGGCTGGGATGGCTTTTCTCGAAAAGAAGTGTCGACTGGGTAGCTCGTAGCGTGGTACAGCGTAGTCCATCAGGGCTTTGAAAGCTTCGCTTTCAACTAACCGGTAGGGCATCATCTCTAACGAGATTAGTCTAGCAATGTGGGCGTTCAAACCCTGTGTACGCCGATGCGAGGCTAAGTACTTCCTTTTTCTAACGAGAGTCTCATGTAGGGTGAGCTGGACTGGAGAGCTGCAGATCGTGGAACTAGCGGGGGTGCCGGTGGACATGGCAGACAGAGAGGGTTGGCGATGGTATTCTTGCTGTTGCCCTACATGCAGTGTTTCCTACTATGAAACTGGTGATTCCCTGACTGCTTTGGCCTTGCGAAAGAGCTAGAGGCTGAGTCAGCAAGGAAAGCCAAAACTTGTTCCTGCTGCTCCAGCTTTAAAAGCAGTTTTCCTACTCCCAGAAAAAGGGAGCGTTCGAGGCCTTGTGTAGCCAGACGATGATGGTGGCTCAACAACTCGAGACTTAGGTGCTATATTGCTTTTCCCACGACCAGCTGATGCTCCACCACCACTACCATCATTACCAGCTGGCAATGACTGCCCACGGCCACGACCTCTTCCACCAGACTTCCTCATTCTTTGAAAAATGTAACCAAACGGTATTTGGTACTGTAAAACCAGTTACAAGGTGTACGGAAACTTGTGGTGAATTTAAATCTCCCTTTATAGGTGGGTGAGACTGCAGGGAAAATCAGGCCCACTGTATAACAGTACACAGCTTCAGTGGCAGACAGATATGCCACTAACAGGACTGACGCAGATGCAGACACTACCAATAAAAATCTCCCCCTTTTTATTTTTTCTGGGAGAATTGTGAAGAAATCAGGCCCACTGTTATAGTGCTCAGAGATTTAGTTTTCATCGCGGCAGCTGAATGATTTACAGCTACTAGCCAGGCTGAGCACATGTGGGGGTTGCCTGGTTGCTAGGGAATCCCCAAATGTAATCAAGCTGGCTAGTAGCTGTAAATCATTCAGCTGCGGCGATGAAAATTAAATCTCCGAACACTAACAAATACTCGGAGTCCACCCAAGCGTTCTCTGGAAAACCCGAGCAACGAGTACACTCGCTCATCACTATTGGCTGTATAAATCTGTATATAGTGAGCTCCCCCTAGTGGTGACTATATAAATCTGTATATAGTGACCTCCCTCCTAGTGGTGGCTGTATAAATCTGTATGTAGTGAGCTTCCTCCTAGTGGTGACTATATAATTCTGTATGTAGTGAGCTCCTTATAGTGGTGGCTGTATAAATCTGTATGTAGTGAGCTCCCCCTAGTGGTGACTGTATAAATCTGTATGTAGTGAGCTCCCCCTAGTAGTGACTGTAGAAATCTGTATACAGTGAGCTCCCCCTAGTGGTGACTATATAAATTTATATGTAGTGAGCTCCCCCTAGCGGTGACTATATAAATCTGTATGTAGTGAGCTCCCCCTAGTGGTGACTGTATAAATATATATGTGCAGTGCACTCCCCCTAGTGGTGACTAAATAAATCTGTATGTAGTGAGCTCCCTCCTAGTGGTGACTGTATAAACCTGTATGTAGTGAGATCCCCCTAGTGATGACTATATAAATCTGTATGTAGTGAGCTCCCTCTAGTGGTGGCTGTATAAATCTGTATGTAGTGAGCTCTCTCTAGTGGTGGCTGTATAAACTTATGAAGTGCTCTTCCCCTAGTGGTGGCTGAATAAATCTGTATGCAGTGAGCTCCCTCTAGTGGTGGCTGTATAAATCTGTATGTAGTGAGCTCTAGTGGTGGCTGTATAAATCTATATGTAGTGAGCTCCCCCTAGTGGTGACTGTATAAGTCTGTATATAGTGAGCTCCCCCTAGTGGTGACTGTATAAATCTATGAAGTGCTCTTAGCCAAGTGGTGGCTGAATAAATCTGTATGTAGTGAACTCCCCTTGTGGTGACTGTATAAATCTGTATGTGATCTAAAGGGACCTGAGGATCAGGTGCAGATGATGTGTGATCTAATGGAACCTGAGGATCAGGTGCAGGCGACGTGTGATCTAATGCGACCTTAGGATCAGGTGCAGGTAACGTGTGATCTAATGCGACCTGAGAATCAGGTGCAGGTGACGTGTGATCTAATGGGACCTGAGGATCAGGTGCAGGTAACGTGTGATCTAATGCGACCTGAGGATCAGGAGCGGGTAACGTGTGATCTAATGCGACCTGAGGATCTGGTGCAGGTAACGTGTGATCTAATGGGATCTGTGGATCAGGTGCAGGTGACGTGTGATCTAATGGGACCTGAGGATCAGGTGCGGGTAACGGGTGATTTAATGGGACCTGAGGATCAGTGCAGGTAACGTGTGATCTAATGGGACTATAGTATCAGGTGCAGGTAATGTGTGATCTAATGCGACCTGAGGATCAGGTGCGGGTAACGGGTGATCTAATGGGACTATAGTATCAGGTGCAGGTAATGTGTGATCTAATGCGACCTGAGGATTAGGTGCGGGTAACGTGTGATCTAATGAAACCTGAGGATCAGGTGCAGGTGACGTGTGATCTAATGGGACCTGAGGATCAGGCGCAGGTAGCGTTGTGATCTAATAGGATCTGAGGATGAGGTGCAAGTGACGTGTGATCTAATGGGACCTGAGGAACAGGTGCAGGTGACGTGTGATCTAATGCGACCTGAGGATCAGGTGCAGGTAACGTGGGATCTAATGGGACCTGAGGATCAGGTGCAGGTAATGTGTGATCTAATGGGACCTGAGGATCAGGCGCAGGTAAAGTGTTATCTAATGGGACCTGAGGATCAGGTGAGGTTAATATGTGATCTAATGGGACCTGAGGTTAAGAAACGTGTGATCTAATAGGACCTGAGGATCAGGTGCGGATAATATGTGATCTAATGGGACCTGAGGATCAGGTGCGGGTGACGTGTGATCTAATGGGACCTGAGGATCAGGAGCAGGTAACGTGTGATCTAATTTGACCTGAGGATCAGGTGCGGGTAACGTGTGATCTAATGGGACCTGAGGATCAGGTGCGAGTGACGTGTGATCTAATGGGACCTTAGGATCAGGTGCAGGTAACGTGTGATCTAATGGGACCTGAGGATCAGGTGCGGGTAACGGGTGATCTAATGGGACCGGAGGATCAGGCTCAGGTGACGTGTGATCTAATGGGACCTGAGGATCAGGCGACGTGTGATCTAATGGGACCTGAGGATCAGGTGTAGGTAACGTGTGATCTAATGGGACCTGAGGATCAGGCTCAGGTGACGTGTGATCTAATGGGACCTGAGGATCAGGTGCAGGTAACGTGTGATCTAATGGGACCTGAGGATCAGGCGCAGGTGACGTGTGATCTAATGCGAACTGAGGATCAGGTGCAGGTAACGTGTGATCTAATAGGACCTGAGGATCAGGTGCAGGTAACGTGTGATCTAATGGGACCTGAGGATCAGGTGCGAGTGACGTGTGATCTAATGGGACCTTAGGATCAGGTGCAGGTAACGTGTGATCTAATGGGACCTGAGGATCAGGCTCAGGTGACGTGTGATCTAATGGGACCTGAGGATCAGGCTCAGGTGACGTGTGATCTAATGGGACCTGAGGATCAGGCTCAGGTGACGTGTGATCTAATGGGACCTGAGGATCAGGTGCAGGTAACGTGTGATCTAATGGGACCTGAGGATCAGGCGCAGGTGACGTGTGATCTAATGCGAACTGAGGATCAGGTGCAGGTAACGTGTGATCTAATAGGACCTGAGGATCAGGTGCAGGTAACGTGTGATCTAATGGAACCTGAGGATCAGGAGCGGGTAACGTGTGATCTAATGGGACCTGAGGATCAGGTGCAGGTAACATGTGATCTAATGGGACCTGAGGATCAGGTGCAGGTAACGTGTGATCTAATGGGACCTGAGGATCAGGTGCAGGTATGCAGGGACTGACCCCAGCTGGCAGAGTTGAGCCTGTGTCTGTGCCTTCAGTGTCTGTGCAGTCAGGGTGTGTGCAGTCAGGGTCTGTGCAGTCAGGGTGTGTGCAGTCAGGGTCTGTGCAGTCAGTGTCTGTGCAGTCAGGGTGTGTGCAGTCAGGGTCTGTGCAGTCAGGGTGTGTGCAGTCAGCGTGTGTGTGCAGTCAGCGTGTGTGTAGTCATTGTCCGTGCAGTCAGTGTCTGTGGCTCTGTGCAGTCAGGGTGTGTGCAGTCAGGGTGTGTGCAGTCAGCGTGTGTGCAGTCAGGGTCTGTGTAGTCAGTGTGTGTGCAGTCAGTGTCTGTGCAGTCAGCGTGTGTGCAGTCAGGGTGTGTGCAGTCAGCGTGTGTGCAGTCAGGGTCTGTGTAGTCAGTGTGTGTGCAGTCAGTGTCTGTGCAGTCAGCGTGTGTGCAGTCAGTGTCCGTGCAGTCAGGGTCTGTGGCTCTGTGCAGTCAGGGTGTGTGCAGTCAGTGTGTGTGCAGTCAGGGTCTGTGGCTCTGTGTAGTCAGGGTGTGTGCAGTCAGGGTCCGTGCAGTCAGGGTCTATGTAGTCAGGGTGTGTGCAGTCAGGGTCCGTGCAGTCAGGGTCTATGTAGTCAGGGTGTGTGCAGTCAGGGTGTGTGCAGTCAGTGTCTGTGCAGTCAGGGTCTATGTAGTCAGGGTCTGTGTAGTCAGTGTGTGTGCAGTCAGTGTGTGTGCAGTCAGGGTCTGTGGCTCTGTGCAGTCAGGGTGTGTGCAGTCAGGGTCTGTGGCTCTGTGCAGTCAGTGTATGTGGCTCTGTGCAGTCAGGGTCTGTGGCTCTGTGCAGTCAGCGTGTGTGCAGTCAGCGTGTGTGTAGTCAGGGTCTGTGGCTCTGTGCAGTCAGGGTGTGTGCAGTCAGGGTCTGTGGCTCTGTGCAGTCAGTGTATGTGGCTCTGTGCAGTCAGGGTCTGTGGCTCTGTGCAGTCAGCGTGTGTGCAGTCAGCGTGTGTGTAGTCAGGGTCTGTGGCTCTGTGCAGTCAGGGTGTGTGCAGTCAGGGTCTGTGGCTCTGTGCAGTCAGGGTGTGTGCAGTCAGGGTCCGTGCAGTCAGGGTCTATGTAGTCAGGGTGTGTGCAGTCAGGGTCCGTGCAGTCAGGGTCTATGTAGTCAGGGTGTGTGCAGTCAGGGTCCGTGCAGTCAGGGTCTATGTAGTCAGGGTGTGTGCAGTCAGGGTCCGTGCAGTCAGGGTCCGTGCAGTCAGGGTCCGTGCAGTCAGGGTCTGTGCAGTCAGGGTCCGTGCAGTCAGGGTCTATGTAGTCAGGGTGTGTGCAGTCAGTGTCTGTGCAGTCAGGGTCCGTGCAGTCAGGGTCTATGTAGTCAGGGTCTGTGCAGTCAGGGTGTGTGCAGTCAGTGTGTGTGCAGTCAGGGTCTGTGCAGTCAGTGTGGGTGCAGTCAGGGTCTGTGTAGTCAGTGTGTGTGCAGTCAGTGTCTGTGCAGTCAGGGTCCGTGCAGTCAGTGTGTGTGCAGTCAGGGTCTGTGTAGTCAGTGTGTGTGCAGTCAGTGTGTGTGCAGTCAGGGTCCGTGCAGTCAGGGTCTGTGCAGTCAGGGTCTGTGCAGTCAGTGTGTGTGCAGTCAGGGTCTGTGCAGTCAGTGTGGGTGCAGTCAGGGTCTGTGTAGTCAGTGTCTGTGCAGTCAGTGTCTGTGCAGTCAGTGTCTGTGCAGTCAGTGTGGGTGCAGTCAGGGTCTGTGTAGTCAGTGTGTGTGCAGTCAGTGTGGGTGCAGTCAGGGTCTGTGTAGTCAGTGTGTGTGCAGTCAGTGTGTGTGCAGTCAGGGTCCGTGCAGTCAGGGTCTGTGCAGTCAGGGTGTGTGCAGTCAGCGTGTGTGTAGTCAGTGTCCGTGCAGTCAGGGTCTGTGGCTCTGTGCAGTCAGGGTGTGTGCAGTCAGGGTCTGTGGCTCTGTGCAGTCAGGGTGTGTGCAGTCAGTGTCTGTGGCTCTGTGCAGTCAGGGTGTGTGCAGTCAGGGTCTATGTAGTCAGGGTGTGTGCAGTCAGGGTGTGTGCAGTCAGGGTCTATGTAGTCAGGGTGTGTGCAGTCAGGGTCCGTGCAGTCAGGGTCCGTGCAGTCAGGGTCCGTGCAGTCAGGGTCTGTGCAGTCAGGGTCTGTGCAGTCAGGGTCTGTGCAGTCAGTGTGGGTGCAGTCAGGGTGTGTGCAGTCAGGGTCTGTGCAGTCAGTGTGGGTGCGGTCAGTGTGGGTGCAGTCAGTGTGGGTGCAGTCAGTGTGGGTGCAGTCAGGGTCTGTGTAGTCAGGGTGTGTGCAGTCAGTGTGTGTGCAGTCAGTGTGTGTGCAGTCAGGGTCTGTGTAGTCAGGGTCTGTGCAGTCAGTGTGGGTGCAGTCAGGGTCTGTGTAGTCAGTGTGTGTGCAGTCAGGGTCTGTGTAGTCAGTGTGTGTGCAGTCAGTGTGGGTGCAGTCAGGGTCTGTGCAGTCAGGGTCTGTGTAGTCAGTGTGTGTGCAGTCAGGGTCCGTGCAGTCAGGGTGCGTGCAGTCAGGGTCTGTGCAGTCAGGGTCTGTGCAGTCAGTGTGTGTGCAGTCAGTGTGTGTGCAGTCAGGGTCCGTGCAGTCAGTGTGTGTGCAGTCAGTGTGTGTGCATTCAGGGTCTGTGCAGTCAGGGTCTGTGTAGTCAGGGTCTGTGCAGTCAGGGTCTGTGCAGTCAGGATTTGTGTAGTCAGGGTCTGTGCAGTCAGTGTGTGTGCATTCAAGGTCTGTGCAGTCAGTGTGGGTGCAGTCAGGGTCTGTGTAGTCAGTGTGTGTGCAGTCAGGGTCTGTGTAGTCAGTGTGGGTGCAGTCAGGGTCTGTGCAGTCAGTGTGGGTGTAGTCAGTGTGTGTGCAGTCAGTGTGGGTGCAGTCAGGGTCTGTGCAGTCAGGGTCTGTGCAGTCAGGGTCCGTGCAGTCAGGGTCCGTGCAGTCAGGGTCCGTGCAGTCAGTGTGTGTGCAGTCAGGGTCCGTGCAGTCAGTGTGTGTGCATTCAGGGTCTGTGCAGTCAGGGTCTGTGTAGTCAGGGTCTGTGCAGTCAGGGTCTGTGTAGTCAGGGTGTGTGCAGTCAGGGTGTGTGCATTCAGGGTCTGTGCAGTCAGTGTGTGTGCAGTCAGTGTCTGTGCAGTCAGTGTGTGTGCAGTCAGTGTCTGTGCAGTCAGGGTGTGTGCAGTCAGGGTCTATGTAGTCAGGGTGTGTCCAGTCAGTGTGTGTGCATTCAGGGTCTGTGCAGTCAGGGTCTGTGTAATCAGGGTCTGTGCAGTCAGTGTGTGTGCAGTCAGTGTGTGTGCATTCAGGGTCTGTGCAGTCAGGGTCTGTGCAGTCAGGGTCTGTGTAGTCAGGATTTGTGTAGTCAGGGTGTGTGCAGTCAGGGTGTGTGCATTCAGGGTCTGTGTAGTCAGGGTGTGTGCAGTCAGGGTCTGTGTAGTCAGGATTTGTGTAGTCAGGGTGTGTGCAGTCAGGGTCTGTGTAGTCAGGATTTGTGTAGTCAGGGTGTGTGCAGTCAGGGTCTGTGCATTCAGGGTCTGTGCAGTCAGTGTGGGTGCAGTCAGGGTCTGTGCAGTCAGGGTCTATGTAGTCAGGGTGTGTGCAGTCAGGGTCCATGCAGTCAGGGTCTATGTAGTCAGGGTGTGTGCAGTCAGGGTCCGTGCAGTCAGGGTCCGTGCAGTCAGGGTCTGTGCAGTCAGGGTCCGTGCAGTCAGGGTCTATGTAGTCAGGGTGTGTGCAGTCAGTGTCTGTGCAGTCAGGGTCTATGTAGTCAGGGTCTGTGCAGTCAGGGTGTGTGCAGTCAGTGTGGGTGCAGTCAGGGTCTGTGTAGTCAGTGTGTGTGCAGTCAGTGTCTGTGCAGTCAGTGTCTGTGCAGTCAGGGTCTGTGCAGTCAGGGTCCGTGCAGTCAGTGTGTGTGCAGTCAGGGTCTGTGTAGTCAGTGTGTGTGCAGTCAGTGTGTGTGCAGTCAGGGTCCGTGCAGTCAGGGTCCGTGCAGTCAGGGTCTGTGCAGTCAGGGTCTGTGCAGTCAGGGTCTGTGCAGTCAGGGTCTGTGCAGTCAGTGTGGGTGCAGTCAGTGTGTGTGCAGTGTGTGTGCAGTCAGTGTCTGTGCAGTCAGTGTGGGTGCAGTCAGGGTCTGTGTAGTCAGTGTGTGTGCAGTCAGGGTCCGTGCAGTCAGGGTCTGTGCAGTCAGGGTGTGTGCAGTCAGCGTGTGTGTAGTCAGTGTCCGTGCAGTCAGGGTCTGTGGCTCTGTGCAGTCAGGGTGTGTGCAGTCAGGGTCTGTGGCTCTGTGCAGTCAGGGTGTGTGCAGTCAGTGTCTGTGGTTCTGTGCAGTCAGGGTGTGTGCAGTCAGGGTCTATGTAGTCAGGGTGTGTGCAGTCAGGGTGTGTGCAGTCAGGGTCTATGTAGTCAGGGTGTGTGCAGTCAGGGTCCGTGTAGTCAGGGTGTGTGCAGTCAGGGTCCGTGCAGTCAGGGTCCGTGCAGTCAGGGTCTGTGCAGTCAGGGTCTGTGCAGTCAGGGTCTGTGCAGTCAGTGTGGGTGCAGTCAGGGTGTGTGCAGTCAGGGTCTGTGCAGTCAGTGTGGGTGCAGTCAGTGTGTGTGCAGTCAGTGTGTGTACAGTCAGGGTCTGTGTAGTCAGTGTGGGTGCAGTCAGGGTCTGTGTAGTCAGTGTGTGTGCAGTCAGGGTCTGTGTAGTCAGTGTGTGTGCAGTCAGTGTGTTTGCAGTCAGTGTGGGTGTAGTCAGGGTGTGTGCAGTCAGTGTGTGTGCAGTCAGGGTCTGTGTAGTCAGTGTGGGTGCAGTCAGGGTCTGTGCAGTCAGTGTGGGTACAGTCAGGGTCTGTGTAGTCAGTGTGTGTGCAGTCAGGGTCTGTGTAGTCAGTGTGGGTGCAGTCAGGGTCTGTGTAGTCAGTGTGTGTGCAGTCAGGGTCCGTGCAGTCAGGGTGCGTGCAGTCAGGGTCTGTGCAGTCAGGGTCTGTGCAGTCAGTGTGTGTGCAGTCAGTGTGTGTGCAGTCAGGGTCCGTGCAGTCAGTGTGTGTGCAGTCAGTGTGTGTGCAGTCAGGGTCTGTGCAGTCAGGGTCTGTGCAGTCAGGGTCTGTGCAGTCAGGGTCTGTGCAGTCAGGATTTGTGTAGTCAGGGTCTGTGCAGTCAGTGTGGGTGTAGTCAGTGTGTGTGCAGTCAGTGTGGGTGCAGTCAGGGTCTGTGCAGTCAGGGTCTGTGTAGTCAGGGTCCGTGCAGTCAGGGTCTATGTAGTCAGGGTGTGTGCAGTCAGTGTCTGTGCAGTCAGGGTCCGTGCAGTCAGGGTCTATGTAGTCAGGGTCTGTGCAGTCAGGGTGTGTGCAGTCAGTGTGTGTGCAGTCAGGGTCTGTGCAGTCAGTGTGGGTGCAGTCAGGGTCTGTGTAGTCAGTGTGTGTGCAGTCAGTGTCTGTGCAGTCAGGGTCCGTGCAGTCAGGGTCCGTGCAGTCAGTGTGTGTGCAGTCAGGGTCTGTGTAGTCAGTGTGTGTGCAGTCAGTGTGTGTGCAGTCAGGGTCCGTGCAGTCAGGGTCTGTGCAGTCAGTGTGTGTGCAGTCAGGGTCTGTGCAGTCAGTGTGGGTGCAGTCAGTGTGTGTGCAGTCAGTGTCTGTGCAGTCAGTGTGGGTGCAGTCAGGGTCTGTGTAGTCAGTGTGTGTGCAGTCAGCGTGTGTGTAGTCAGGGTCTGTGGCTCTGTGCAGTCAGGGTGTGTGCAGTCAGGGTCTGTGGCTCTGTGCAGTCAGGGTGTGTGCAGTCAGTGTCTGTGGCTCTGTGCAGTCAGGGTGTGTGCAGTCAGGGTCTATGTAGTCAGGGTGTGTGCAGTCAGGGTGTGTGCAGTCAGGGTCTATGTAGTCAGGGTGTGTGCAGTCAGGGTCTATGTAGTCAGGGTGTGTGCAGTCAGGGTCCGTGCAGTCAGGGTCCGTGCAGTCAGGGTCCGTGCAGTCAGGGTCTGTGCAGTCAGGGTCTGTGCAGTCAGTGTGGGTGCAGTCAGGGTGTGTGCAGTCAGGGTCTGTGCAGTCAGTGTGGGTGCAGTCAGTGTGTGTACAGTCAGGGTCTGTGTAGTCAGTGTGGGTGCAGTCAGGGTCTGTGTAGTCAGTGTGTGTGCAGTCAGGGTCTGTGTAGTCAGTGTGTGTGCAGTCAGTGTGTTTGCAGTCAGTGTGGGTGCAGTCAGGGTGTGTGCAGTCAGTGTGTGTGCAGTCAGGGTCTGTGTAGTCAGTGTGGGTGCAGTCAGGGTCTGTGCAGTCAGTGTGGGTGCAGTCAGGGTCTGTGTAGTCAGTGTGTGTGCAGTCAGGGTCTGTGTAGTCAGTGTGTGTGCAGTCAGTGTGGGTGCAGTCAGGGTCTGTGCAGTCAGGTCTGTGTAGTCAGTGTGTGTGCAGTCAGGGTCCGTGCAGTCAGGGTCCGTGCAGTCAGGGTGCGTGCAGTCAGGGTCTGTGCAGTCAGGGTCTGTGCAGTCAGGGTCTGTGCAGTCAGTGTGTGTGCAGTCAGGGTCCGTGCAGTCAGTGTGTGTGCAGTCAGTGTGTGTGCATTCAGGGTCTGTGCAGTCAGGGTCTGTGTAGTCAGGGTCTGTGCAGTCAGGATTTGTGTAGTCAGGGTCTGTGCAGTCAGTGTGTGTGCATTCAGGGTCTGTGCAGTCAGGGTCTGTGCAGTCAGTGTGGGTGTAGTCAGTGTGTGTGCAGTCAGTGTGGGTGCAGTCAGGGTCTGTGCAGTCAGGGTCCGTGCAGTCAGGGTCCGTGCAGTCAGTGTGTGTGCAGTCAGGGTCCGTGCAGTCAGTGTGTGTGCATTCAGGGTCTGTGCAGTCAGGGTCTGTGCAGTCAGTGTGTGTGCAGTCAGTGTGTGTGCATTCAGGGTCTGTGCAGTCAGGGTCTGTGTAGTCAGTGTCTGTGTAGTCAGGGTCTGTGCAGTCAGGGTGTGTGCAGTCAGGGTGTGTGCATTCAGGGTCTGTGCAGTCAGGGTGTGTGCAGTCAGTGTCTGTGCAGTCAGTGTCTGTGCAGTCAGTGTGTGTGCAGTCAGTGTCTGTGCAGTCAGTGTGTGTGCAGTCAGTGTCTGTGCAGTCAGGGTGTGTGCAGTCAGTGTCTGTGCAGTCAGTGTGTGTCCAGTCAGTGTGTGTGCATTCAGGGTCTGTGCAGTCAGGGTCCGTGCAGTCAGTGTGTGTGCATTCAGGGTCTGTGTAGTCAGTGTCTGTGTAGTCAGTGTCTGTGCAGTCAGTGTGTGTGCATTCAGGGTCTGTGCAGTCAGGGTCTGTGTAATCAGGGTCTGTGCAGTCAGGGTGTGTGCAGTCAGTGTGTGTGCAGTCAGGGTGTGTGCAGTCAGTGTGTGTGCAGTCAGGGTCTGTGCAGTCAGTGTGTGTGCAGTCAGGGTGTGTGCAGTCAGTGTCTGTGCAGTCAGTGTGTGTGCAGTCAGGGTCTGTGCAGTCAGGGTGTGTGCAGTCAGGGTCTGTGCAGTCAGTGTGTGTGCAGTCAGGGTCTGTGCAGTCAGGGTCTGTGCAGTCAGGGTGTGTGCAGTCAGGGTCTGTGCAGTCAGTGTGTGTGCAGTCAGTGTGTGTGCAGTCAGGGTCTGTGCAGTCAGGGTCTGTGCAGTCAGGGTGTGTGCAGTCAGGGTCTGTGCAGTCAGTGTGTGTGCAGTCAGTGTGTGTGCAGTCAGTGTGTGTGCAGTCAGGGTCTGTGCAGTCAGTGTGTGTGCAGTCAGGGTCCGTGCAGTCAGGGTGTGTGCAGTCAGTGTGTGTGCAGTCAGGGTGTGTGCAGTCAGGGTGTGTGCAGTCAGGGTCTGTGCAGTCAGGGTCTGTGCAGTCAGTGTGTGTGCAGTCAGGGTCTGTGCAGTCAGTGTGTGTGCAGTCAGTGTGTGTGCAGTCAGTGTGTGTGCAGTCAGGGTCTGTGCAGTCAGTGTGTGTGCAGTCAGGGTCCGTGCAGTCAGGGTGTGTGCAGTCAGTGTGTGTGCAGTCAGGGTGTGTGCAGTCAGGGTGTGTGCAGTCAGTGTGTGTGCAGTCAGTGTGTGTGCAGTCAGGGTCTGTGCAGTCAGTGTGTGTGCAGTCAGTGTGTGTGCAGTCAGTGTGTGTGCAGTCAGGGTCTGTGCAGTCAGTGTGTGTGCAGTCAGGGTCTGTGCAGTCAGGGTCTGTGCAGTCAGTGTGTGTGCAGTCAGGGTCTGTGCAGTCAGTGTGTGTGCAGTCAGGGTGTGTGCAGTCAGGGTGTGTGCAGTCAGGGTCTGTGTGCAGTCAGGGTCTGTGTGCAGTCAGGGTCTGTGTGCAGTCAGGGTCTGTGTGCAGTCAGTGTGTGTGCAGTCAGGGTCTGTGCAGTCAGTGTGTGTGCAGTCAGGGTGTGTGCAGTCAGTGTGTGTGCAGTCAGGGTGTGTGCAGTCAGGGTGTGTGCAGTCAGACCCTCTGCTGAGGCGGGAGGATACACGACGTCCGCGCTCGCCCTCCGGCTGCGCCTCACACCGCGCACAATTGACGTTTGTTTACCAGGAAACACAGCTGACCCCGCCCCTTTCTCTAACAGCCAATCAGCATCTCCCCGTGCCTATCATAAGTGACGCTTGCGTGCTGCTAGCCCCGCCCCTGGACCGTGGTTCCTGGCTCCGCCCTATCCTGCTCGTGCAGCGCGGCCTCTCTGTCGCCGGGAGCGCGCTTCGATCCTCGTTGAAGATGGCGGCCGATAAACAGAAGCATCACGACAGCCGGGTGAAGATCGGCCACTACATCCTGGGGGACACGCTGGGGGTCGGCACGTTCGGCAAAGTGAAGGGTGAGCGCGGGCTGCGGAGGGTGAGGCTCGGGGCGGGGCGTGTGGAGGAAGGGCTGAGGTGTGGTAACTTGTAATCGCCGGCTATCTGTCACTGGCTTATTATCCTGAGGTGCTCTGTGGGGGCGGACAGGCCGGATGACGCCATTGTGGGGGGTCGTGCATTGTTCGTCCTTATTGGTTGGCCCTCAGTCTGATGTCATTGGTGACCTGTGATGTCATCGTGGTGTTTGGCCCCGGTCCCTGGTACCTGCCCTCAGTCTGATGTCATTGGTGACCTGTGATGTCATCGTGGTGTTTGGCCCCGATCCCTGGTACCTGCCCTCAGTCTGATGTCATCGGTGACCTGTGATGTCATCGTGGTGTTTGGCCCCGGTCCCTGGTACCTGCCCTCAGTCTGATGTCATCGGTGACCTGTGATGTCATCGTGGTGTTTGGCCCCGATCCCTGGTACCTGCCCTCAGTCTGATGTCATCGGTGACCTGTGATGTCATCGTGGTGTTTGGCCCCGATCCCTGGTACCTGCCCTCAGTCTGATGTCATCGGTGACCTGTGATGTCATCGTGGTGTTTGGCCCCGATCCCTGGTACCTGCCCTCAGTCTGATGTCATCGGTGACCTGTGATGTCATCGTGGTGTTTGGCCCCGATCCCTGGTACCTGCCCTCAGTCTGATGTCATCGGTGACCTGTGATGTCATCGTGGTGGTTGGCCCCGGTCCCTGGTACCTGCCCTCAGTCTGATGTCATCGGTGACCTGTGATGTCATCGTGGTGTATGACCCCGGTCCCTGGTACCTGCCCTCAGTCTGATGTCATCGGTGACCTGTGATGTCATCGTGGTGTATGACCCCGGTCCCTGGTACCTGCCCTCAGTCTGATGTCATCGGTGACCTGTGATGTCATCGTGGTGTTTGGCCCCGATCCCTGGTACCTGCCCTCAGTCTGATGTCATCGGTGACCTGTGATGTCATCGTGGTGTTTGGCCCCGATCCCTGGTACCTGCCCTCAGTCTGATGTCATCGGTGACCTGTGATGTCATCGTGGTGTTTGGCCCCGGTCCCTGGTACCTGCCCTCAGTCTGATGTCATCGGTGACCTGTGATGTCATCGTGGTGTTTGGCCCCGGTCCCTGGTACCTGCCCTCAGTCTGTCATCGGTGACCTGTGATGTCATCGTGGTGTATGACCCCGGTCCCTGGTACCTGCCCTCAGTCTGATGTCATCGGTGACCTGTGATGTCATCGTGGTGTATGACCCCGGTCCCTGGTACCTGCCCTCAGTCTGATGTCATCGGTGACCTGTGATGTCATCGTGGTGTATGACCCCGGTCCCTGGTACCTGCCCTCAGTCTGATGTCATCGGTGACCTGTGATGTCATCGTGGTGTTTGGCCCCGATCCCTGGTACCTGCCCTCAGTCTGTCATCGGTGACCTGTGATGTCATCGTGGTGTATGACCCCGGTCCCTGGTACCTGCCCTCAGTCTGATGTCATCGGTGACCTGTGATGTCATCGTGGTGTATGACCCCGGTCCCTGGTACCTGCCCTCAGTCTGCACCATAGACCGTGACCCCTTCTGCTCCAAGACCTGGAGGTTCGGAGCCTCATCAGAATCTGTGGCCCCGGACCCCGGTGAGCCCCCCACCAGCTGCTGCTCCCAGTAGTCTGAGGTTTGCAGGGCTCTGCTCCCGGGGGCCGATCATTCATCGGCACATATAAATCCAGTGGCGGTGGGTCACTGTCGCCTCTCCGTTATCTCCTTTCCCATCCGCTTCCCCAGATCTTGTGCCCGTCCCTTTAAGACTCAATGCGTTATATTTGATGCGTATTAAGTCCCCCCCCCAAGCACGAGAAAGAGAATCATCAATGACCTGCAACGGTAAATGTAAAACGTTGCCCCCCCCCCGCCATCAGTGTATAGTACGGGGCCGCGCTGTGCCTGGACTGGCCCCTCCATGTGTCCCCCGCTATCAGCATGTAATATGGGGCTATGTTGTGCCCACCAATCCTCGTGTGCCCGGACTGTTCCCTCCTTATGCCCCCTCCGTGTGCCATCGGCGTGTAATATGGAACTGCGTTATGCCGCCCGCCATCAGCGTGTAATATGGGGCTGCATTGTGCCCACTGAGCCGAGCTTTCTCCATAGTAGGAGCGAGACCCCTGATAAGGATCAGATCACTGGAAAATCGTCCTGCAGATACCCCAACACTGGGGCTACAAGGTGACGTTGGCTGCAAGCAAACACCCAAAATCTGAGCCTGATGTGATTGTATCCAGGTATATTTCTCTGAAACGGAGGATCCGGCCAGAGACCAGAGGAGTCCGGCTACTCCCAGCGCTGCCTGACATCTCTCCCTGTCAATCACCTCTCAGCACTGGGAGGATCCAGCCAGAGACCAGACGAGCCCGGCTACTCCCAGCGCTGCCTGACATCTCTCACCTGTCACTCTCCTCTCAGTGCTGGGATGATCCGGCCAGAAGACCAGACGAGTCCGGCTACTCCCAGCGCTGCCTGACATCTCACTCCTGTCACTCTCCTCTCAGTGCTGGGATGATCCGGCCAGAAGACCAGACGAGCCCGGCTACTCCCAGCGCTGCCTGACATCTCACCTGTCACTCCCCTCTCAGTGCTGGGATGATCCGGCCAGAGACCAGACGAGTCTGGCTACTCCCAGCGCTGCCTGACATCTCTCCCCTGTCACTCTCCTCTCAGTGCTGGGAAGATCCGGCCAGAGACCAGACGAGTCCGGCTACTCCCAGCGCTGCCTGACATCTCTCCCCTGTCACTCTCCTCTCAGTGCTGGGATGATCCGGCCAGAGACAAGACGAGTCCGGCTACTCCCAGCGCTGCCTGACATCTCACTCCTGTCACTCTCCTCTCAGTGCTGGGATGATCCGGCCAGAAGACCAGACGAGTCCGGCTACTCCCAGCGCTGCCTGACATCTCTCACCTGTCACTCTCCTCTGTGCTGGGAAGATCCTGCCAGAGACCAGACGAGTCCGGCTACTTCCAGCGCTGCCTGACATCTCTCACCTGTCACTCTCCTCTGTGCTGGGAAGATCCTGCCAGAGACAAGACGAGTCCGGCTACTCCCAGCGCTGCCTGACATCTCTCCCCTGTCACTCTCCTCTCAGTACTGGGAAGATCCTGCCAGAGACCAGACGAGTCCGGCTACTCCCAGTGCTGCCTGACATCTCTCCCCTGTCACACTCCTCTCAGTGCTGGGATGATCCGGCCAGAGACCAGACGAGTCCGGCTACTCCCAGCGATGCCTGACATCTCTCCCCTGTCACTCCCCTCTCAGTGCTGGGATGATCCGGCCAGAGACCAGACGAGTCCGGCTACTCCCAGCGCTGCCTGACATCTCTCCCCTGTCACTCTCCTCTCAGTGCTGGGATGATCCGGCCAGAGACCAGACGAGTCCGGCTACTCCCAGCGCTGCCTGACATCTCACTCCTGTCACTCTCCTCTCAGTGCTGGGATGATCCGGCCAGAAGACCAGACGAGTCCGGCTACTCCCAGCGTTGCCTGACATCTCTCACCTGTCACTCTCCTCTCAGTGCTGGGATGATCCGGCCAGAGACCAGACGAGCCCGGCTACTCCCAGCGCTGCCTGACATCTCTCCCCTGTCACTCTCCTCTCAGTGCTGGGATGATCCGGCCAGAAGACCAGACGAGCCCGGCTACTCCCAGCGCTGCCTGACATCTCACCTGTCACTCCCCTCTCAGTGCTGGGATGATCCGGCCAGAGACCAGACGAGTCTGGCTACTCCCAGCGCTGCCTGACATCTCTCCCCTGTCACTCTCCTCTCAGTGCTGGGAAGATCCGGCCAGAGACCAGACGAGTCCGGCTACTCCCAGCGCTGCCTGACATCTCTCCCCTGTCACTCTCCTCTCAGTGCTGGGATGATCCGGCCAGAGACAAGACGAGTCCGGCTACTCCCAGCGCTGCCTGACATCTCACTCCTGTCACTCTCCTCTCAGTGCTGGGATGATCCGGCCAGAAGACCAGACGAGTCCGGCTACTCCCAGCGCTGCCTGACATCTCTCACCTGTCACTCTCCTCTGTGCTGGGAAGATCCTGCCAGAGACCAGACGAGTCCGGCTACTTCCAGCGCTGCCTGACATCTCTCACCTGTCACTCTCCTCTGTGCTGGGAAGATCCTGCCAGAGACAAGACGAGTCCGGCTACTCCCAGCGCTGCCTGACATCTCTCCCCTGTCACTCTCCTCTCAGTACTGGGAAGATCCTGCCAGAGACCAGACGAGTCCGGCTACTCCCAGTGCTGCCTGACATCTCTCCCCTGTCACACTCCTCTCAGTGCTGGGATGATCCGGCCAGAGACCAGACGAGTCCGGCTACTCCCAGCGATGCCTGACATCTCTCCCCTGTCACTCCCCTCTCAGTGCTGGGATGATCCGGCCAGAGACCAGACGAGTCCGGCTACTCCCAGCGCTGCCTGACATCTCTCCCCTGTCACTCTCCTCTCAGTGCTGGGATGATCCGGCCAGAGACCAGACGAGTCCGGCTACTCCCAGCGCTGCCTGACATCTCTCCCCTGTCACTCCCCTCTCAGTGCTGGGATGATCCGGCCAGAGACCAGACGAGTCCGGCTACTCCCAGCGCTGCCTGACATCTCTCACCTGTCACTCTCCTCTGTGCTGGGAAGATCCTGCCAGAGACCAGACGAGTCTGGCTACTCCCAGCGCTGCCTGACATCTCTCACCTGTCACTCTCCTCTGTGCTGGGAAGATCCTGCCAGAGACCAGACGAGTCCGGCTACTCCCAGCGCTGCCTGACATCTCTCACCTGTCACTCTCCTCTCAGTGCTGGGAAGATCCGGCCAGAGACCAGACGAGCCCGGCTACTCCCAGCCCTGCCTGACATCTCACCTGTCACTCTCCTCTCAGTGCTGGGAGGATCCGGCCAGAGACCAGACGAGTCTGGCTACTCCCAGCGCTGCCTGACATCTCTCCCCTGTCACTCTCCTCTCAGTGCTGGGAAGATCCGGCCAGAGACCAGACGAGCCCGGCTACTCCCAGCCCTGCCTGACATCTCACCTGTCACTCTCCTCTCAGTGCTGGGAGGATCCGGCCAGAGACCAGACGAGTCTGGCTACTCCCAGCGCTGCCTGACATCTCTCCCCTGTCACTCTCCTCTCAGTGCTGGGAAGATCCGGCCAGAGACCAGACGAGTCCGGCTACTCCCAGCGCTGCCTGACATCTCTCCCCTGTCACTCTCCTCTCAGTGCTGGGAGGATCCGGCCAGAGACCAGACTAGTCCGGCTACTCCCAGCGCTGCCTGACATCTCTCCCCTGTCACTCTCCTCTCAGTGCTGGGAAGATCCGGCCAGAGACCAGACGAGTCTGGCCACTCCCAGCGATGCCTGACCTCTCTCACCTGTCACTCTCCTCTCAGTGCTGGGAGGATCCGGCCAGAGACCAGACGAGTCCGGCTACTTCCAGCGCTGCCTGACATCTCTCACCTGTCACTCTCCTCTGTGCTGGGAAGATCCGGCCAGAGACCAGACGAGTCCGGCCACTCCCAGCGATGCCTGACATCTCTCACCTGTCACTCTCCTCTCAGTACTGGGAAGATCCGGCCAGAGACAAGACGAGTCCGGCTACTCCCAGCGCTGCCTGACATCTCTCCCCTGTCACTCTCCTCTCAGTGCTGGGAAGATCCGGCCAGAGACCAGACGAGCCCGGCTACTCCCAGTTCAGCCTGACATCTCTCACCTGTCACTCTCCTCTCAGTGCTGGGAGGATCCGGCCAGAGACCAGACGAGTCCGGCTACTCCCAGTGCTGCCTGACATCTCTCCCCTGTCACTCTCCTCTCAGTACTGGGAAGATCCGGCCAGAGACCAGACTAGTCCGGCTACTCCCAGCGCTGCCTGACATCTCTCCCCTGTCACACTCCTCTCAGTGCTGGGATGATCCGGCCAGAGACCAGACGAGCCCGGCTACTCCCAGCGCTGCCTGACATCTCTCCCCTGTCACTCTCCTCTCAGTACTGGGAAGATCCGGCCAGAGACCAGACGAGTCCGGCTACTCCCAGCGCTGCCTGACATCTCTCCCCTGTCACTCTCCTCTCAGTGCTGGGAAGATCCGGCCAGAGACTAGACGAGTCCGGCTACTCCCAGTTCAGCCTGACATCTCTCACCTGTCACTCTCCTCTCAGTGCTGGGATGATCCGGCCAGAGACCAGACGAGCCCGGCTACTCCCAGCGCTGCCTGACATCTCTCCCCTGTCACTCTCCTCTCAGTACTGGGAAGATCCGGCCAGAGACAAGACGAGTCCGGCTACTCCCAGCGCTGCCTGACATCTCTCCCCTGTCACTCTCCTCTCAGTGCTGGGAAGATCCGGCCAGAGACCAGACGAGTCCGGCTACTCCCAGTTCAGCCTGACATCTCTCACCTGTCACTCTCCTCTCAGTGCTGGGAGGATCCGGCCAGAGACCAGACGAGTCCGGCTACTCCCAGTGCTGCCTGACATCTCTCCCCTGTCACTCTCCTCTCAGTACTGGGAAGATCCGGCCAGAGACCAGACTAGTCCGGCTACTCCCAGCGCTGCCTGACATCTCTCCCCTGTCACACTCCTCTCAGTGCTGGGATGATCCGGCCAGAGACCAGACGAGCCCGGCTACTCCCAGCGCTGCCTGACATCTCTCCCCTGTCACTCTCCTCTCAGTACTGGGAAGATCCGGCCAGAGACCAGACGAGTCCGGCTACTCCCAGCGCTGCCTGACATCTCACCTGTCACTCCCCTCTCAGTGCTGGGATAATCCGGCCAGAGACCAGACGAGTCCGGCTACTCCCAGCCCTGCCTGACATCTCACCTGTCACTCCCCTCTCAGTGCTGGGATGATCCGGCCAGAGACCAGACGAGCCCGGCCACTCCCAGCGTTGCCTGACATCTCACCTGTCACTCCCCTCTCAGTGCTGGGAAGATCCGGCCAGAGACCAGACGAGTCCGGCTACTCCCAGCGTTGCCTGACATCTCACCTGTCACTCCCCTCTCAGTGCTGGGATGATCCGGCCAGAGACCAGACGAGCCCGGCTACTCCCAGCGCTGCCTGACATCTCTCACCTGTCACTCTCCTCTCAGTACTGGGAAGATCCGGCCAGAGACCAGACTAGTCCGGCTACTCCCAGCCCTGCCTGACATCTCACCTGTCACTCCCCTCTCAGTGCTGGGATGATCCGGCCAGAGACCAGACGAGTCCGGCTACTCCCAGCCCTGCCTGACATCTCACCTGTCACTCCCCTCTCAGTGCTGGGATGATCCGGCCAGAGACCAGACGAGCCCGGCCACTCCCAGCGTTGCCTGACATCTCACCTGTCACTCCCCTCTCAGTGCTGGGAAGATCCGGCCAGAGACCAGACGAGTCCGGCTACTCCCAGCGCTGCCTGACATCTCTCCCCTGTCACACTCCTCTCAGTGCTGGGATGATCCGGCCAGAGACCAGACGAGCCCGGCTACTCCCAGCGCTGCCTGACATCTCTCCCCTGTCACTCTCCTCTCAGTACTGGGAAGATCCGGCCAGAGACCAGACGAGTCCGGCTACTCCCAGCGCTGCCTGACATCTCTCCCCTGTCACTCTCCTCTCAGTGCTGGGAAGATCCGGCCAGAGACTAGACGAGTCCGGCTACTCCCAGTTCAGCCTGACATCTCTCACCTGTCACTCTCCTCTCAGTGCTGGGATGATCCGGCCAGAGACCAGACGAGCCCGGCTACTCCCAGCGCTGCCTGACATCTCTCCCCTGTCACTCTCCTCTCAGTACTGGGAAGATCCGGCCAGAGACAAGACGAGTCCGGCTACTCCCAGCGCTGCCTGACATCTCTCCCCTGTCACTCTCCTCTCAGTGCTGGGAAGATCCGGCCAGAGACCAGACGAGTCCGGCTACTCCCAGTTCAGCCTGACATCTCTCACCTGTCACTCTCCTCTCAGTGCTGGGAGGATCCGGCCAGAGACCAGACGAGTCCGGCTACTCCCAGTGCTGCCTGACATCTCTCCCCTGTCACTCTCCTCTCAGTACTGGGAAGATCCGGCCAGAGACCAGACTAGTCCGGCTACTCCCAGCGCTGCCTGACATCTCTCCCCTGTCACACTCCTCTCAGTGCTGGGATGATCCGGCCAGAGACCAGACGAGCCCGGCTACTCCCAGCGCTGCCTGACATCTCTCCCCTGTCACTCTCCTCTCAGTACTGGGAAGATCCGGCCAGAGACCAGACGAGTCCGGCTACTCCCAGCGCTGCCTGACATCTCACCTGTCACTCCCCTCTCAGTGCTGGGATAATCCGGCCAGAGACCAGACGAGTCCGGCTACTCCCAGCCCTGCCTGACATCTCACCTGTCACTCCCCTCTCAGTGCTGGGATGATCCGGCCAGAGACCAGACGAGCCCGGCCACTCCCAGCGTTGCCTGACATCTCACCTGTCACTCCCCTCTCAGTGCTGGGAAGATCCGGCCAGAGACCAGACGAGTCCGGCTACTCCCAGCGTTGCCTGACATCTCACCTGTCACTCCCCTCTCAGTGCTGGGATGATCCGGCCAGAGACCAGACGAGCCCGGCTACTCCCAGCGCTGCCTGACATCTCTCACCTGTCACTCTCCTCTCAGTACTGGGAAGATCCGGCCAGAGACCAGACTAGTCCGGCTACTCCCAGCCCTGCCTGACATCTCACCTGTCACTCCCCTCTCAGTGCTGGGATGATCCGGCCAGAGACCAGACGAGTCCGGCTACTCCCAGCCCTGCCTGACATCTCACCTGTCACTCCCCTCTCAGTGCTGGGATGATCCGGCCAGAGACCAGACGAGCCCGGCCACTCCCAGCGTTGCCTGACATCTCACCTGTCACTCCCCTCTCAGTGCTGGGAAGATCCGGCCAGAGACCAGACGAGTCCGGCTACTCCCAGCGCTGCCTGACATCTCTCCCCTGTCACTCCCCTCTCAGTGCTGGGATGATCCGGCCAGAGACCAGACGAGTCCGGCTACTCCCAGCGCTGCCTGACATCTCTCACCTGTCACTCTCCTCTGTGCTGGGAAGATCCTGCCAGAGACCAGACGAGTCTGGCTACTCCCAGCGCTGCCTGACATCTCTCACCTGTCACTCTCCTCTGTGCTGGGAAGATCCTGCCAGAGACCAGACGAGTCCGGCTACTCCCAGCGCTGCCTGACATCTCTCACCTGTCACTCTCCTCTCAGTGCTGGGAAGATCCGGCCAGAGACCAGACGAGCCCGGCTACTCCCAGCCCTGCCTGACATCTCACCTGTCACTCTCCTCTCAGTGCTGGGAGGATCCGGCCAGAGACCAGACGAGTCTGGCTACTCCCAGCGCTGCCTGACATCTCTCCCCTGTCACTCTCCTCTCAGTGCTGGGAAGATCCGGCCAGAGACCAGACGAGCCCGGCTACTCCCAGCCCTGCCTGACATCTCACCTGTCACTCTCCTCTCAGTGCTGGGAGGATCCGGCCAGAGACCAGACGAGTCTGGCTACTCCCAGCGCTGCCTGACATCTCTCCCCTGTCACTCTCCTCTCAGTGCTGGGAAGATCCGGCCAGAGACCAGACGAGTCCGGCTACTCCCAGCGCTGCCTGACATCTCTCCCCTGTCACTCTCCTCTCAGTGCTGGGAGGATCCGGCCAGAGACCAGACTAGTCCGGCTACTCCCAGCGCTGCCTGACATCTCTCCCCTGTCACTCTCCTCTCAGTGCTGGGAAGATCCGGCCAGAGACCAGACGAGTCTGGCCACTCCCAGCGATGCCTGACCTCTCTCACCTGTCACTCTCCTCTCAGTGCTGGGAGGATCCGGCCAGAGACCAGACGAGTCCGGCTACTTCCAGCGCTGCCTGACATCTCTCACCTGTCACTCTCCTCTGTGCTGGGAAGATCCGGCCAGAGACCAGACGAGTCCGGCCACTCCCAGCGATGCCTGACATCTCTCACCTGTCACTCTCCTCTCAGTACTGGGAAGATCCGGCCAGAGACAAGACGAGTCCGGCTACTCCCAGCGCTGCCTGACATCTCTCCCCTGTCACTCTCCTCTCAGTGCTGGGAAGATCCGGCCAGAGACCAGACGAGCCCGGCTACTCCCAGTTCAGCCTGACATCTCTCACCTGTCACTCTCCTCTCAGTGCTGGGAGGATCCGGCCAGAGACCAGACGAGTCCGGCTACTCCCAGTGCTGCCTGACATCTCTCCCCTGTCACTCTCCTCTCAGTACTGGGAAGATCCGGCCAGAGACCAGACTAGTCCGGCTACTCCCAGCGCTGCCTGACATCTCTCCCCTGTCACACTCCTCTCAGTGCTGGGATGATCCGGCCAGAGACCAGACGAGCCCGGCTACTCCCAGCGCTGCCTGACATCTCTCCCCTGTCACTCTCCTCTCAGTACTGGGAAGATCCGGCCAGAGACCAGACGAGTCCGGCTACTCCCAGCGCTGCCTGACATCTCTCCCCTGTCACTCTCCTCTCAGTGCTGGGAAGATCCGGCCAGAGACTAGACGAGTCCGGCTACTCCCAGTTCAGCCTGACATCTCTCACCTGTCACTCTCCTCTCAGTGCTGGGATGATCCGGCCAGAGACCAGACGAGCCCGGCTACTCCCAGCGCTGCCTGACATCTCTCCCCTGTCACTCTCCTCTCAGTACTGGGAAGATCCGGCCAGAGACAAGACGAGTCCGGCTACTCCCAGCGCTGCCTGACATCTCTCCCCTGTCACTCTCCTCTCAGTGCTGGGAAGATCCGGCCAGAGACCAGACGAGTCCGGCTACTCCCAGTTCAGCCTGACATCTCTCACCTGTCACTCTCCTCTCAGTGCTGGGAGGATCCGGCCAGAGACCAGACGAGTCCGGCTACTCCCAGTGCTGCCTGACATCTCTCCCCTGTCACTCTCCTCTCAGTACTGGGAAGATCCGGCCAGAGACCAGACTAGTCCGGCTACTCCCAGCGCTGCCTGACATCTCTCCCCTGTCACACTCCTCTCAGTGCTGGGATGATCCGGCCAGAGACCAGACGAGCCCGGCTACTCCCAGCGCTGCCTGACATCTCTCCCCTGTCACTCTCCTCTCAGTACTGGGAAGATCCGGCCAGAGACCAGACGAGTCCGGCTACTCCCAGCGCTGCCTGACATCTCACCTGTCACTCCCCTCTCAGTGCTGGGATAATCCGGCCAGAGACCAGACGAGTCCGGCTACTCCCAGCCCTGCCTGACATCTCACCTGTCACTCCCCTCTCAGTGCTGGGATGATCCGGCCAGAGACCAGACGAGCCCGGCCACTCCCAGCGTTGCCTGACATCTCACCTGTCACTCCCCTCTCAGTGCTGGGAAGATCCGGCCAGAGACCAGACGAGTCCGGCTACTCCCAGCGTTGCCTGACATCTCACCTGTCACTCCCCTCTCAGTGCTGGGATGATCCGGCCAGAGACCAGACGAGCCCGGCTACTCCCAGCGCTGCCTGACATCTCTCACCTGTCACTCTCCTCTCAGTACTGGGAAGATCCGGCCAGAGACCAGACTAGTCCGGCTACTCCCAGCCCTGCCTGACATCTCACCTGTCACTCCCCTCTCAGTGCTGGGATGATCCGGCCAGAGACCAGACGAGTCCGGCTACTCCCAGCCCTGCCTGACATCTCACCTGTCACTCCCCTCTCAGTGCTGGGATGATCCGGCCAGAGACCAGACGAGCCCGGCCACTCCCAGCGTTGCCTGACATCTCACCTGTCACTCCCCTCTCAGTGCTGGGAAGATCCGGCCAGAGACCAGACGAGTCCGGCTACTCCCAGCGCTGCCTGACATCTCTCACCTGTCACTCTCCTCTCAGTACTGGGAAGATCCGGCCAGAGACCAGACTAGTCCGGCTACTCCCAGCGCTGCCTGACATCTCTCACCTGTCACTCTCCTCTCAGTACTGGGAAGATCCGGCCAGAGACCAGACTAGTCTGGCTACTCCCAGCGCTGCCTGACATCTCTCACCTGTCACTCTCCTCTCAGTACTGGGAAGATCCGGCCAGAGACCAGACTAGTCCGGCTACTCCCAGCGCTGCCTGACATCTCTCCCCTGTCACACTCCTCTCAGTGCTGGGATGATCTGGCCAGAGACCAGACGAGTCCGGCTACTCCCAGCGCAGCCTGACATCTCACTCCTGTCACTCTCCTCTCAGTACTGGGAAGATCCGGCCAGAGACCAGACTAGTCCGGCTACTCCCAGCGCTGCCTGACATCTCTCACCTGTCACTCTCCTCTCAGTACTGGGAAGATCCGGCCAGAGACCAGACTAGTCCGGCTACTCCCAGCGCTGCCTGACATCTCTCCCCTGTCACACTCCTCTCAGTGCTGGGAAGATCCGGCCAGAGACCAGACTAGTCCGGCTACTCCCAGCGCTGCCTGACATCTCTCACCTGTCACTCTCCTCTCAGTACTGGGAAGATCCGGCCAGAGACCAGACTAGTCCGGCTACTCCCAGCGCTGCCTGACATCTCTCACCTGTCACTCTCCTCTCAGTACTGGGAAGATCCGGCCAGAGACCAGACTAGTCCGGCTACTCCCAGCGCTGCCTGACATCTCTCCCCTGTCACTCTCCTCTCAGTGCTGGGAAGATCCGGCCAGAGACCAGACTAGTCCGGCTACTCCCAGCGCTGCCTGACATCTCTCCCCTGTCACTCTCCTCTGTGCTGGGAAGATCCGGCCAGAGACCAGACGAGTCCGGCTACTCCCAGCCCTGCCTGACATCTCACCTGTCACTCCCCTCTCAGTGCTGGGATGATCCGGCCAGAGACCAGACGAGCCCGGCCACTCCCAGCGTTGCCTGACATCTCACCTGTCACTCCCCTCTCAGTGCTGGGATAATCCGGCCAGAGACCAGACGAGTCCGGCTACTCCCAGCCCTGCCTGACATCTCACCTGTCACTCCCCTCTCAGTGCTGGGATGATCCGGCCAGAGACCAGACGAGCCCGGCCACTCCCAGCGTTGCCTGACATCTCACCTGTCACTCCCCTCTCAGTGCTGGGATGATCCGGCCAGAGACCAGACGAGCCCGGCTACTCCCAGCCCTGCCTGACATCTCACCTGTCACTCCCCTCTCAGTGCTGGGATGATCCGGCCAGAGACCAGACGAGTCCGGCTACTCCCAGCCCTGCTTGACATCTCACCTGTCACTCCCCTCTCAGTGCTGGGATGATCCGGCCAGAGACCAGACGAGCCCGGCCACTCCCAGCGTTGCCTGACATCTCACCTGTCACTCCCCTCTCAGTGCTGGGAAGATCCGGCCAGAGACCAGACGAGTCCGGCTACTCCCAGCGCTGCCTGACATCTCTCACCTGTCACTCTCCTCTCAGTACTGGGAAGATCCGGCCAGAGACCAGACTAGTCCGGCTACTCCCAGCGCTGCCTGACATCTCTCACCTGTCACTCTCCTCTCAGTACTGGGAAGATCCGGCCAGAGACCAGACTAGTCCGGCTACTCCCAGCGCTGCCTGACATCTCTCCCCTGTCACACTCCTCTCAGTGCTGGGATGATCCGGCCAGAGACCAGACGAGTCCGGCTACTCCCAGCGCAGCCTGACATCTCACTCCTGTCACTCTCCTCTCAGTACTGGGAAGATCCGGCCAGAGACCAGACTAGTCCGGCTACTCCCAGCGCTGCCTGACATCTCTCACCTGTCACTCTCCTCTCAGTACTGGGAAGATCCGGCCAGAGACCAGACTAGTCCGGCTACTCCCAGCGCTGCCTGACATCTCTCCCCTGTCACACTCCTCTCAGTGCTGGGATGATCCGGCCAGAGACCAGACGAGTCCGGCTACTCCCAGCGCAGCCTGACATCTCACTCCTGTCACTCTCCTCTCAGTACTGGGAAGATCCGGCCAGAGACCAGACTAGTCCGGCTACTCCCAGCGCTGCCTGACATCTCTCACCTGTCACTCTCCTCTCAGTACTGGGAAGATCCGGCCAGAGACCAGACTAGTCCGGCTACTCCCAGCGCTGCCTGACATCTCTCCCCTGTCACTCTCCTCTCAGTACTGGGAAGATCCGGCCAGAGACCAGACTAGTCCGGCTACTCCCAGCGCTGCCTGACATCTCACCTGTCACTCTCCTCTCAGTGCTGGGAAGATCTGGCCGGGGAGTGATACCAGACGAGCCCGGCTACTCCCAGCGCTGCCTGACATCTCTCCCCTGTCACTCTCCTCAGTGCTGGGAAGATCCGGCCAGAGACCAGACGAGCCCGGCTTCTCCCAGCGCTGCCTGACATCTCACTCCTGTCAATCACCTCTCAGTGCTGGGAAGATCTGGCCGGGGGGTGATACCAGACTGTCTTCTTCACCCGAGCGTTTCAGAGAAATCTCCGATCGTGTAGCCGGACTCTGATCGTGCCACTCCCGATTTGGGCTTGAACCCGCAGACAGGTTCCCTCTTTAAAGGGATTGCCTCTTACTGGACGACCCCCTGCCTCATCAGTTTGGGGTCCCTAGGAAATAAATGGCCGTCCTTCACATCGGCTTCTTTGCTTTTGCAAACTTCTAAATTTGTTAATGAAATGCAATTGCCAAAACAAAGACTTTATTTTGTAGACTTGGCCAAGATTCTTACATCAGTGTTTTTTTTTTTTTTGTTCTGTATTAAGTCACAAATTCTGGTGCAAGTGGTGATTGTGCAATAGCCGGTGCCCGGTCTGACCGGGGCTCTCTGGCGCAATCACAGCGAGACATTGTCCTGTGTTCTATAGAAATATTGGGGTGTACAGAACACTGCTCTGTACGGGGTGCAAAATAAACATGGCTGCCTGCAGACTGGTGGGCACCCAGGATCACAGATCAGACGCTGATGTTTGGGTCGGTTTTTGGGGTCCGGTTTGCTCGTTGGTGGCAGCTGCGCTGCTCCGTGCTTTGTACCTGCCGACTTCCATGGCTTTCCTCCCCTCAGAACCCGGTGGGACAGCGCAGCTGTGGGCTTCCGGCCAGCACGAGGCGTCTACTGCGTCGGCCATCCTTACGCGGCGTCCTATATCTTTATGGCCTTCTATCGGCGGTCCTGCTGTCTTGTAGGGCAGGTTCGCAGGCGCAGCGCTCCCTTCACCTTCAGCAGGTTCCCCTTGTAGACAAGATCATAAATGTGACCTGCGGAGAGGAAGGAAGACAAGCAGCCGCCTTCCTGACACCTTAACCCTGTAAATGCGAGACATTCCAGCGTCCTGCACCTTGTATACATCAGGGGGGGTCTGGTCTGTCCCTGTTCAGACTGGATCTAGTGTGATCCAGCAGTTGTGTATGCACAGAAAATGCACCAAAAACAAATCCAGCTCCGGCTAATCCACATTTTCCTCTTAATTCCGGTTTCTCTCATTGTAATTTAAAACTTGTATATTAAAAATGCAAAACTTTGTAAATTAACATTCTGCAGCAGGAGCTTCCCCCTCCTCTCCCCATTGCCTTGTCTGCAGCAGGAGCTTCCCCCCGTCTCTCCCCACTGCCGTGTCTGCAGCAGGAGCTTCCCCCCGTCTCTCCCCACTGCCCTGACTGCAGCAGGAGCTTCCTCCGTCTCTCTCCACTGCCCTGACTGCAGCAGGAGCTTCCCCCCCGTTTCTCCCTACTGCCCCTCTGCAGCAGGAGCTCCCTCCCCCGTCTCTCTCTCTCCACTGCCCCCTCTGCAGCAGGAGATTCCCCCCGTCTCTCCCCACTGCCCTGTCTACAGCAGGCGCTTCCCCCCCCCCCCCCCCCGTCTCTCCCCACTGCCCTGTCTGCAGCGGGAGCTTCCCCCGTCTCTCCCCACTGCCCTGACTGCAGCAGGAGCTTCCTCCGTCTCTCTCCACTGCCCCGACTGCAGCAGGAGCTTCACCCGTCTCTCTCCACTGCCCCGACTGCAGCAGGAGCTTCACCCGTCTCTCTCCACTGCCCCGACTGCAGCAGGAGCTTCCTCCGTCTCTCTCTACTGCCCCGACTGCAGCAGGAGCTTCCCACGTCTCTCCCCACTGCCCCGACTGCAGCAGGAGCTTCCCCCGTCTCTCCCCACTGCCCTGTCTACAGCAGGCGCTTCCCCCCCCCCCCCGTCTCTCCCCACTGCCCTGTCTGCAGCGGGAGCTTCCCCCGTCTCTCCCCACTGCCCTGACTGCAGCAGGAGCTTCCTCCGTCTCTCTCCACTGCCCCGACTGCAGCAGGAGCTTCACCCGTCTCTCTCCACTGCCCCGACTGCAGCAGGAGCTTCACCCGTCTCTCTCCACTGCCCCGACTGCAGCAGGAGCTTCCTCCGTCTCTCTCCACTGCCCCGACTGCAGCAGGAGCTTCCTCCGTCTCTCTCCACTGCCCCGACTGCAGCAGGAGCTTCCTCCGTCTCTCTCCACTGCCCCGACTGCAGCAGGAGCTTCCTCCGTCTCTCTCCACTGCCCCGACTGCAGCAGGCGCTTCCCCCGTCTCTCCCCACTGCCCTGTCTGCAGCAGGAGCTTCCCCCGTCTCTCTCCACTGCCCCGACTGCAGCAGGAGCTTCCCCCGTCTCTCTCCACTGCCCCGACTGCAGCAGGAGCTTCCTCCGTCTCTCTCCACTGCCCCGACTGCAGCAGGAGCTTCCTCCGTCTCTCTCCACTGCCCCGACTGCAGCATGAGCTTCCCGCCGTCTCTCCCCACTGCTCCCTCTGCAGCAGGAGCTTCCCCAGTCTCTCCCCGCTGCCCCGACTGCAGCAGGAGCTTCCCCCGTCTCTCCCCACTGCCCCGACTGCAGCAGGAGCTTCCCACGTCTCTCCCCACTGCCCCGACTGCAGCAGGAGCTTCCCCCGTCTCTCCCCACTGCCCCGACTGCAGCAGGAGTTTCCCCCCCCCCCATCTCTCCACTGCCCCGACTGCAGCAGGAGCTCCCCCCCCCCCCCCCCCCATCTCTCCACTGCCCCGTCTGCAGCAGGAGCTTCCCCCCCGTCTCTCCCCACTGCTCCCTCTGCAGCAGGAGCTTCCCCCCCCATCTCTCCACTGCCCCATCTGCAGCAGGAGCTTCCCCCCCCCATCTCTCCACTGCCCCATCTGCAGCAGGAGCTTCCCCCCCGTCTCTCCCCACTGCCCCGACTGCAGCAGGAGCTTCCCCCGTCTCTCCCCACTGCCCCGACTGCAGCAGGAGCTTCCCACGTCTCTCCCCACTGCCCCGACTGCAGCAGGAGCTTCCTCCGTCTCTCTCCACTGCCCCGACTGCAGCAGGAGCTTCCTCCGTCTCTCTCCACTGCCCCGACTGCAGCAGGCGCTTCCCCCGTCTCTCCCCACTGCCCTGTCTGCAGCAGGAGCTTCCCCCGTCTCTCTCCACTGCCCCGACTGCAGCAGGAGCTTCCCCCGTCTCTCTCCACTGCCCCGACTGCAGCAGGAGCTTCCTCCGTCTCTCTCCACTGCCCCGACTGCAGCAGGAGCTTCCTCCGTCTCTCTCCACTGCCCCGACTGCAGCAGGAGCTTCCTCCGTCTCTCTCCACTGCCCCGACTGCAGCATGAGCTTCCCGCCGTCTCTCCCCACTGCTCCCTCTGCAGCAGGAGCTTCCCCAGTCTCTCCCCGCTGCCCCGACTGCAGCAGGAGCTTCCCCCGTCTCTCCCCGCTGCCCCGACTGCAGCAGGAGCTTCCCACGTCTCTCCCCACTGCCCCGACTGCAGCAGGAGCTTCCCACGTCTCTCCCCACTGCCCCGACTGCAGCAGGAGCTTCCCCCGTCTCTCCCCACTGCCCCGACTGCAGCAGGAGCTTCCCACGTCTCTCCCCACTGCCCCGACTGCAGCAGGAGCTTCCCACGTCTCTCCCCACTGCCCCGACTGCAGCAGGAGCTTCCCCCGTCTCTCCCCACTGCCCCGACTGCAGCAGGAGCTTCCCCCCCCCCCATCTCTCCACTGCCCCGACTGCAGCAGGAGCTTCCCCCCGTCTCTCCCCACTGCCCCGACTGCAGCAGGAGCTTCCCCCCGTCTCTCCCCACTGCTCCCTCTGCAGCAGGAGCTTCCCCTGTCTCTCCACTGCCCCGACTGCAGCAGGAGCTCCCCCCCCATCTCTCCCCTGCCCCCTCTGCAGCAGGAGCTTCTCCCGTTGGCTTTGTGATGGCTGCTCCTGTATTTGGTCAGTGGATGCACCCTTGTGAAGGGTTAGTTGCCGCCGCTGCCAGCGATGGTCGGGTGGGGTTTTGCCCCCATTAGACACTGTAGACGGTCTACCAGTGCGGCCCCTGTTATCAGTGGGACAAAATCAGGGGGTGTAGTGCGGTGGAGGCTGGGTCCCTACGTGTACGGACACTGCCAGCACTATGGCTGCCACAGAGCGCTATTCTTGGAAATGTGGTAGAATAATACACTGATGGCTCCATCTGACTTTTTTTTTTTAATTGTTTTTTTACTATTGTAAAATGTTTTTTGCAAAAAAAGTAGACTTTTTCCCTTTAAGGCTTGCAATACACTGTTGTTTAAAGGGTTAATGATTGCTGGTAGTGTCCTGGCTGTAATGTCACTGTGCACATCGGTGAAGCAATCTGTGGGCGGGCAGGAAGCACGGCGTCCGCTAGTGTCCAATCACTGCACCGATGGTCCTAGATGCCCCCTAGTCCTCCAGGAGAAGAAGCCGGGATCGGTCACTGTACAGGCCCTGATGCCCCTTAGGGTGTCACCGTGATTGCCAGGGTGGCCTAACCGAGGGGAGCAGGGGTCACGGGGGGCTGTGATCTGCGCCATCGGGTAACCTGATAAGGATTCTGAGTGCTCCATCTCGGCACTGAACCTCGGCCGCTGGGGAGCCGGGAGGGTGAATCCCGAATGCTCCAATATATACGATAATAATCTTTATTTTTATATAGCGCTGACATATTCTGCAGCGCTTTACAGGTTGCACACATTGTGAGCCCCAATGGGGACAGTGATGATGATCTACATTCCCTATCAGTATGTCTTTGGAATGTGGGAGGAAACCGGAGAACCCGGAGGAAACCCACGCAAACACGGAGAGAACATACAAACTCTTTGCAGATGTTGTCCTTGGTGGGGTTTGGACCCAGGACCCCAGCGCTGCAGGGCTGCCGTGCTAACCACTGAGCCCCCGAGCTGCCCCCGAGGCTGTATACATCTGACCAGGACTAGCCTGGGGAGCGCAGCCTGCAGTGTAAAGCATGGGGATAGCCCTGCAGATGTTGGGGTGCGGCTGGGAGACGGCAGGGTGCAGGAATCTCTATAAATATGGGTCTCATTAGGAGGTTCTCAGCAATAAGTGGATCCCAAAGTGTCTCCTTCTTGGGATCCTCAGTGATCAGCTATGATCTGTAGGAAACCCTATTTCCCTGTAGCGCCACCACAGGATAAGCGGTGTATTACACTGTCCATTCATACCGGTGGGTATGCCATGATCTCTGGCCAAGACCAGAGGACGGCCTCTTTAACCCTCTAATGACTGAAGTTTTGTTTTTTTTGTGGGGTACAAGCTGTAACTTTAAGACGCCGTTCACTTTATCATATAAAAAAACCTGAGAAACTCCAAATGGGAGTTTTTTTCTATAAACTTTGTTTGCTGCCGTATTTTTCGATCAGTTGTGCATCATTTTATTTATTTATTTTTCTTAAATATTTTTCATTGTTCACTTATTGCTTAAAAGGAAACTCATCATGGTGACAATGGTGCCTGATTTTCAGACAGGAGGTGCTAATTTGAGAAACTTTTTGTTGTTGTGTGCAGGAGTCCAGTGGGCGGTCCTAGTCAGTGATTGACAGTCGCCCCTGGTGACTGCATGCAGGACAGCTGTCAGTCACTAATGGACGACGTCTTCTGTGAAGCCACAGCCGACAAGGATGGGGCAGAGGTCATGGCGGCCACAGTGGCCGTCAGCAGGGAGCCATTAGTCGTCCGTGGGCTCGGGATGGAGGAACATTTACTGTGGCAATCGGTGTTTTATATTTTGCAATATAATGGCCAAAAGGGCAGAGTGGCATCGAGGCCTGCGCTTATCTCCCGTCTGTCCTCTTATCTGCAGGAGATTGCTACATTTATCAGGCCCCTGCTGCCGCCATGCTGACGGGATCCTGCACTTTCCAGCGTACGTGACCTCGGACACAGAGGCCCAGTTATAATGTAGCGTTACACAAGCCTGCTGCACTTCCTCCACCTCTCCTCCGGGGGCACTGGTGGGAACCTCTGCTCATTCCATGCTGGGCGGTTCTAATCCGTGACTGACGGGGGGCAGGGTGGGCTGTCGGTCATTGGTTTACCCCACCTACTGGACTCTTAACCCCACAATGTGTTGAGATTTTCTGCCAGTAATCTATCTCCTCTGCTCCTTGTCTTGTACCTCGCTGCCTCCAGATCAGGCTGCCCGTACTATGGTGGTTTACCATTAAAGTGGCCCAAACGCCATAGTTTTGACCACCATGGCTAGATGCAATAGGCGCTTGAAGTCGGGATGTAGCACTTGCGTTCTTGTCCTTGTAAGTTGGCAATTAGTGCAGGATCACATTTAGGGGCTCCCCACCATGTGTTCAGCTTCTCTATAGCACCTCAACAGGGCAGGTGAGGAATTGCACAGCACGGGTCCTCCAGAGACTCTCTACTCGGAGGATAATCTGACTTCTCATAATACAGGAGAGGTGATATGTTTTGGTAACGTGGGTGCAGGTTCTTCACACTGAAGTCTGGCTCTGGTTGGATAAAATCTTTTATTTTTTTTCTTTAATAGTTGGGAAACACGAGCTGACAGGACACAAGGTGGCGGTGAAGATTCTGAACAGACAGAAGATCCGGAGCCTCGATGTGGTGGGGAAGATCCGCAGGGAGATCCAGAACCTGAAGCTCTTCAGACACCCGCATATCATTAAGCTGTAAGCTGGTGTCCTCTGCGTGGTGTCCTCTGCGTGGTGTCCTCTGCGTGGTGTCCTCTGCGTGGTGTCCTCTGCGTGGTGTCCTCTGCGTGGTGTCCTCTGCGTGGTGTCCTCTGCGTGGTGTCCTCTGCGTGGTGTTGGCGCGCTTCCTTGTATTGGTCTCGTCATCTAGAGTCATATAGAAACTGCAGGACCGGACCCTGGAGCTTGTCACGTCACCCCCTGAACTCCCCCGGGGAGCAGTGCAGGCAATGACCTGCTGCTAAGTGGTGACCTGATCCATAAGCTGGAAGAAAGTAACTGAACAGTCTCCCAGCTCAGATGGAACATGACTGCAATGGTGAATTAGTGGCCTCTGACTGGCTGCAGTGAACTTCTTGCCAGAGGAGGAAGTAAGGGGACATGGACAATAGTATGGAGGCACGTTAAGGGTCCAGTAGGTGTTTGGACCACCATGCCAATATATTTTAAATGGTAGACAACCCCCTTTAAAACCAGGGAATACGTGCTACCACTTTGTGAAGATGGGAATGTTCAGGAATTCTGACTGTAATTGTGCTATTCAATCTAATAACTTGCATATTAGGATGGCAAAATGCCACTAGGAGAGAATGTATTGTGATGGTTTAGCAGCTGTATAAATCTGTATGTAATGAGCTCCCTCTAGTGGTGACTGTATAAATCTGTATGTAGTGAGCTCCCTCTAGTGGTGACTGTATAATCTGTGTGTAGTGAGCTCCCCCTAGTGGTGACTGTATAAATCTGTATGTAGTGAGCTCCCTCTAGTGGTGTCTGTATAAATCTGTATGTAGTGAGCTCCCCCTAGTGGTGGCTGTATGATCTGTATGCAGTGAGCTCCCTCTGGTGACTGTATAAATCAGTATGTAGTGAGCTCCCTCTAGTGGTGACTGTATAAATCAGTATGTAGTGAGCTCCCCCTAGTGGTGGCTGTATGATCTGTATGTAGTGAGCTCCCTCTAGTGGTGACTGTATAAATCTGTATGTAGTGAGCTCCCTCTAGTGGTGACTGTATAAATCTGTATGTAGTGAATTCCCTCTAGTGGTGACTGTAGAAATCTGTATGTAGTGAACTCCCCCTAGTGGTGACTGTATAAATCTGTATGTAGTGAGCTCCCCCTAGTGATGACTGTATAAATCTGTATGTAGTGAGCTCCTCCTAGTGGCGACTGTATAAATCTGTATGTAGTGAGCTCCCTCTAGTGGTGACTGTATAAATCTGTATGTAGTGAACTCCCCCTAGTAGTGACTGTATAAATCTGTATGTAGTGAGCTCCTCCTAGTGGTGGCTGTATAAATCTGTATATAGTGAGCTCCCTCTAGTGGTGACTGTATAAATCTGTATGTAGTGAGCTCCCTCTAGTGGTGACTGTATAAATCTGTATGTAGTGAGCTCCCCCTAGTGGTGGCTGTATAATCTGTATGTAGTGAGCTCCCCCTAGTGGTGACTGTATAAATCTGTATGTAGTGAGCTCCTCCTAGTGGCGACTGTATAAATCTGTATGTAGTGAGCTCCCTCTAGTGGTGACTGTATAAATCTGTATGTAGTGAACTCCCCCTAGTAGTGACTGTATAAATCTGTATGTAGTGAGCTCCCTCTAGTGGTGACTGTATAAATCTGTATGTAGTGAGCTCCTCCTAGTGGTGGCTGTATAAATCTGTATATAGTGAGCTCCCTCTAGTGGTGACTGTATAAATCTGTGTGTAGTGAGCTCCCTCTAGTGGTGACTGTATAAATCTGTATGTAGTGAGCTCCCTCTAGTGGTGACTGTATAAATCTGTATGTAGTGAGCTCCCCCTAGTGGTGGCTGTATAAATCTGTATGTAGTGAGCTCCCTCTAGTGGTGACTGTATAATCTGTATGTAGTGAGCTCCCCCTAGTGATGACTGTATATTCTGTATGTAGTGAGCTCCCCCTAGTGGTGACTGTATAATCTGTATGTAGTGCGCTCCCCCTAGTGGTGGCTGTATAAATCTGTATGTAGTGAGCTCCCCCTAGTGGTGGCTGTATAAATCGTATTTTTTTCCCCTGCCCTGAACGTGTTGATTCCAATATCTTCGTTGTCGTTATTCAGGTACCAGGTGATCAGCACGCCGACTGATATCTTTATGGTGATGGAGTATGTTGCGGGCGGAGAGCTCTTTGATTATATTTGTAAGAACGGGAAGGTGAGTGTCGTGTGCGGAGCCCGGCGCCTCCTTCCGTGTCTTCAATATAACTTAGTCTTTCTTGCAGTTGGATGAGAAGGAGTCGCGACGTTTGTTCCAACAAATCCTTTCTGGCGTTGACTATTGTCACAGACACATGGTGGTGCACCGAGACTTGAAACCCGAAAACGTTCTTCTGGACGCACACATGAATGCGAAGATAGCGGACTTTGGTGAGTGTCGGTATTGGAGCGGCCCCCTCTATCAGTATGGAGGACCCCACACACTATATATTACCTCTCACCCACTGTCCACAACAAAAACACATCCTGAAGATCTGCTGTTTCTTCAGAGCGAGCTCCTGAATATTTTTTTTTTTTTTTAGTTCCACTGTCTGTTGGACACAATGAGTTAACTGAGAGTTGGTCAGTGAGCTCCTTCTGACAGGTTATAGCTCTCATCATCTTTCCTCTGAGCTCCTGGCCATATATCTGCTTAGATCTCAGAAGACTGGGTGTAACTGTTATAAACTCTCCATCACAATGCACCCAGCAATACAGTGCAGCAGGAGCTATAGGAGGCAGATGGGGCAAAAAAATGGACGCCCAAGTCTGGAGCTGTATAATACACGCCCAGCATCCTGTGTCTGAGCATTGGAGGGGCATGTAACACAGCGCGGTTATAGTCGCCCGCTCAGGATTTGCGCTTTGTCCATTCCTATGGTTATGGAGCCTGCAGGGTCTGGTGATGCTTCTGTCATCCTTGCTCTACAGGTCTGTCCAATATGATGGCAGATGGAGAATTTCTGAGGACGAGCTGTGGCTCTCCCAACTATGCCGCACCGGAGGTAATATCAGGAAGGTAAGGAGGAGAAAAGCAAAGCCTGTTATTTTTTACAATGGAAAAAAATTACTATGGAGAGTGTTGTGGGCATGCTCTGTGGCCTGAGCAGAGGTCCTTGTGCAGGGAGGGGGGAGGAGAGAAGATGTGACATCACTAATTGACTACTATGGGAGGGTGTTGTGTGCATGCTATGCGGTTTGTGCAGGGAGGGGAGGAGGCAAGCTGTGACCTCTTATAGGACTGTGTTGTTGGCATGCTCTGTGACCTGTGCAGAGGTCCTTGTGCAGGGAGGGGAGGAGCATTATATTCCCAGAAGTCTCAAATCCTCCCGACTACAGGTTCCTATTGTCCTTTTGGCGGCTGTAAAACAAGTCTGCGAATGCCGACTACAGCTCCGGAAAATAGAATCCAATGTTCTATAATCAGATGTTCTTTAATTAGTAAAATGATCCAGGTGACGGGGAACTGCAGAGGTCTTCACGCCGCACTGTGTGTATGAGCGTCCAGTGTGAGATCAGGGATTTAACAACCGCTTCTATAAAGTACCGTAAATATGTGCGGACCCTCCAATGTCTGACTGTGACCCCATGGTGGTGGGCTGATCATTAATGGGAACGTGTCCTTGCTTTGTGCGTCAGGCTGTACGCAGGTCCGGAGGTGGACATATGGAGCAGCGGGGTCATTCTCTATGCGTTGCTGTGCGGGACCCTCCCGTTTGACGATGACCACGTGCCAACGCTTTTTAAGAAGATCTGTGACGGGATCTTCTACACCCCTCAGTATCTGAACCCCCCGGTCATCAGCCTTCTGAAGCACATGCTTCAAGTGGATCCCATGAAGAGGGCGACCATAAAGGACATCCGGTAAGTACTGACCGTAGAACCTCCGTCCAGGAGCGGCTCGTAGTGTGGCCGTTGTGATGCCTCCTACAAGTGCTCATCCAGGGCCGTGACTTAATATGGGGGGAATGTGCAGCACCTGCTGCGACCACTACACAACTGACGAAGTTGTGCTGCTCCGTGACTTGGGGGGTGGGGTGGTCTCGCTTGTCTTATTAACCCTTTATGACCTGACTGGCTCATGGAATGTTTGGATTATTGTTAATCTGTTGATTTAGAGAACATGAATGGTTTAAGCAGGACCTCCCCAAGTACCTGTTCCCCGAGGACCCCACCTACAGTACAAACATGATTGACGATGAAGCCTTAAAGGAAGTGTGCGAGAAGTGCGAGTGTACGGAGGAGGAGGTGCTCAGCTGCCTGTACAGCCGCAATCACCAGGACCCGCTAGCGGTGGCGTACCACCTGATCATAGACAACCGACGCATCATGAATGAGGCCAAAGATTTCTATCTGGCCACCAGCCCCCCCGATTCCTATGTGGAAGAACCTCACACGCCCCGACCTCATCCGGAAAGGGTCCCGTTCCTGGTAGCGGAGTCCCCCCGGCAGAGACACACTCTGGATGAGCTGAACCCCCAGAAATCTAAGCACCAGGTCGGGGTGAGAAGAGCTAAATGGCATCTTGGCATTAGAAGTCAGAGTCGGCCCAATGATATCATGGCGGAGGTCTGCCGAGCAATGAAGCAGCTGGACTACGAGTGGAAGGTAAGAGCTGCTGCCTACCTCACCGGAAAGACCATGTGCGTCCAAAAGGGTCGGAGGTTTGTGTAAGGGCGCAGACTGACTGGTCGTGTGAGATCACATCGCAATCTTCGAGCTGACCGGAGCTCGACAGCTGCATAGAAATGCATCACATGGTCGTTCTCGGGTCAGGAGATGCGCAGTGCGACCATCACACGAGTTATACGGCCGTCTGTCTGCTCCCTTACATATAAACACACTCTCATTGTCATGAGAGAGGTGACAATTTGTCTGCTAGTAGCCACCGCTATGAGGAGCTCACTATATACAGATTTATACAGCCACCACTAGGGGGAGCTCACTACATACAGATTTATACAGCCACCACTAGGGAGAGCTCAATACATACAGATTTATATAGTCACCACTAGGAGGAGTTCACTACATACAGATTTATACAGTCACCACTAGGAGGAGCTCACTATATACAGATTTATACAGTCACCACTAGGAGGAGCTCACTACATACAGATATATACAGTCACCACTAGAGGGAGCTCACTACATACAGATTTATACAGTCACCACTAGAGGGAGCTCACTACATACAGATTTATACAGTCACCACTAGAGGGAGCTCACTACATACAGATTATACAGCCACCACTAGAGGGAGCTCACTACATACATATTTATACAGTCACCACTAGGAGGAGCTCACTACATACAGATTTATACAGTCACCACTAGAGGGAGCTCACTACATACAGATTTATACAGTCACCACTAGAGGGAGCTCACTACATACAGATTTATACAGTCACCACTAGAGGGAGCTCACTACATACAGATTTATACAGTCACCACTAGAGGGAGCTCACTACATACAGATTTATACAGTCACCGCTAGGGGAGCTCACTACATACAGATTTATACAGTCACCACTAGGAGGAGCTCACTATATACAGATTTATACAGTCACCACTAGGAGGAGCTCACTACATACAGATTTATACAGTCACCACTAGAGGGAGCTCACTACATACAGATTTATACAGTCACCACTAGAGGGAGCGCACTACATACAGATTTATACAGTCACCACTAGAGGGAGCTCACTACATACAGATTTATACAGTCACCACTAGAGGGAGCTCACTACATACAGATTTATACAGTCACCACTAGAGGGAGCTCACTACATACAGATTTATACAGTCACCACTAGAGGGAAATCACTATATACAGATTTATACAGTCACCACTAGAGGGAGCTCACTACATACAGATTTATACAGTCACCACTAGAGGGAGCTCACTATATACAGATTTATACAGCCATCACTAGGGGGAGCTCACTACATACAGATTTATACAGCCACCACTAGAGGGAGATCACTACATACAGATCTATTCAGTCACCACTAGAGGGAGCTCACTACCTACAGATTTATACAGCCACCACTAGAGGGAGCTCACTACATACAGACTTATGCAGCCACCACTAGAGGGAGCTCACTACATACAGATATATACAGTCACCACTAGAGGGAGCTCACTACATACAGACTTATACAGCCACCACTAGGGGGAGCTCTCTACATACATTATATACAGTCACCACTAGAGGGAGCCCACTACATACAGATTTATACAGTCACCACTAGAGGGAGGTCACTACATAAAGATTTATACAGTCACCACTAGAGGGAGCTCACTACATACAGATATATACAGTCACCACTAGAGGGAGCTCACTACATACAGATTTATACAGCCACCACTAGGGGGAGCTCACTACATACAGATTTATACAGCCACCACTAGAGGGAGGTCACTACATACAGATTATACAGCCACCACTAGAGGGAGCTCACTACATACAGATTTATACAGTCACCACTAGAGGGAGCTCACTACATACAGAATATACAGCCACCACTAGGGGGAGCTCACTACATGCAGATGTTTACAGCCACCACTAGAGGGAGCTCACTATATACAGATTTATACAGTCACCACTAGGGGGAGCTCACTACATACAGATTATACAGCCACCACTAGGGGGAGCTCACTACATGCAGATGTTTACAGCCACCACTAGAGGGAGCTCACTACATACAGATTTATACAGTCACCACTAGGGGGAGCTCACTACATACAGATTTATACAGCCACCACTAGAGGGAGCTCACTACCTACAGATTTATAGACACCACTAGGGGGCGCTGACTGAACAGCTTTCTCCTGCAATGATAGACCCACTTTCAGTAACCGCCTCTGTACCTTGCTGCAGGCAGAATTTTTCTGAATTTTTCACATAAAGTTCAAATATAATCCCCCAAAAGGGTGTCATTCACTATTTTTAAACTACTTTTGTAATTCTTGTGGTATTTTGAGAAGGCACAATGCTGTCGCTCTCATTCCCAATCTGGCAGCTGTAAATATAGCCCCATTAAGGTCTTGGGCAGTGTCCTTCCACCTCTTGGAACTTCTAGAGGTCTATTTACAGCTGTCTGAGGTGTAAATACTGGGGACTAGACTTGCAGCTTGTCAGTCTCCTACCACCTTGGCATCTACAAATAGACCCAATAATTTGACTGTCAGGGAACTACAAATAAGGCTGCTAGAAGGGGAAGGAAACTGACTAGAGGCCCCTTCACATTAAGCGACACCGACAACGATCCGGATCGCTGCAGCGTTGCTGTTTGGTCGCTGGAGAGCTGTCACCCAGCTCTCCAGCGACCAACGATGCCGGTAACCAGGGTAAATATCGGGTTACTACATACTTACCTACCGCTGTCTGTCCCCGGCGCTCTGCTTCTCTGCACTCCTCCTGTACTGGCTGTGAGCGTCAGTCAGCCGGAAAGCAGAGCGGTGACGTCACCGCTCTGCTTTCCGGCCGCTGTGCTCAGTCAGTACAGGAGGAGTGCAGAGTACAGCGCCGGGGACAGACAGCGGTAGGTAAGTATGTAGTGTTTGTTTTTTTTTTACTTTTACGCTGGTAACCAGGGTAAACATCAGGTTACTAAGCGCTGCCCTGCGCTTAGTAACCCGATGTTTACCCTGGTTACCAGTGAAGACATCGCTGGATCAGTGTCACGCCGATCCAGCGATGTCAGCGGGAGATCCAGCGACGAAATAAAGTTCTGGACTTTCCTCAGCGACCAACGATCTCCCAGCAGGGGCCTGATCGTTGGTCGCTGTCACACAGAACGATTTCCTTAACGATATCGTTGCTACGTCACAAAAAGCAACGATATCGTTAACGATATCGTTATGTGAAGGTACCTTAGGCCTAATCTCCCTCTGGCAACCATAAATCTAGACTCCAGTAAGTTCCCATTCCGGTCCTTTCTCCCTCTGGACAACTGCAGTTACATTGCTATTAAGTTCCTTGCAACAGCTTTTACAGTCCTGGATGGCTACACTGAATTTTTCCAACCCCTGAATGGTGCATCTTTTTGAACACGGCGGCAATGCAAAAAATTTTCTCAAAAGTAATTTAAGGGGCTGTGCAGAACCCCCTCATAAATGTCATAACCCTGTATGTGTAAAGAAAAAACCTTTATAAAAGCCTCCTGCACAGGCGCATCTGACCGTGTTTAGTGCTCATGTGATACAGGCTGCAACGCTCACTTGACATAGCAATGTCACGTTGGCGATGCTTGTGTGGAAGGGCGGTTTTAATTTAAAAAAAGTACATTTCAGAAAGCGGTTTTCCAAGTAGTGGAAAACATCTTCAAGACCCTACTTCTGTTCACCCTTACTGAAGAGTAGTGTCTAAAAAGTCAGTCTCCTTCCCCCTCTGGCAGCTCTGAATATAGGCCCCAGTAAGTCTCCATTAACAGCTCCCAAAGTAAAACTGGTATCTATCTGGCAGCCATATATAGTCAACTTGCTAGTACTAATCTCCTTCTGGCAAGAATTAATAATAAAATTTGCTGTAAGTTTCTAGTCAGCCTCCTTCCCCCTCTGGCAGTAAGTTTTCAAGCAGATAGATAATTGTACTGTGCAGTCTGGAGCAGTGAAACAAGTCCCTTCTGAGGCTCAGAAATGGCTATGCTGATGGGTAGGCAGTGGTCTCGGGAGTGCAGAGGACCCAGTGTGCTGAGGACTGAGCATGTGCGACCACCAGCAGTGGACGTGCATGTTGCTATACTCATAAGCTCCACTATAAATAATGGCGGCCCCTGGTACTTGTGCCAGTAATGGAGCTGGTTGCTTGTGCTTGGCTCCTGTAGGTGGTGAACCCATATTATCTGCGAGTGCGGAGAAAAAACCCGGTGACCAGCATGTACACCAAGATGAGCCTTCAGCTGTACCAGGTGGACAGCAGGACGTTCCTGCTCGACTTCCGCAGTATTGACGGTAGGTGGGACGTAGGGGGCGCTCCTGAATCCTGTCTACCATTTCACTAATTTCTTGACTTTTTTTAAACAGATGAAGTCACAGAGCCAAAGTCTGAAGCCGCCCCTCGAAGACACTCTGGATCTGTAAGCAACTCGCGCCCCGGCCAGAAAACAGACGGTGAGGCGGAAGCCCCGGCCAAGTCGTCTGACGGATCGGTGCCCTCCTCCCTGACCTCCTCGGCAGACTCCTCCAGCAATGACTTGGTCCCCCGACCTGGAAGCCATACCATCGAGTTCTTCGAAATGTGCGCCAACTTAATAAAGATCCTGGCGCGGTAGACGGGGCCGTAACGACTTCATATCCAGCAATAAACATGCAGTAACTTGTAGCCAAACGCTTCCAGTCTTAATCCCGTCATTCTGCCCCCAGAGCGGAGGGCGACGTCACAAATGCTATTTGCACATAGAGGTTTAAGCTTAATGTGTGATCCTTCTCTGTCCTCGAGATCTCGTCAGCGGAAGGAGAATTGTATATAAGGTTTTCTTCAGGTTGACTAATTGCACATTTTATCGAACACTGGGCTCCGACGCTCATCTCCGACACATGGCTTCTTTTTCATGTTTAATTTTGCATATAAGGAAATCTCTAGAATTTACTGTACTGCAAATCTGGCACTTAATGAATGAAATTGTTTTTGTTTTGTTTTTTTTTTTATACAGTTTCTGATCTGTTGGGTTTATTGCAAGATGTTATGCGAGCGGTGAAATAAACACTGATTTATAATATTGGTCGTAGATGAAACGTTCCTCAAGTTCCGGGCTGGGATTTATGTAAAGTCTTCATTCATAAAGGGGGGAAAGAAAAATATCAAGTTTAGATTGTGACGTCGTCGGGGTGCATTTTCTTTACAGATTATTAAATGGGATTGTGACAGGTGAAGGGGTGTGTCGACTCCACTCACCTCTGAGGAGAGAAGGACTCAGCAGGGATTGGCTCTCTGGTGCCACCACTTGCCCCAGGTCAGTCAGGGAACTGCACCAAGGGCAAATAGTCGCCAGAAAGGCTTCCCTTATAGGTATGAGTTATTGGGGGGGATATACTGCTCAAAAAAAAGTAAAGGGAACACTTAAACAGAATATAACTTCTGTGAAATCAAACTGTCCACTTAGGAAGCAACACTGACAATCAATTTCACATGCTGTTGTGCAAATGAAATAGACAACAGATGGAAATTATTGGCAATTATCAAGACACCCTCAATAAAGGAGTGGTTCTGCAGACCACATCTCAGTACCAATGCTTTCTGGCTGATGTTTTGGTCACTTTTGAATGTTGGTTGTGATTTCACACTCGTGGTAGCATGAGACGGACTCTACAACCTGCACAAGTGGCTCAGGTAGTGCAGCTCATCCAGGATGGCACATCAATGCGAGCTGTGGCAAGGAGGTTTGCTGTGTCTGTCAGCGTAGTGTCCAGAGGCTGGAGGCGCTACCAGGAGACAGGCCAGTACACCAGGAGACGTGGAGGGGACCGTATAGGAGGGCAACAACCCATCAGCAGGTCTGCTACCTCAGCCTTTGTGCAAGGAGGAACAGGAGCATTGCCAGAGCCCTGCAAAATGACATCCGGCAGGCCATAAATATGCATGTGTCTGCGCAAACTGTTAGAAACCGACTCCATGAGGATGGTCTGCGTGCCCGACATCCACAGATGGGGGTTGTGCTCACAGCCCAACACCGTGCAGGACGCTTGGCATTTGCCACAGAACACCAGAATTGGCAAATTTGCCACTGACGCCCTGTGCTCTTCATAGATGAAAGCAGGTTCACACTGAGCACATGTGACAGTCTGGAGATGCTGTGGAGAGCACAGTGTGGAGATGCCTCCCTAACACAGTATGGTATGCTGCCGCCAGTTCCTTGTTCGATATACAAGCCCCATCTGACAACAGGCTCATATCGGGTCAGAAACCAACCCTGGGGTAGCGTATAATATAACCAACTGAGCGTGGAGGATTCGTGAATCGAGATAAAAGAGCAGCCCAAGATGAATTTTATATTTAATCACCAAAAGGCGCACTAGAAATATACAGGTATATAGTCAGGAGTGTAGTACAAGGGTAGGGTACAGATAGGTTACAATTACCGTGTTATGTAGTATGTGACCACAGGGAGGCACTGATGGATTATAGGGCCAGATCTTTGTTACGTGATTCTCTCTGGCCGCGTCAGGTAATGGTCCTGCTGTCAGTAGAAGAACTCTGTCCAAAATGAGGAGCTGCCTAACATCTCCTAGGCTGTGCCCACCCCTGGGCTGGGCCACCTCCCTCCTCCCCATATCGGATTATGATTTTCCATGCAAAACCGTGGGTTGCCCATAACTTTCCGCCCAAAGATCCAAATGGAATGGCGGCAGCGCCAATGGGTTCTGCTGGATTTTATCTGTGCAGGGAGACCAAATACAGCTTCTCTATTTAATTCTTGGTAGCTATGTTCGGTAACTCAATAACGCAGAGTGCTAGGGGTGGCTGGTTCGTGGGGAAAAAAATGCAGATTCCAATTATGTGCTCGACTAGGCTCAGATATTGCATTCTGTTATTATAGGTAATTTTCCAGATTCAATATCTCAGAGCCTTGCTGGGATCTTTGGTGCTGTAAAGTCTGCATGTGGCTTGAGTCAGACAAAGGAATCCAAGTAAGTATATTGGGCCAAACTGAATCTAACGGGGTTCCATCAGATAGGAAAATTATATAAAGTAGATATCATTTTCCCATATATTACACCTTCCCCCACCCCCCACCCCTTAGAGGGCGCTAGGGGGCATCACATTCCTGTGTTCCCCCGAGCGTACTCCCGCAATCTCCTTGCTGGGATAGCTCATCAGCATTGCCATGGTCACGGCCCCTTTTGTGGCAAATGGAGAAGTGGTACTGCTGGAGCACCAGGCTCCAACACAGTAACCTCCCATTTGTCCCGGAGATTATGTGCAACCAGCTGAGGGGGTTGTGGTCTGGCTCCACGATGAAGGGATGCCCGTACAGGTATGGCTGCAGGGCCCCCACGATTGCCAGGCACTCCTTTTCCATCATGGAGTAAGCCACCTCTCTCAGCAATAGCTTCCTGCTCAGGTACAGGACGAGATGATCCTGGCCCGCTGCGTTGACCTGGCTGAGCGCGGCACCAAGGCCAAAGTCACTGTCATCGGTCTGTACTACAAACGGCCGTGCAAAGTCAGCAGCTTGTAGTACTGGGGAACTGGAGAGAGCGGTTTTGAGCGCCTGAAATGCGGTCTCGCAGGCGACTGACCAGTCTACCTTGAGCGGCAGCTTTTACTTGGTGAGGTCTGTCAGGGGCTTGGCCAGGGTACTATAGTGTGGAACAAACCTATAGTACACAGCAGTCCCCGGTGGACTCGTATAGTCTAAGCGGGGTGATAAAGGCAGAGCACTCCCGGGCTTCGTGGGTCAGAGGGATCAGCCAATATCCACGGCTCAGATCCATGATGGTCAGGTACTTAAGGTACCTTCACACTGAACGATATCGCTAGCGATCCATGACGTTGCAGCGTCCTGGCTAGCGATATCGTTCAGTTTGACAGGCAGCAGCGATCGGGATCCTGCTGTGCTGTCGTTGGTCGCTGCAGAAAGTCCAGAACTTTATTTCGTCGCTGGATCTCCTGCAGACATTGCTGAATCGGCATGTGTGACGCCGATTCAGCGATGTCTTCGCTGGTAACCAGGATAAACATCGGGTTACTAAGCGCAGGGCCGCGCTTAGTAACCCGATGTTTACCCTGGTTACCAGCGTAAAAGTAAAAAAAAAACAAACACTACATACTTACATTCCACTGTCTGTCCTCTGCTGTGCTTCTCTGCACTGTGAGCGCAGCGACCGAAAAGCAGAGCACAGCGGTGACGTCACCGCTCTGCTTTCCGGCTGCTGCGCTTACACTGCAGAAGAAGCAGAGCGCCAGGGGACAGACAGCGGTAGGTAAGTATGAAGTGTTTTTTTTTTTTTTACTTTTACGCTGGTAACCAGGGTAAACATCGGGTTACTAAGCGCGGCCCTGCGCTTAGTAACCCGATGTTTACCCAGGTTACCGGCATCGTTGGTCGCTGGAGAGCTGTCTGTGTGACAGCTCTCCAGCGACCAAACAGCGACGCTGCAGCGATCCGGATCGTTGTCTGGATCGCTGCAGCGTCGTTTAGTGTGAAGGTACCTTTAGCCTCAGCTAACTGATCGAGCAAGTAATCTGTGACCGTGACAACGTTGAGACTTCGGTAGTCCACGCAAAACCGCGTTGTTTGGTCCTTTTTGGGGATGAGGACTATGGGCGACGCCATTGCGCTGTTGGATGCCTGGATCACTCCCAGCTACTGCATTTCGTCAATCTCCTCGCGCATCTCCTGCTGCACTTCGAGAGAGACCCGATATGCTGTCCGCCAGATCGGGGGGTGATGCCCAGTGTCCACGTGATGGACAGCCAACTCACTCCTTCCAGGAAGGCTGCTGAACAGCTCCCGGAAGGGGCGTAGAGTAATTGCTAGCTGGGACTGTTGGTCCTCGGAGAGCTGGTGGCAAATCTTGCGTCATCAACGGATCAACCCGCCTTGGCTTGGGTGAGCAGATCCAGGAGGGTTTCTGCCTCTCCTTCCTTGGGAAGGTTGCACACAGGGAGGTCGCTGGCCTCTCGCTCATGATGGGCCTTCATCATGTTCACGTGGAAGGTCTTCCTCCTTCCACGGGTGTGGTCTAGGGTGACCAGGTACATGACATCATTGAGCTGCTGCGCACGAGGTATGGGCCCCCCCAGGCGGCCTAAACTTGTCCTGTGCTACGGGGACCATTACCCACACTTTATGGCCAACCTGGTAGGCCCTTTCACAAGCATTCTGGTCTTACCAGCGCTTCTGGTCAGTCTGGGCCATATTGTCCTGCACCAGCCGTGACAAGGCCATCATTTTGTTCCGGAAGCTCATGACGTACTCAACGACCGACACTCCAGGGATGGCCAAGTCTCCTTCCCATGCCTCTTTTACCAGAGCAAGGGACTCCCATCAGCTGCAACATGAACTGGGTCCCTCGGTTGGTGAGAATTTCCTGGGGAAGCCCACTTGGGAAAAAATCTCCAGCAAAGTGGTGGCCACCTTGTCAGCCCAAATGGATGACGAGGCTTCTTCCAGGTATCGGGTGGCATAATCCACTACCGTTAGTATGTAGTGTTTCATGGAGCGGCTGGCAACAGAAATCGGTCCAATGAGATCCACAACCACCCTCCAGAAAGGCTTATCAATGATGGGCAATGGCACCAGTGGGGCTTTGGGGCGCTGCCCCGCCTTCCCCACTCTCTGACAGGTGTCACACGAATGGCAGTAGGCAGCCACATCGGTCCACATTTTAGGCCAGTAGAAATGCTAGGCTAGCCTGGCCTTGGTTTTAGCGATCCCTAAGTGTCCGGACAATGGAACCTCATATGCGATCCGCAACAACTCTGCCTGGAACGGATAGGGTACCACCAACTGTCGGTCCCTAGGCCACGCCTCTGGTGACTCCTGCTGAACCGACACCTGGTACAGCCGTCCCTGGTCCCTGACCACCCGCTCGAGGTCTGAGTCCATGAAATGCTGTGCCACCTGCTCCTTAAGAGCTTTCAGGCCATCGTCGGCTTCCACCGCCGCCTGAAACCCCTGACTAGAAGTGGCCAGAATGGATGAAACTGCCACGTCTTCTGTCACTTCCCCAGGACCCGTCTCCAGGCCTCCCTCTGGCTCAGCAGCCACATGGTCGGAAGGGAGAAGGCCGTTGGACCTCTGTGAGGTTCCTTGAGCTCCAGCACTCCCACTCCTGGTGACAGCGGCCACAACCGCTGTAACCCTGGGTAGTGCCTGCCTTCCCTTGGCTTCCACACAAGTCATTGAGTCAGGTGGACCAACCTGGTCTCCACCTCTCCTGTGACAGCCCCAACCCCATTGGCATGTTCCCCTTCCTGCAGCTGCACAGAACCCAGCAGTTTGGACTCTTCTAGGGGCTCTACAATCCCTGCGGCCCCTCCCACCAACTCTGGTTCTGGCCTTGCAGCTACCTGCCCCCTACCTCTGCCTCCAGAGCACACTGTCTCATCACACCTGGGGGCATTCTCACACCTTCCTGTGTCATCTGGCTCCATCTCATCTGCAGGCAATGCATGTGTCCTGTCACCACAGGAGTGACTCTCACCTCCCCCTTAACTCAGGAGGCACAGGCAACACATTTACAACATTACTAGCAGTAGACAAATCAAGACACAGTGGGGGATCAGAACTTGGGGCCTCAGTAGCCACATACTGTGACACCAGCTGCCCCAAATCTGTCCCAAGTAAAACATTTGTGGGAATATTCGCTGACACTCCCTCATTCCCCTCCCAATGCCCCAGTCCACATGGACCCTGGCGACGGGCAGGGCTGGTTCGACGTCTCCAATCCCGGAGACGGTGATGGTTTTCCGGGTATCAAGTCCTGGGGGGACGCCATCTCAGGCCGCACGAGGGTCATCTCGGTGCCTGTGTCCCGCAGTCCCATACCAGTGGCATGGTTTACAGTGATGGGCTGGAAATTGTCACGGGACCACCCCCACCCACACACTTGACAGGGGAGTGAGGACGGAGCATGGGGACACAGGGCCCTGAAGTGTCCGGGTTGGTTGCAGAGGTGACACCTCCTGGGTTCTATCCCTGGAATGGAGAGAGGAGCAGAGGGGAGCACCCCTTGCATTCTAGGGGCTGGGAAAATGGCAGGATGAGCCTAACCCCGCTCCAGGTGCTGTGGGAGGCCTGTTTGGCTTCAGGCGCCTGATTATTGGCGTAGTAATCTACCAGAGCCGCTGTGGCATCAGCCTTCTTTGGTTTCGGGTCGCGGAGGTACTGCTGGAAGTCCTCTGGGCAGTTCCTTAAGAATTGCTCCGTGACAAACGCCTCCTGGATCTCCTGGCTTTTGGTGAGCTACAGACCCTTGGTCCAGTGCTCTGCAGCTCGCAGGAAGGCCAGCATGTGGTCGGCCGAGGTGTCCTTGGGGCCTTTTTGCAGGCTGCAGAACTTCCTGCGGTAAGACTCCGGAGTGAGGTTGAACTGCTGGATCAGGGCCTGTTTGATGCTCTCATAGTCCTCCGCCCCGTCATGTAAGTCGCCCAGTATGTCCAGGGACTTACCTCTCTAACAGGGGTCCACTGATCCGAGGCCAGATGGTGCTGTTGGCAGGTCTGCTCACGAAAGGAGTCCAGCTCTCCGTCCTTCTCCAGCAAGGAGAAGTCCTCGGCTTGGACCTTGGCAGTCTTGGGGTCCAGAGGTGCTGGGGTGGGTGGTATGAAACCATGTCGGGCCAACTCCAGCTGGTGCTGTTGCTCTGCAGCTTTACAGTATTCCACTGCCTCGCGCTCCCACTCTGCTTGTGCCGCCTCTCGCTCTGCAGCCCCACGGCATTCTGCCGCCTCTTGATCTGCCTGGTGTTCGGCAACCTCCTGATCTGCCTGGCGCTCTGCCGCTTTCAGCAGGTCTGCGGAGGCTTCCTCGTGCCCTGCCTCGAGACTGGCCAGGACAGCTTGATAGAGGGCCTCTGACCTGAGCTGTCCGGGGAGAAGGGTGTTCTCCTGCAGCAGGGTAGTGCACTGGCAGCAAGTCACTCGGGGAGCCCAGGCAGAAACAGTAGTCATTCTCCGCATTATGGGATAGCTCCCTGGCCATCATTCTTGTCTAGCTTCGAGTGCCTGCAGCCAGTCCTTTCACCCCTCAGTCACGGACACACCGGCAACCCGATCACTGACACACCTACAGTACTTGCACTCAGACTGTATAGTGCTGAGCTGATCTTAGGACTCCAGCAGCAAAAACGACTGCTGTTAGTCCTTAGTGTCTGACAGTAGAGATCCCACACACACTATTATCTCAATCCCACCTCTGCCACCAATCTGTGACGGATTGTACAGGGGGAGGGGTATGTTGACTTCACTCACCTCTGGGGAGGGGAGAGAATGACCCATCAGGGATCGGCTCTCTGGCGCCACCAATTACCCCAGGTCACATAGGGAACTGTACCGAGGGCAAATAGTCGCCAGAAAGTCTTCCCTTGTAGGTACGAGTTATTGAGGAGGTCCAAGTGTGGGGGGATATACATCACCAATCCAGGCTGGGGAGGTATATGTAAATCTCCTGGCCGTCACTGTCAGAGTTCCTCCACTAACACAGTACAGTATGCTGCCACCAGTTCCTCATTTCATATAAACCCCGTCCGACAACAGGCTTATATCAGGTCAGAAACCAACCCCGGGTAGCATATAATAACCAACCGAGCATGCAGACGTGGGGATTCGTGAATCGATATAAAAGAGCAGCCCAAGATTAATTTTGTATTTAATCGCCGAAAGGCTCACTAGAAAGATACAGATATATATACAAGAACAAATATACAAGTACTAGATGGTGGCCCTATTCTAACGCATCGGGTATTCTAGAATATGCATGTCCACGCAGTATATTGCCTAACCACGTAGTATATTATCCAGCCACGTAGTATATTGCCCAGCCACGTAGTATATTGCCCAGCCACGTAGTATATTGCCCAGCCACATAGTATATTGCCCAGCCACATACTGTAGTATATTGCCTAGCCACATAGTATATTGCCCAGTGACGTAGTATACAGCACAGAGCCACGTAGTATATTGCCCAGTCACATAGTATATTGCCCAGCCACATAGTATATTGCCTAGCAGGGCCGGCGTCAGCACCAGGCGTACCCGGGCAAATGCCAGGGCCCTGGCGAGACAGGGGGGCCCATTCAGGGCTGGCGTTAGGGGCAGGCTGCCCGCATGCGGCCCCTGAGTCAGGCATCTGCGGTCCGAGGTGCACGATTGAAGAGAGGAGGCAGCACGGAGCTCTAGGACTTTTGCAGCTGCTGGAGGGCCGCCCACAATCCATCGCCATGGATACGCAGAGCAGAGTGACTTCCGACCGTCCAGTGCCCAGAGAATGAGCCGAGCGTCCCCAAGCAGGAAGTGTGCAGCATCTGCCACCTGGCTGGAACAAAGGATTGCGGGGGGGATGCAGAGCCTGCCTGGGAGGACAAGGTATGGGCTCTTATATACTGGCTGGGCTGTGTTATATACTACATGGGCTGTATATACTACGTGGGCTGTGCTATATACTACATGGGCTGCTATATGCTACGTGGGCTGCTATATACTATGTTGGCTGCTATATACTACGTGGGCTGGGCTGCTATATACTACATCGGCTGTGTTATATACTACATGGCTGTGTTTATATGCGATCATGAATCATGGTATGTGTTAAAGGGGGGGCCCACTGAGACTCTTTCGCCCGGGGCCCACAAAAACCTGGAGCCGGCCCTGTTGCCTAGCCACATAGTATATTGCCCAGTGACGTAGTATACAGCACAGAGCCATGTAGTATACAGCACAGACACGTAGTATATTGCCCAGCCACGTAGTATATTGCCCAGTGACGTAGTATATTGCCCAGTCACGTAGTATTTTGCCCAACCACGTAGTATATTGCCCAGCCACGTAGTATATTGCCCAGCCACAGTAAATTGCCCAGCCACATAGTATATTGCCCAGCCACGTAGTATATTGCCCAGCCACGTAGTATATTGCCCAACCACGTAGTATATTGCCCAGCCACGTAGTATATTGCCCAGCCACGTAGTATATTGCCCAGCCACATAATATATTGCCCAGCCACGTAGTATATTGCCCAGCCACATAGTATATTGCCCAGCCACGTAGTATATTGCCCAGCCACGTAGTATATTGCCCAGCCACGTAGTATATTGCCCAGCCACGTAGTATATTGCCCAGCCACGTAGTATATTGCCCAGCCACGTAGTATATTGCCCAGCCACATAGTATATTGCCCAGCCACTTAGCCAATTACTGTGTTATGTAGCATGTGACTACAGGGAGGCACTGATGGATCAGAGGTCCAAATCTTTGTTACGTGATTCTCTTGCCACGTCAGCTAACGGGCCTCCTTAAAGGTGAAAAACTAAGTCCAAAATAAGGCGCTGCCTATTATCCCCTAGGCTGCTCCCTCCCACATGCTGCGCCAACCACTGGGCTGTGCAGCCTTTCTCCTCCCATATCTGAGAGCATGGTTTTCCGGCCAGAACCGTGGATGCCCATAACTTTCCACCAGAAGCTCTAAATGGGACAGCAGCAGCACCACTGGGTTCTGCTGGATTTTATCTGTGCAGGGAGACCAAATACAGCTACCGTATTTAATTTCTGGTAGCTATGCTTTATAACTCAATAACGCAGAGTTCTTGAGGTGGCTGCATGGTATGGGCTTGTGGGGAAAGGAATGCAGATTCTGATTATGTGCTCGGCTAGGTTCAGAGATATTGCATTCTTTTATTATAGGTCATATTCTAGATTTAATATCTCAGAGCCTTGTGCTGTTGAGCCTGGGATCTGCGGTGCCAATATGTTTGCGTTGTCAGCCTGAGTCCAACAAAAGACGCCAGTTGGCTGGTAACTGCACATGAGTTCACCCCCTGTGATAATTGCTGGACTTGATGCTGGGTGACAAAGAGTCTATGCCTTTTGCCCCCCCAGGGAGAATTTCAAAGGCCTTTTTGCTGGAGCGAATTTAAAAAAAAAGCCATTGGTCTGCCCTGCCCAAGGAAGTGCCTTCGCTGGATAATAAGTTCCCACCGTTTGATATTTATTTGACTTCCCTTTGGTCTGGGGGATTGCCAATGGTGGGGGCTGAGTATGGGAGCAAGTATTTTTAGCCAAACTGTATCTGGTAGGGAATTCCATCAGATATCAAAATGATATCAATTTGATATCATTTTCCCATATCTCACAGGGGTGTTTCCACATTCAACAGAAATTGCGGGACAAATTTTGGTGTCATTTCAACCATTTCCCAGTGTGAAAATGTAAAACCTGGGGCTAAAACTAAATTTAGGTGGTAAAAAACGTAATTATTTTTTTCTTTGCTGTCTAATGGTATAACAATTCTGTGACAAACATCTGGTGACAATATAATCACTGCACCCCTGGATAAATTCATTGAGAGGTGTAGTTTGTAAAATGGGCTCACTTATGGGGGGTTCTGCTGTTCTAGCACGCCGGGTGCTCTGCCAATGTGACATGGCACCCACAAACCAGTCCAGCAAAATCTGAACTCCAATAAAGAGCTTAATCCCTTCTGAGCTTTGCACTGTGCCTCAAAAGTAGTTTTCAGCCACATACGGGGTATTGGTGTACTCAGGAAAAAATGCACAATACATTTTGTGGTCCATTTTCCCGGTTAACCGTGTGAAAATATAAAATTTGGGGCTAAAAGGACATTTTTTGTGGGAAAAAAAGGGATCTTTTTTTTATATTTACCCAAATTAACATTATACATTTCTGTGATGCACCTGGGGGTTCAAGGTGCTCACCACACATCTAGATAAGTTCCTCGAGGGGTCTAGTTTCCAAAATGGAGTCACTCGTGGGGGGTTTCCATTGTTTAGACACATCATGGGCTCTCCATACGTGACAAAACATCTGCAGAACATTCCATCAAAATCTGCGTTCCGAAACCTCATTACATCCTTTATGAGCACTGCTTGCGCCCAAACAGTAGTTTTCCCACATATGAGGAACCTGCGTACTCAGCAGAAATTGCCCAACAATTTTTGGGGTCTAATTTTATTCCTACCCTTTTGAAAATAAAAATTTGGAGGCTAACATTTTTATGGGGAAAATGATTTTTTTTATTTTCTCTGCTCAACGTTATAAACGTCTTTGAAGCACCTGAGGGTTAGAGGTGCTCACCACACATCTTAGATAAGTTACTTGAGGGGTTTAGTTTCTAAAATGGGGTCACTTGTTGGGGGGCTGCCACTGTTTAGGCACATCAGAGGCTCTTCAAACGCAACATGGTATCTGCTCTCAATTCCAGCCAATTTAGCGTTCAAAAAGTAAAATTACGCTCCTGAGCCCACTTTAAAGCCGGGATATGTCAGCTGTTTTGTACAGCTGACATGTGCCCGCAATAGCGGCGGGTGAAATTAACTAGTTAAATGCCGCTGTCAAATGCTGACAGCGGCATTTAACCGGCGCTTCCGGCCGTCACATGATTGGGGGTCAGCGATGCGTCGGCATAGCAACCAGAGGTCTCCTTGAGACCTCTATGGTTACTGATGCTGGCTTGCTGTGAGCGCCACCCTGTGGTCGGCGCTCATAGCAAGCCTGTAATTCAGCTACATAGCAGCGATCTGATGATCGCTGCTGTGTAGCAGAGCCGATCAGGCTATGCCAGCTTCTAGCCTCCAATGGAGGCTATTGAAGCATGGCAAAAGTAAAAAAAAAAAAAGATAAAAAAATATAAAATTTTAAATCACCCCCCTTTCGCCCCATTCAAAATAAAACAATAATATAAAAAAAAAATTCAAACCTACACATATTTGGTATCGCCGCGTTCAGAATCGCCCAATCTATCAATAAAAACAAAGGATTAACCTGATTGCTAAACAGCGTAGCGAGAAAAAAATTTGAAACGCCAGAATTACGTTTTTTTGGTCGCCGCGACATTGCATTAAAATGTAATAACGGGCGATCAGAAGAATGTATCTGCACCAAAATGGTATCACTAAAAACGCCAGCTCGGCACGCAAAAAATAAGCCCTCACCCGACCCCAGATCACGAAAAATGGAGATGCTACTGGTATTGGAAAATTGCGCAATTTTTTTTTTTTAGCAAAGTTTGGAATTTTGTTTTACCACTTAGATAAAACGTAACCTAGACATGTTTGGTGTCTATGAACTCGTAATGACCTGGAGAATCTCAGTGGCAGCTCAGTTTTAGCATTTAGTAAACCTAGCAAAAAAAGCCAAACAAAAAACAAGTGTGGGATTGCACTTTTTTTGCAAATTCACAGCACTTGGAATTTTTTTCCCGTTTTCTAGTACACAACATGCTAAAACCAATGATGTCGTTGAAAAGTGCAACTTGTCCCGCACAAAACAAGCCCTCACATGGCCATATTGATGGAAAAATAAAAAAGTTATGGCTCTGGGAAGTGGGGGAGCGAAAAACGAGAACGCCAAAAAAACGGAAAAGGTCAAGGTCGTGAAGGGGTTAAGGGTCTAGTTTTCAAAATGGTTTCACTTGTGGTGGGTTTCCACTGTTTAGGCGCATCAGGGGCTCTCCAAACATGACATGGCGTCCGCTACTTGTTCCAGCAAATTGTGCATTCAAAAGGCAAACGGCGCTCCTTCCCTTCTGAGCTCTGCCGTGCGCCCAAACAGTAGTTTTCCCCCACATACCGGGTATCGGCGTGCTCAGGAGAAATTGTCCAACAACTTTTGTGGTCCCTTTTCACCTGTTACCCTTGCGAAAATAAAAACTGGGTCTAAAGTAACATTTTTTTTTTGTGAAAAAAAAGTTAAATGTTTATTTTTTCCTGTTTTTTTTTTTTTTTTTTAGAATGGTGTCACTTTTTGGTATTTTTGGTATGAACTCCTGAAAGTGACTTCAAACCTGAGGTGGTCCCTAAAAAAAAATGGTTTTGTAAATTTTGTTGTAAAAATGAGAAATCGCTGGACAACTTTTAACCCTTATAACTTCCTTACAAAAAAAAAAAATTTCAAAATTCTAATGTGAAAGTAGACATGTGGGAAATGTTATTTATTAACTGATTTTGTGCGACATATCTCAAAAATTCAAAGATGAAAAATTGCTACATTTTTTAAAATTTTCGCCAACAAATTTCTGATTTTTTTTTTTCCAAATAAGCGAAATGTCAAAGTAATTTTACTACTATCATAAAGCACAATTTGTCATGAAAAAACAGTCTCAGGATCAGTGGGATCCGCTGAAGCGTTCCAGAGCTCATAGAGTGAGTGGCCAGAAGTGTAAAATGGTCTGGCTGGGTCATTAAGGGGTTAAAATAAAACCTGAAACATTCCAATAGAATTTTAAAAAAGAAACATATTTGGTATAAACACAGTGATTGCCAGATCAACCAATCAGAATCCACCTCTAATGCAAGCAAGGATCTGATTGGCTGCCATGATAAATCGCTCTATACAAAGCGGCAGTCAAAATCCCCCACACACAGTCCGTACACTGAACCATCGCATAGATACCAACTAACGACGTCTAACTAGAACGCACGTCACGATTGGCTAGAGAGAGTCACGTGACCACCCTGCGGCACATGCGCTGAGCGTCACAGCAACCAGCGCTGATGATTGGCTGCAAATTTAACGCGCCGTACAGTCTAGGCCGAAAGTGACCTAACCCATGGAAAAGGCTCCTGCCTTCCGTACGGCCTCCCAGTTCAGGTTTGCTTTCCTCGGGTGACTCATGTTTGTCCGTACGGTGTAGCTGCAGTCTCCGATGCTGTGCACAGAGGAGGAAGAGCCTATAAGCATTTTCTGCAGGTAAATCCAGGCGAGGAGACCGGGCAGAGCGCTGGTCGGGCAGAGACCGGCCCGGCCTGTGTGGGAGCGGCGGCGCTGTCCTTCCGGGAGCTCATTTAAAGGGATTGTCCATTTATTGCCTCAATAAAGCTCATTCAAGAGCAAAATGGGCAGAAAGCTGCGCGCAGTGATGATGTGGGGGCGGCAGTGCCCCCGGTAATGTGCTGGACGTGGTTATGGGGCTCCGGGGCCGCTGTGACGTGATCTCGGGGGGATTCCGGGGCACCCCCCTGTCTTAACCCTTTGCAGACCCGGCGACTTCATTATTATTATTATTCGTCTCCATCTTCTTATGTTGCGTTTTCTTCCCGTCCCCTGTCGTCCTCTCCGGATTGAGCATTTTGTTATTTTAGTTTTTGCAGTACGAGCTGCGTTATATTCCCATATAAATACGCTGAAAACCGGGAAAAAAAATTAAAAATGCGACGAAATGGTGAAAAAAAAAAAAACACCTAATTTTCTCAATTTTTTAAACTTTTTTATGTTGATTGCATGGTAAAAATGACTCCGGAGGAAGACGAGAGCGGGGGGAGGAAGACGAGAGCGGGGGGAGGAAGACGAGAGCGGGGGAGGAAGACGAGGGCGGGGGGAGGAAGACGAAAGCGGGGGGAGGAAGACGAGGGCGGGGGGAGGAAGACGAGAGCGGGGGGAGGAAGACGAGAGCGGGGGGAGGAAGACGAGAGCGGGGGAGGAAGACGAGGGCGGGGGGAGGAAGACGAGAGCGGGGGGAGGAAGACGAGGGCGGGGGGAGGAAGACGAGAGCGGGGGGAGGAAGACGAGAGCGGGGGGAGGAAGACGAGAGCGGGGGGAGGAAGACGAGAGCGGGGGGAGGAAGACGAGAGCGGGGGAGGAAGACGAGAGCGGGGGGAGGAAGACGAGGGCGGGGGGAGGAAGACGAGGGCGGGGGGAGGAAGACGAGGGCGGGGGGAGGAAGACGAGGGCGGGGGGAGGAAGACGAGAGCGGGGGGAGGAAGACGAGAGCGGGGGGAGGAAGACGAGAGCGGGGGAGGAAGACGAGAGCGGGGGGAGGAAGACGAGAGCGGGGGGAGGAAGACGAGGGCGGGGGGAGGAAGACGAGGGCGGGGGGAGGAAGACGAGAGCGGGGGGAGGAAGACGAGAACGGGGGAGGAAGACGAGAGCGGGGGGAGGAAGACGAGAGCGGGGGAGGAAGACGAGAGCGGGGGGAGGAAGACGAGAGCGGGGGAGGAAGACGAGAGCGGGGGGAGGAAGACGAGAGCGGGGGGAGGAAGACGAGGGCGGGGGGAGGAAGACGAGGGCGGGGGGAGGAAGACGAGGGCGGGGGGAGGAAGACGAGAGCGGGGGGAGGAAGACGAGAGCGGGGGGAGGAAGACGAGAGCGGGGGAGGAAGACGAGAGCGGGGGGAGGAAGACGAGAGCGGGGGGAGGAAGACGAGGGCGGGGGGAGGAAGACGAGGGCGGGGGGAGGAAGACGAGAGCGGGGGGAGGAAGACGAGAACGGGGGAGGAAGACGAGGGCGGGGGGAGGAAGACGAGAGCGGGGGGTGGAAAACGAGAGCGGGGGAGGAAGACGAGGGCGGGGGGAGGAAGACGAGAGCGGGGGAGGAAGACGAGAGCGGGGGGGAGGAAGACGAGAGCGGGGGAGGAAGACGAGAGCGGGGGAGGAAGACGAGAACGGGGGGAGGAAGACGAGAGCGGGGGAGGAAGACGAGAGCGGGGGGAGGAAGACGAGAGCGGGGGGAGGAAGACGAGAGCGGGGGGAGGAAGACGAGAGCGGGGGAGGAAGACGAGAGCGGGGGGAGGAAGACGAGAGCGGGGGGAGGAAGACGAGAGCGGGGGGAGGAAGACGAGAGCGGGGGAGGAAGACGAGAGCGGGGGGAGGAAGACGAGAGCGGGGGAGGAAGACGAGAGCGGGGGAGGAAGACGAGTGCGGGGGGAGGAAGACGAGAGCGGGGGGAGGAAGACGAGAGCGGGGGGAGGAAGACGAGAGCGGGGGGAGGAAGACGAGAGCGGGGGAGGAAGACGAGGGCGGGGGGAGTGGGGGAGGAAGACGAGAGCGGGGGAGGAAGACGAGAGCGGGGGAGGAAGACGAGAGCGGGGGAGGAAGACGAGAGCGGGGGAGGAAGACGAGGGCGGGGGGAGGAAGACGAGAGCGGGGGGAGGAAGACGAGAGCGGGGGAGGAAGACGAGAGCGGGGGGAGGAAGACGAGAGCGGGGGAGGAAGACGAGAGCAGGGGGAGGAAGACGAGAGCGGGGGAGGAAGACGAGAGCGGGGGGAGGAAGACGAGAGCGGGGGGAGGAAGACGAGAACGGGGGAGGAAGACGAGGGCGGGGGAGGAAGACGAGAGCGGGGGAGGAAGACGAGGGCGGGGGGAGGAAGATGAGAGCGGGGGAGGAAGACGAGAGCGGGGGGAGGAAGACGAGAGCGGGGGGAGGAAGACGAGAGCGGGGGGAGGAAGATGAGAGCGGGGGAGGAAGACGAGGGCGGGGGGAGCGGGGGAGGAAGACGAGAGCGGGGGGAGGAAGACGAGAGCGGGGGGAGGAAGACGAGAGCGGGGGGAGGAAGACGAGGGCGGGGGGAGGAAGACGAGAGCGGGGGAGGAAGACGAGAGCGGGGGGAGGAAGACGAGAGCGGGGGAGGAAGACGAGAGCGGGGGGAGGAAGACGAGAGCGGGGGAGGAAGACGAGGGCGGGGGGAGGAAGACGAGAGCGGGGGGAGGAAGACGAGAGCGGGGGGAGGAAGACGAGAGCGGGGGGAGGAAGACGAGAGCGGGGGGAGGAAGACGAGAGCGGGGGGAGGAAGACGAGAGCGGGGGAGGAAGACGAGGGCGGGGGGAGCGGGGGAGGAAGACGAGAGCGGGGGGAGGAAGACGAGAGCGGGGGGAGGAAGACGAGAGCGGGGGAGGAAGACGAGGGCGGGGGGAGGAAGACGAGAGCGGGGGAGGAAGACGAGAGCGGGGGGAGGAAGACGAGAGCGGGGGAGGAAGACGAGAGCGGGGGAGGAAGACGAGAGCGGGGGAGGAAGACGAGGGCGGGGGGAGGAAGACGAGGGCGGGGGGAGGAAGACGAGAGCGGGGGGAGGAAGACGAGAGCGGGGGAGGAAGACGAGGGCGGGGGGAGGAAGACGAGAGCGGGGGAGGAAGACGAGAGCGGGGGAGGAAGACGAGAGCGGGGGAGGAAGACGAGGGCGGGGGGAGGAAGACGAGAGCGGGGGAGGAAGACGAGATCGGGGGGAGGAAGACGAGAACGGGGGAGGAAGACGAGGGCGGGGGGAGTGGGGGAGGAAGACGAGAGCGGGGGAGGAAGACGAGGGCGGGGGGAGGAAGACGAGAGCGGGGGAGGAAGACGAGAGCGGGGGGAGGAAGACGAGAGCGGGGGAGGAAGACGAGAGCGGGGGGAGGAAGACGAGAGCGGGGGAGGAAGACGAGAGCGGGGGGAGGAAGACGAGAGCGGGGGGAGGAAGACGAGAGCGGGGGGAGGAAGACGAGAACGGGGGAGGAAGACGAGAAGGGGGGAGGAAGACGAGAGCGGGGGGAGGAAGACGAGAGCGGGGGGAGGAAGACGAGAACGGGGGAGGAAGACGAGGGCGGGGGGAGCGGGGGAGGAAGACGAGAGCGGGGGGAGGAAGACGAGAACGGGGGAGGAAGACGAGGGCGGGGGGAGCGGGGGAGGAAGACGAGAGCGGGGGGAGGAAGACGAGAGCGGGGGGAGGAAGACGAGAGCGGGGGGAGGAAGACGAGAGCGGGGGGAGGAAGACGAGAGCGGGGGGAGGAAGACGAGGGCGGGGGGAGCGGGGGAGGAAGACGAGAGCGGGGGAGGAAGACGAGGGCGGGGGGAGGAAGATGAGAGCGGGGGGAGGAAGACGAGAGCGGGGGGAGGAAGACGAGAGCGGGGGGAGGAAGACGAGAGCGGGGGGAGGAAGACGAGTGCGGGGGGAGGAAGACGAGAGCGGGAGGAGGAAGACGAGAGCAGGGGAGGAAGACGAGGGCGGGGGGAGGAAGACGAGAGCGGGGGAGGAAGACGAGATCGGGGGGAGGAAGACGAGAGCGGGGGAGGAAGACGAGGGCGGGGGGAGGAAGACGAGAGCGGGGGGAGGAAGACGAGAGCGGGGGGAGGAAGACGAGAGCGGGGGAGGAAGACGAGGGCGGGGGGAGGAAGATGAGAGCGGGGGGATTAAGACGAGAGCGGGGGGAGGAAGACGAGAGCGGGGGGAGGAAGACGAGAGCGGGGGGAGGAAGACGAGAGCGGGGGAGGAAGACGAGGGCGGGGGGAGGAAGATGAGAGCGGGGGGATTAAGACGAGAGCGGGGGGAGGAAGACGAGAGCGGGGGGAGGAAGACGAGAGCGGGGGAGGAAGACGAGATCGGGGGGAGGAAGACGAGAGCGGGGGGAGGAAGACGAGGGCGGGGGGAGGAAGACGAGAGCGGGGGGAGGAAGACGAGAGCGGGGGGAGGAAGACGAGAGCGGGGGAGGAAGACGAGGGCGGGGGGAGGAAGATGAGAGCGGGGGGAGGAAGACGAGAGCGGGGGGAGGAAGACGAGAGCGGGGGGCTTTATGTTATTTTGCTGGTTACATTACTGGTGGCCGGATTCTAACGCAGCGGGTGTTCTAGAATATGTACTGTATTTCCTGGTATATAAGACGACCCCCAACTTTTCCATATAAAATATGGAATTTGGGATATGCCCGCAGTATAAGGCGGGGGTCATCTTATACGCCCAGTCATCTTATACGACGCGTGCGGTGCGTGTGGTTCCCAGGGTCTGGAGGAGAGGAGACTCTCCTTCAATCCCTGGGATCAATATTCATGTAAAAAATAAAGAATAAAAATAAAAAATATGGATATACTCCCCCTCCGACGGCCCCTGGCTCTCAGCGGAGCAAGCGTCGGCCTCCGTTCCTAATAATGCATTGAGCGTAGCACCTGCGATGACGTCGTGGTCACGTGACCACGATGTCATCGCGGGTCCTTCACTCAATGCATTATTAGGAACGGAGGCCGACGCTTGCTCCGCTATTCTTTATTTTTTACATGAATATAGATCCCAGGGATTGAAGGAGTCTCCTCTCCTCCAGACCCTGGGAACCATCCAGGATCGCTCCCTGCACACGCCGTACCCAGCGTATAAGGCTGCCGTCACACTAGCAGTATTTGGTCAGTATTTTACATCAGTATTTGTAGCCAAAACCAGGAGTGGGTGATAAATGCAGAAGTGGTGCATATGTTTCTATTATACTTTTCCTCTATTTGTTCCACTCCTTGTTTTGGCTACAAATACTGATGTAAAATACTGACCAAATACTGATAGTGTGACGGCAGCCTAAGACGACCCCCGACTTTTGAGACAATTTTCAGGGGTTATAAAGTCGTCTTATACTCCGGAAAATACGGTATGTAGTTTATTTATGAAGTTTTCAGAATAATGCTATTTATACACAGGATTCCACAGGCCGGCCGCGAACAATTAGTAAAGCGTGGTTCAAATTCTGCGCCAATTCGCAGTCGGACTGCGCCTGTCGCTGATTGTTCGCAGCCGGGCGTGACCAATCAGTGAAGACCGGGCCAGCTCCAGGTTTTTGAGGGCCCCGGGCGAAAGAAGTTTCAGTGGGCCCCCCCTCTTTAACACATATCACGATTCATGATGCACAGATACAGCAGAGAAATAGAACACAGCCCTCGTAGTATATAGCACAAACACGTAGTATATTGCCCAGCTACGTAGTATATTGCCCAGCCACGTAGTATATTGCCCAGCTACGTAGTATATTGCCCAGCCACGTAGTATATTGCCCAGCCACGTAGTATATTGCCCAGCTACGTAGTATATTGCCCAGCCACGTAGTATATTGCCCAGCTACGTAGTATATTGCCCAGCTACGTAGTATATTGCCCAGCTACGTAGTATATTGCCCAGCCACGTAGTATATTGCCCAGCTACGTAGTATATTGCCCAGCCACGTAGTATATTGCCCAGCTACGTAGTATATTGCCCAGCCACGTAGTATATTGCCCAGCCACGTAGTATATTGCCCAGCCACGTAGTATATTGCCCTGCCACGTAGTATATTGCCCAGCCACGTAGTATATTGCCCAGCCGCGTAGTATATTGCCCAGCCACGTAGTATATTGCCCAGCCACGTAGTATATTGCCCTGCCACGTAGTATATTGCCCTGCCACATAGTATATTGCCCAGCCAAATAGTATATTGCCAAGTCACGTAGTATACAGCACAGAGCCACATAGTATACTGCCCAGCCACGTAGTATATTGCACAGCGACGTAGTATATTGCCCAGTCACGTATTATATTGCCCTGTCACATAGTATATTGCCCAGTCACGTATTATATTGCCCTGTCACATAGTATATTGCCCTGTCACGTAGTATATTGCCCAGTCACGTAGTATATTGCCCAGTCACGTAGTATATTGCCCTGTCACGTAGTATATTGCCCAGTCACGTAGTATATTGCCCAGCCACGTAGTATATTGCCCAGCCATGTAGTATATTGTCCAGCGACGTAGTATATTGCCCAGCCACGTAGTATATTGCCCAGCCACGTAGTATATTGCCCAGCCACGTAGTATATTGCCCAGCCACGTAGTATATTGCCCAGCCCACGTAGTATATTGCCCAGCCACGTAGTATATTGCCCAGCCACGTAGTATATTGCCCAGCCACGTAGTATATTGCCCAGCCCACGTAGTATATTGCCCAGCCACGTAGTATATTGCCCAGCCACGTAGTATATTGCCCAGCCAAGTAGTATATAGCACAGCCCACGTAGTATATTGCCCAGCCACGTAGTATATTGCCCAGCCACGTAGTATATTGCCCAGCCACGTAGTATATAGCACAGCCCACGTAGTATATTGCCCAGCCACGTAGTATATTGCCCAGCCACGTAGTATATTGCCCAGCCACGTAGTATATTGCCCAGCCACGTAGTATATAGCACAGCCCACGTAGTATATTGCCCAGCCACGTAGTATATTGCCCAGCCACGTAGTATATTGCCCGCCCACGTAGTATATTGCCCTGCCACGTAGTATATTGCCCAGCCACGTAGTATATTGCCCAGCCACGTGGTATATTGCCCAGCCACGTGGTATATTGCCCAGCCACGTGGTATATTGCCCAGCCACGTGGTATATTGCCCAGCCACGTAGTATATTGCCCAGCCACGTGGTATATTGCCCAGCCACGTGGTATATTGCCCAGCCACGTAGTATATTGCCCAGCGACGTAGTATATTGCCCAGCCACGTAGTATATAGCACAGCCCACGTAGTATATTGCCCAGCCACGTAGTATATTGCCCAGCCACGTAGTATATTGCCCGCCCACGTAGTATATTGCCCTGCCACGTAGTATATAGCACAGCCCACGTAGTATATTGCCCAGCAACATAATATATTGCCCAGCCACGTGGTATATTGCCCAGCCACGTGGTATATTTCCCAGCCACGTGGTATATTGCCCAGCCACGTAGTATATTGCCCAGCCACGTAGTATATTGCCCAGCCACGTAGTATATTGCCCAGCGACGTAGTATATTGCCCAGTCACGTAGTATATTGCCCAGCGACGTAGTATATTGCCCAGTCACGTATTATATTGCCCAGCCACGTAGTATATTGCCCAGCCACGTAGTATATTGCCCAGTCACGTATATTGCCCAGCCACGTAGTATATTGCACAGCCACGTAATATATTGCACAGCACACGTAGTATATTGCCCAGCTACGTAGTATATTGCCCAGCTACGTAGTATATTGCCCAGCGACGTAGTATATTGCCCAGCGACGTAGTATATTGCCCAGTCACATAGTATTTTGCCCAGTCACGTAGTATATTGCCCAGTCACATAGTATATTGCCCAGCCACGTAGTATATTGCCCAGTCACTTAGTATATTTCCCAGTCACGTAGTATATTGAACAGCCACGTAGTATATTGCCCAGCCACGTAGTATATTGCCCAGCCATGTAGTATATTGCCCAGTCACATAGTATATTGCCCAGTGATGTAGTATATTGCCCAGTGATGTAGTATATTGCCCAGCTACGTAGTATATTGGCCAGTCACGTAGTATATTGCCCAGCGACGTAGTATATTGCCCAGCGATGTAGTATATTGCCCAGTCACATAGTATATTGCCCAGTCACGTAGTATATTGCCCAGTCACGTAGTATATTGCCCAGTCACTTAGTATATTGCACAGCCACGTAATATATAGCACAGCACACGTAGTATATTGCCCAGCCACGTGGTATATAGCACAGACATGTAGTATATTGGCCAGTCACGTAGTATATTGGCCAGTCACGTAGTATATTGCACAGCCACATAGTATATTGCACAGCTCACGCAGTATATAGCAATGTGGGCACCATATCCCTGTTAAAAAAAGAATTAAAATAAAAAAATAGTTATATACTCACCCTCCGTCGGCCCCCAGATCCAGCCGAGGCGTTTACTGACGCTGCTCGCGACGCTCCGGTCCCAAGAGTGCATTGCGGTCTCGCAAAATGATGACGTAGCGGTCTCGTGAGACCGCTATGTCATCATCTCGCGAGACCGCAATGCATGGACCGGTCACCGGAGCTTCGTGAGGAGCGGGAAAGGCCTTGGCTGGATCCAGGGGCCGACAAAGGGTGAGTATATAACTATTTTTTTATTTTTTTATTATTTTTAACATTAGATCTTTTTACTATTGATGCCGCATAGGCATCATCAATAGTAAAAAGTTGGTCACAAAGGGTTAATAGCAGCGTTAATGGAGTGCGTTACACCGCGGCGTGTCTAAGTGACCCTTAGACAATTATATAGTAGATATTTATATAATATATATCTTATCTTTCATAATAAATATATATATATTAGTAAAAATATATTGCATATAAAAAATAAGAATAATATTTTACATACACACATACATACAAATATATTTTTTTTATATTTATATGCAAAATATTTTTACTATATATAATATATATATTACGAAAGAAAATATATATTATATAAATATATCTTTCATAATAAATATTTGTTATAAATACCGTATATACTCGAGTATAAGCCGCCCCCCTAATTTTGCCACAAAAAACTGGGAGAACTTAATGACTCGAGTATAAGCCTAGGGTGGGAAATGCAGCAGCTACCGGTAAATGTCAAAAGTAAAAATAGATACCAATAAAAGTAAAATTAATTGAGACATCAGTAGGTTAAGTGTTTTTGAATATCTATATTGAATCAGGAGCCCCATATAATGCTCCATACAGTTTATGATGGGCTCATAAGATGCTCCATATTAAAATATGCCCCATATAATGCTGCATAAAGGTTAATAATGGCCCCATAAGATGCTCCATAAAGATATTTGCCCCCATATAGTGCTGCACAAACGTTATGGCCCCATAAGATGCTCCATACAGACATTTGCCCCATTTGCTGTTGCTGTGATTAAAAAAAAAAAATCACATACTCACCTCTCCGTCGTTTAGGCCCCCGGCACTTTCAATATTCACCTGACTTCGCTCCGGCGCCGCTCCATCTTCAGTGTCTTCTGCACTGACGTTCAGGCAGAGGGCACGCACTAACCACGTCACCGCGCCCTCTGAACAAAAGTGTTTTTAGGCCTCACATAAAACTGTGGGGATTGGGGATTAATCGTATTAACCTAGGTAGTGCATTCCAAAGAATCGGCGCAGCACGTGTAAAGTCTTGGAGACGGGAGTGGGAGGTTCTGATTATTGAGGATGCTAACCTGAGGTCATTAGCGGAGCGGAGGGCACGGGTAGGGTGGTAGACTGATACCAGGGAGGAGATGTAGGGTGGTGCTGAGCCATGGAGTGCTTTGTGGATAAGGGTAGTAGTTTTGTACTGGATTCTGGAGTGGATGGGTAGCCAGTGTAATGACTGGCACAAGGTAGAGGCATTGGTGTAACGGTTGGTGAGGAATATGATCCTGGCTGCAGCATTCAGGACAGATTGGAGCGGGGAGAGTTTGGTAAGAGGGAGGCCGATTAGTAGAGAGTTACAATAGTCCAGACGAGAATGAATAAGTGAAACAGTAAGAGTTTTTGCAGAGTCGAAAGTAAGAAAAGGGCGAATTCTAGAAATGTTTTTGAGGTGCAGATAAGAAGAGCGAGCCAGTGATCGGATGTGGGGGGTGAATGAAAGGTCAGAATCAAGGATGACCCCAAGGCAGCGGGCATGTTGCTTTGGAGTAATGGTGGAACCGCACACGGAGATGGCAATGTCGGGCAAAGGTAGGTTAGTAGAGGGAGAGAACACGAGGAGTTCAGTTTTTGACAGGTTTAGTTTCAGATAGAGGGAGGACATGATGTTAGAGACAGCGGTAAGACAATCACTGGTGTTTTCTAATAAGGCAGGCGAGATATCAGGAGCAGAAGTGTATAATTGGGTGTCATCAGCATAGAGATGGTACTGGAAACCAAATCTACTGATTGTTTGTCCAATAGGGGCAGTATACAACGAGAAGAGTAGGGGGCCTAGGACTGATCCTTGAGGAACCCCAACAGTAAGGGGAAGGTGAGAGGAGGAGGAACCAGCAAAACATACAGTGAAGGATCGGTCAGAGAGATAGGAGGAGAACCAAGAGAGAACGGTGTCCTTGAGGCCGATGGAGCGGAGCATAGTGAGGAGGAGCTGATGATCCACAGTGTTGAATGCTGCAGAGAGATCCAAGAGAATTAGCATGGAGTAGTGACCATTAGATTTAGCTGTTAGTAGGTCATTAGAGACTTTAGTGAGGGCAGTTTCAGTAGAGTGTAAAGAGCGGAAACCATATTGAAGAGGGTCTAGAAGAGAGTTGTCTGAGAGATAGCGGGTAAGACGGGAGTGGACCAGGCGTTCCAGGAGTTTAGAGATGAAGGGAAGATTAGAGACAGGTCTATAATTAGCGGCACTTTTTTGATCGAGGGATGGTTTTTTAAGTAATGGATGTATGATGGCAAGCTTAAATGAGGGGGGAAAGATACCGGAAGATAGAGAGGTTGAATATTTTTGTTAGGTGAGAGGTGACAGCAGGGGAAATGGATTGGAGGAGATGTGAGGGAATAGGGTCACTGGTGCAAGTTGTAGAGCGAGAAGATGCAAGGAGCCTGATCACTACTTTTTCTGTGACTGGGAGGACAGTGCATGGTATGAGGAGATTGGGAGAGAATTTCCTGTCGGATATGGTCAATTTAGGTAACGAGCGAGCAACAGTTAAAACCCTTTGATTGCCTCTGCCTGAGATTGACATCAGTATGTAAAGCTTTAAACAGTAAAGGTACCTTCACACATAACGATTTAGTTAACGATATCATTGCAACGTCACGCTTTTTGTGACGTAGCAACGATCCCGCTAACGTTCTCGTTATGTATGACAGCGACCAACGTTCAGGCCCCTGCTGGGAGATCGTTGGTCGCTGGGGAATGATCAGGACTTTTTTTTGGTCGCTGATCACCCGCTGTCATCGCTGGATCAGCGTGTGTGACGCCGATCCAGCGATGTGTTCACTTGTAACCAGGGTAAATATTGGGTTACTAAGCGCAGGGCCACGCTTAGTAACCCGATATTTACCCTGGTTACCATTGTAAAAGTTAAAAAAAAAAAACAGTACATACTCACATTCCGATGTCTGTCACGTCCCCCGCCGTCAGCTTCCCTGCACTGACTGTCAGCGCCGGCCATAAAGCAGAGCACAGCGGTGACGTCACCGCTGTGCTCTGCTTTACGGCCGGCGCTGACACAGTCAGTGCAGGGAAGCTGACGGCGGGGGACGTGACAGACATCGGAATGTGAGTATGTACTGTTTTTTTTTTACTTTTACAATGGTAACCAGGGTAAATATCGGGTTACTAAGCGCGGCCCTGCACTTAGTAACTCGATGTTTACCCTGGTTACCTGGGGACTTCGGCATCGTTGAAGACCGTTTCAAGGATGCCGAAGTCGTTCCCCTGATCGTTGGTTGCTGGAGAGAGCTGTCTGTGTGACGGCTCCCCAGCGACCACACAACGACTTACCAACGATCACGGCCAGGTCGTATCGCTGGTCGTGATCATTGGTAAGTCGTTCAGTGTAACGGTACCTTAACAATCAGCAGTTGGCTCCAGTCTCTGCTATTATCAGCAGACTAGATGGTGGCCCAATTCTAACGCATCGGGTATTCTAGAATATGTATGTATATAGCAGCCACATAGTATATAACACAGCCCACGTAACACAGCCACGTAGTATATAGCACAGCCACGTAGTATATAGGAGCCACATAGCATATAGCAGTCGCGTAGTATATAACACAGCCCACGTATATAGCAGCCACGTAGTATATAACACAGCCACGTAGTATACAACAGCCACGTAGTATATAGCACAGCCACGTAGTATATAACACAGCCACGTAGTATATAACAGCCACGTAGTATATAACACAGCCCACGCAGTATATAACACAGCCCACGTAACACAGACAGCCACGTAGTATATAGCATAGCCACGCAGTATATAGCAGCCACTTAGTATATACTGTAACACTGCCCACGTAGTATATAGCACAGCCGCGTAGTATATAACACTGCCGCGTGGTATATAACACTGCCCACGTAGTATATAACACTGCCCACGTAGTATATAACACTGCCCACGTAGTATATAACACTGCCCACGTAGTATATAACACTGCCCACGTAGTATATAACACTGCCCACGTAGTATATAACACTGCCCACGTAGTATATAACACTGCCCACGTAGTATATAACACTGCCCACGTAGTATATAACACTGCCCACGTAGTATATAACACTGCCCACGTAGTATATAACACTGCCCACGTAGTATATAACACTGCCCACGTAGTATATAACACTGCCCACGTAGTATATAACACTGCCCACGTAGTATATAACACTGCCCACGTAGTATATAACACTGCCCACGTAGTATATAACACTGCCCACGTAGTATATAACACTGCCCACGTAGTATATAACACTGCCCACGTAGTATATAACACTGCCCACGTAGTATTTAGCACAGCCCTCGTAGTATATAGCAGCCACGCAGTATATAACACAGCCCAAGTACTATATAGCAGTGTGGGCACCATATCCCCGTAAAAAAAAAAAAATTAAAATAAAAAATAGTTATATATTCACCCTCCGGCGGCCCCCCGATCCAGGCGAGGCGTTCAGCGATGCTCCTCGCGACGCTCCGGTCCCAAGAATGTATTGCAGTCTCGCGAGATGATGACGTAGCGGTCTTGCGAGAGCGTTACGTCATCATCTCGGGAGACCACAATGCATGGACCGGAGCGTGGCGAGGAACAGGAAAGACACCAAAAGGTGAGAATAGCATGATTTTTTATTGTTTTTAAATTATTTAACATTAGATCTTTTTACTATTGATGCTGCATAGGCAACATCAATAATAAAAAGTTCGTCACACAGGGTTAATAGCAGCGTTAACGGAGTGCGTTACACTGCGTTATGCCGCGGTGTAACGCAGTCGGTTTAACGGACTGCTACAACGCTATGTGGGCGTCGGGCACTGACTGGGGGGGCGGGTAGTATGGAGCGGGCACTGATGGCAGGGGAGTAGGGAGCGGCCATTTCGCAGCCGTATTGTGCCCGTCGCTGATTGGTCGCGGCCAGCTAGCCAGCCAGCTAGGATTCTATGAAATTACCAAAATGTGCCGCTGTTGGACCTGTCCCAGAACATCTGCCCTCTGTGATTGGCTGCAGCGGTCATCAACAAACTAATTGACTGTTCTGTTCACATCACCAGACCGCTGCAGCCAATCACAGAGCACAGTGATCCCGTGTCATCACTTTTTTTCTTATCGATCTTTTTGGGTTTCTAAGGCTACTTTCACACTAGCGTTTTCTGCAATCCGTCACAATGCGTCGTTTTGCAGAAAAAACGCATCCTGCAAAAGTGCTTGCAGGATGCGTTTTTTTTCCCCATAGACTTGTATTGACGACGCATTTGCGACGGATTGCCACACGTCGCATCCGTCGAGCGACGGATGCGTCGTGCTTTTGCGGACCGTCGGGAGCAAAAAACGCTACATGTAACATTTTTTGCTCCTGACGGACCGCTTTTTCCGACCGCGCATGCGCGGCTGGAACTCCGTTTTTTACAGAGGACGAGGACGTCATTGGAATGGGCGTAAGGTGAGTATAAATTTTTAAATAAAAAAACGAAAGTGTGTTTTGTTTTATTTCAAACTGGCTGAAGAGCCCGGTGTTGCCTGGGCATAGTAAATATCTGTGGTTAGTTATAGCACCTCACTTCTCTTATTTTCCCATCATGCTTCTCATTTTCCCAATCACATCTTTCATTTTCCCCCTCACACCTCTCATTTTCTCCCTCACTCCTCTCATTCCCTCCTAATACTTGTCATTTCGACCTCACATCTGTCATTTTCCGATCACTCCACTATTTTCCCTCGCCCGTCTCATTTTGCACTCACACCTTTTCATTTTCACCTCACACCCCTCATTTTCACCTCAGTATATACATGTTTGTCATCTCCCTTATATATAGTATACACCTGTATGTCATCTCCCCTGTATATAGTATGTACCTGCTGTGTGTCAACTCCCGTGTATATAGTATATACCTGTATGTCATCTCCTCCTATATATAGTATATACCTGTATGTCATCTCCTTCTATATATAGTATATACCTGTATGTCATCTCCTCCTGTATATAGTATATACCTGTGTGTCATCTCCCCTGTATATAGTATATATCTGTGTGTCATCTCCTCCTGTATATAGTATATACCTGTATGTCATCTTCTATATATAGCCTATACCTGTGTGTCATCTCCTCCTGTATATAGTATATACCTGTATGTCATCTCCTCCTGTATCTAGTATGTACCTGTATGTCATCTCCTCCTCTATATAGTATATACCTGTGTGTCATCTCTCCTGTATATAGTATATACCTGTATGTCATCTCCCCTGTATATAGTATATACCTGTGTGTCATCTCCTGTATTAGACCTCGTTCACACGTTATTTGCTCAGTATTTTTACTTCAGTATTTGTAAGCTAAATTGGCAGCCTGATAAATCCCCAGCCAACAGGAAGCCCTCCCCCTGGCAGTATATATTAGCTCACACATACACATAATAGACAGGTCATGTGACTGACAGCTGCCGTATTTCCTATATGGTACATTTGTTGCTCTTGTAGTTTGTCTGCTTATTAATCAGATTTTTATTTTTGAAGGATAATACCAGGCTTGTGTGTGTTTTAGGGCGAGTTTCGTTTGTCAAGTTGTGTGTGTTGAGTTGCGTGTGGCGACATGCATGTAGCGACTTTTGTTAGATGAGTTTTGTGTGGCAACATGCGTGTAGCAACTTTTTGTGTGTCAAGTTGCATGTGACAGGTTAGTGTAGCAAGTTGTGTGCAGCAAGTTTTGCGCATGGTGAGTTTTGCGCGTTGCGAGTATTATGTGTGGTGCCTTTTGAGTATGTGCAAGTTTTGTGTGAGGCAACTTTTGCATGTGTTGCAACTTTTGTGCATGTGGCAATTTTTCCACGTGTGCAAGTTTTGCGTGTGGCGAGTTTTCCATGAGGTGAGTTTTGCACTTGTGGCGAGTTTTGCGTGAGCCTAGTTTTTGCATGTGGCGAGTTTTGCGGGTGGCGAGTTCTGAGCAGCGACTTTTGTGTTTCGACTTTTATGTGGCGAGGATGGTGTAATGTGTGCTGAGGGTGGTATGTGTACAAGCACGTGGTAGTGTGTGGCGCATTTTGTGTGTGTGTTCATATCCCCGTGTGTGGTGAGTATCCCATGTCGGGGCCCCACCTTAGCAACTGTACGGTATATACTCTTTGGCGCCATCGCTCTCATTCTTTAAGTCCCCCTTGTTCACATCTGGCAGCTGTCAATTTGCCTCCAACACTTTTCCTTTCACTTTTCCCCATTATGTAGATAGGGGAAAAATTGTTTGGTGAATTGGTTAAAATTTCACCTCACAACATAGCCTATGATGCTCTTGGGGTCCAGATGTGTGACTGTGCAAAATTTTGTGGCTGTAGCTGCGACGCCTCCAACACTTTTCCTTTCACTTTTTTCCCCATTATGTAGATAGGGGCAAAATTGTTTGGTGAATTGGAAAGCGCGGGGTTAAACTTTCACCTCACAACATAGCCTATGACGCTCTCGGGGTCCAGACGTGTGACTGTGCAAAATTTTGTGGCTGTAGCTGCGACGGTGCAGATGCCAATCCCGGACACACACACACACACACACACACACACACACACACACACACACACACACACACACACACACACACACACACACACACACACACACACACACACACACACACACACACACACACACACACACACACACACACACACACACACACACACACACACACACACACACACACACACACACACACACACACACACACACACACACACATTCAGCTTTATATATTAGATAAAAGGCTTTATTCTGGCTGTGTGTTTATTTCCAATATAACTATAGGATTAGTAATGGATGGGTGTCTTCTAGACGCTTCTCCATTACTAAGCCGTGGGCTTGATGTCACCTGACAATACAAAGGTGACATCAACCCCAAAAATATTAACCCCACTGCCACAAGGCAAGTGGGAAGAGCCGGGCAAAGCGCCAGAATTAGTGCATCTAATAGATGTGCCATTTATGGGGCGGCTGTGGGCTGCTATTTTTAGGCTGGGGGGGGGGGGTCGATATCCATGACCCCTTACCAGCCTGAGAATACCAGCCTCCAGCTGTCTGCTTTAGTTTGGTTGGTTGTCAAAAATAGGGGGAATCCCACACTGTTTTTTTTTTTAAATATATTTTTTTAATTATTTTAAAAGTACGGCATGGGGACTCCTCTGTTTTTGATAACCAGCCATGATAATGCTGACAGCTGCCGCTGTGGGTTGTAGGCAGCAGCTATCAGTTTTGCCTGGCTGGTTATCATAAATACAGGGGAACCCACGCCGTCTTTTTAAATTTATTGCCCAGGCACCGACTGATGAATACTTCCATCAGCCGCTGCCTTCTCTCGCTGTTATCAACAACAGCAGGCGTAGGCTGATGGGAGTAGTAGTCCCATCAGCCGACGCATGTGACCTGAGGTAAACTTTTTACATCCAGTCACAGTTGCTGGCTCACGATCTCATCTGATAGCGTGGGAGCCGCAATGCCCTCACCGGCAGTAATAATCTAACCGCGGATCAGAGCCAATGTTTGCCACACTGTCATGCAGATGAGAGCGTGGCAAACAATGGATGTTCGGGCCCCGCGAATGGGGTCCGGATTCAGGTACCGATCAGGTACCCGAACCGAACTTTTTTTATCTGTTCGGCTGGACCCGAACTTCCAGGGGTTCACCCATCTCTAGTTGGCACCCTCAATTTAGTATTTGGTTGCACACTCCTTGGAATAAAGAACTGCAATCAATCGCTTCCTATTACCATCAACAAGCTTCTTACACCTCTCAGCTGGAATTTTGGAGCGCTCTTCTTTTGCAAATTGCTCCAGGTCTCTCATATGTGAAGATGTCTTCTCCCAACAGCAATTTTTTAGATCTCTTCACAGGTATTCGGTGGAATTTAGATCCGGACTCATTGCTGCCATTTCAGAATTCTCCAGCTCTTTGCTTGTATCATTTTCTGGGGGCTTCTTGAAGTATGTTTGGGAACATTGTTCTGTTGGAAGACCCATGACCTAGGACGCAAACCCAGCTTTCTGACACTGGGCCCTACATTGCAACCCAAAGTCCTTTGGTAATCTTCAGATTTCATGCTGCCTGGCAGCAAAACAACCCCAAAACATCTTTAAACCTCCACCATATTTGACTGTAGGTACTGTGTTTTTTTCTTTGTAGGCCTCATTCCGTTTTCCGTGAACAGTAGAATGATGTGCTTTACCAAAAAGCTCTGTCTTGGTCTCCTCTATCCACAAGACGATTTCCCAGAAGGATTGTGTCTTGCTAATGTACTTTTTGGCAATCCGAAGTGTAGCTTTTTTTATGTCTCTGTCTCCAGTGGGGTCCCCATGGGTCTCCTGCCATAGCGTTTCATTTTATTCATATGTGGACAGATAGTTCATGCTGACAAGGAGCCTACAGGACAGCTCTGATTTATTTAGAACTTGATTGGGGCTACTTATCCAACATCCTACGTTACACGGCCGTTACACAGTACACGGCAGGGGCACATTTATAAGATTATCTCGGCACAGGAACTTTTTATTTTAAATACATCAATTGTGGAAATTATTATTATTCGGAGATCTATTGATTAAAATGAACTTTGTTTGTTGGAAAAACCCCTTTAAGTGGCTTATATGTATATATGTCCCATCTTGTCTGTGCAGTAGTGCGCCGCTCTCCAACCTCCTGATTTCTTGGGGACTCATGCTCTCCAGATTGATTGGCCGTTTGGGATCCTCACGGCAGCATGACACTGCTGCTGCAATGTGAGTCGGTTTTACCTCTGCGGCATTAGAAGCATGAGCTAACCCTAGGCTCCTGCCATACCGGCCAGCTTCAGAGAAGCGCCTGCAAACTCGCCTAGAAAGTGCTTGTCGGCGCTGCTCATGTTCCCTCTTGCCAACAAGTAGCGATAAGTAGAGAACGAAGGAAGATAGAAATAACAAGTAAATTGCAAATTTGCATAATTTCTCACTATCTACCATCCTCTCCCTATTTGAGGATAAGGCGCCAATCTTATAGCAAATTGTAACTTCCATGAAGTGGAAAGGGATTTAAATGGAGCCCCGGATGGAGCTCTCAGCGGTGTCCGTCTCTTTAGATGTACCCAATTACGTAGTTCTAAGCTGAAAAGACCGATAACGTTGCGTAAGAAAAAAACGGGGGGAATGTAGACCACTTAAATTTAGTTTGTGCGTTTCACTCCATGGCTTCATCAGGGGCTCTGTTTGAATCCCCTTTTTTTGGGGGGGGGGGAAAGATAGAACCCTTTCGACTTCAGAGGTCATTGGTTGCTGTCAGTGAATGCAAACATTAATTGTTTTCATCCACTGACTGATAGCATATCCCTGACTTCTTTTAGAAAGAAGCCACCTTGGGTATCGGCTGATCGCTGCTCCTCCATCTCACCCTTCCCGGATCCACTGGAGGACCATTGTGCAGAATCTAATATCACTTATTAAAAAAGGCGGGTAACAAGATAAAACATCAAGTCTGGCACCTTTTATTAGGATACCGTGACCCCCAGTGATCATATATAACCCAGCAGCAACTGTTCATTTACCCTGCAGTGCCTCCGCAGGCGAAATGAAGTATTACAATATTATAATGCATAGAATTCAATGCAGGGAAGTGCTGGCTAATTCATGGGGGCCCCGAATCACGGCCTCCACCCTATCTGTTACATCTGAGCTACTTACTAGGCTACTTGAAAATGGTGTCAGTGAACCAGATGAGCCTTGGGTTTATATTTTGGCTTTGCTGCTATTTTTTTTTTGTAGTTGATAATGGCCTCCTTTGGATGGAAGAGGAAGATCGGTGAGAGGGTGTCGAAGGCGACATCTCAGAACTTCGAGAAGGAGTCTGCGGACGAGGCGGCCGCTGGCGGTGACAGCGACGACGCGCGCTGGCTCCAGTCCATTAAGAGGAAGAAAGGACTTCTGCTGGAGGACAACATCTCAAAGGGCAAGCGGATGAAGGAAGAAGGAGCGTTGCTGGCCCTCAAAGGAAGGTAGGAGCAATGCCCGAGCACATTGATCCCATGCACAAGTAAGAATGTGCCATTTACCGATTTCTCCACAAGGGGGCAGTAGAAGCCTTCAGGACGGGGACTGTTGCGCGCGCGGAACGGGAACTGTTCTGGCTTTCTGGATTTTTGGCCGCAGGATTGTTAGAAAGTTTTCGAAAGTTACTTTTTTTTTGGGTAGTAGGAGCATCGCCTGAGGGGCAGTGACCTAGAGCTACAGAAATTACACTTTCCTCAGAAAATTTTAGAATTCTCCTCCTTGAGGTTAAAAAGCAGTTTACCTGATTTATCCTAGGATAAAATATATCAAAATCTAATTTTTTTTTTAACCCATTATATAAAAAAAAAAAAAAAAAATGGAAATGGCGGAATTGCTGTTTTTTTTGTTTTTTTCTCAATGTATCGCCCCAAATATACACCCCCCTCCCCCCCCCAAAAAAAAAAAAGGAATTAAAATATTGTATGTACCAATAAAAAATATCAGCCCTCAAGCCGCTCTATCCAAGAAAAACAAAATCAGTTAAGGGGTTCCAGGAAAATGTCGAAACAAACTAAAAATATTTAAATTTTTTTTTTTACAAAATTCATCTTTTTTTTGTATTTTAAATCACAAAAATAATAACAAAGTGTACTAGTTTGGTATCGAAGTAATCGTCCTGATCTGGAGGATCACATTGCCCTGTCACATTTACCCCACAACGAAAGGCAGAAACTACGAAACCCCCCTAAAAATTGCAAAATTGCCATTTTTTCCCCCCCCATTTCTTTTTTTACCCCTCGTTATTTCCATTTACTAGTAACTTGCATATGTACCGTATATATATTTTTTCCCCTTAGAGCAGATAAAATATTAATGGTTTATCGTTAGGATTGCAAAATGTGCCAAGATAGATGCAAATCTAGAATATATGAAATATGACCTGCATTCCTGCAATATAGACTATGCTTATGAAATGAAGGACAATTAGTGTGTCCCCACCAGCCACGACAAGGTGACTTAGCTCTCAAAGACCGATAACTACAATTGTAAAGGGCAGGAAGGATCCAGCACTAATTAAAAACAGCCATAGACTGATGGAACGAGCTCAGACAAATATGGAGGCAAGAGATACGTCTGGTGTCCCACCAGGGAAGGTTCTCCTTGTCATGGCTGGTGGGCGCTACCACAAGTTCACTGAAGGAGGAGCTGAGCTGCAGTACCTGGGAGTGGCCACTAGACTGTGTATGGAGCTGTAGTGTCCCGGCTCTGTACAATGGTCAATTCTGGCCACACTGAGGACCCGCAGAGCGCTGACTTGCTATACTATGAGGTCATCAGTATCTTAGACAACGCCTTAGCATGAATTTACATAAAATTACATCATGACCTGCAAATCGCCGCACTTTGAAAGTCGGCAGACTCGGATGTCTGCTGTGGTTGAGCCATCGTCATTGCCGATGATTGTGGCTGCTGGACATTGTGAGCTCATAAGGGACTTACTGGAGTAATCATCGGTATAATGCTTATTTCATAAATCAATAGTGCACATGAAGATAAGAAACTTTGTAATAAATGTTATCAGATAAATCCGCTTCTTTCTCCTCCTGGACTGATCTCTCGCTGTCAGTTCGGAGGTAAAATCTGTATTCAGCGAAGACTGATCTTCCCGTTACTAAGATAGGAGATGACGGTTGGTGCTTGTAAAATTCTATGGAGGGAGGAGCAAGAGGCAACACAGACATATAGGGGAGGAGCTAGAGGCAACACAGAGAGAGAGGGGAGGAGCTAGAGGCAACACAGACATAGAGAGGAGGAGCCAGAGACATCACAGACATAGAGGGGAGGAGCAAGAGGCAACACAGAGAGAGAGGAGGAGCTAGAGATGACACATAGAGAGGAGGAGCTAGAGGCAACACAGAGAGAGGAGGACGTAGAGGAGATAGACATAGAGGGGAGGAGCTAGAGGCGACATAGAGGGGAGGAGCTAGAGGCAACACAGAGAGAGGGGAGGAGCTAGAGGCAACACAGACATAGAGAGGAGGAGCTAGAGATGACACGGGAGGAGCTAGAGGCAACACAGACATATATGGGAGGAGCTAGAGGCAACACAGAGAGGGGAGGAGCTAGAGATGACACAGAGGGGAGGAGCTAGAGGCAACACAGAGAGAGGGGAGGAACTAGAGGAGATACAGACAGAGGGGAGGAGCTAGAGGTGACAGACAGAGGAGGAGCTAGTGGCGACACAGAGGGGAGGAGCTAGAGGCAACACAGACATATGGGAGGAGCTAGAGGCAACACAGAGAGGGGAGGAGCTAGAGATGACACATAGAGGGGAGGAGCTAGAGGCAACACAGAGAAAGGAGGAGCTAGAGGAGATACAGACATAGAGGGGAGGAGCTAGAGGCGACGCAGACATAGAGGGGAGGAGCTAGAGGCGGCACAGACAGAGGAGGTGCTAGTGGCGACAGAGGAGGAGCTAGAGGCGACACAGACATAGAGAGGAGGAGCTAGAGGACACAGGGGAGGAGCTAGAAGGAGACACAGACATAGAAAGGAGGAACTAAAGGAGATACAGGCATAGAGGGGAGGAGCTAGAGGCGACACAGACATAGGAGGAGCTAGAGGCGACACAGACAGAGAGGAGGAGCTAGAGGCGACAGACACAGAAAGGAGGAGCTAGAGGCGACACAGACAGAGGAGGTGCTAGTGGCGACAGAGAGGAGGAGCTAGAGGCGACACAGACATAGAAATGAGGAGCTAGAGGCGACACAGACAGAGGAGGTGCTAGTGGCGACAGAGAGGAGGAGCTAGAGGCGACACAGACATAGAAATGAGGAGCTAGAGGCAACACAGACAGGGGAGGAGCTAGAGGCGACACAGACATAGAGAGGAGGAGCTAGAGGCGACACAGACAGAGGGGAGGAGCTAGAGGCGACACAGACATAGAGAGGAGGAGCTAGAGGCGACACAGACAGAGGGGAGGAGCTAGAGGCGACACAGACATAGAGAGGAGGAGCTAGAGGCGACACAGACAGAGGGGAGGAGCTAGAGGCGACACAGACATAGAGAGGAGGAGCTAGAGGCGACACAGACAGAGGGGAGGAGCTAGAGGCGACACAGACATAGAAAGGAGGAGCCAGAGGCAACACAGACATAGAGGGGAGGTGCTAGTGGCGACACAGACATAGAGGGGAGGAGCCAGAGGGGACACAGACATAGAGAGGAGGAGCTAGAGGAGACACAGACCTAGAGGGGAGGTGCTAGTGGCGACACAGACATAGAGGGGAGGAGCCAGAGGGGACACAGACATAGAGAGGAGGAGCTAGAGGAGACACAGGGGAGGCGACAGACATAGAGAGGAGGAGCTAGAGGGGCACAGACATAGAGAGGAGGAGCTAGAGGCGATAATCAGTCATGGAGACTTTAATCAGATTTTTTTTTTCAGGGTGGGGGGGTTGGTGATGGGGGGTTGGGGTGATAAATTGCAAGATTTTTTTTTTTCACCTAATTTGTAATTTTTCTTCTCCCCATTTTGTGAGTACGTTATTCACCGAGTCTATAAGGTTTTTCTGTGGTGGGCCTTCTGGGGTGTGGGAGGCTTCCATGGTGGAACATATAAGATGTTGCAGATCGTCCCACGTCTTTTTCCGCCTTTTTCGCTTTCTTGTTGTTTTCTTTCCTCGTTGGCGACATTTCCGTGTTTCGTAATTTTTGCAGTTGTGATCGGGGCCAAAAGGTTTTGTTTTCTAGTGGGAAAACAAATCTCAAATATCAAAGTCCTGGCTTCCGATGGAGCTCATCATATCTCCATGAGAACATCCCAACCATGAAGTGTCTGACGAGCGCCGCTGAGCCGCAGGAACACTAGAGTCGCCGAGTGTTACATCTGCAGCCCATGAATCTCTCCTGTGGGGGCGCTCCGCCATGTAGGAAACGGGCAGGAAGAACATTCATCATGTGCTGGCAGCGAGGTCCCGAAATGTGAAATCTCCCCGACAAGCTCATCCCATTCCAAGTCCTGCTGGCTCTCACTGTCGGTTCACAGCGCGGCGCTTCAGTTTATTATTACTATTCTTTATTACATTCTCATAGTATTCTGTTCCTCATTGGGAAGGTTATTTTACACTGATGTGCCTTGTCCAAGTGTGGCTGCAGACAGGATCTTATCATGTGTCTCTATATACAGGGAGCTCCCCCTAGTGGTGACTGCAGACAGGATCTTATCATGTGTCTCTATATACAGGGAGCTCCCCCTAGTGGTGACTGCAGACAGGATCTTATCATGTGTCTCTATATACAGGGAGCTCCCCCTAGTGGTGACTGCAGACAGGATCTTATCAAGTATCTCTGTATACAGGGAGCTCCCCCTAGTGGTGGCTGCAGACAGGATCTTATCATGTGTCTCTATATACAGGGAGCTCCCCCTAGTGGTGACTGCAGACAGGATCTTATCAAGTATCTCTGTATACAGGGAGCTCCCCCTAGTGGTGACTGCAGACAGGATCTTATCATGTATCTCTGTATACAGGGAGCTCCCCCTAGTGGTGACTGCAGACAGGATCTTATCATGAATCTCTGTATACAGGGAGCTCCCCCTAGTGGTGACCGCAGACAGGATCTTATCATGTATCTCTGTATACAGGGAGCTCCCCCTAGTGGTGACTGCAGACAGGATCTTATCATGTATCTCTGTATACAGGGAGCTCCCCCTAGTGGTGGCTGCAGACAGGATCTTATCATGTATCTCTATATACAGGGAGCTCCCCCTAGTGGTGGCTGCAGACAGGATCTTATCATGTATCTCTGTATACAGGGAGCTCCCCCTAGTGGTGGCTGCAGACAGGATCTTATCATGTGTCTCTGTATACAGGGAGCTCCCCCTAGTGGTGACTGCAGACAGGATCTTATCATGTATCTCTGTATACAGGGAGCTCCCCCTAGTGGTGGCTGCAGACAGGATCTTATCATGTATCTCTGTATACAGGGAGCTCCCCCTAGTGGTGACTGCAGACAGCATATTATCATGTATCTCTGTATACAGGGAGCTCCCCTAGTGGTGGCTGCAGACAGGATCTTATCATGTATCTATGTATACAGGGAGCTCCCCCTAGTGGTGGCTGCAGACAGGATCTTATCATGTATCTCTGTATACAGGGAGCTCCCCCTAGTGGTGGCTGCAGACAGGATCTTATCATGTATCTCTGTATACAGGGAGCTCCCCCTAGTGGTGGCTGCAGACAGGATCTTATCATGTATCTCTGTATACAGGGAGCTCCCCCTAGTGGTGACTGCAGACAGGATCTTATCATGTGTCTCTGTATACAGGGAGCTCCCCCTAGTGGTGACTGCAGACAGGATCTTATCATGTATCTCTGTATACAGGGAGCTCCCCCTAGTGGTGGCTGCAGACAGACAGGATCTTGATGGAGGCTGTCAGTCTATGCTGTTAGTTATAACTTTGAAATGGCTTTAGAGCCTCTATTTTTTGACTTCTGGGGTGCAGGATTTTTTTTTACATCTGATTGGTACTTTTACATACACTCACTGTGTGGTTAGGACACCAGCTCTGCAGGTGCAGTACCACTTATGACCTGAAGGTGTCACTGCTGCTCCTTTACAATCACACATGAGCTCGGTGTTCTGGTCCGGCATGTTCGGGTTCATACAGATCCCGTTATTGTGGGTGTCGGTGATACCCGGGATGTCCACTGTGACTTCTCCCACGCAGGCTTTCCCGGATTCCTGAGCAGCTAATGTCGCCTGTAATGCAGTAATTTGGATGCAGGCATGCGTTACTGCAGATTAGTAATTCAGGATAATCTAATAGTCATGGTCCGGGTGAGATTTTGTCTTGGTGACCTCTTCCTCCTAGGTTGGGGGTCTCCTGCCCACCGTGCCACAGGAGCTGGTGGAGACCCCTGCGATTGGCCGGTCACATTGGGCCACGGTGTCCGTATGCCACGTCATGGGCTGCGGTATTAGAAATGGTCGACGAAGCAGAGAAAGGTGTGAATGTCGTCCTAACTATGTGGCCATGATCTCTGCATAGTTCATCATGCCCTGTGAGCCTCAAGGTTGTGGCATTCTGGGAGTTGTAGTTCCACAGCAGGTGATTCTGGTGCAAATTTTGGAGTTAGGGGAAAAAAAAAGCAAGGAAATCCATGTTATTGGCTCTGCTACATTGCAACCATTTCCTTTCCTCTGCGGTCCTGACCCACGGTGATTCATCCCCCGGCAGTGGCACTGACACAGGCGGAATAATTAGCCGCGCCAGTGTGAGATGTGGAAACCTGCTCTCTGCACCCAATTTGCACACTCCCTTTAATGAGGGGCTTCGCAGTTTCCCCACACATCCTCGGCGTCACGTCTCAGGTTGCTAATTGGTCCAATTAAAAAATTCTCAAGCGGGGACTAAATTGACGCGGGAAGAAGTGCGAGCGCCGCTCCGGAATATATTACATTGCTTCTCATTATCACGTCGCATCTGGCCTTGTCGCTGGAAGCACAGATGTAGCAGAGCCGAGCTGCAGTGCGTCACTCCAGGCTTTCCATAAGGCGAAAGGATAAAACTGCAGATGACAAAGTTGGCTCTGCTACATCTCTGGTCGGTGTAAAACGCTGCTGAAATCTGGAGCAGTCCAAAGTCAGAAAGTGAAATCTTCACCTCCTGTGAGCGGGTGCAGATTGGCGCCAAAATTTGTGACCTTTTTCGACTTAAAAGTCATCAACCGCGCCCCTCCTGGGCACCACATCCATTTTTCCAAATTTTTGGAGATCACTTTTTTTTTAAATTTAAATGATGAAAAAAAGGTTTGTTAAAAATTATTTTTGTGTGTTGATGTGCCAAGAGATCCGAAGCGTTCTCTTTCTCCAGCTTGTTTTTTACATGTGGCGCTGTTTTATTAATACCCGTTTGTGTTACACATCTTGTTTTGATCTCTTTTCTGAAAAAAAAAATTAACAATTCTGGCATTTTGATTTTCTCTTTACGGCATTTACCGTGCGTGTGTACTATATACTGCAGTGCAACAGTATTGCCGTATGTAAGACAAATCGCAGCTCTTGCTTGTCTCTCTGCAGGTCCAACACATCTCGCACTACTCTGCTCCCCCCATCTGACTGCCTCCAGTGAACACATGGCCTGGTTCTAGTCATAGCTAGCCAGGTGTACCTAATCAGTTCCTGTAGTGCTAGGATTTAACCCTTTCCTACCTAGTTTGCCTACATACCCTCCCCTCTGCCCAAAGCCAGGAACTAGGCACCGTCTGTAAACACACAGATCCTACAGGGCTTTAAATTGACACAATTGGTTGTCTCCTGCTTGATGAGACGAAGGTGACCCAGTAACTCCAAGAACTTGCCCCCATTTTTCGGTACCAATTTTCATCCGTGTTGATTTTTATAAGGGGCAAAATTTCTGCCCCTTTAACACCCGCAATGCTGGCTTCTTACCAGGGCAAGGGGTTTCGAGCAGGTTCCTATCCTTCCAGGGTTTTTAGTAGGTTGCCATAATATATTGGGAAGGGCTTCTTTTTTCCTGGCCGGTGTACTTTGTTAGTGACCTCTCCCACTTTTTTCCTGCCACTGGAACTTTCTCTCCCCTGTGGGCACCAACACAAGTATCCGATCCTAGGGCTTAAATTGCCTCACTCGACCCGACCTGGATTTTGCCTCTTGATCCTTTCGGAGGCACTCTCTACCTGGCCCCTCACTTTTGTCCCTTGACACAACAGATCCTTGTGTCTGGCTAATTGTGGAAAACTTATCAGCTCCTGGGGAACCCCATGTACATTTTACAGGGCACCTTTCATTGTTCTAGTTCTGTCCCTGAGCTGGGCAGTCCCATAGCTATGCTCGGACTCCTCCTGGTCAAGGATATTGGCCTCTCCCACTTGGTGGGACAAGGAACCACAGTCTGTACGTTTGTTGACCTGACCCATTGGATGGTTTCTGGTTCCTCCAAGGATACAACTCCCCACCACTTCCTGGGGACTAGCAAATGCAGAAGTCCAGTCACACCATTCACGGTCACCCGGCACAGCTGTGGTTCCTCTCCAGGGTATGGTACTGCGCTCGCTGGATGTGCAAAATATGAGAAGCATCGGCCTATGGAGCAGTTCATCGGTTCTGAGACCAAGGGACAATGGGCAGATATGTGCCCCAGGGCACAACACCACCAGTAGACAATTGCATGATATGTACCCCTTTAACCTGGCTCTGACTGCTCCTGGGTCTTTGAGAACCTCTCAGATGTGGTTTTGGACCCCTCCATTTAGGTGTCCCAGAAAGGTGACCTCAGGCTTGCTTGATTGCTCAGGGAGTTCTCCACAGCCAAGTATCTTTTCACGAGGCTCCCAAAGTCATCTGCATTTTGGAGATCTCCTATGGCATCTCAGCTTTGCACGGATCTCAGTTGTAAGTGGATAAATTGGTCCTCTACCATTCTTTCCACCATCTGTGCTGCAGAGCACATGTCCAGGTGCAGCCAGGTAGAAGATGTCAAACATCTGGGACTGGGGCGACTTGTCCTTTTAGTAGCACCAGAGGTGCTCCCGTTGTTCTCGGACTGCCAGTGTTCCAACCAAACATGCCATAAATGTCCGTTTTCGGCTTGCCGCACTCCTTTGCATCCCGCAGGGCAAGGTCGCAGTAAACTCTGTGCGGTTCCCCCATAAGGTACAGAGTTAGGACCTCTGCCCATTGCTCTGGGGCAGTTACTTCCTGTCTGCCACCCTCTCAAAGACACTCAGGAAAGCCTTGACTTCATCCTCCAGAGTCATCTTCTGCAAGACCTCCTGTAGTGTGCGCCTCACCCGGATACCATCACTTTGGATGGCAGAAAGGGCCGTCTCCCTGACCCGGGCAATTTCTGCCAAGAAAGCCATCTGCTGCTGAAACTGCTGGATCAGGAGTTTGTTAGTTTCCTGCTGCTGTTGCAGATTGGCCTGGACCAGTTGCTTGACGAGCTCCTCCATGCTTTCAGACCATCTTTGCAATGCTGTAGCTGCCTTTACCCAGGACGTACCATTTTTATACTGTAATCACCCGTGCTCTTTGGGACTGTGCTCCGCATTCATACACCAATTGTATGGATTCTCGCTGCCAGGGAGGCCCAAGAGTTCACACAGATTCTTGTGCCAAAGCGTTGCGAGGGTTATCGAACTCAATATACTTGTCCAACTAGTGGACAACTCTTTAAAGAAGTTGTCCACTAGTTGTGCAACTTTTTCTGAAACTCCTCGTTTTGCCCCCCATAAAATAATAAAGCCTATACTCGCCTCCCGTGCTGGCGCCATTCCTACGGTGTCTGCACTTGCTCCCCCCGGGGTTCTCGTGCTGTTCTTGTCTCACATGACCCCGGTACCCAATCAGCGCGGGCGCCAGTGTCCCCGTCCTCTGTCGAATTGATATTTCTCCTCTAGAGAGATTCTGGCTTGTCTTGCAGCTCCAACACAAATCCACTCTGCTCCGCTCCCCCAGCTGACAGACCAACAAATGAATACAGGGCCTGACTCTAGACATAGCTAGCCAGGTGCATGTAATCAGAACCTCCAGTGCTAGGTTTTAACCCTGTCCTACCTGGCTTTCCTACTATATATATGTATATCGACCCTTTTGATCGTCTGTCAATATCAGGGGCTATTTCTTGCGGCTGTTGTGTGTTATACAGCTGGCCCTGGAGACGCGGGCAGCTTTACTGTCTGTAATCATTTTCTTAATGCTGCACCCTGTTTTCTGCACCTTTTATGGCTCCATACCTTAAGATTTATGGTGCAGGAGCAAACATGGTGGTGTGGTGCGGTCATATGTAGTGGGGGGCGCAGCGCTCTCTTCGGGCTCCCTGCTGTTATATAGATGGGAGTTGTCCTTCTCCATATAGACTCTACAGAGACGTGACAAACTCGCTGCTTTTTTGGCCGGGGTTTAACGCTGCATCTTCTGCTTGCGACTGGAGGCCAGTGATTGGCTGCAGCGGTGGTCACATGTAGGAGACACGCACGGAGGATCGGGAAGCAAACCCCTTTAAGTATCATTGTATGACATTAGATCACTTTATTGTCCGCGGCTTTGAAGCCTTCACTTCTTTGCTGATCCTTTTTAAATGAATCCTGACTCCTCCTTTTAGACTTTGATCGGGCCCCTCGGGACCTTATTGGGGTCACGTCTTTATTTGTCACGAATAGCGATGCATTGGGGCCAGTTTTCTAGGAGATGAGGACATGTTTATCAACATTTCAGAAGCTTGAGAAATACATGCGCATACGTACATATTCCTGTATGAATACAATATTCAAATAACTCAGAACTCGCATGAAACGCTCATACGTTCCTGCAAGTAACTGATGAAATAATGCCGCCCTACAGCGCCCAAGTAATACCTCCATTCAGTATCCAAACATTGTTGGCACAGAGTGCCAAAATATCACTGACGTTTACTGTAAATGCCATATATTTCTTACTGTTCTTAAATAATACCGCCACACAGTGTTCAAAATAATGCCGTCATACAATAGCCAAACGTTATTCCTGTTGAGTGACTACATGACACTGGTGTTCAATGCATAAAATTGCCATTCATGGTCCAAATAATACCGTCCTACAACGACTTAAATGTTACAACCATACAGTACTTAAATAATGCCACCTTACAGTGCTCAGATATCACCTTCATAAAATAACCAAACAGCGCAGATAAAACTCTGCCATCTAATGCAATAAAGCTGCAAAAAAATGTAATCCACACCCAAAAAAAAGCTACAAAAATGCTGTAAAATGGACGTTTTGAACGCAGCGATTTTACTGCCAAGAGGCCAGGTTTTTGCAGAAAAAAAACACTGGGTGTGAGCATAGTCTTAGGGTTCTCGTTGACTTCCAAGTTTTGTAAGCCCCTGATAAATGAGAGCCCTTGGCAAGTGACCACTAGACCCCCCCACCCGATCTATTTTCATAAAGCAAAGGAAAGTGGAGAGAGACCAAGGAGACCATTGCTGATGTGAAGATGCTGGACCCATCCCAGCCTGTACGATGGATAAATGCCATATAACGTCAGTAAGCTGCGGTGTAAGCTCACGTATTTTTGTTGTTTTTGGTAAAGCGATGAAATATTGATACATATTGTTTATTTCAGAGCGTTGGTCTCGGGGTCACCTCCACATCGATGTCTGAGCCAACGCTCCCAGACACATCGTCGTTTCTTTATTTTCTTTATTTCACGGAGGATAATTGCTTTAGTTTTAGTGCACAATTGGAGCAGTTCTCGCCGACTGGCGTGATTGCATTAGACTTTAATTTCCTGACCCGTCCGCAGCCGTCTGTGTGAGATATTACTAATCATTCATTGTTATCGGCAGCCGCCGAGCACAAGAACTGAGGAAAGGTCACCAGAAATAAACAAAAGAGCTTAATGAGATTGAAAAATCCAGGAAGAGCGCCACCCTTGTCCACAGGCTGAGTCTGGTATTACACCAAACAGTGGATATTTATTTATCGCCTCTGAGTCTGGTCTCATTCTTCTGTCTCTGATCCGCTTTAACGGATCCCGGTGATTCTGAGAATGTTTTCTCATGACAAATTGTACTTCATGATAGTGGTAAAATTTGTCTTTTTCATTGCATTTATTTATTCACAGGAATTAATGCAATGTGTAAGGAAAAAATTGACATTTAACTATGTTTTGACAAAAAGTTTACTTTAGACCCAATTTCTTTTATTTTCACAAGGGTAACAGGAGAAAATGGACTTCAAAATTTCTTGTACTTTTTCTTCCGAGTTTGCTGATAAATGGGGGAAAACTACTGTTTGAGCGCACGGCAGTGCTTGGAAGGGAGCACGGTTTTGATTTTTTTGAACGCAAAATTATCTGGAAGTGAAAGCGGAAGTGAAAGCAGACGTGATGTTGTGTTTGGAGAGCCCCTGATGTGCCTAAACAGTTGAAACTCCCCAAAAGTGACCTTATTTTGGAAACTAGCCCTCTCAAGGAAGTTATCTACATGTGTTGTAAGCACCTTGAACCCCTAGGTGATTCACAGAAGTTTATAACGTTGAGCCATGAAAATAAAAAAATCTATTTTTTTTCCACAACAATGTTCTTTTAGCCCTAGCATTTTTTATTTTCACAAGCTTAACATGTTAAAATGGACCACTAAATTTGTTGTGGTATTTCTCCTGAGATACCCCATATGTAGGCAAATTCTACTGTTTGGGCACATGGCAGGTCTCGGAAGGAAAGGAACCCCATTTGACTTCTTGAGCACCAAATTGGCTGGAATGATGCGCGGATGCCATGTTGTGTTTTGAGAGCCTCATATGTGCCTAAACAGTGGTGATCCCACTTCGGAAACTAGATTCCTTAGGGAATTTATCTAGATGTGTGGGGAGCACCAGGAACCACCAGGTGCTTCACAGAAATTTATAACATTGATCCGTGAAAATAAAAAATGTTCACAAGGGTAACAGGAAAAAATGGACCCCAACAAATGTTGGGCAATTTCTCTTGAGTAGGCTGATACCCCACATGTGGGGGAAAACTACCATTTGGGCGCACAACAGGGCTTGGAAGGGAAGGAGTGACGATTTGCAGCGCAGACTTTGATGGAATGTTCTGTGCACGCCGTGTTCCATTTGGAGAGCCACTGATGTGCCTAAACAGTGGAAATCCCCCACAAGTGACCCACTCAGGGAATTTATCTAGAGACATAGTTATAGTAATGATAATATTGCTATTGGTTTTACTGGTGTGTAAATTTATAATGTGGTCGTACATGTAAATTGTGCGTAGTGCATCAGATTACAAAAGTGTGTTGTGTCAACAGGGTAAAAACAAATTTTATTAATTTATAGACGTGTGGTATGCTGTGAATCAATCTTTAAGGATTTTTTTTCTATCCATTATTAAAAGGTACAGTACATCGAAAAATAAGGGGCCGACCTGGTCTCTGGGTGATTGATGCCTTAGTGCAACAAGTGAGATGTAATGGGAAATTCCACAATGGAGAGCTGAATTGATTTTTTTGGACATTCTTTTTGCTCTTAGGCTAATTTTGCTGCATGCGTGTCTAGAATCTCCAACTTAATTTTATCCGTCTTTCCCGGGGAATATTTCGTTTTCCACGGAGGGTTCACATCACGCAGCGCTTCCTCCGCCGAAAATTGGCGCTGTTGTAGGACAGAACAGTCCGTTATCGCCCCGTTCTCGCTCCTGTTCACTTCGGCCGCCTCTTTTCTGTTCTTTCGTTCCATTTTAAAGCTTTTGTTTATAAAGTTGAGATTAAGAAAAAATGGAAATGGTTCTCGGAGTAATATCGTAGGAATTGGCAACGTGGCCAGGCGCACTTCAGCCTCCATTACTTCTGGAAAGCGGTTTGGGGAATTTGATTTTTTTTTTCATAAACAATATTTCTCCCAGTGTGAACGTCCGCTCACCACAAATAGGGGAAATATTACCTACGGGGGAAAACTCTGCTAGTGTATAGGATATTAAATAATAATGATTTATCCTGTACTGATACTGAGTCACATCCTGTATTATACCCCAGAGCTGCACTCACTTTTCTGCTGGTGCAGTCACTGTGTACATACATTACATTACTGATCCTGAGTTACATCCTGTATTATACTCCAGAGCTGCACTCACTATTCTGCTGGTGCAGTCACTGTGTACATACATTACATTACTGATCCTGAGTTACATCCTGTATTATACCCCAGAGCTGCACTCACTATTCTGCTGGTGCAGTCACTGTGTACATACATTACATTACTGATCCTGAGTTACATCCTGTATTATACCCCAGAGCTGCACTCACTATTCTGCTGGTGCAGTCACTGTGTACATACATTACATTACTGATCCTGAGTTGCATCCTGTAGTATACTCCAGAGCTGCACTCACTATTCTGCTGGTGCAGTCACTGTGTACATATATTACATTACTGATCCTGAGTTACATCCTGTATTATACTCCAGAGCTGCACTCACTATTCTCAGGAGAGCAGGAGCAGATGGGTAGACAGGAGAGCAGGAGCAGATGGGTAGACAGGAGAGCAGGAGCAGATGGGTAGACAGGAGAGCAGGAGCAGATGGGTAGAAATAGAAGGATCAGATGGGAAGACAGGAGAGCAGGAGCAGATTAGTAGACAGGAGAGGAGGAGCAGATGGGTAGACAGGAGAGCAGGAGCAGATGGGTAGAAATAGAAGGATCAGATTAGTAGACAGGAGAGCAGGAGCAGATTAGTAGACAGGAGAGGAGGAGCAGATGGGTAGACAGGAGAGCAGGAGCAGATGGGTAGACAGGAGAGCAGGAGCAAGCAAAAATCTGCCTCCACTAGTAGTAGAGAACCCATCCACACATTCCGTAGCGTGATCGTGACACGCCACCGTTAATGATGGACATGCCGAGGGTAATGGCAGTTACAGTGTGGTCCTAATAAAGGCCTGTGATTCTGTGTCACTGTGATCTTACTGGTGAGGAGTCCCGGCTCTCATTGTGCTGGAACGCTGGTCCCCGTTTTGCTCAGCGCTGGACTTTTGCCTTTAATGAGTGTAATACTTCCATATCGAGCTGATTGTTTCTGCCGGATGCCAATTCTATTCACCGTCCTGACGCTTCATCTTCACATAATTTTCTCCTTGTAAATTCTCTATTACCTGAACGCTCCCGTCAGGACGCTTTACTCCTCGTCACCGCGGCATTATCTCCTCACAGATGCTCCCAGCGTCTTGTTCAGATTTCAGTTTTATTGCAGATGATGGCAGGAAGATTTCACAATCCTGACGTCCCTAATAGCGGCGTTCCCTCTTATCAGGCATTGTTACATCGTTCCCGTGCATCGAAAATGGAAAAGCAACAAAGCAATTCTGCAAAGTGTCCTCATGAAGTATCGCATGCTTTTTAGGGTATGCAGTTCCAATATATCTCTATGGTTACAGGTTACAGCCACCCTCTACCCCGTGCGCTGTTACTAATGTGTCATGTATACTAACCACAGCATACTGGAAATATCCCGCGAGACCTGCCTTATACTGGGAACAGTGCAAAAGAAATGTTATATACTGGGAACACCCCAGAGGACCCAACATATATTGGGAACACCACAAGAGAAATGTTATATACTGGGAACACCCCAGAGGACCCAACATATACTGGCACAACACCACAAGACCTGTCATATACTGGGAACACCCCAGAGGACCCAACATATACTGGCACCACCCCACAATAACAGTTATATACTGGGAACACCCCAGAGGACCCAACATATACTGGCATCACCCCACAATAACTGACATATTCCGGGAACACCCCAGAGGACCCAACATGTACTGGCACCACCCCACGATATCTGCCATATACTGGGAACACCCCAGAGGACCCAACATATACTGGCACAGCCCCACAATAACTGACATATTCCGGAAACACCCCAGAGGACCCAACATATACTGGCACAACACCACAAGACCTGTCATATACTGGGAACACCCCAGAGGACCCAACATATACTGGCACCACCCCACAATAACAGTTATATACTGGGAACACCCCAGAGGACCCAACATATACTGGCACCACCCCACAATAACTGTTATATACTGGGAACACCCCAGAGGACCCAACATATACTGGCACCACCCCACAATAACTGTTATATACTGGGGGGAACACCCCAGAGGACCCAACATATACTGGCACCACCCCACAATAACAGTTATATACTGGGAACACCCCAGAGGACCCAACATATACTGGCACCACCCCACAATAACTGTTATATACTGGGAACACCCCAGAGGACCCAACATATACTGGCACCACCCCACAATAACTGTTATATACTGGGGGGAACACCCCAGAGGACCCAACATATACTGGCACCACCCCACAATAACTGTTATATACTGGGGGGAACACCCCAGAGGACCCAACATATACTGGCACCACCCCACAATAACTGTTATATACTGGGAGCACCCCAGAGGACCCAACATATACTGGCACCACCCCACAATAACTGTCATATACTGGGAGCACCCCAGAGGACCCAACATATACTGGCACCACCCCACAAGACTTGCCGTATACTGGGAACACCACAAAAGAAATGATCTATACTGGGAACACCCCAGAGGACCCAAAATATACTGTGACCACCCCACAATAACTTATATACTGGGAACACCACCCCAGAGGACCCAACATATACTGGCACCACCCCACAATAACTGTTATATACTTGGAACACTTCAGAGGACCCAACATATACTGGCACCATCCCACAATAACTGTTATATACTGGGAACACCCCAGAGGACCCAACATATACTGGTACCCCCCAACAATAACTATCATATAGTGGAAACACCGCAGAGGACCCAACATATACTGGGACTATCCCACAATAACTGTTATATACTGGGAACACCCCAGAGGACCTAACCTATACTGGCACCATCCCACAATAACTGTCATATACAGTGGTGAAAAAAAAGTATTTAGTCAGCCACCAATTTTGCAAGTTCTCCCACTTAAAAAGATGAGAGGCCTGTAATTGACATCATAGGTAGAACACAACTATGAGAGTCACAATGAGAAAACAAATCCAGAAAATCACCTTGTCTGATTTGGTAAGATTTATTTTGCAAATTATGGTGGAAAATAAGTATTTGGTCATTAACAAAAGTTCATCTCAATATTTTGTTATATTTCCTTTGTTGGCAATGACAGCGGTCAGACGTTTCCTGTAAGTCTTCACAAGGTTGCCACACACTGTTGTTGGTATGTTGGCCCATTCCTCCATGCAGATCTCCTCTAGAGCAGTGATGTTTTGGGTCTGTCGCTGGGCATCACGGACTTTCAACTCCCTCCAAAGGTTTTCTATAGGGTTGAGATCTGGAGACTGGCTAGGCCACTCCAGGACCTTCATATGCTTCTTACGAAGCCACTCCTTCGTTGCCCTGGAGGTGTGCTTTGGATCATTGTCATGTTGAAAGACCCAGCCACGTTTCATCTTCAATGCCCTTTCTGATGGAAGGAGGTTTGCACTCAAAATCTCACGATACATGGCCCCATTCATTCTTTCATGTACACGGATCAGTCGTCCTGGCCCCTTTGCAGAGAAACAGCCCCAAAGCATGATGTTGCCACCCCCATGCTTCACAGTAGGTATGGTGTTCTTTGGATACAACTCGGCATTCTGTCTCCTCCAAACACGACGAGTTTTGTTTCTACCAAACAGTTCTACTTTGGTTTCATCAGACCATATGACATTCTCCCAATACTCACCTGGATCATCCAAATGCTCTCTAGCAAACTTCAGACGGGCCCGGACATGTACTGGCTTAAGCAGGGGGGAACGTCTGGCACTGCAGGATCTGAGTCCATGGTGGCGTAGTGTGTTACTTATGGTAGGCCTTGTTACATTGGTCCCAGCTCTCTGCAGTTCATTCACTAGGTCCCCCCGCATGGTTCTGGGATTTTTGCTCACCATTCTTGTGATCATTTTGACCCCACGGGGTGAGATCTTGCGTGGAGCCCCAGATCGGGGAGATTATCAGTGGTCTTGTATGTCTTCCATTTTCTTATTATTGCTCCCACAGTTGATTTCATCACACCAAGCTGCTTACCTATTGCAGATTCAGTCTTCCCAGCCTGGTGCAGGGTTACAATTTTGTTTCTGGTGTCCTTCGACAGCTCTTTGGTCTTCACCATAGTGGAGTTTGGAGTGTGACTGTTTGAGGTTGTGGACAGGTGTCTTTTACACTGATCACAAGGTCAAACAGGCGCCATTACTACAGGTAATGAGTGGAGGACAGAGGAGCCTCTTAAAGAAAAAGTTACAGGTCTGTGAGAGCCAGCAATCTTACATGTTTTTAGGAGGCCAAATACTTATTTTGCACCATAATTTGCTAAATAAATCTTATGAAATCAGACAAGGTGATTTTCTGGATTTCTTTTCTCATTTTGACTCTCATAGTTGTGGTCTACTTATGATATCAATTACAGGCCTCTCATCTTTCTAAGTGGGAGAACTTGAACAATTGGTGGCTGACTAAGTACTTTTTTTCCCAACTGTACTGGGAACACTTCAGAGGACCCAACATATACTGGCGCCATTCGACAATAACTGACATATACTGGCACAACCTCACAAGCAAGACCTGTTCTACATTGGGAAAACCCCACAATAGCCGCCATATAGCAGGAACATCCTAAAAGATCTGCTGTAAGTTAGAAATCCTGCACAAGAACTGCCATATACTGGGAGCACCGCACAAGACCTGCCGTATACCGGGAACACCCCCACAAGACCTGCCGCATACTGGGAATACCCCACAAGACCTACCGAATACCGAGAACACTCCACAAGGCCTGTCGTATACCGGGAACGCCCCACAATCAAAATACTAATAATTTATCAGCGCTCCTGACTCTCCATTTGATCATCTCCCTCTTCCTTTACTATTAAAGACGGCAGCAGTGAGGAGAAACAGTCATACCCAGCAGATCAGAGAGGAGAGGGGTGAAAGCATGTTATCAGGGAGGGCAGATCATTTAGGCTGTAGGTGGGGAGAAAAGCATGATTCCTCCTCATGAGCTGTAGAAAGGGAAATCACCCTAGGAAAAAAGCTGTGGAATATCGCAGCATCCAGGACACACAAACCTCACATCCACCATGTATTATTGATGGGGGGCAGTAAAAAATCTGAAAGTGAGAGTGGATAATAAACTGCATGTCAGGGGCTGACAGTGAATGAAGTAAAAGTAACTCTTAACACATGTAAGTTTTGCTGCCGAAATAAATCACTATAATTGGTGTCAACTTAAAGCCAAAAAGGCCGCTCATATACAAGAGTAATCACATGTGCATAGGCAGTATAGATAATTGGGCACTGTGGCTGGTGGGAAAAATTGTAATAAAAAAATTAGTAGAATTTTCTTTTTTTTTTTCATGAGAAAAAAAACTGTCAGACATTTCTGGTTGCAATAATCGCTCGCTTTCTCAGGACAGATTCGCTTTTTTTTTTTACTTTTGCGGAATTTTTTTTCTGACCTCGTGCATTTAGTAAATTCAAAGAATTGTCTCCTAAATCAGCGTTTTATGCCGGGTGAAGTGTCCTGTCTGATCAGAATTTATAGAAGCCGGACTACTCGGCGGGAATGTGGTCTGAGAGCCGCTCTATGTCGTGGGCACCAGGGAGAATCCTGGCAATGAGATGCTGGGATCCTGCACCAGGAATAATGTAGCCTTCAGCCTCGGGACGGCTGCTTCTTATCATCCTTCGTAGATCACAATGAGATGTGACTTATAACATCTGGTAAAATGTAACTTACAGATTTCCCGGCAGCCGGCAGTAATACGTTTCCCAGGGATCTCGTCTCCGGCACCGTGCGTTCTCTGGCACTATGTGGAACTACCTTGGGTCTTGGACGAGACCTTCAGTCAGATGATGAGTGTTAGGAGTTAGTCCCATGTTGATCTTTTATCAATCACCTTTAGTAATAGAGAGCCCCTTTAAGATATTGGAAGCATTGGAGACAGTGGAAGAATGGTCCGTAGTCATCTGAAAATCAGAGTTTATAGTTATTCTATAACCAATGCCATCAGTATGTTTTGCAACAATAAGGTTGCAAAGGTCTTGAGACAGTTAACTGGTTTTACCCATCATGATTCTACAGATGATTCTTGTGTGGCACCTTAGTGAGGAGGCACCTTTATTTATAGGTCATCAGATGAACCAGCTGATATTATTTGTCACTAAGTGGTAGTTATGGTGCTCTATAGAGTCCCACAAGCTGGTGTCTGTTCTTCATGGGACCTGCCTCGGACGAAACCTTCATTTAGATGATGAGTCTTAGTAGTCTTACCCCCGTTGATATTTTATCAATGACTTTTAAGTAATTGAGAGCCCCTTTAAGATGTTTGAAGCATTGGAGACTGTTGTGAATTCTGCTCTTGGGTTCCCTCCAGTGGTTGTAGGTGGGAATGCAGTTGTCTCTGAGTCACAGACCTGTCCAGGTGTATCGGATGATTACAATTCTGACTGGGATATTTGTGGGCAATGTTCCTTGTGAAGTGTTGGATCACTTTCTGGCTTCTCCCGCTTGCTGCCTATTTCATCAAAGATAAGTGTTTGTTTTTTGTTTCTGTGGCACACTGCCAGTGTGCTTGTTTCAGTTTTATTCCTGCTCTGATTGTAGGATTCACTAGAGTTGCAGATTTACGCTCCTACATCTTGTAGTAAGATGTAGGAAGTTTTTGTATATTCTGCTGTGGATGTTTTGAAGGGTTTTTATACTGACCGCACAGAACTCTGTCCTATCCTGTCCCTATCTAGCTAGAGTGGCCTCCTGTGCTAATCCTGTTTTTCTGCCTGTGTACGTTTTTTCCTCTCCGACTCACCGCCAATATTTGTGGGGGGCTGTCTATCCTTTGGGGATTTTCTCTGAGGCAAGATAGTATTCCTATTTCCATCTTTAGGGGTATTTAGTTCTCCGGCTGTGACGAGGTGTATAGGTGTGTTAGGTACACTCCACGGCTACTTATAGTTGCGGTGTTAAGTTCAGGGTTGCGGTCAGTACAGTGGCCACTTTCTCCAGTGAATGTTCTCATGCAGCTCCTAGGTCACCGGATCATAACAGGAGACAGTGGAAGAATGGTCCATAGTCATCTGAAAGTCAGAGTACGGTAATTTATAGTTCTTCCGTTCTTCCCAGGGATCTCGTCTCCGGCACCGTGCGTTCTCTGGCACTATGTGGAACTACTTTTCCATGGGACCTGCCTTGGACGAGACCTTCAGTCAGATGACGAGTGTTAGGAGTTAGTCCCACGTTGATCTTTTATCGAGCCCCTTTTCGATATTGGAAGCATTGGAGACGGTGGAAGAATGGTCCATAGTCATCTGAAAATCAGAGTTTATAGTTATTCTATAACCAATGCCATCAGTATGTATTGCAACAATAAGGTTGCAAAGGTCTTGAGACAGTTAACCGGTTTTACCCATCATGGTTCTACAGATGGTTCTTGTGTGGCACCTTAGTGAGGAGACACCTTTATTTATAGGTCATCAGATGAACCAGCTGATATTAATTGCCACTAAGTGGCAGGATTGCTTTCTACTGTAATTACTGATAGATCTCAGCCGCCGGTGTTTGGACTTTCCATGGCTTTTTGCTCCACTTTTTGTCATTTCTCATTATTACACACAATTCAAGGACATCTGTGGTTTGATTTCCTCATTTACTTTTTATTTGTCCCGATTTATTTTTGCCTCCAGCTTCTTATAGAAATTCCTCGTCTATTGTTTTCCTACAGATCAATAAAGTGAAGTCACCGGAAAGTATCTAAAAAAATCATTAAATCTAACCTTTGTATGGGAATTTTTACATCTCATCAGTGATGTCACATCTTCAGCTGCCCCTACCTGTCTGCATCATATATGTGCCCCATTACTTAAAGGGGTTGTCCCATCTGGGTCACCCCTTAAATAACACGGAAATCCTGCGTCGGACGCGACCAATCAGCGACGGGCACAGTCCGGCCGCGAATTCGCCCCTTCCTACTCTCCGTCAGTGCCCTCTCCAGTCAGTGCTCACACAGGGTTAATGGCTGCGTTACACCGCGTTATGTCACGGTGTAACGCAGTCCATTAACGCTGCTATTAACCCTGTGTGGCCAACTTTTTACTATTGATGCTGTCTATGCAGCATCAATAGTAAAAAGATCTAATGTTAAAAATAATAAAAAAAATAAAAAATCATTATATTCTCACCTTCCGGCGCCTTTCCCGCTCCTCGCGACACTCCGGGCCATGCATTGCGGTCTCCCGAGATGATGACGTAGCGTCTCGCGAGACCGCTATGTCATCATCTCGTGAAACCGCAATGCATTCTTGGGACCGGAGCGTCGCGAGGAGCGTCGCTAAACGCCTCGCCTGGATCCAGGGGCCGATGGAAGGTGAGTATATAACTATCTTTTATTTTAATTCTTTTTTTAACAGGGATATGGTGCCTACATTGCTATATACTACGTGGGCTGCGTTATATACTACGTGGGCTGCATTATATACTACGTGGGCTGCATTATATACTACGTGGGCTGTGCTATATACTACATCACTGTGCTATATACTACATGGGCTGTGCTGTATACTACGTGGGCTGTGCTATATACTACATCGCTGTGCTATATACTACATGGGCTGTGTTATATACTGTGTGAGCTGTGTTATTTACTGCGTCTCTGCTATATACTACGTGGGCTGTGCAATATATTACGTGGTTGGGCAATATACTACGTTGCTGTGTTATATACTGCGAGAGCTGTGCTATATACTATGTGAGCTGTATATATATATACTGCATGAGCTGTGCTATATACTACGTGAGCTGTGCTATATACTACGTGGCTGTGTTATATACTACGGGGCTGTGTTATATACTACGTGGCCTGTGTTATATAATACGTTGGCTGTTACATACTACGTGGCTGTGCTATATACTGCACGGGCTGTGTTATACACTGCTGGGCTGTGCTATATACTATGTGGGCTGTGTTACACACTACGTGGGCTGTGCTATATACTACGTGGGCTGTGTTGTATACTGCGTGGGCTGTGCTTTATACTGCGTGGGCTGTGCAATATACTACGTGGCTGTGCTATATGCTACGTTGGCTGTGTTATACACTACGTGGGCTGTGCTATATACTACGTGGGCTGTGTTATACACTGCGTGGGCTGTGCTTTATACTGCGTGGGCTGTGCTATATACTACGTGGCTGTGCTATATACTACGTGGCTGTGCTATATGCTGCGTGGGCTGTGTTATATTCTACATGGGCTGTGCTATATGCTACGTGGCTGTGCTATATGCTACATGGGCTGTGTTATATGCTATGTGGGCTGTGTTATATGCTACTAGGCTGTAATATATTTCTCTGCTGTATCTGTGCATCATGAATCGTGGTATGTGTTAAAGAGACTCTTTCGCCCGGGGCCCTCAAAAACCTGGAGCCGACCCTGGCTTCTCTGATTGGTCACGCCCGGCTGCGAACAATCAGTGACACACGCAGTCCGGCCGTGAATTGGCACGAAATTTGAACCACGCTTCGCTAAATGGTCGCGCCGAATCCTGTGTATAAATTGCATTATTCTGAAAACTTCATAAATAAACTACATGCATATTCTAGAATACCCGATGCGTTAGAATCAGGCCACCATCTAGTAATATAATATCTGTCTAATTGAGTATTAGGAAGATCGAAGGGGTGATATCAGGTTTTATGTGGACGCCATTTCTTTTGCATTTGCGCCATGTAATACCACAATATTCCTCTAGTGGTCGCTATAGATTAAATCTGCAGCCACCTACACCTTGCCTCCGAGATAACAACTGTTAGGTTTCTGTACAGTGCCCCCACAGGTGAGATAAAGCATTACACAGCAGTCATTAATAGCAGTGGGGTGGTTGTATATTGGAAGAGATGTGTTGGGACCGACAGAAAATAGGAAGGTGCTCTCCATTCTGGGTAATAAATGTGGATCCTGATCTTTTTGCCTACTCTGTTGTCCACTGTCTGAAGAACGAGTTAACTGAGAAACCATCAGTGAGCTCGTTCTTATTGGATAGCTTATAACTTTTATCATTGTTTTCCTGAACCAATCTCAGCTGATTAACGACAGCAAATTTCAGCTCAACTTTTCATGTCATAAAAACAGCTCGGAAGAAGGATGATAAGAGTTATAAACTCTCCCATCAGAACCAGCTCACCGATGGATTCTCAGTTAACTCAGTCTGCAGACGGCAATAGACAATGAGATTATAGAATTTGTGGAGAAAGGTTGAATTTGATGGACCTAGGTTTTTTTTTTTTCAACCTACATAAGGCAAATATACTTGGATTTAAAGGGTTATTCTTCCCATCTTCACATGTGGGTATTTTCCAGATAGTGCTTGTAAAAACAAACCCTTTTGCAATTTACTGTTTATTAAAATTTTCATCCGTTCTTGAGATATTAACACTTTTTTGTTTTATTTACATTCCGTTGCCTAGGAAACCGACCACTGCTGCTGCTGCTACTGTCTAGCTTGTAAGCACAGCACTGAAGCCGGCTGAGAGTAGGAGGTAACCGTGCGTTTCAGCGATCGCGGACAGCTTCAGAGCAGCACCTACAAGTTCAATACAAAAGAGCTCGTGAGAACTGCACGTTTGTGAAATAGCAGCGGTGGTCGGTCTCCTAGGCAACGAGATGGAAACAAAAGAAAAGTGTTAATATCTCAAGAACGGCTGCAAATTTTAATAAGCAATAAATTGCAAAAGTGATTGTTTTTACAAGCTCTATCTGACAATAGGAAAAAAAAAAGATTGCCCCCCAAAATATCCATATGCTTCAAATATGAAAGATATAACAGAGCTTGTATAATGGTGGAAGGGAATGATTCTGTTTTTCCCTCCGTTCTAACCTTGTGCAGCAGAGTGGGATTACTGGAAAGTGGCGCTTTGTGTGCAGCGATTGTTCACTTTGTGGTCCGGTTGGACTTCTGCCGCCCTTTTACCATAAATCCAGATGTTCATTCACTTTGGTTTTGTAATTGAATATCCAGTTCTTTCAATTTTAATTTTTCTTTTTTTTTTTCCAAAATATCATTTTTTTTTCTGCAACAAAAAGAGATTTGAAGAAATAAAGAAAAATAACAACTTAAAAGTCTCCATCTGTTTCAGTTTGAGCCTTTAATGGTGGAGAAGTTCCCCCATAATTGCCTGAACTTTAGTCTGAGTCGGTGAGCATTGTGTACCGCTCCCGTTTCTTAAAGGGGTTGTCTCATATGGACCAGACGTACTTAAAGTGACCGTTAGATAGATATATATATATATATTTTTTTACTTTAAGTGACCTGCTAAGGGATCTGAGATAGCACAAGATGAAAATATAGTTTTTTTTCTCAAAGACAAGGCACTCAGAACGAGGGCTGTGGAGTTGGTAAGCCAAACCTCCGACTCCTCAATTTCCATGACACCGACTCCACCAAAATGGGCTCCGATTTCATTAAAATGGACTCCGACTTCACCAAAATGGGCTTCGACTCCGACTCCACTAAAATGGGCTTCAACTCCGACTCCACCAAAATGGGCTCCGACTCCGACTTCACCGAAATGGGCTCCGACTCCGACTTCACCAAAATGGGCTCCGACTCCACTAAAATGGGCTTCGACTCCGACTCCACCAAAATGGGCTCCGATTTCATTAAAATGGACTCCGACTTCACCAAAATGGGCTTCGACTCCGACTCCACTAAAATGGACTTCATCTCTGACTCCACCAAAATGGGCTCCGATTCCACCAAAATGGACTCCGACTTCACCAAAATGGGCTCCGACTCTGACTCCACCAAAATGGACTCCAACCTCACCAAAATGGGCTTCGACTCCAACTCCACCAAAATGGGCTTCAACTCCGACACCACCAAAATGGGCTTCGACTCCAACTCCACCAAAATGGGCGTCAACTCCGACACCACCAAAATGGGCTCCGACTCCGTCCGACTCCACCAAAATGGACTCCGACTTCACCAAAATGGGCTTCGACTCCGACTTCACAGCCCTTCTAGGGCTGTGGAGTCGGTAAGCCAAAACTCTGACTCCAACTACTCAATTTCCATGGCACCGACTTCGACTCCACCAAAATGGAGCCCTGCTCAGAACAATCACCGATTGTCTGCATTGGTGTTGATGTGATACAAGTGTCGGAGGCCAGAACATAGAAGGAAAATTTGCTGAAAGGGAACATCCCCTTTTTTTTCGGTTTGGCCTCGTTTTGTCGTGTGTCCTCCGCGTCACTCCTGATCTTGTGGGACGTAAATGGAAGTTCTCAGTTTGCTTCTTTTTTAGGTTCTTGGAGTGGTGAATGTGATTTTTTTATCCACTTAGAACATTCAGAATCTTGTCCTAGAATAATTGGTATCTGAAGTTCACGTGTCTCCTCATCTCCAACCCTCTAGATATTGGAAGAGTTGTCACCCCATCGCCTATACCGCCCTGAAACCAGAAATTTTAGGAAGTTTTCTTGTGTTCCGATGTCCAGCACAAGATGAAAATATAGTTTTTTTTCTCAAAGACAAGGCACTCAGAACGAGGGCTGTGGAGTTGGTAAGCCAAACCTCCGACTCCTCAATTTCCATGACACCGACTCCACCAAAATGGGCTCCGATTTCATTAAAATGGACTCCGACTTCACCAAAATGGGCTTCGACTCCGACTCCACTAAAATGGGCTTCAACTCCGACTCCACCAAAATGGGCTCCGACTCCGACTTCACCGAAATGGGCTCCGACTCCGACTTCACCAAAATGGGCTCCGACTCCACTAAAATGGGCTTCGACTCCGACTCCACCAAAATGGGCTCCGATTTCATTAAAATGGACTCCGACTTCACCAAAATGGGCTTCGACTCCGACTCCACTAAAATGGACTTCATCTCTGACTCCACCAAAATGGGCTCCGATTCCACCAAAATGGACTCCGACTTCACCAAAATGGGCTCCGACTCTGACTCCACCAAAATGGACTCCAACCTCACCAAAATGGGCTTCGACTCCAACTCCACCAAAATGGGCTTCAACTCCGACACCACCAAAATGGGCTTCGACTCCAACTCCACCAAAATGGGCGTCAACTCCGACACCACCAAAATGGGCTCCGACTCCGTCCGACTCCACCAAAATGGACTCCGACTTCACCAAAATGGGCTCCGACTCTGACTCCACCAAAATGGACTCCAACCTCACCAAAATGGGCTTCGACTCCAACTCCACCAAAATGGGCTTCAACTCCGACACCACCAAAATGGGCTCCGACTCCAACTCCACCAAAATGGGCTTCAACTTTGACACCACCAAGATGGGCTCCGACTCCGTCCGACTCCACCAAAATGGACTCCAACTTCACCAAAATGGGCTTCGACTCCGACTTCACAGCCCTTCTAGGGCTGTGGAGTCGGTAAGCCAAAACTCTGACTCCAACTACTCAATTTCCATGGCACCGACTTCGACTCCACCAAAATGGAGCCCTGCTCAGAACAATCACCGATTGTCTGCATTGGTGTTGATGTGATACAAGTGTCGGAGGCCAGAACATAGAAGGAAAATTTGCTGAAAGGGAACATCCCCTTTTTTTTCGGTTTGGCCTCGTTTTGTCGTGTGTCCTCCGCGTCACTCCTGATCTTGTGGGACGTAAATGGAAGTTCTCAGTTTGCTTCTTTTTTAGGTTCTTGGAGTGGTGAATGTGATTTTTTTATCCACTTAGAACATTCAGAATCTTGTCCTAGAATAATTGGTATCTGAAGTTCACGTGTCTCCTCATCTCCAACCCTCTAGATATTGGAAGAGTTGTCACCCCATCGCCTATACCGCCCTGAAACCAGAAATTTTAGGAAGTTTTCTTGTGTTCCGATGTCCAATTACAGGCGAGGAAATGAGCATGGAGGTGGTGTGGTCTCAAAAAAAGTGGTCATGGTTGGGCCAATCACTTCCAGCTTCGCACACCACGAAGACCTTTCCCAGAGGCTAGTTGAACTAGAGATCGGAGAGCGATTTTCCAGAGCGTGCGGTATAACGTTGGCGCCTTGTGACGTCCTTATACACCACGGTCATGTATGGTAGAATTTGAGATGTGTCCCCTGTTTAGGAATTTGGAAAGTCAAGCCAGATATCTACGACTGGCCTACACATCATAAGAAGAGAGCCATCACTGGAGAAGGAAGAATTGAAGGAACATAAGGAAGACCAGAACCCCGATGGCTTGACACAATCACGATGACGTCGGAGAAGACCCTGGTGGACCTATCTAGGCTTCCTCAAGATTGATCTTACTACACATCGTTCATCCATCAATGGTTCGAGATCAAGCCAAAGGCCATCAAAAGTGTTTCAACCAATTTAATACTGAAACGGATAGAAATAACCGATGTTTTCCTGCGGCCTCCGTCACTCCATATCACGTCTGAAGAGTGTAATGAATTCATACATAATTATTCTGCAGACGCCAATGTAAGTCATCCACTGACAGCAAGCATATCCATAACCCTGGTGATTGCTCACAGGCGCCGCGGAGAAGATTCACATTCTAGGGTAAATAGAATTACCGCGTACCCAATGGTCCATGCCGGTAATAATTGGGCCTGTACGGTCTGGGTGGTCTTGGCACAGGCGATCACTGTCACCCCAGATTACGCTAATTATCTACTATATAATTGTCTAAGGGTCACTTCGGTCTTTCTGTCTGTCTGTCATGGAAATCCCAAGTCGCTGATTGGTCGCAGTCAAACGGCCACTACCAATCAGCGACAGGCACAGTCCGGCCGCGAAATGGCTGCTCCCTACTCCCCTGCTGTCAGTGCCCGCTCCATACTCCCCTCCGGTCAGCGCTCACACAGGGTTAATGGCAGCGTTTATAGACCGCGTTATGTCATGGTGTAACGCACTCCGTTAACGCTGCTATTAACCCTGTGTGACCAACTTTTTACTATTGATGCGGCCTATGCAGCATCAATAGTAAAAAGATCTAATGTTAAAAATAATAAAAAAAATCATTATATACTCACCTTCTGTCGGCCCCCTGGATCCAGCCCAGGCCTTTCCCGCTCCTCGCGACGGTCCGGTCCATGCATTGCGGTCTCGCGAGATGACGTAGTTTACCGCAATGCACTCTTGGGACCGTAGCGTCGCGAGGAGCATCGCTAAGGCCTGGGCTGGATCCGGGGGGGCCGACGGAAGGTGAGTATATAACAATTTTTATTTTAATTCTTTTCTTAACAGGGATATGATGCCCACATTGATATATACTATGTGGGCTGTGTTATATACTACATCTCTGTGCTATGTACTATGTGGGCTGTGCTATATACTACGTGGCTGTGGTATATATTACGTGGCTGGGCAGTATACTACATCGCTGTGCTCTATACTACGTGGCCTGGGTTATATACTGCATGTGCAGTGTTATATACTACGCCTCTGTGCTATACACTACATGGCTGAGCAATACACTACGTGTCTGTGCTATATACTACTTGTCTGTGCTATATACTACGTGGCTGGGCAATATACTACGTGGCTGTGCTATATACTACGTGGCTGTGCAATATACTACGTGGCTGGGCAATTTACTATGGGGCTGGGCAATATACTACGTGGCTGTGCTATATACTACGTGGGCTGTGTTATACGCTATGTGGGCTGTGCTATATTTCTCTGCTGTATCTGGGCATCATGAATCATGGTATGTGTTAAAGGGGGGCCCACTGAGACTCTTTCGCCCGGGGCCGTCAAAAACCTGGAGCCGGCCCTGGCTTCACTGATTGGTCACGCCCGGCTGCGAACAATCAGCGACAGTCGCAGTCCGCCCGCGAATTGGCGCGAAATTTGAACCACACTTTACTAAATCGTCGCGCCGAATCCTTTGTATAAATTGCATTATTCTGAAAACTTCATAAATAAACTACATACACATTCTAGAATACCCGATGTGTTAGAATCAGGCCACCGTCTAGTATATATATATATATATATATATATATATACATGTCAGTAATACATACATACCTACATATTCTAGAATACCCGATGCATTAGAATCGGGCCACCATCTATATAATCTTTAATTCAATGACTTCTAATTATAAACCCTGATCGTGTCCCGATTATTGGATTCACAGCTCTTGATATCTGAGCAGCGGACACATCCCTAAATACAATGGGAGTATATCGTAAGTGCTTAGTATAGGAGCCATGTGGCATATATTAGGGTGCTAGACCCCGCAAGCCTCCATACACACACTGTACTTCCCGCATTCTAATGTTTGGAAACACATTTATCAAATAATGCCGTAAGTCTTTAACTTCTAAACTTTAAATCATTTTTTTTTTGTTACATGTTTTATTTTTCGTTCCCATATCACAATTTTTATTAAGTAAATAAAATTAGAAATCTTGCAATTCCCACATCGGCCACTGGGGCTTTTTTTAAAGTGTAACTTCCTGTTGTTTTGAGGAAATGCACATGTCTATGAGCAGCAATGAACAGACTGTGAGCCTACTTTTGCATTCAAGCATCTAATGAGCGTGTGCAAAGGTCATTATGAAGAGAGTGGGAGCTGGTGGCTTATTGTGATTGGTGGATCCTGTGTTATCAGTCATTGCACTCCTACAGAGGATGATAACGAGTCTGCTGAAAATGATTCCTAAAAGTATAGGCTATATGAATCTAAAATAGCCCCAGTGACTACTGTTAAAATTACAAGATTACTATTTTTTTTTCTTTTTTTAACAAAGATCGTGATGCATTGTTTCTAAAAGCCTGAATTTTCCCTGTAACTGGGGATAATTTTCCCTCCAGTTACAGGGGAAATAGAATATAAAATAAAAAAATAAAAAAATAATCTTTAAATGTTGTAATGTACCCCAAAGATCTTTTATTGACCTTAACGGGGAATAAAGTGTTTATCATCTTTGCACAGCCTTGGCCTGATTCATTATTACATTTGCACCTTTTTTTTTTTGTTTAGTTTTTAGTGTCATCTGTTTTTCACTTTTGCCTAATTCTTCTTTTGCATCTGTTTTTTTTGGCTTTTTTTTTTTAAATTCTAATGTCATTGTGGTTGGAGTTTGGTGTTTTTTAGCTGATTTATCATTTGACTTTTTAATAAGTAGTATGTTTTTTTTTTTTTTTTTTGCAAATGTACTTCAGTGTTCCCCAGAATGATTTTTATATACGCCAGAAATTTTAGTGCAAATCTTGTAACATTTTAGCAAGACATGCGACTTTTTACTCCATATCAGGGGTGGGGAACCTCTGGCCCCAGGGCCATTTACGGCCCTCGATGACCTTTTACCAGGCTCCCGAGCAGTTTGGGCACGGAGGTGTATTTTGATTACAACCAGCTCATTAGTTTCTTCTTGCTCTGTTAGCACATACACAATGCTCACTACTGAACACTGAAGGGCATGCAATGAAAGATTACGTCCTGACACCAGTGCTGGAGTCAGGATGTGCTTTGTACGGCCCCCGAAGGACGGTATAAATATCCAAGTGGCCCTTGGCAGAAAATAGATTCCCCACCCCTGATCTCTATGGTCACAAAAAAGGTTAGAAACAGAACTCAAGAGCAATTCTTTATTTAGCGCACAATGGATGAAGCTTGTGCGCCATTTTGATTAATTTGAACCAAAAAAACATCAGCAAATACAAAAAAAGAAAAGTCATACATGAAGAAACAGGCTCTTAATCTTTTGTAATCTTCCTTTTACAAACATTTCCTATTTGCGATTTCAGCTTTTTAGTTTTATCTACTTTTTACTGTTCCGATGTATCTCTCCTTATCCCTCTATCCTCTGTGTGATGTCACATCAGTGCTGCCTGTAACTCTCCTTATCCCTCTATCCTCTGTGTGATGTCACATCAGTGCTGCCTGTAACTCTCCTTATCCCTCTATCCTCTGTGTGATGTCACATCAGTGCTGCCTGTAACTCTCCTTATCCCTCTATCTTCTGTGTGATGTCACATCAGTGCTGCCTGTAACTCTCCTTATCTCTCTATCTTCTGTGTGATGTCTCATCAGTGCTGCCTGTAACTCTCCTTATCCCTCTATATTCTGTGTGATGTCACATCAGTGCTGCCTGTAACTCTCCTTATCTCTCTATCTTCTGTGTGATGTCTCATCAGTGCTGCCTGTAACTCTCCTTATCCCTCTATCTCCTGTGTGATATCACATCAGCGCTGCCTGTAACTCTCCTTATCCCTCTATCCTCTGTGTGATGTCACATCAGTGCTGCCTGTAACTCTCCTTATCCCTCTATCCTCTGTGTGATGTCACATCAGTGCTGCCTGTAACTCTCCTTATCCCTCTATCCTCTGTGTGATGTCACATCAGTGCTGCCTGTAACTCTCCTTATCCCTCTATCTTCTGTGTGATGTCACATCAGTGCTGCCTGTAACTCTCCTTATCTCTCTATCTTCTGTGTGATGTCTCATCAGTGCTGCCTGTAACTCTCCTTATCCCTCTATATTCTGTGTGATGTCACATCAGTGCTGCCTGTAACTCTCCTTATCCCTCTATCTTCTGTGTGATGTCACATCAGCGCTGCCTGTAACTCTCCTTATCTCTCTATCTTCTGTGTGATGTCTCATCAGTGCTGCCTGTAACTCTCCTTATCCCTCTATCCTCTGTGTGATGTCACATCAGCGCTGCCTGTAACTCTCCTTATCCCTCTATCCTCTGTGTGATGTCACATCAGCGCTGCCTGTAACTCTCCTTATCTCTCTATCCTCTGTGTGATGTCACATCAGCGCTGCCTGTAACTCTCCTTATCCCTCTATCTTCTGTGTGATGTCTCATCAGTGCTGCCTGTAACTCTCCTTATCCCTCTATCCTCTGTGTGATGTCACATCAGTGCTGCCTGTAACTCTCCTTATCCCTCTATCCTCTGTGTGATGTCACATCAGTGCTGCCTGTAACTCTCCTTGTCTCTCTATCTCCTGTGTGATGTCACATCAGCGCTGCCTGTAACTCTCCTTATCCCTCTATCTTCTGTGTGATGTCACATCAGTGCTGCCTGTAACTCTCCTTATCCCTCTATCCTCTGTGTGATATCTCATCAGTGCTGCCTGTAACTCTCCTTATCCCTCTATCCTCTGTGTGATGTCACATCAGCGCTGCCTGTAACTCTCCTTATCCCTCTATCTTCTGTGTGATGTCACATCAGTGCTGCCTGTAACTCTCCTTATCCCTCTATCCTCTGTGTGATATCTCATCAGTGCTGCCTGTAACTCTCCTTATCCCTCTATCTTCTGTGTGATATCACATCAGTGCTGCCTGTAACTCTCCTTATCCCTCTATCTTCTGTGTGATATCACATCAGTGCTGCCTGTAACTCTCCTTATCCCTCTATCCTCTGTGTGATGTCACATCAGCGCTGCCTGTAACTCTCCTTATCCCTCTATCTCCTGTGTGATGTCACATCAGCGCTGCCTGTAACTCTCCTTATCCCTCTATCCTCTGTGTGATGTCACATCAGTGCTGCCTGTAACTCTCCTTATCTCTCTATCCTCTGTGTGATGTCACATCAGCGCTGCCTGTAACTCTCCTTATCCCTCTATCTTCTGTGTGATGTCTCATCAGTGCTGCCTGTAACTCTCCTTATCCCTCTATCCTCTGTGTGATGTCACATCAGCACTGCCTGTAACTCTCCTTATCCCTCTATCCTCTGTGTGATGTCACATCAGTGCTGCCTGTAACTCTCCTTGTCTCTCTATCTCCTGTGTGATGTCACATCAGCGCTGCCTGTAACTCTCCTTATCCCTCTATCTTCTGTGTGATGTCTCATCAGTGCTGCCTGTAACTCTCCTTATCCCTCTATCTCCTGTGTGATGTCACATCAGCGCTGCCTGTAACTCTCCTTATCCCTCTATCTTCTGTGTGATGTCACATCAGTGCTGCCTGTAACTCTCCTTATCTCTCTATCCTCTGTGTGATGTCACATCAGCGCTGCCTGTAACTCTCCTTATCCCTCTATCCTCTGTGTGATGTCACATCAGTGCTGCCTGTAACTCTCCTTATCTCTCTATCCTCTGTGTGATGTCACATCAGCGCTGCCTGTAACTCTCCTTATCCCTCTATATTCTGTGTGATGTCACATCAGCGCTGCCTGTAACTCTCCTTATCCCTCTATCTTCTGTGTGATGTCACATCAGCGCTGCCTGTAACTCTCCTTATCTCTCTATCCTCTGTGTGATGTCACATCAGCGCTGCCTGTAACTCTCCTTATCCCTCTATCCTCTGTGTGATGTCACATCAGTGCTGCCTGTAACTCTCCTTATCTCTCTATCCTCTGTGTGATGTCACATCAGTGCTGCCTGTAACTCTCCTTATCCCTCTATCTTCTGTGTGATGTCACATCAGTGCTGCCTGTAACTCTCCTTATCTCTCTATATTCTGTGTGATGTCACATCAGTGCTGCCTGTAACTCTCCTTATCCCTCTATCTTCTGTGTGATGTCACATCAGCGCTGCCTGTAACTCTCCTTATCCCTCTATATTCTGTGTGATGTCTCATCAGTGCTGCCTGTAACTCTCCTTATCCCTCTATATTCTGTGTGATGTCTCATCAGTGCTGCCTGTAACTCTCCTTATCCCTCTATCTTCTGTGTGATGTCACATCAGCGCTGCCTGTAACTCTCCTTATCCCTCTATCTTCTGTGTGATGTCACATCAGCGCTGCCTGTAACTCTCCTTATCTCTCTATCCTCTGTGTGATGTCACATCAGTGCTGCCTGTAACTCTCCTTATCCCTCTATCTTCTGTGTGATGTCACATCAGTGCTGCCTGTAACTCTCCTTATCTCTCTATATTCTGTGTGATGTCACATCAGTGCTGCCTGTAACTCTCCTTATCCCTCTATCTTCTGTGTGATGTCACATCAGTGCTGCCTGTAACTCTCCTTATCCCTCTATCTTCTGTGTGATGTCACATCAGTGCTGCCTGTAACTCTCCTTATCTCTCTATCTTCTGTGTGATGTCACATCAGTGCTGCCTGTAACTCTCCTTATCTCTCTATCTTCTGTGTGATGTCACATCAGTGCTGCCTGTAACTCTCCTTATCTCTCTATCTTCTGTGTGATATCAAATCAGTGCTGCCTGTAACTCTCCTTATCTCTCTATCTTCTGTGTGATGTCACATCAGTGCTGCCTGTAACTCTCCTTATCCCTCTATCTTCTGTGTGATGTCACATCAGCGCTGCCTGTAACTCTCCTTATCTCTCTATCCTCTGTGTGATGTCACATCAGTGCTGCCTGTAACTCTCCTTATCCCTCTATATTCTGTGTGATATCACATCAGCGCTGCCTGTAACTCTCCTTATCCCTCTATCTTCTGTGTGATGTCACATCAGCGCTGCCTGTAACTCTCCTTATCCCTCTATCTTCTGTGTGATGTCTCATCAGTGCTGCCTGTAACTCTCCTTATCTCTCTATCTTCTGTGTGATGTCACATCAGCGCTGCCTGTAACTCTCCTTATCTCTCTATCTTCTGTGTGATGTCACATCAGCGCTGCCTGTAACTCTCCTTATCCCTCTATCTTCTGTGTGATGTCACATCAGCGCTGCCTGTAACTCTCCTTATCCCTCTATATTCTGTGTGATGTCACATCAGCGCTGCCTGTAACTCTCCTTATCCCTCTATCTTCTGTGTGATGTCACATCAGCGCTGCCTGTAACTCTCCTTATCTCTCTATCTTCTGTGTGATGTCACATCAGCGCTGCCTGTAACTCTCCTTATCTCTCTATCTTCTGTGTGATGTCACATCAGCGCTGCCTGTAACTCTCCTTATCCCTCTATCCTCTGTGTGATATCACATCAGCGCTGCCTGTAACTCTCCTTATCCCTCTATCCTCTGTGTGATGTCACATCAGCGCTGCCTGTAACTCTCCTTATCCCTCTATCCTCTGTGTGATATCACATCAGTGCTGCCTGTAACTCTCCTTATCTCTCTATCCTCTGTGTGATGTCACATCAGCGCTGCCTGTAACTCTCCTTATCTCTCTATCCTCTGTGTGATGTCACATCAGTGCTGCCTGTAACTCTCCTTATCCCTCAATCTCCTGTGTGATGTCACATCAGCGCTGCCTGTAACTCTCCTTATCTCTCTATATTCTGTGTGATGTCACATCAGTGCTGCCTGTAACTCTCCTTATCTCTCTATCCTCTGTGTGATGTCACATCAGTGCTGCCTGTAACTCTCCTTATCCCTCAATCTCCTGTGTGATGTCACATCAGCGCTGCCTGTAACTCTCCTTATCTCTCTATATTCTGTGTGATGTCACATCAGTGCTGCCTGTAACTCTCCTTATCTCTCTATCCTCTGTGTGATGTCACATCAGCGCTGCCTGTAACTCTCCTTATCCCTCTATCTTCTGTGTGATGTCACATCAGTGCTGCCTGTAACTCTCCTTATCCCTCTATCCTCTGTGTGATATCACATCAGTGCTGCCTGTAACTCTCCTTATCTCTCTATCTTCTGTGTGATGTCACATCAGTGCTGCCTGTAACTCTCCTTATCCCTCTATCTTCTGTGTGATGTCTCATCAGTGCTGCCTGTAACTCTCCTTATCCCTCTATCCTCTGTGTGATGTCACATCAGTGCTGCCTGTAACTCTCCTTATCTCTCTATCCTCTGTGTGATGTCACATCAGTGCTGCCTGTAACTCTCCTTATCCCTCTATCCTCTGTGTGATGTCTCATCAGTGCTGCCTGTAACTCTCCTTATCCCCTATCCTCTGTGTGATATCACATCAGTGCTGCCTGTAACTCTCCTTATCCCTCTATCCTCTGTGTGATGTCACATCAGTGCTGCCTGTAACTCTCCTTATCCCTCTATCTTCTGTGTGATGTCACATCAGCGCTGCCTGTAACTCTCCTTATCTCTCTATCCTCTGTGTGATGTCACATCAGTGCTGCCTGTAACTCTCCTTATCCCTCTATCTTCTGTGTGATATCAAATCAGTGCTGCCTGTAACTCTCCTTATCTCTCTATCTTCTGTGTGATGTCACATCAGCGCTGCCTGTAACTCTCCTTATCTCTCTATCTTCTGTGTGATATCAAATCAGTGCTGCCTGTAACTCTCCTTATCCCTCTATCTTCTGTGTGATGTCACATCAGTGCTGCCTGTAACTCTCCTTATCTCTCTATCTTCTGTGTGATATCAAATCAGTGCTGCCTGTAACTCTCCTTATCCCTCTATCCTCTGTGTGATGTCACATCAGTGCTGCCTGTAACTCTCCTTATCCCTCTATCTTCTGTGTGATATCAAATCAGTGCTGCCTGTAACTCTCCTTATCTCTCTATCTTCTGTGTGATGTCACATCAGCGCTGCCTGTAACTCTCCTTATCCCTCTATCTTCTGTGTGATGTCACATCAGTGCTGCCTGTAACTCTCCTTATCCCTCTATCTTCTGTGTGATGTCACATCAGTGCTGCCTGTAACTCTCCTTATCCCTCTATCTTCTGTGTGATGTCACATCAGTGCTGCCTGTAACTCTCCTTATCTCTCTATCTTCTGTGTGATGTCACATCAGCGCTGCCTGTAACTCTCCTTATCTCTCTATCTTCTGTGTGATATCAAATCAGTGCTGCCTGTAACTCTCCTTATCCCTCTATCCTCTGTGTGATATCACATCAGCGCTGCCTGTAACTCTCCTTATCCCTCTATCTTCTGTGTGATATCAAATCAGTGCTGCCTGTAACTCTCCTTATCTCTCTATCTTCTGTGTGATATCACATCAGTGCTGCCTGTAACTCTCCTTATCCCTCTATCTTCTGTGTGATGTCACATCAGTGCTGCCTGTAACTCTCCTTATCTCTCTATCTCCTGTGTGATGTCACATCAGTGCTGCCTGTAACTCTCCTTATCCCTCTATCTTCTGTGTGATGTCACATCAGTGCTGCCTGTAACTCTCCTTATCTCTCTATCTCCTGTGTGATGTCTCATCAGTGCTGCCTGTAACTCTCCTTATCCCTCTATCTCCTGTGTGATGTCACATCAGTGCTGCCTGTAACTCTCCTTATCCCTCTATCTTCTGTGTGATGTCACATCAGTGCTGCCTGTAACTCTCCTTATCTCTCTATCTCCTGTGTGATGTCTCATCAGTGCTGCCTGTAACTCTCCTTATCCCTCTATCTTCTGTGTGATGTCACATCAGTGCTGCCTGTAACTCTCCTTATCTCTCTATCTCCTGTGTGATGTCACATCAGTGCTGCCTGTAACTCTCCTTATCTCTCTATCTCCTGTGTGATGTCTCATCAGTGCTGCCTGTAACTCTCCTTATCCCTCTATCTTCTGTGTGATGTCTCATCAGCGCTGCCTGTAACTCTCCTTATCTCTCTATCTTCTGTGTGATGGCACATCAGTGCTGCCTGTAACTCTCCTTATCTCTCTATCTTCTGTGTGATGTCACATCAGTGCTGCCTGTAACTCTCCTTATCTCTCTATCTTCTGTGTGATGTCACATCAGTGCTGCCTGTAACTCTCCTTATCTCTCTATCCTCTGTGTGATGTCACATCAGTGCTGCCTGTAACTCTCCTTATCCCTCTATCTTCTGTGTGATGTCACATCAGCGCTGCCTGTAAGTCTCCTTATCCCTCTATCTTCTGTGTGATGTCACATCAGCGCTGCCTGTAACTCTCCTTATCTCTCTATCCTCTGTGTGATGTCACATCAGTGCTGCCTGTAACTCTCCTTATCCCTCTATCTTCTGTGTGATGTCACATCAGTGCTGCCTGTAACTCTCCTTATCTCTCTATCTTCTGTGTGATGTCACATCAGCGCTGCCTGTAAGTCTCCTTATCCCTCTATCTTCTGTGTGATGTCACATCAGCGCTGCCTGTAACTCTCCTTATCTCTCTATCCTCTGTGTGATGTCACATCAGTGCTGCCTGTAACTCTCCTTATCCCTCTATCTTCTGTGTGATGTCACATCAGTGCTGCCTGTAACTCTCCTTATCTCTCTATCTTCTGTGTGATGTCACATCAGTGCTGCCTGTAACTCTCCTTATCTCTCTATCTTCTGTGTGATGTCACATCAGCGCTGCCTGTAACTCTCCTTATCTCTCTATCTTCTGTGTGATATCAAATCAGTGCTGCCTGTAACTCTCCTTATCTCTCTATCTTCTGTGTGATGGCACATCAGTGCTGCCTGTAACTCTCCTTATCTCTCTATCTTCTGTGTGATGGCACATCAGTGCTGCCTGTAACTCTCCTTATCTCTCTATCTTCTGTGTGATGTCACATCAGCGCTGCCTGTAACTCTCCTTATCTCTCTATCTTCTGTGTGATGTCACATCAGTGCTGCCTGTAACTCTCCTTATCTCTCTATCCTCTGTGTGATGTCACATCAGTGCTGCCTGTAACTCTCCTTATCCCTCTATCTTCTGTGTGATGTCACATCAGTGCTGCCTGTAACTCTCCTTATCTCTCTATCTTCTGTGTGATGTCACATCAGCGCTGCCTGTAAGTCTCCTTATCCCTCTATCTTCTGTGTGATGTCACATCAGCGCTGCCTGTAACTCTCCTTATCTCTCTATCTTCTGTGTGATGGCACATCAGTGCTGCCTGTAACTCTCCTTATCTCTCTATCTTCTGTGTGATGGCACATCAGTGCTGCCTGTAACTCTCCTTATCTCTCTATCTTCTGTGTGATGTCACATCAGCGCTGCCTGTAACTCTCCTTATCCCTCTATCTTCTGTGTGATGTCACATCAGTGCTGCCTGTAACTCTCCTTATCTCTCTATCTTCTGTGTGATATCAAATCAGTGCTGCCTGTAACTCTCCTTATCCCTCTATCCTCTGTGTGATGTCACATCAGTGCTGCCTGTAACTCTCCTTATCCCTCTATCTTCTGTGTGATATCAAATCAGTGCTGCCTGTAACTCTCCTTATCTCTCTATCTTCTGTGTGATGTCACATCAGCGCTGCCTGTAACTCTCCTTATCTCTCTATCTTCTGTGTGATATCAAATCAGTGCTGCCTGTAACTCTCCTTATCCCTCTATCTTCTGTGTGATGTCACATCAGTGCTGCCTGTAACTCTCCTTATCTCTCTATCTTCTGTGTGATGTCACATCAGTGCTGCCTGTAACTCTCCTTATCCCTCTATCTTCTGTGTGATATCAAATCAGTGCTGCCTGTAACTCTCCTTATCCCTCTATCTTCTGTGTGATGTCACATCAGTGCTGCCTGTAACTCTCCTTATCTCTCTATCTTCTGTGTGATGTCACATCAGCGCTGCCTGTAACTCTCCTTATCTCTCTATCTTCTGTGTGATATCAAATCAGTGCTGCCTGTAACTCTCCTTATCTCTCTATCCTCTGTGTGATATCACATCAGCGCTGCCTGTAACTCTCCTTATCCCTCTATCTTCTGTGTGATGTCACATCAGCGCTGCCTGTAACTCTCCTTATCTCTCTATCTTCTGTGTGATATCAAATCAGTGCTGCCTGTAACTCTCCTTATCTCTCTATCTTCTGTGTGATATCACATCAGTGCTGCCTGTAACTCTCCTTATCCCTCTATCTTCTGTGTGATGTCACATCAGTGCTGCCTGTAACTCTCCTTATCTCTCTATCTCCTGTGTGATGTCACATCAGTGCTGCCTGTAACTCTCCTTATCTCTCTATCTCCTGTGTGATGTCTCATCAGTGCTGCCTGTAACTCTCCTTATCCCTCTATCTCCTGTGTGATGTCACATCAGTGCTGCCTGTAACTCTCCTTATCTCTCTATCTCCTGTGTGATGTCTCATCAGTGCTGCCTGTAACTCTCCTTATCCCTCTATCTTCTGTGTGATGTCACATCAGTGCTGCCTGTAACTCTCCTTATCTCTCTATCTCCTGTGTGATGTCTCATCAGTGCTGCCTGTAACTCTCCTTATCCCTCTATCTTCTGTGTGATGTCACATCAGTGCTGCCTGTAACTCTCCTTATCTCTCTATCTCCTGTGTGATGTCACATCAGTGCTGCCTGTAACTCTCCTTATCTCTCTATCTCCTGTGTGATGTCTCATCAGTGCTGCCTGTAACTCTCCTTATCCCTCTATCTTCTGTGTGATGTCTCATCAGCGCTGCCTGTAACTCTCCTTATCTCTCTATCTTCTGTGTGATGGCACATCAGTGCTGCCTGTAACTCTCCTTATCTCTCTATCTTCTGTGTGATGTCACATCAGTGCTGCCTGTAACTCTCCTTATCTCTCTATCTTCTGTGTGATGTCACATCAGTGCTGCCTGTAACTCTCCTTATCTCTCTATCCTCTGTGTGATGTCACATCAGTGCTGCCTGTAACTCTCCTTATCCCTCTATCTTCTGTGTGATGTCACATCAGTGCTGCCTGTAACTCTCCTTATCTCTCTATCTTCTGTGTGATGTCACATCAGCGCTGCCTGTAAGTCTCCTTATCCCTCTATCCTCTGTGTGATGTCACATCAGTGCTGCCTGTAACTCTCCTTATCCCTCTATCCTCTGTGTGATGTCACATCAGTGCTGCCTGTAACTCTCCTTATCTCTCTATCCTCTGTGTGATATCACATCAGTGCTGCCTGTAACTCTCCTTATCCCTCTATCTTCTGTGTGATGTCACATCAGTGCTGCCTGTAACTCTCCTTATCTCTCTATCTTCTGTGTGATGTCACATCAGTGCTGCCTGTAACTCTCCTTATCTCTCTATCTCCTGTGTGATGTCACATCAGCGCTGCCTGTAACTCTCCTTATCCCTCTATCCTCTGTGTGATGTCTCATCAGCGCTGCCTGTAACTCTCCTTATCCCTCTATCCTCTGTGTGATGTCTCATCAGCGCTGCCTGTAACTCTCCTTATCCCTCTATCCTCTGTGTGATGTCACATCAGTGCTGCCTGTAACTCTCCTTATCTCTCTATCCTCTGTGTGATATCACATCAGTGCTGCCTGTAACTCTCCTTATCCCTCTATCTTCTGTGTGATGTCACATCAGTGCTGCCTGTAACTCTCCTTATCTCTCTATCTTCTGTGTGATGTCACATCAGTGCTGCCTGTAACTCTCCTTATCTCTCTATCTCCTGTGTGATGTCACATCAGCGCTGCCTGTAACTCTCCTTATCCCTCTATCTTCTGTGTGATGTCACATCAGTGCTGCCTGTAACTCTCCTTATCCCTCTATCTTCTGTGTGATGTCACATCAGTGCTGCCTTTAACTCTCCTTATCCCTCTATCTTCTGTGTGATGTCTCATCAGCGCTGCCTGTAACTCTCCTTATCCCTCTATCCTCTGTGTTATGTCACATCAGTGCTGCCTGTAACTCTCCTTATCCCTCTATCCTTTGTGTGATGTCTCATCAGTGCTGCCTGTAACTCTCCTTATCCCTCTATCTTCTGTGTGATGTCTCATCAGTGCTGCCTGTAACTCTCCTTATCCCTCTATCCTCTGTGTGATGTCACATCAGTGCTGCCTGTAACTGTCCTTATCCCTCTATCCTCTGTGTGATGTCACATCAGTGCTGCCTGTAACTCTCCTTATCCCTCTATCCTCTGTGTGATGTCACATCAGTGCTGCCTGTAACTCTCCTTATCTCTCTATCTCCTGTGTGATGTCTCATCAGTGCTGCCTGTAACTCTCCTTATCCCTCTATCTCCTGTGTGATGTCTCATCAGTGCTGCCTGTAACTCTCCTTATCCCTCTATCCTCTGTGTGATGTCACATCAGTGCTGCCTGTAACTCTCCTTATCCCTCTATCCTCTGTGTGATGTCTCATCAGTGCTGCCTGTAACTCTCCTTATCTCTCTATCCTCTGTGTGATGTCACATCAGTGCTGCCTGTAACTCTCCTTATCTCTCTATCTTCTGTGTGATGTCTCATCAGCGCTGCCTGTAACTCTCCTTATCTCTCTATCTTCTGTGTGATGTCTCATCAGTGCTGCCTGTAACTCTCCTTATCCCTCTATCTTCTGTGTGATGTCACATCAGTGCTGCCTGTAACTCTCCTTATCCCTCTATATTCTGTGTGATGTCACATCAGTGCTGCCTGTAACTCTCCTTATCCCTCTATCTTCTGTGTGATGTCTCATCAGTGCTGCCTGTAACTCTCCTTATCCCTCTATCTTCTGTGTGATGTCTCATCAGTGCTGCCTGTAACTCTCCTTATCTCTCTATATTCTGTGTGATGTCACATCAGCGCTGCCTGTAACTCTCCTTATCCCTCTATATTCTGTGTGATGTCACATCAGTGCTGCCTGTAACTCTCCTTATCCCTCTATCTTCTGTGTGATGTCACATCAGTGCTGCCTGTAACTCTCCTTATCTCTCTATCTTCTGTGTGATGTCTCATCAGTGCTGCCTGTAACTCTCCTTATCTCTCTATATTCTGTGTGATGTCTCATCAGTGCTGCCTGTAACTCTCCTTATCTCTCTATATTCTGTGTGATGTCTCATCAGTGCTGCCTGTAACTCTCCTTATCTCTCTATATTCTGTGTGATGTCTCATCAGTGCTGCCTGTAACTCTCCTTATCTCTCTATATTCTGTGTGATGTCACATCAGCGCTGCCTGTAACTCTCCTTATCCCTCTATCTTCTGTGTGATGTCTCATCAGTGCTGCCTGTAACTCTCCTTATCCCTCTATATTCTGTGTGATGTCTCATCAGTGCTGCCTGTAACTCTCCTTATCCCTCTATATTCTGTGTGATGTCACATCAGTGCTGCCTGTAACTCTCCTTATCCCTCTATCTTCTGTGTGATGTCACATCAGTGCTGCCTGTAACTCTCCTTATCTCTCTATCTTCTGTGTGATGTCTCATCAGTGCTGCCTGTAACTCTCCTTATCTCTCTATATTCTGTGTGATGTCTCATCAGTGCTGCCTGTAACTCTCCTTATCTCTCTATATTCTGTGTGATGTCACATCAGTGCTGCCTGTAACTCTCCTTATCCCTCTATCTTCTGTGTGATGACTCATCAGCGCTGCCTGTAACTCTGCTTATCATTGTCTTCTGTGTCTTAATCATTGATGGCGCATTGTATCTAATGTACTGAGTGTTCTGTATCTTCTTTATTTATCAATATTTTTTTTCTTTATTGTTGCAATGACCGTGTTCTAATTATCATTAATGTGTCATTCCCTGCCCTTCAGAGGCGTGCGTCTTATCACGCTCACTCTATATTTACTCTTTGTCTTAGTTTTCATGTTCTCCATATGTCCTACATGGATAGAAGCCAATTGGCATCAGTCTACAAGCCATTGTGTGTCCTCCAGTCTGGATCAATAGTGTAAATTCTAGAATTTTTGGGTCTAAAGGTACCTTCACACATAACGATATTGTTAACGATATCGTTGCTATTTGTGACGTAGCAACGATATCGTTAATGAAATCGTTCTGTGTGACAGTGACCAACGATCAGGCCCCTGCTGGGAGATCGTTGGTCGCTGAACAAAGTCCAGAACTTTATTTCGTCGCTGGACTCCCTGGAGACATCGCTGGATCGGCGTGTGTGACACCGATCCAGCGATGTCTTCACTGGTAACCAGGGTAAACATCGGGTAACTAAGCGCAGGGCCGCGCTTAGTAACCCGATGTTTACCCTGGTTACCATGCTAAAAGTAAAAAAAAACAAACACTAGATACTTACCTACCGCTGTCTGTCCTCCAGCGCTGTGCTCTGCACTCCTCCTGCACTGGCTGTGAGCCGGAAAGCAGAGCGGTGACGTCACTGCTCTGCTTTCCGGCTCCCAGACAGTACAGGAGGAGAGCAGAGAAGCAGAGCGCAGCGCTGGAGGACAGACGGCTGTAGGTAAGTATCTAGTGTTTGTTTTTTTTTACTTTTAGCATGGTAACCAGGGTAAACATCGGGTTACTAAGCGCGGCCCTGCGCTTAGTTACCCGATGTTTACCCTGGTTACCGGCATCGTTGGTCGCTGGAGAGCGGTCTGTGTGACAGCTCTCCAGCGACCAAACAGCGACGCTGCAGCGATCCGGATCGTTGTCAGTATCGCTGCAGCGTCGCTTAATGTGAAGGGGCCTTAAGACTCTTTCTTTTTCAGGCCACTGCTGCAGATTTTCTGCTCTGAATTCTGTAGCAACAATCAGCAGCATTTTCACTACTAGTAAATGTCGCCTCGTTGTGTTTTGCTTGCATATTCTGTGCTCTCGGCATTCTGACTATTCTCTGTGTTCTGGCACACCTGCTGAGATGGATTCCCTTAGCTGTAGGTTGGGGCGAGTTCAACAATGCAAAAGTGTTGATGCTGCGAAGTAGGTCAGGTGTGCTCCATGTGGATCAGCGCAGATCAGCAGAGATAGATGGATCAGAGGAGTTGGATACATATGATAGCACCTGAATCAGCAGGACAGGAGATACAGAACCGTAGCATTATCACACAGCAGCATGGAGTTCTAGGGCAGATAACATAATCCGGCACCTTGGTACAGCAGAGTTAAGTGTGAGGACAACACCTTGGAGCATCAGGGCAATGCCTGGAAGACAGGCGCCTTAAAGTAGCAGTGCCTAACGTGCAGACAATACCCGCGAGTTCATGCAGCAGTCAAGTACTTTGAAGTAAGAGCCAAATGTACGGACAGCACTTTGGAATAGCATAGCTAAGTTGGCAGTCCAGGCTCCATATCTCACCATCCACTACTGCTTTGAACATGAGACCACCATCCTGGCTATCTCATCCATAAATTTGACTTGCAAATATTTAGCATATGATTAGTTATGCAGATTCCCGTAATGTCCCTTTATTTTTACGGTTTTGCTACTAAAAAATCTAAATTTTAATTTTTATTATTTTGTAAATCCACCTTTGGCTTTCGTCACTGTGTGAATCCTTCTGGCCTGCTCTCGATCAGAATCAAGCATGTCTCCACCAAAATCTGATCTCAGGTCTCTTCTACACTTTCCCCATGTTGGTGCATACTGGTCGACTCACTTGGGTCTGTATACAGTTTTTTTCTTCAACTCTACCCACAAGTGTTTGCTTCTGGTCGCTGTCCTGAAGGAACACTATGTTGTCCTTTTCATACCCATAGTACTCGAGTGTACGGAGTAACTCGTCCTGTCGGATACATATAGCTCAGCATTGAGACCTCCATCGATCTTGGTCACGTATCAAACGCCTTTGGCTGTGAAATAACCTCATATCATCAGGCTTCATCCACCGAACTTGACAGATCCTTCAATTTCTAGATCCATTAGCCCCTTTTCCCTTGTTTCTTCCGGATCCATTTGCACCCATCAGAGCCATCTATTGACCTTCGTGTCATCGCTCCAAATCACCCGTTTCCAATCTTCTACCGTCCACTTTTTGTATTTTCTTGCAAACTCGAGCTGACGCTTCTTGTGAGAATATTGAGGTTGAGGCTTCTTCACCTTTTTTCGGGGCCACCATTCCAGACTTATGTGATGTGCTTCGCACAGTGCTTACAAGGATGTCTGTGATCTCACTATTATGAAGCTTACAAGTCTCCTCCACTGTTTGTAGCTCCAGAACTGATAGACCTTGTGATGAGCATCCTTTTTGACTCCGATATTTTGCCTGGATGTCCACCTTTTGGTCTCTGAATGGATGGACAGACTTCATCTTGTATTATTCCCTCTGTCATGGCGCTCACATGATGCAGTTTAGCAATTTTCTTGGCCGAGATACGGCTATCGATGAGCAGGATGATGATGTTTCTCTTCTCCTGGGAAATATTCATGGCAGCTCCTCGAATCGAACCAGGGACCTTTCTCTTGGGAATCAACCTAAGGACACACGGAGCTAATACGGAATGTGAGGACAGGTTGTAATTTGTAGTATACACCAGGAGCAAAACAGTAAGGGTGCATGTCCATGGTCCATAATGACGGCGCTTTGGATGGAGAGGAAAACCTGCTCCGCCTAGAGCGCCGCCCTTCTCTATGCGCGGTGATTCCGGATGTGTTCACTGAACACATCCGGAATCACCATACCCCCTGTTATTTACCTTGCGGCCCGTCAAATTTATGTATGAGATTGCCAGGATGATTGTCTACAAAATGATGGCAGTCTCACATCCGAAGCAGTATTGGATGGTAAGATATGGAGCCTGAAAGGCAAAAGTTCAGAACATTGTTACCTTTTTGCTCATCAGTGTAGTAGCAGAATCGGATGTGTGGACAGCACCATGAACTTTGCTGTCTACCAAAAATCCTGAAGGAGACTACTGTTCGGCCCTCTGTTTTTGACCTCAAGCTGAAGCACACTTGGGTTATGCAGCAGAACAATTATCCAAAACAAGTGAGCAAGTCCACCTCTCAATAGCTTGAGAAAAAACAAAATTAAGACTTTGGAGTGGCCTAGTCAAAGTCCTGACCTTAATCTGATGGAGATGCTGCGGCATGACCTTAAAAAGGCGGTTCATTATCGGAAACCCTCCAATGTGGCTGAATTACAACAATTCTGCCGTTGAATTACCAAAATTACTCCAGAGCGTTGTAAAAGACTCATTGCCAGTTATCACAAACATTTGATTGTAGTTGTTTCTGCTATGAGCAGCCCAACCAGTTATTAGGTTTAGCGGCAATGACTTTTTCACGCAGGACCCTGTAGGTTTGGATTTCTTTTTCCCTTAATAATAAAGACCTTCATTTTTAAATTGCACTTTGTTATTACTTGTGTTATCTTTAATGTTTGGTGATCTGAAACATTTAATTGTGACAAACAAAAAGAACAGGAAATCAAGAAGGGGCAAACACTTTCACACAACTGTAGGCAACGCACATGAGAACGTAGGGAGACGGCTGTGGCAAAGGAAGACGCGCCGACCTGGGCCAGTGCCAGGACAAATAAGTAACACCATGCTCACCGTACGTTCTCTGCTGACTCCTCTTAATTGCTCCGTTTTCCTTACTGTTGCGGTTCTGTAATTCTTGTGTTTGTCCCTTCTCTTATGACCAGGAAAGCATCCTAACCTCCCGGTGTTCCCGGCAGCTCCTCTGCATGCTGCTGATTAGTCTCTTTGGCTTTTCCTTGTCATCTTCTCCTTACACTATTGTATTTCTGTAATAGGTTCTGCTTTAAAAAGAGCAACAATTGCGTCTGTAGACCCCAAACATCTCGGTGACGTCCGAGGCTAACTATCCATAAGACAATAAAGAAGCTGACTAAATGTTATAACACAATGGGGAAAAATATTTCATTGTGCGAAGAAGACATATATGGATGGAAAGGGAGAAATTTGTGAGCCGGAATATTGGGACATTTCCTCATCTGCCAGATTTCATTGTGACACCTGCTGAAAGTCGCGGAACTCCTGCTGGGAAAGCGGTTAGTGCAAGAATGATCGGTAAAAGCTCCGACTGAGCGCGACACATCTCCAGCCTATGTGTGCTGATGGACAAGCATGCAAAAAAGGGGAATATCAATCCGATATATTCACCTAAAATAATGGATGTTCCAGCTCTAGAAGTCCCTCTTGCTCACACTGAAGTCGGCACTGCTGGGACATCTGGCCTAGGTGTGGGGTCCTAGGATTCATAGTATACTAGTATGCCCCGTGCACCCCTTGCTTCCATCTTGGAGTGGAAACAGTCAGAAGACATTCACTCGAAGGCACTGTCCACATATTCAGGTCTTCTACATCAAAGTCCCTGACTGCCCACTCGGCTTTGCTGCTCCCAGTTGCTCTTCACACACTCGGCTCTTTACATCAATGTGCCAGACTGCCAACTATTAATTTCCCTGCCTTTTCAAAATGTCTGCCCACTTGACTCTGCTATATCTAGGTGTGTGTGTGTATTTCCTCCACTGCTGATCCATGTGCCTGTGCAAGAACAATATATGGGTTCAATAACTCATAAGGGGATCCTTACCTCTTGGGGACCTGTGCGACTGGACAGGTTATACCCATAGTCCATCCCTTCTTCCATATACCTAGAAGACTAACAGACTATGGGAGAACATGAGCTCAACTGCTGATGTGGATTCTCTAAGCTGTAGGTCAGGATAAAAAGCACAAACCGAATGCGTTGGTGCACTGTAGTAGGATAGGCCGGGCGACAGGTGAAACAGCATAGAACCGTGTAGTTGGATTTGCTGTTTGGGTTGTGGATCTGCAGAACTGGATATGCTGGATGGCTTGTGGATCTGCAGAGCTGGATATGCAGGATGGCTTGTGGATCTGCAGAGCTGGATATGCTGGATGGCTTGTGGATCTGCAGAGCTGGATATGCTGGATGGCTTGTGGATCTGCAGAGCTGGATATGCTGGATGGCTTGTGGATCTGCAGAGCTGGATATGCTGGATGGCTTGTGGATCTGCAGAGCTGGATATGCAGGATGGCTTGTGGATCTGCAGAGCTGGATATGCTAGATGGCTTGTGGATCTGCAGAGCTGGATATGCAGGATGGCTTGTGGATCTGCAGAGCTGGATATGCTAGATGGCTTGTGGATCTGCAGAGCTGGATATGCAGGATGGCTTGTGGATCTGCAGAGCTGGATATGCAGGATGGCTTGTGGATCTGCAGAGCTGGATATGCTGGATGGCTTGTGGATCTGCAGAGCTGGATATGCTGGATGGCTTGTGGATCTGTAGAGCTGGATATGTTGGATGGCTTGTGGATCTGTAGAGCTGGATATGCTGGATGGCTTGTGGATCTGCAGAGCTGGATATGCTGGATGGCTTGTGGATCTGCAGAGCTGGAGAGCTGGATATGCTGGATGGCTTGTGGATCTGCAGAGCTGGATGGCTTGTGCATCTGCAGAGCTGGATATGCTGGATGGCTTGTGGATATGCAGAGCTGGATATGCTGGATGGCTTGTGGATCTGCAGAGCTGGATATGCTGGATGGCTTGTGGATCTGCAGAGCTGGATATGCTGGTTGGCTTGTGGATCTGCAGAGCTGGATATGCTGGATGGCTTGTGCTTCTGTAGAGCTGGATATGCTGGATGCCTCTTGGATCTGCAGTGGAGGAGATACATATAGGCACCTAGGAATAGCAGAATCGAGTGAGCGGTCAGCATCTTGTAAAGGCCATACTTGTATATTTGAACAACAAAGCTGAGTTGGCAGTCGGCCAGCTTGATATGGCAGATCCAAGTGTGCGTGGGAGCAGCAGAGTGGAGTTGGCAGTCAGACACTTTGATGTAGCAGAGCTGAATGTGCGGACAGCTCCTTGGAATAGCAGAGAATTGTATGTCAGAAGGCACACACTGAAGTAGCTATTTCCAGGAAGGCACGTAGTAGTGGCATGTGCTACTACTCGAATACTCAGGCGGTACGGAGAATGGGAAAAGAAGCTGACGGCGCATTCGTATGATGTGGATGACAAATAACATGGCGATTTCATGGTTACACAGTAAGGATCCTTTGTATTAATTGGACCTGACATGTTCTGGATTATCAGATGTTCCGGATTGTTAGATGGGCATAGAACATAGCGTTCGTCCTCCTGATGTGCTGCATCCAGTTTTCTCTCGTTTCCCGGCATTGGATGTTTTCTGTCTCACTTGCACCAGATTTTTGGTCTCTCTCACTGTTTTGTCAGATCTTCTGTCCGCACCTTTTTTAATCTTTTTATCGCTCAGGACATTACAAACCCTTTTACTTTAAGCAAACATTTTGGCGCCTGGAGAGCGGCCGGTGTTTCCCAGTAAGAGTCACTCCTTCCTGAAATGAAAATTCTGCTGAAGAAAGTGAAGAATGTTAAGTAACAATTCAGACAAAGCTGATACATTGTGTTGTGGCGGAAGTGAGGGGGCGGAGCATGATGAGGAATACAGACACGCCCTTGTCAAGCTCCGCCCTCCAGACCCGCCGGAGAAACAACACATTGGGCAGATTTTTCGGGTTTTGTATTTCTACCATTTTATTGAGGGCCCTGCACTAAGATTTGCTCTTTGCTCCTTATTAGAGAAGATGCCTATATGCCCCTTCAGGGAGTAGAGGCGGTTCCCCTCACTTGGTCGGCCCTTCTATAAGTAGGCTGTGTCTTAAAAATGGACGACCATTCACATGATCCATAAAGGCAGACCCCCGTCGATCATTTGTAATTTGTGGGGGAACCTGGCGGTCAGTGTTGCACCTTCTGCTGCACCCCCGATGAAGGAATGAAGAGTATTCCCACCTTAGACGTGTATAAATGTTTGATAGTTTTATGTCCCGCCAGTGATGCCGACACCTTTCTCTGAAGCAAAGGTCCTCCGATCCTTCTACCTTTTCTGCACGGCTCCATTCCGTTCTGTGGGAGTTAGCCAAACAAGCGTGCTCGTGTGCGTTACCTGCCCCATCTTGAGCACCGAGCGCGGCCTCTGGCCTCTTTTCCAGACAGTTCCTTCTTTCCTCCTTTGCATCAGGTTACCGCTGTAATTCAGTGCACTCCGGTGACCGCATGCAGCCAGGAAATTTAACGCAACCTATGCGCCGCCACCTGAGCTTTCCGGAGGTTGAATAAATTGTCTTACAAACCAGGGCAGGAACTCAACGTTCCAGCTCTGCTACATGTGGTCCCACTACTACTCTGCTGTTCCAACTGTATTACATCTGGTCTCCACTACAGCACTGCTGTTGTAGTTCTACTACATCTGGTCTCCACTACAACTCTGCTGTTCTAGTTCTACTGCATCTGGTCTCCACTACAAATACTCTGCTGTTCCAGCTATACTACATCTGGTCTCTACTACAACTCTGCTGTTCTAGTTCTACTACATCTGGTCTCCACTACAAATACTCTGCTGTTCCAGCTATACTACATCTGGTCTCCACTACAACTCTGCTGTTCTAGTTCTTCTACATCTGGTCTCCACTACTACTCTGCTGTTCTAGTTCTTCTACATCTGGTCTCCACTACAACTCTGCTGTTCTAGTTCTTCTACATCTGGTCTCCACTACTACTCTGCTGTTCTAGTTCTTCTACATCTGGTCTCCACTACAACTCTGCTGTTCTAGTTCTTCTACATCTGGTCTCCACTACTACTCTGCTGTTCTAGTTCTACTACATCTGGTCTCCACTACTACTCTGCTGTTCTAGTTCTTCTACATCTGGTCTCCACTACTACTCTGCTGTTCTAGTTCTACTGCATCTGGTCTCCACTACAAATACTCTGCTGTTCCAGTATCTGTTCCAACATCTGGTCTCCATAACAACTATGCTGTTCCAGCTCTACTACATTTACTTTCCAATACACCTTTGATTTTCTAGTTCTTCTACATCTGGTCTCCACTACTACTCTGCTGTTCTAGTTCTACTACATCTGGTCTCCACTACAACTCTGCTGTTCTTGCTCTACTACATCTGGTGTTCACAACAACTCTGGTGTTTTAGTTCTACTACATCAAGTATCCACTACAACTCTGTTGTTCCAGCAGTACTACATCTGGTCTCCATAACAACTCTGCTGTTCCAGTTCTATTACATCTAGTTTCCACTACACCTCTGCTCTTCCAGCTCTACTACATCTAGTTTCCACTACACCTTCACTTTTCTAATTCTACTACATCTGGTCTCCACTATAAATACTCTGCTATTCCAGCTCTACTACATCTGGTCTCCACTATAAATACTCTGCTATTCCAGCTCTTCTACATCTGGTTTCCACTACACCTTTGCTTTTTTAGTTCTGCTGTATTTGGACTATTTCTGCTGCTCAGTCCTCGTTCGTTCGGCTTCGCTATTGCATATCGCTGCATTTTCAACACTGCCACATACTGCCTCATCCGATCTGAAGCACCAGCTCCACTTATCCGTGCCGTTCTTAAAATCTGCTCATCTGGACCAAGAGCTTCATAAATCCACTTCTCCAGGCATAGCGAGATATTGTGACTCTCTTAGAAGTGTCTGGAGAAAGCAGCAAATTGTGTCTTCAGAGAGGATTAGGACTATAATTCCTTGCCACCTATTAGAAGGTAGTAATCCTAAAAGTCAATGTCGACCCTTTAACGAGCCGTGTCGCATGACTTAGGATAAAAGCCAAACCCAGAATCTCAATTTGCAGACACTGTGTTTCGGGGTACTAGCACTCGTCAGTGCAAAGTGTGAGATGTGGTTTGGCTGGGTGAGAGGCTTTTGAGCGGGATCCCAGGGGTAACGTTTCTCCTTACGGAGAGTGACAAGTCAAGCCTGACATGCCAAGGTGAGGAGACTTTTCAGCCGCAAGAGAGAGAGAGCAGTTCACAGAGTGTACCTGGATGCTGCAATTAGTGGGTCCCTCACAAGGAACTTTGTTTGGTCGTGGAGCCCTTTCTGAAAAAGGGTGTTGTTCCGAGTGATGGGTTCCCATCGGTTAGACTTTTATGGCTTATTCTGTGGGTATACCATTAATATTTCATATAAACATGACCCTGCAGCCAAAGCGGTGGTCAGACGCGTGATGATGGCCGCAGTGGTCACAGATCTGTGCGGCCAGTACAGGTCCGCCATGACATTGAGTGGTCACAGAGGAGCGGTACTGACTGTAGAACCGAAGAGGAGACAGATATAGATGTATACAATACATTCACTTTTGGACGGCAGCCATGTCTGCCGTGTGTCCATCCCCAGCCACCTCTTCATATTTCTCCATCACAGATTATCTGCTAATTCCAGAGCCCTCACATTACTTTATATCACAGCTAAACCTTGAGTTACGACTCTCTTGACCAGTCTCAGGAGATGCAATCCAGACATCTCTGTTCCTTCCCTACGTCCTCTGCTTTGTAATCCACAACAGAAGCCGTCCTACCCAAGATTAATGGGCCAAGGCTTCGAGACGATTCATCTCCTTCCGTACAGGCAAAGCTAAACATGGTCCTCAAGGTGGAAGATCAGACACAACTGGAAAACATCTGCCTGCGGTTAACGCCACTCTCGGAAAGGATTATCGTGTGCGTCTCCACTGTGAAATAAGGCAGAAAATGGATTTTATACGGGAATTATATCCATGAATGGAGATTTACGACCATGCCATTTTCTTAAAAAGCAGCCAACCACATGGCGAAACGTTTTTGGAAGGAAAACTGCTTTCTGGAAAAGTCACGCAGCCAGTGACCATCAATGGAAATCCCACGTTGACTCCATGTCGGCACAACTTTTTGCCCACATTTACCTTATTTTTCCTACCAAGTAAATTTTGCATCTTAAGGACATTTTTAAATACCTTTTTTAAGTTTTGATTTTTTTTTTTACAGATATTTTATTCTTTCGTTTTATTAAAGTTTAAATGCACAAAGATGAAAATAATTTATAGTTCTTTATTTCCAAATTGATACTAAAAAGAAATTATTTTTTTACACATTTTTTACCATAGTGATCCACACTTGATCATAAAAAAAATAATCTAACCTTTTGGTGACATTTAACATTTTTAGCCCGATTCTTTTTTGTGAAAGTTTTGATTTTAGGCATTTTTATTCATTATGACTTTTTGTTCCTTTTTTACTATAACTTTTCAGTGGATCGTCATTTTTTTGGGGTTTGCTCAACAATGTGAATGTTCTTTTCATCATCCATATGTGTTTGGCAATTCATTATTTACAGCTTTTTGTAATTGTAGACAAAATCTGTCTCATATATTTTTTTTTTGTGCAGGTGACAACTAACATTTAAAGCTTATTTAATGGATTTTTTAAAATCTAAAATGGTGAAAAAGAGAAATAAAAAATCAAATTCCTCAAACGTTATGCATCAATTTGATAAATTTGGCACAAAGTTCATCAGTGAAAACTAAAAGACAAGACAGAAAAATGACTTTAAAAAGCTGTATTTGGTAATTTGAGGCTATGTTTTTCATTTTTTTGTTTATTTTACGGTATTTTGCTGTAGTTGTGGCATTCATGCAAGCCACTAGATAAAAACAGTCTGCCGTTTGTGCCATCACTGGCAGAGCTGACCTGGATTTACTAAGACCAAGCGATCCTGGTATCCTGAAATTCATCTGGCAATCGTGTGATAGTTGGATCCATTCTCGTCTTTAGGTACATAGAGCTCATTGAAAACAGAAGACAGAAGCTGTAAAAAAATCACTTCTGTTTTCTACCTTGGGTCCACAGCTGGAAAACACCTGAAACAAAATAACACACCACCAAAAAGGCTGGTAAAAAATTTCTTGTGATTCAATGTAAGGCAGTAATACAGTTCACTTGTCATGCACAGTGTACTAAAGACTAAGTGCAACATAAAGAGATAAGGAGAAAGGATCCCAACACTAGGGAAGGGGGAGTGGAGACCCCTAGGCAGATCTAACATCACTCTGTCAGCCCTAAGCGTCCCTATATAGGTTCTCCACCTATCGCCGAGCAGGATACCTAACCCCTGCCTGACCCTGGTGATAAGCCCTGCATAGGGAAGGACAAGATGAGCATTAGTCAATCCCCACTACCACTAAAAAAAGATGGGATACATTCATAAACAAGGGGATCACTTGGCTTGAGTAGACTCAAAGAGAAACAGAGATGTCCTCCAAACACCAAAGAGGTAGATAGCCGACTCCTGTAGCTCCAAGCCTCAACAGAGAAATGGACATGGAAATATCACCGGCAACTCCCAGCATCAAGCTGGGAGTTATAAACACCCGGGTCCAGGTCAGTCCATTAGAGTAGAAGGAAGGTTGCCACTGGGTTCTAGAGTCAGAAAGACCAGGAAGAAATCTGCAAAGCCAACTGCTGAGACTTTCTACAGTCAGATGGTCTGCAGCCTTTGACACACTCGTAACAGCACCATGCTGAGTTTTCTCTCCGAACCCTCTTAAATCTGTATTCTGATGAGAGCCCCGATGGAACCAACCACGTTTTATGAATGTCTAAATAAGGCAAATTTTGCCAGGAAGGAGACCAGATTGTGTCCTCAGAGACTACATTGGCTGCTTTTTAAGTAAGTAGCTCCATTGGGGCTTTGTCGGGTTCTCATTGGAATTCAGTTTTTTGGGGATTTCACCACGTAGTCCTCGGAGGAGAGCACTGAACCTATCCTAAAAGTAGTAGTAGTGAGGGTGACTAAGGAAAATGTTTACCAATTTCAACTCCTATCCCTTGGGGTGGACTTTCCTACGTTGTGTCTTTATAAAAAGAGATTCTTTTTATCTCTTCTAGAAACATTTTTTTCCAATGACTTCTTGAAAAATTTGAAAAGAACTTTACTTCTTGAAGGATTCGTCTAAGTTCTGCATCTACAAGAGGTCCTTGGTGCCCGAGATGAAGCACCACCTATCCATACACTGAGCTGGTGTCTCAAAAACAGCGACCGTGACTGCCAGGTATCAGATCCCCAGGAATGGCCATTGATGTCCATTAATATCTCAAAATGAGACACCAGTGATTTAATCCAGTATCTTACTTCCTTCTCGAGATCCGGTCACCCGTTGTTCGGTATTTGGCTAGACGTGGCAATGAAATCTCTGCCGAAATGAAGTTAGAGTATAACTAGTGGTAAATGTCAGGTGGCGTCTACTGTACTCTCTGGTTCCCACACTTTATGAGATCAATATATGTCACCATTAATTATCACTTCGGGAAAAGGTCAGAAGTGGATTTTTAACCCATGAGATGCAAATCTCGCATTTGTAAAAATTGACGACTATTTCCATCAATCTTCGTTGCCACATTTTGGAAACGCTGGTTTATTTCCTCATGATCCTTCCTGACTGTTGGATTATTTTTTTTTTATCTGTGGCGTCCTTACAAGTTATCCTGAACTAGGAGTGATGGGGTCTACAGGGAACGTAATGGATATAAAGCAGAAGGCTCATGTTTTTGGCACGTTCTCCGCAGGGAATTGCAGATGACATTAACATGGAGCGTGATTTATGTACAGCTAGTTGTGACTTTTATGACTGTAATGGAGAATGAGGTAGAGGTGTGCTGAAGTACAGTTTTGCTCAAAAGTTTACATACCCCAGCCTTTTTTCAGAGCATGTGAATGATAACACCAAAACTTTGTCTCCACTCATGGTTAGTGGTTGGGTGAAGCCATTTATTGTCAGACTACTGTGTTTTCTCTTTTTAAATCATAATGAAAGCGCAGGAATTTACAGGAACTGGAGGCTTTTTGCCAAGAAGAGTGGGCAGGTTTACCATCTGAGAAAATAAAGAACCTCATCCACAACTACCACAAAAGACTTCATTGATGTTAGAGGGGCAATACACGGTATAAATAAATGGGGTATGTGAACTTTTGATCAGGGTCATTTGGATGTTTGGGGTTGTCATTATGATGTTAAGTGGTCTGAGATACTCGTCCCCTCTACATCTGAGATATTCGGCCCCTCTGCATCTGAGATATTGGGCCCTCTACATCTGAGATACTCGGCCCCTCTGCATCTGAGATACTCGGCCCCTCTGCATCTGAGATATTCGGCCCCTCTGCATCTGAGATATTGGGCCCTCTACATCTGAGATACTCGGCCCCTCTGCATCTGAGATACTCGGCCCTTCTGCATCTGAGATACTCGGCCCCTTTGCATCTGAGATACTCAGCCCCTCTGCATCTGAGATACTCGGCCCCTTTGCATCTGAGATACTCGGCCCCTCTGCATCTGAGATACTCGGCCCCTCTGCATCTGAGATACTCGGCCCCTCTGCATCTGAGATACTCGGCCCCTCTGCATCTGAGATACTCGGCCCCTCTGCATCTGAGATACTCGGCCCCTCTACATCTGAGATACTCGGCCCCTCTGCATCTGAGATACCTAGCCCCTCTGCGTGTTAGCTATTCAGCCCCTCAATATCTGAGATACTCGGCCCCTCTAGACCTGGGATACTGACCCCCCCTAGATCTGAGATACTCGGCCCCTCTGCATCTGAGATACTCGGGCCCTTGCATCTGAGATACTCGGCCCCGCTGAATCTGAGATACTTGGCCCTCTGCATCTAATATACTGGACCCCTCTGCAACTGAGATACTCGGTCCCTCTGCATCTGAGATACTCGGCCCCTCTGCATCTGAGATACTCGGCCCCTCTGCATCTGAGATTCTCGGCCCCTTTGCATCTGAGATACTTGGCCCCTCTGCATCTGAGATATTGGTCCCTCTGCATCTGAGATACTCGGCCCCTCTGCATCTGAGATACTCGGCCCCTCTGCATCTGAGATACTCGGCCCCTCTGCATCTGAGATACTCGGCCCCTCTGCATCTGAGATACCTAGCCCCTCTGGATCTGAGATATTTGGCCCCTCTGCATCTGAGATATTGGGCCCTCTACATCTGAGATATTCGGCCCCTCTGCATCTGAGATACTCGGCCCCTCTGCATCTGAGATACTCGGCCCCTCTGCATCTGACATACTCGGGCCCTTGCATCTGAGATACTCGGCCCCGCTGAATCTGAGATACTCGGCCCTCTGCATCTAATATACTGGACCCCTCTGCAAATGAGATATTGGTCCCTCTGCATCTGAGATACTCGGCCCCTCTGCATCTGAGATACTCGGCCCCTCTGCATCTGAGATACTCGGCCCCTTTGCATCTGAGATACTTGGCCCATCTGCATCTGAGATATTGGTCCCTCTGCATCTGAGATACTCGGCCCCTCTGCATCTGAGATACTCGGCCCCTCTGCATCTGAGATACTCGGCCTCTCTGCATCTGAGATACTCGGCCCCTCTGCATCTGAGATACTCTGCCCCTCTGCATCTGAGATACCTAGCCCCTCTGTATCTGAGATACCTAGCCCCTCTGGATCTGAGATATTTGGCCCCTCTGCATCTGAGATATTGGGCCCTCTACATCTGAGATATTCGGCCCCTCTGCATCTGAGATACTCAGCCCCTCTGCATCTGAGATACTCGGCCCCTCTGCATCTGAGATACTCGGCCCCTCTGCATCTGAGATGCTCTGTCCCTCTGCATCTGAGATACTCGGCCCCTCTGCATCTGAGATACCTAGCCCCTCTGCGTGTTAGCTATTCAGCCCCTCTACATCTGAGATACTCGGCCCCTCTAGACCTGAGATACTGACCCCCCTAGACCTGAGATACTGATCCCCCCAGATCTGAGATACTCGGCCCCTCTGCATCTGAGATACTCGGCCCCTCTGCATCTGAGATACTCGGGCCCTTGCACCTGAGATACTCGGCCCCGCTGAATCTGAGATACTCGGCCCCTCTGCATCTAATATACTGGGCCCCTCTGCATCTGAGATACTCGGTCCCTCTGCATCTGAGATACTCGGTCCCTCTGCATCTGAGATACTCGGCCCCTCTGCATCTGAGATACTCGGCCCCTCTGCATTTGAGATACTCGGGCCCTTGCACCTGAGATACTCGGCCCCGCTGAGTCTGAGATACTCGGCCCCTCTGCATCTAATATACTGGGCCCCTCTGCAACTGAGATACTCTGTCCCTCTTCATCTGAGATACTTGGTCCCTCTTCATCTGAGATACTGGGCCCCTCTGCATCTGAGATACTCGGCCCCTCCACGTCTGAGATGCTTGATCCTTCTGCATCTAAGATACTCGGCCCCTCCACATCTGAGATACTCGGTCCCTTCACGTCTGAGACACTCGGTCCCGCCATGTCTAAGAAACCAGGCCCATGCGTCGCAGTCTAGCGGCCCCTCCGCGTTTTAGGCATGGGGCCCCTCTGCCTCTGAATGTTCAGAGACTGAATGAAGATGAAGCCGTTTACAATTATTTTCTGGCTGTCTCTTTTTTAATGCAATATTAATATTTCCATCTAATCTGGTGTTACAGAACTGGGCTCGGGTTCACTTTCTGAACCCTGGGGGATTAATAGAGATGATTCAGATATGAGCCACGTGATTTGGAGGATCTGCCGGGAACGAATCATTTCATTAGTCTCTAATTCCAGTTATGAACTTATATTTCTTCATCTCCCGTATCCCTAAGCTCTGGAGAATGTGGAAACAGATATTCCATGTGCTCCGATCTGTCTGCTGCCGACTTTGTCATACAACTCAACGAAAGGGGATCATGAGCCGGAAATGGAATTGTCAGGTGGTGGAAAAGCATCTCCAAAAAGTTTTGTACACTTTAGTATTAGACAAAGTTTAATTTGAGGTATACGGAATTGGTTATTACTCACAGGGGAAGTCTCGGATAGAAGTCAGTGATGGCACGAGCCTGGCGTCTCTATATCACAGCAGTCAGTGATCTGGTATTGTCAGTATGAGATCCGGATTACCAGCTGCCCATTTCTAGTAGATTTCTGGTCCTCGTGTGATTTATGGACATGCTGGGCCATCGACTTCCCCCACATACAGGACCCTTCCAGTGTGAAATCATTGTTTAAAGGGCTTGACCTACAAAGACAGCCCTATTTTCAGAAGGAGCCTTCATGGCATTGGTCATCCCTCCAGGTCTGGCTTCACAAAACCCCGCTAAGCCGACGGCTTTAGTAGGAGGAGATGTCATCTTTACAGCATCTCTACGTAGTAAATAATAATACGACATGCCCGCCAGTCACATCCATGATATGGGAGCAGCGTTTTCTGCTCTGACTTATTGTGGGGGGTTAAGCGAAATTCCCCCTTTTGAAGTTTATGTGCCCTTGAAATGTGAATGGACCTTGGAGATGAGCTGCTGTAAAGAGGAGAATGGAGGAGGACTTGGGTGGAGGTGATAGAGTTTGTAGGAAGATAGAGGAGTTTGGAGGTGGAGACTGAGTCTTGAGGAGTGGTCAGAGGGGTCTGGAGGAGGACGGAAGAGTCTGGGAGTTGAAGTGTAGAACTGCCTGCAGGAGGTGGCAGAGGGGTCTGGAGGGGATAAAGGATTCTGGATGACACCATGTACCTGGGTGAGGAAGAGATGGGATAGAGAAGTTTGGAGGTTGGATAGATGGGGTCTCGTCTCGAGGGGGGGACAAGTGTCTGTAGGGGGTAACAAAGGGATATTGAGGGGATACAGGATCAGGAGGGGGAACAAAGGGGTCTGAAGGAGGAACAGAAAGGTTTGGAGAAGGGACAGAAGAGTTGTCACGGTTTACCAGGACAGAGAGAGACCACAGTGTCTGATTTCTCTTACTGCTGCACTGATTAGGAGCACTTCACCTTCTTCTTAAACTGTGTAAATTTCTTTTGACAGTGAAGTAGTTAATCTGTTCTGTTGAGAGCTCCTGGAGCTAAGGCTTTCAGATGTGCACGGTTAGCCACTCCCGCCCACTATATAATGTGGACCCTGGCTAGCACTCATTGTCAGAGCTGGCTTATGCTGCATATCTGGAGGTTGTTGTTGCTTATTGTAGGAGAAGGCTTATGGTGGGTATATCTGTGACTGTTTCTAGGTATTGACTGTTATGTGCTAGAGAATCTGCCTCTCCTGTGGTTCTTGGACTTCCTTGACTCACTCTGCACAACCCTGTGGTAGATTGGCAGACTTGGAAGGTGGAAAAGTGGAGTGAGTATTGTCAAGGACACTGCTTGGCACCCGGCTTGCAAGGTTGGATACCAAGTCTGTGCCTAAATACCTGTCTGACTTTGGGGATGTTTTCTCGGAGCAGGGGTGCCAAGAACTTCCTCTCCATCGTCCTTATGATTGTGCTGTAAATCTTGTCCCTGGGGCCAAGCCGCCGAAGTGCAGACTATATAATATCTCTGATCCAGAGAGGCAGGCCATAAAGGACCATTTCTCGTAGTTTGGAAAAGGGCCATATCAGACCATCCTCATCCCCCATTGCTGCTGGGTTTTTCTTTGTAAAGAAGAAAGACGTAGGGTTATGCCCCTACCTAGATTTCCGCAAACTCAATCAGATCACGGTCCGGGATCCGTATCCGCTCCCTCTTATCCTGGACCTTTTTAATCAGTTTTTAGGAGTAAAATGGTTTTCCAATCTGGATTTCAGGAGGGCGTATAATCTCATTTGTGTTAAAGAGGGGTATGAGTGGAAAACAGCTTTCAGTACACCCCAGGGACACTGAGAACTTTGTGATGCCATTTGGCTTAACGAATGCTCCCGCCGTCTTTCAGCACTTTGTTAATGACATCTTTAGTCACCTGGTAGGTAGATTTGATGTAATCGATCTTGATGACATATTAATTTATTCACCTGACCTTGAGTCACTTCAGGTATATGTCAGGCAGGTCTTACAGATACTCAGAGACAATAAATTATTTGTCAAACCAGAGAAATGCATGTTCTCGGTTGAGGAGATTCCTTTTCTAGAATATGTGTTATCATCCACCGGTTTTAGCATGGATAGAGCGGTACTGTATTGGGATCGTCCTGAGGATTTGAAGCCATTATAAAGATTTTTGGGTTTCACCAACTACTACCGTAAGTTAATCAAAAACTTTTTGATAGTGGTCAAACCTCTGGCTGTTATGATCAGGAAAGAGACAGACTTTACCAAGTGGTCCAGTCCGGCCAGGGAGGCATTCTATACCTTGAAGAAGTGTTTTGCATCTGCGCCGATTCTCATACAGCCTGACGTCACTTTTATTGTAGAAGTTGACGCGTGGGGGTGGGGGCTGTATTGTCGCACGGTGTGTCTCCTGGTAAATGGCGTCCATGTGCATACTTTTCTAAAAAAAAAAAAACGGTCATCTGCGGAAAGAAATTATAACATTGGTAACAGTGAACTCTTGGCAATCAAGTGGGCCTTTCAAGAGTGGTGTCATTTTTTGGACAGGGCAGTTCACCTGATTATGGTAATCATGGATCATAAGAATCTCGTGTACCTAGAGTGTGCAAAACGTCTTAACACCTCGACAGGCAAGATGGGTATTGTTCTTCACCAGGTTTAACTTTTTGTTGCATACAGGTCGGAGAACAAGAACATTATGGCGGATGCCTTATCTCATTGTTTTCCTGAGGGTGGAGATAGTTATGAATCGGTTCCTAGACAACAAAAAGGGTTGGTAATTGCATCTACATGCTCTGATCTTGAAAAAGAGGTTGTTGATGCTCAGGGAGACACCCCTGCTGCCTGTCCGTTAGGTAAACTGTTTATGCCTGTGAATCTCTGTGTGAGAGTTCTTGGTGAACATCATGATTCGGTCTTAGCCAGACATCCCAGTAATAAAGCTACCACAGATCTTCTTACTCAGCATTTTTGGTGATCAGGAGTACATCAGGATGTCCGTGAGCATGTGGCCCCCTGCAGTGTCTGTGCGCATTCTAAAACCTTGCAAACTCGTCCGTCTGGGTCTCTCCAACCATAGGTGATTCCAAGTTGACCTTGGACTCATTTATCTGTCAATTTTATCTCTGATCTACCCGTGTCGGCAGGTGATACTGTAATTTTGTTGGGGGACAGATTTAGTAAGATGTCATATTTTATTGCGCTACATGCGTTGCCTAACGCCAAGACTTTGGTGCAAATTTTCATCGGTGAGATAGTAAAATTACATGGGATCCCTACCGATATTTTGTCTGACCTGGGGGTGCAGTTTATTTTCAAATTTTGGAGGGAATTTTGCACTCGTTTGTGGATCCACCTGTCATTTTCTTCATTATTTCACCCACAGTCTACTGGGCAAACCAAACGGGTTAACCAGAATCTTGAGACTTATCGTAGGTGTTTTGTGTCTGAGAATCAGGAGGATACCTACCTCTAGAGGAATCTACTGGTAAGTCCCCGTTTTTCTGGGCATACATGTTTCATCCTCAGTTCAGCTCATTTAATAGGAATGGTTCTTCTCGAATACCTGACGAAGAATGTTTTTTATCCTTAATTATGTCTGTGGCAAGGGGTTATTATAATTTGAGGAAATTTGGTCCAAATAGAAGAGCGCGGCTTGATCGGAGACGTTTGGTGGGTCCTGACCTGTGTGTTGTTGAGTTGATGTGGTTGTCTTCGAAGATCATTAAAATGAAGGTTCCTTCTTGGAAATTGGGTCCCAAATTCATTGGCCCTTATGAGATTGTGGTCGTCACCAAACCCGCAGCATTCCGCCTTGCTTTGCCGCTCACTTTTAGGATCCATAATGTGTTTCATTGATATCTACTCCAAAAATATGTTGCACACTCTGTATCATCACCGCTACCGCCATCTCCAGTCATTGTGGATATAAATGTGGAATTTGAAATCGCTAAGATCGTTGATTCTCTCTTAGTTCATTGATCGCTTCAGTATCTGGTACACTGGCAGGGATGTGGGTACCAGCATCTGATATCCATGTGGCCAGGCTGATCGGGTCTTTTCACATGGCACACCCTGATAAACCTGGTTCTGACATTCCGGAGGTCTCTCGTACAAGGGGGGGGGGGTACTGTCACGGGTTTACCACGACAGAAAGGAGCCAGAAGCCCGCAGCGTCTGATTTCTCCTACTCCTGCACTGATTAGAAGCACTTCACCTTCTTATTAAACTGTGTAAATTTATTTCGGCACTGCAGGAGTTAATCTGCTCTTTTGAGAGCTACTGGAGCTAATGCTCTCAGCTGTGCACTGTTAGCCACTCCCATCTCCTATATAAACTGGGCCCTGCTAACACTCATTGTCAGAGATAGCTTATGCTGCATGGCAGGAGCTTGGTTTGGGTTTTTGTAGGAGAAGGCGTTTGATAGTTATCTGTGACTGTTCCTATTTTTTCAGTGTGTGATAATTCCCTTTCTTCTCCTACTTTGGTTTAACCCCACCCGCCACTCCTCGGTGTTTACCTCTGTTATATGTGGGAGTATATTTGTATGTTTGGTATTTTTCGTTACCTCTGATCATATTACCTTGTTAGTCTGGTTGGTGTGTTACTGTACACAGCTACTCCCCTCTTCCCAGGGTGAGGGAAAGGTACAGACTAAGGGTGGATTCAGGATCTAAGGCAAAGTACGTGGTTCTGCCATCTTCACCATCAGAAGTTATCAGGGGAATGGGGCAAGCTAGGGCTTCACTAGCGTTAGGGAAAGGGAAGGAGCCCCTGATCCTGGGACACCCAACAACAGAGTCGTGAGAGGGGTTTGGAGAAGTGACAGGCATCTGGAGGGGGTAACAGGGATCTGAAGGCTGTGCAGAGAGGTTTGGAGGGGGGCAAAGGGTCTGGAGGAGGGACAGAAAGGTTTGGAGGAGGAACATAGGGATCTAGACAGAGGACAGGCATCTGGAAGAGTGACAAGGGTCTGGAGAAGGATGGAAGAGTGGTGGATAGAGGAGTAAGGTTTTAGAACTGTCTGCAGAATGTGGCACACTGATCTAGAGGAAGACAGATGTCTGGAAGGAGATGAGAATCTGGAGGAAACTAGAGTTCTAGAAAGATTGAGGAGTCTGGAGTGTACAGAGTGGAACAGAAGAGTTTGGAGGAGGCATATGTGTCTAAAGCAAACAAAGGAGTCTGGAGGGGATAAATGATTCTGATGAGATGGGTATCTGAACGAGGAGAGATGAGACAGAATAGTCTGGAAGTTGGACAGATGGGGCCCGGAGGTGGACAGGGTTCTGGAGGAGGTAACAGGGATTTGATCGGGGTGCAAAGGGGTCTTGGGGGGGATACGGGTCTGGAGGAGGGACAGAAATGTCTGGAGGGGGAAAAGCGGGATCTGGACGGCGGACACGAGGGTCTGGAGGAGGGACAGAAGTGTCTGGATGGAGGACAGAGGGGTCAAGAGGGGGCAGACGATCCTGACCCCACTGAAAACACAAGCATTCTTGCCTGAGTGCTTATGTCTACATTTAGCTGACAACTTTTTAGGTTGTGCAACCTCTAGGCAAATAACTTGATGGGGGCAGATGTCAATGATCAAGCCAGATTAGTCCTGGCCACCTAATGGCAGTTTAACAAATTTGTTCAAGTCCCATAAGCGTATGATAGCTCTGAGAATAACATCCCGGCCGTAGGGTCACCGATAATCTCTGTACATGATTATGTAATTACCCCGTAATCTATTTACAAGTCTAATTTTAGCAAACCAGGCCGAAATCTGAGCTGTAAATCCGGGCCGACAACCCAGGAAATCCACCTGCCTGACAAATGGAAGAAAAGAGCGATGACGTCTGAAGAGGCTCAAAAAGGACGTCTCACTGGTGGAAGCCAAAAACTTCTCTAAACCTTCTTCACAACATCACTTCGAATTTCTTCACCTCTTAATCTTACAGTGATGCTGATTTTACTACTTCTGCTTATGGAGGGTGCAGTCACCTGAGAGAATGATGTACATAATATACGGTATATCTTTCTTTTTTTTATTGACCATATTGGAGCACACACTTCCCTCCTGTATTGTCTGTATAGAGGAGGCCATATTGGAGCACACACTTCCTGTATTGTCTGTATAGAGGAGGCCATATTGGAGCACACACTTCCCTCCTGTATTGTCTGTATAGAGGAGGCCATATTGGAGCACACACTTCCTGTATTGTCTGTATAGAGGAGGCCATATTGGAGCACACACTTCCCTCCTGTATAGTCTGTATAGAGGAGGCCATATTGGAGCACACACTTCCCTCCAGTATTGTCTGTATAGAGGGGGCCATATTGGAGCACACACTTCCTGTATTGTCTGTATAGAGGAGGCCATATTGGAGCACACACTTCCCTCCTGTATAGTCTGTATAGAGGAGGCCATATTGGAGCACACACTTCTTTCCTGTATTGTCTGTATAGAGGAGGCCATATTGGAGCACACACTTCCATCCTGTATTCTCTGTATAGAGGAGGCCATATTGGAGCACACACTTCCCTCCTGTATTCTCTGTATAGAGGAGGCCATATTGGAGCACACACTTCCCTCCTGTATTGTCTGTATAGAGGAGGCCATATTGGAGCACACACTTCCCCCCTGTATTGTCTGTATAGAGGAGGCCATATTGGAGCACACACTTCCCTCCTGTATTGTCTGTATAGAGGAGGCCATATTGGAGCACACACTTCCTTCCTGTATTGTCTGTATAGAGGCCATATTGGAGCACACACTTCCCTCCTGTATTGTCTGTATAGAGGCCATATTGGAGCACACACTTCCCTCCTGTATTGTCTGTATAGAGGAGGCCATATTGGAGCACACACTTCCCTCCTGTATTGTCTGTATAGAGGAGGCCATATTGGAGCACACACTTCCCTCCTGTATTGTCTGTATAGAGGAGGCCATATTGGAGCACACACTTCCTTCCTGTATTGTCTGTATAGAGGAGGCCATATTGGAGCACACACTTCCCTCCTGTATTGTCTGTATAGAGGAGGACATATTGGAGCACACACTTCCTTCCTGTATTGTCTGTATAGAGGAGGCCATATTGGAGCACACACTTCCCTCCTGTATTGTCTGTATAGAGGAGGCCATATTGGAGCACACACTTCCCTCCTGTATTGTCTGTATAGAGGAGGCCATATTGGAGCACACACTTCCATCCTGTATTCTCTGTATAGAGGAGGCCATATTAGAGCACACACTTCCCTCCTGTATTGTCTGTATAGAGGAGGCCATATTGGAGCACACACTTCCCTCCTGTATTGTCTGTATAGAGGAGGCCATATTGGAGCACACACTTTCCTCCTGTATTGTCTGTATAGAGGAGGCCATATTGGAGCACACACTTCCCTCCTGTATTGTCTGTATAGAGGAGGCCATATTGGAGCACACACTTCCCTCCTGTATTGTCTGTATAGAGGGGGCCATATTGGAGCACACACTTCCTGTATTGTCTGTATAGAGGAGGCCATAATGGAGCACACACTTCCCTCCAGTATTGTCTGTATAGAGGGGGCCATATTGGAGCACACACTTCCTGTATTGTCTGTATAGAGGAGGCCATATTGGAGCACACACTTCTCTCCTGTATTGTCTGTATAGAGGTGGCCATATTGGAGCACACACTTCTCTCCTGTATTGTCTGTATAGAGGAGGCCATATTGGAGCACACACTTCCATCCTGTATTCTCTGTATAGAGGAGGCCATATTGGAGCACACACTTCCCTCCTGTATTCTCTGTATAGAGGAGGCCATATTGGAGCACACACTTCCCTCCTGTATTGTCTGTATAGAGGAGGCCATATTGGAGCACACACTTCCTTCCTGTATTGTCTGTATAGAGGCCATATTGGAGCACACACTTCCCTCCTGTATTGTCTGTATAGAGGCCATATTGGAGCACACACTTCCCTCCTGTATTGTCTGTATAGAGGAGGCCATATTGGAGCACACACTTCCCTCCTGTATTGTCTGTATAGAGGAGGCCATATTGGAGCACACACTTCCCTCCTGTATTGTCTGTATAGAGGAGGCCATATTGGAGCACACACTTCCTTCCTGTATTGTCTGTATAGAGGAGGCCATATTGGAGCACACACTTCCCTCCTGTATTGTCTGTATAGAGGAGGACATATTGGAGCACACACTTCCTTCCTGTATTGTCTGTATAGAGGAGGCCATATTGGAGCACACACTTCCCTCCTGTATTGTCTGTATAGAGGAGGCCATATTGGAGCACACACTTCCATCCTGTATTCTCTGTATAGAGGAGGCCATATTAGAGCACACACTTCCCTCCTGTATTGTCTGTATAGAGGAGGCCATATTGGAGCACACACTTCCCTCCTGTATTGTCTGTATAGAGGAGGCCATATTGGAGCACACACTTTCCTCCTGTATTGTCTGTATAGAGGAGGCCATATTGGAGCACACACTTCCCTCCTGTATTGTCTGTATAGAGGAGGCCATATTGGAGCACACACTTCCCTCCTGTATTGTCTGTATAGAGGGGGCCATATTGGAGCACACACTTCCTGTATTGTCTGTATAGAGGAGGCCATATTGGAGCACACACTTCCCTCCAGTATTGTCTGTATAGAGGGGGCCATATTGGAGCACACACTTCCTGTATTGTCTGTATAGAGGAGGCCATATTGGAGCACACACTTCTCTCCTGTATTGTCTGTATAGAGGTGGCCATATTGGAGCACACACTTCTCTCCTGTATTGTCTGTATAGAGGAGGCCATATTGGAGCACACACTTCCATCCTGTATTCTCTGTATAGAGGAGGCCATATTGGAGCACACACTTCCCTCCTGTATTCTCTGTATAGAGGAGGCCATATTGGAGCACACACTTCCCTCCTGTATTGTCTGTATAGAGGAGGCCATATTGGAGCACACACTTCCCTCCTGTATTGTCTGTATAGAGGAGGCCATATTGGAGCACACACTTCCTTCCTGTATTGTCTGTATAGAGGAGGCCATATTGGAGCACACACTTCCCTCCTGTATTGTCTGTATAGAGGAGGCCATATTGGAGCACACACTTCCATCCTGTATTCTCTGTATAGAGGAGGCCATATTGGAGCACACACTTCCCTCCTATATTGTCTGTATAGCGGAGGCCATATTGGAGCACACACTTCCATCCTGTATTCTCTGTATAGAGGAGGCCATATTGGAGCACACACTTCCCTCCTGTATTGTCTGTATAGAGGAGGCCATATTGGAGCACACACTTTCCTCCTGTACTGTCTGTATAGAGGAGGCCATATTGGAGCACACACTTCCCTCCTGTATTGTCTGTATAGAGGCCATATTGGAGCACACACTTCCCTCCTGTATAGAGGCGGCCATATTGGAGCACACACTTCCCTCCTGTATTGTCTGTATACAGGAGGTCATATTGGAGCACACACTTTCCTCCTATATTGTCTGTATACAGGAGGCCATATTGGAGCACACACTTCCCTCCTGTATTGTCTGTGTAGAGGCCATATAGGAGCACACACTTCCCTCCTGTATTGTCTGTATAGAGGAGGCCATATTGGAGCGCACACTTCCCTCCTGTATTCTCTGTATAGAGGAGGCCATATTGGAGCACACACTTCCTGTATTGTCTGTATAGAGGCGGCCATATTGGAGCATACACTTCCCTCCTGTATTGTCTGTATAGAGGAGGCCATATTGGAGCACACACTTCCCTCCTGTATTGTCTGTATAGAGGAGGCCATATTGGAGCACACACTTCCTTCCTGTATTGTCTGTATAGAGGAGGCCATATTGGAGCATACACTTCCCTCCTGTATTGTCTGTATAGAGGAGGCCATATTGGAGCACACACTTCCCTCCTGTATTGTCTGTATAGAGGCAGCCATATTGGAGCACACACTTCTCTCCTGTATTGTCTGTATAGAGGAGGCCATATTGGAGCACACACTTCCCTCCTGTATTGTCTGTATAGAGGAGGCCATATTGGAGCACACACTTCCTTCCTGTATTGTCTGTATAGAGGAGGCCATATTGGAGCATACACTTCCCTCCTGTATTGTCTGTATAGAGGAGGCCATATTGGAGCACACACTTCCCTCCTGTATTGTCTGTATAGAGGAGGCCATATTGGAGCACACACTTCCCTCCTGTATTGTCTATATAGAGGAGGCCATATTGGAGCATACACTTCCCTCCTGTATTCTCTGTATAGAGGAGGCCATATTGGAGCACACACTTCCCTCCTGTATTGTCTGTATAGAGGAGGCCATATTGGAGCACACACTTCCCTCCTGTATTGTCTGTATAGAGGAGGCCATATTGGAGCACACACTTCCCTCCTGTATTGTCTGTATAGAGGAGGCCATATTGGAGCGCACACTTCCCTCCTGTATTGTGTGTATAGAGGAGGCCATATTGGAGCGCACACTTCCCTCCTGTATTGTCTGTATAGAGGAGGCCATATTGGAGCACACACTTCCCTCCTGTATTGTCTGTATAGAGGAGGCCATATTGGAGCACACACTTCCTGTATTGTCTGTATAGAGGAGGCCATATTGGAGCACACACTTCCCTCCTGTATTGTCTGTATAGAGGAGGCCATATTGGAGCACACACTTCCTGTATTGTCTGTATACAGGAGGCCATATTGGAGCGCACACTTCCCTCCTGTATTGTCTGTATAGAGGAGGCCATATTGGAGCACACACTTCCCTCCTGTATTGTCTGTATAGAGGAGGCCATATTAGAGCACACACTTCCCTCCTGTATAGTCTGTATAGAGGAGGCCATATTGGAGCACACACTTCCCTCCTGTATTGTCTGTATAGAGGAGGCCATATTGGAGCACACACTTCCTTCCTGTATTGTCTGTATAGAGGAGGCCATATTGGAGCATACACTTCCCTCCTGTATTGTCTGTATAGAGGCAGCCATATTGGAGCACACACTTCTCTCCTGTATTGTCTGTATAGAGGAGGCCATATTGGAGCACACACTTCCCTCCTGTATTGTCTGTATAGAGGAGGTCATATTGGAGCACACACTTCCCTCCTGTATTGTCTATATAGAGGAGGCCATATTGGAGCACACACTTCCTTCCTGTATTGTCTGTATAGAGGAGGCCATATTGGAGCATACACTTCCCTCCTGTATTGTCTGTATAGAGGAGGCCATATTGGAGCACACACTTCCCTCCTGTATTGTCTATATAGAGGAGGCCATATTGGAGCATACACTTCCCTCCTGTATTGTCTGTATAGAGGAGGCCATATTGGAGCACACACTTCCCTCCTGTATTGTCTGTATAGAGGAGGCCATATTGGAGCACACACTTCCCTCCTGTATTGTCTGTATAGAGGAGGTCATATTGGAGCGCACACTTCCCCCCTGTATTGTCTGTATAGAGGAGGCCATATTGGAGCACACACTTCCCTCCTGTATTGTCTGTATAGAGGAGGCCATATTGGAGCACACACTTCCTTCCTGTATTGTCTGTATAGAGGAGGCCATATTGGAGCATACACTTCCCTCCTGTATTGTCTGTATAGAGGAGGCCATATTGGAGCACACACTTCCCTCCTGTATTGTCTGTATAGAGGAGGCCATATTGGAGCACACACTTCCCATCTGTATTGTCTGTATAGAGGCGGCCATATTGGAGCACACACTTCCCTCCTGTATTGTCTGTATAGAGGAGGCCATATTGGAGCACACACTTCCCTCCTGTATTGTCTGTACAGAGGCGGCCATATTAGAGCACACACTTCCTTCTTGTCTGTATAGAGGAGGCCATATTAGAGCACACACTTCCCTCCTGTATTGTCTGTATAGAGGAGGCCATATTGGAGCACACACTTCCCTCCTGTATTGTCTGTATAGAGGAGGCCATATTGGAGCACACACTTCCCTCCTGTATTGTCTGTATAGAGGAGGCCATATTGGAGCACACACTTCCCTCCTGTATTGTCTGTACAGAGGCGGCCATATTAGAGCACACACTTCCTTCTTGTCTGTATAGAGGAGGCCATATTAGAGCACACACTTCCCTCCTGTATTGTCTGTATAGAGGAGGCCATATTGGAGCACACACTTCTCTCCTGTATTGTCTGTATAGAGGAGGCCATATTGGAGCACACACTTCCCTCCTGTATTGTCTGTATAGAGGAGGCCATATTGGAGCATACACTTCCCTCCTGTATTGTCTGTATAGAGGAGGCCATATTGGAGCACACACTTCCCTCCTGTATTGTCTGTATAGAGGAGGCCATAATGGAGCACACACTTCCCTCCTGTATAGTCTGTATAGAGGAGGCCATATTGGAGCACACACTTCCCTCCTGTATTGTCTGTATAGAGGAGGCCATATTGGAGCACACACTTCCCTCCTGTATAGTCTGTATAGAGGAGGCCATATTGGAGCACACACTTCCCTCCTGTATTGTCTGTATAGAGGAGGCCATATTGGAGCACACACTTCTCTCCTGTATTGTCTGTATAGAGGAGGCCATATTGGAGCACACACTTCTCTCCTGTATTGTCTGTATAGAGGAGGCCATATTGGAGCACACACTTCCCTCCTGTATTGTCTGTATAGAGGAGGCCATATTGGAGCACACACTTCCTTCCTGTATTGTCTGTATAGAGGAGGCCATATTGCAGCACACACTTCCCTCCTCTATTGTCTGTATAGAGGAGGCCATATTGGAGCACACACTTCCCTCCTGTATAGTCTGTATAGAGGAGGCCATATTGGAGCACACACTTCCTGTATTGTCTGTATAGAGGAGGCCATATTGGAGCACACACTTCCCTCCTGTATTGTCTGTATAGAGGAGGCCATATTGGAGCACACACTTCCTTCCTGTATTGTCTGTATAGAGGAGGCCATATTGTAGCACACACTTCCTGTATTGTCTGTATAGAGGAGGCCATATTGGAGCACACACTTTCCTCCTGTATTGTCTGTATAGAGGCCATATTGGAGCACACACTTCCCTCCTGTATTGTCTGTATAGAGGGGGCCATATTGGAGCACACACTTCTCTCCTGTATTGTCTGTATAGAGGAGGCCATATTGGAGCACACACTTCCCTCCTGTATTGTCTGTATAGAGGAGGCCATATTGGAGCACACACTTCCCTCCTGTATTGTCTGTATAGAGGAGGCCATATTGGAGCACACACTTCCCATCTGTATTGTCTGTATAGAGGCGGCCATATTGGAGCACACACTTCCCTCCTGTATTGTCTGTATAGAGGAGGCCATATTGGAGCACACACTTCCTTCTTGTCTGTATAGAGGAGGCCATATTAGAGCACACACTTCCTTCTTGTCTGTATAGAGGAGGCCATATTAGAGCATACACTTCCCTCCTGTATTGTCTGTATAGAGGAGGCCATATTGGAGCACACACTTCCCTCCTGTATTCTCTGTATAGAGGAGGCCATATTGGAGCACACACTTCCCTCCTGTACTGTCTGTATAGAGGAGGCCATATTGGAGCACACACTTCCCTCCTGTATTGTCTGTATAGAGGAGGCCATATTGGAGCACACACTTCCCTCCTGTATTGTCTGTATAGAGGAAGCCATATTGGAGCACACACTTCCCTCCTGTATTGTCTGTATAGAGGAGGCCATATTGGAGCACACACTTCCCTCCTGTATTGTCTGTATAGAGGAGGCCATATTGGAGCACACACTTCCTTCCTGCATTGTATGTATAGAGGAGGCCATATTGGAGCACACACTTCCTGTATTGTCTGTATAGAGGTGGCCATATTGGAGCACACACTTCTCTCCTGTATTGTCTGTATAGAGGAGGCCATATTGGAGCACACACTTCCTTCCTGTATTGTCTGTATAGAGGAGGCCATATTGTAGCACACACTTCCTGTATTGTCTGTATAGAGGTGGCCATATTGGAGCACACACTTCTCTCCTGTATTGTCTGTATAGAGGGGGCCACATTGGAGCACACACTTTCCTCCTGTATTGTCTGTATAGAGGCCATATTGGAGCACACACTTCCCTCCTGTATTGTCTGTATAGAGGAGGCCATATTGGAGCACACACTTCCCTCCTGTATTGTCTGTACAGAGGCGGCCATATTAGAGCACACACTTCCTTCTTGTCTGTATAGAGGAGGCCATATTAGAGCACACACTTCCCTCCTGTATTGTCTGTATAGAGGAGGCCATATTGGAGCACACACTTCTCTCCTGTATTGTCTGTATAGAGGAGGCCATATTGGAGCACACACTTCCCTCCTGTATTGTCTGTATAGAGGAGGCCATATTGGAGCATACACTTCCCTCCTGTATTGTCTGTATAGAGGAGGCCATATTGGAGCACACACTTCCCTCCTGTATTGTCTGTATAGAGGAGGCCATATTGGAGCACACACTTCCCTCCTGTATAGTCTGTATAGAGGAGGCCATATTGGAGCACACACTTCCCTCCTGTATTGTCTGTATAGAGGAGGCCATATTGGAGCACACACTTCTCTCCTGTATTGTCTGTATAGAGGAGGCCATATTGGAGCACACACTTCTCTCCTGTATTGTCTGTATAGAGGAGGCCATATTGGAGCACACACTTCCCTGTATTGTCTGTATAGAGGAGGCCATATTGGAGCACACACTTCCTTCCTGTATTGTCTGTATAGAGGAGGCCATATTGCAGCACACACTTCCCTCCTCTATTGTCTGTATAGAGGAGGCCATATTGGAGCACACACTTCCCTCCTGTATAGTCTGTATAGAGGAGGCCATATTGGAGCACACACTTCCTGTATTGTCTGTATAGAGGAGGCCATATTGGAGCACACACTTCCCTCCTGTATTGTCTGTATAGAGGAGGCCATATTGGAGCACACACTTCCTTCCTGTATTGTCTGTATAGAGGAGGCCATATTGTAGCACACACTTCCTGTATTGTCTGTATAGAGGAGGCCATATTGGAGCACACACTTTCCTCCTGTATTGTCTGTATAGAGGCCATATTGGAGCACACACTTCCCTCCTGTATTGTCTGTATAGAGGGGGCCATATTGGAGCACACACTTCTCTCCTGTATTGTCTGTATAGAGGAGGCCATATTGGAGCACACACTTCCCTCCTGTATTGTCTGTATAGAGGAGGCCATATTGGAGCACACACTTCCCTCCTGTATTGTCTGTATAGAGGAGGCCATATTGGAGCACACACTTCCCATCTGTATTGTCTGTATAGAGGCGGCCATATTGGAGCACACACTTCCCTCCTGTATTGTCTGTATAGAGGAGGCCATATTGGAGCACACACTTCCTTCTTGTCTGTATAGAGGAGGCCATATTAGAGCACACACTTCCTTCTTGTCTGTATAGAGGAGGCCATATTAGAGCATACACTTCCCTCCTGTATTGTCTGTATAGAGGAGGCCATATTGGAGCACACACTTCCCTCCTGTATTCTCTGTATAGAGGAGGCCATATTGGAGCACACACTTCCCTCCTGTACTGTCTGTATAGAGGAGGCCATATTGGAGCACACACTTCCCTCCTGTATTGTCTGTATAGAGGAGGCCATATTGGAGCACACACTTCCCTCCTGTATTGTCTGTATAGAGGAAGCCATATTGGAGCACACACTTCCCTCCTGTATTGTCTGTATAGAGGAGGCCATATTGGAGCACACACTTCCCTCCTGTATTGTCTGTATAGAGGAGGCCATATTGGAGCACACACTTCCTTCCTGCATTGTATGTATAGAGGAGGCCATATTGGAGCACACACTTCCTGTATTGTCTGTATAGAGGTGGCCATATTGGAGCACACACTTCTCTCCTGTATTGTCTGTATAGAGGAGGCCATATTGGAGCACACACTTCCTTCCTGTATTGTCTGTATAGAGGAGGCCATATTGTAGCACACACTTCCTGTATTGTCTGTATAGAGGAGGCCATATTGGAGCACACACTTCTCTCCTGTATTGTCTGTATAGAGGGGGCCACATTGGAGCACACACTTTCCTCCTGTATTGTCTGTATAGAGGCCATATTGGAGCACACACTTCCCTCCTGTATTGTCTGTATAGAGGAGGCCATATTGGAGCACACACTTTCCTCCTGTATTGTCTGTATAGAGGCCATATTGGAGCACACACTTCCCTCCTGTATTATCTGTGTAGAGGAGGCCATATTGGAGCACACACTTCCCTCCTGTATTGTCTGTATAGAGGAGGCCATATTGGAGCACACACTTCCCTCCTGTATTGTCTGTATAGAGGAGGCCATATTGGAGCACACACTTCCCTCCTGTATTGTCTGTATAGAGGAGGCCATATTGGAGCACACACTTCCCCCCTGTATTGTCTGTATAGAGGCGGCCATATTGGAGACCCCATAAGACCCCAATGATATGCCTAGCCCATCTCCACTGGGGTCTTGGAGCTTCTCCTCATTCCTCTGCCCTTGTAGATGTATGGATTCCCCCTTCAGCTCCCTGCAGGTGCTGTTTATGGCCGCCTGTATGTGTTGCGCTTGTGTTGGCCGCCATGTGCGGCCCTCGTTTTGCAGGATCTGTAAAGCAGAGGGTCCCGGACAGACGCATCTGTTCTTCGCTCCCGGCCGTCCTGCATTTGGGGGGGATTAGTTTACGGAAGCCAGTAATTTCTGTACAATAGACTCGTAAACAGCCGTCCATTAGAAGACTCCTCAGACGGATATTTGTGTTGGGTTTTCGTTGTTTTTTTCCGTGACCAAGTAAATCCCTTCTATAAATTTGGAGCGGTGGTAATGTATCCTGAGCAGAATTGTGGCTTCTGCTCCATGAAATCTAAACACTTTCCTCATTCACAAGTTTCATGATGAGATTAAAGATTAATGATAAAAAAAATGGGTTTTCTGGCACTTTAATACTATCTGGTAATTGGGGGTCTGACTCTCTGTAGAGCCGCACCCCCGTATTGTTTACCAGGGGAACTCCTCATAGTGGCTGTGTCTGGTACTGCAGCTTGGTCCCATTAACTTAAAGGGGTAGTGTAGGTCATCAGTGCTACATTGGTGGTGGTCCAACACCCGATACCAGTGGTTGCTGGATGTACCCTGTTCACTAGCTCCGTACATTGATTAATGGCCGGTCTCGGTACTGCAGCTCAGCTGCTATTGACAAGAATGTGATTGGAGCTGCAGCGCTGAGAGCGGCCACTAGGGAGAGTATGGAGCTCCTTGCACCGCCGTCGCCTTGAACCTTCCAGTTTTTCCTCCCGGTCCCCAATGCATCCTCTGTACCCGGTCCCGATCTCAGTTCACCCCTAGTCACGGGCTCCGATCCTGATGCTGAAATATCCGTCTCCATCCTCTGAATTAAAGTCCCATCGTCTTTGCCCGAGATTACACACAAATGTGTTTAGTGCTAAATATTTAATATTGTGGCTGTAACATCAGCAGGCGGTAATGTAGAAGTAACCGCATTACCCGGTTACTGGAAGGCGCCGTCTACGCGCCTGTTATAGGGAGGTGAATCCGGGATCGGCCGGGCTCTAGTGCATTATCGTAGAGATGCGAGGATCATCCCAGCCCAGTGCACGGTGGCTGCACAGCGATACTACAGGGAAGGAAGAAGAAAAGAATTCTCTCCCATTATCACCATTTATGAGTACCTTTAATCCCCTTTTATATGGTTTCCATACATGCGCTGGTTCCTGGGCAGCAGCAAAATAGGGGGGCTGTATCTCGGGAGTAATTGACGAAACTACTCCTGTAGTGGGACCCCTGTACTACTGCAAGAGCTCTGGCGGACCCCACATGCATTTCTCTGGGAACGTGGCCGCCGCTCCGCATCTCTGGACTGTGACTTTTATAGTTTTAGAATTTGCAATTGGGGACTGTCAACTGATTAATGGGAAATTTATGAAAATGAGTATATATATATATATATATATTTTAATTTCTTTCCTCGTACCAAGTTTTCAGTAAGTTCTTTTTAGAGATGATGAAGAAGTGAATAGTAGCTGTTTTCAGTAACACCCAGCTTTCCAAGAACTATAAATAGTGAAAAAACAAGTCTGCAGTGAAGTTAAGGGGATGCTCCAAAAGTGCGCCTGTCATCAGATTTCACAAAGTGAGCTGCAGGCGTTGTTACATAGATCTTTTAGACCAGTTGAGGACAGAGTGCTCTCAAAACTTAAACACAATCTCCATTCTTCTAATCTGATCACAACTCCTCAGTGTCCCTCCCTGCTGCTGAGCCTTCTCCCACCTAGTCTGATTCACAGCTCCTCAGTGTCTCTCCTCCCTGCTGCTGAGCCTTCCCCCACCTAGTCTGATTCACAGCTCCTCAGTGTCCCTCCTCCCTGCTGCTGAGTATACACACACCTATTCTCATTCACAGCTCCTCAGTGTCCCTCCTCCCTGCTGCTGAGTATCCACCCACCTATTCTCATTCACAGCTCCTCAGTGTCCCTGCTGCTGAGTATCCACCCACCTAGTCTGATTCACAGCTGCTCAGTGTCCCTCCTCCCTGCTGCTGACTCTCCACCCACCTATTCTCATTCACAGCTCCTCAGTGTCCCTGCTGCTGAGTATCCACCCACCTAGTCTGATTCACAGCTCCTCAGTGTCCCTCCTCTCTGCTGCTGAGTATCCACCCACCTAGTCTGATTCACAGCTCCTCAGTGTCCCTCCTCTCTGCTGCTGAGTATCCACCCACCTAGTCTGATTCACAGCTCCTCAGTGTCCCTCCTCCCTGCTGCTGACTCTCCACCCACCTATTCTCATTCACAGCTCCTCAGTGTCCCTGCTGCTGAGTATCCACCCACCTAGTCTGATTCACAGCTCCTCAGTGTCCCTCCTCTCTGCTGCTGAGTATCCACCCACCTATACTGATTCACAGCTCCTCAGTGTCCCTCCTCTCTGCTGCTGAGTATCCACCCACCTAGTCTGATTCACAGCTCCTCAGTGTCCCTGCTGCTGAGTATCCACCCACCTAGTCTGATTCACAGCTCCTCAGTGTCCCTCCTCCCTGCTGCTGAGTATACACACACCTATTCTCATTCACAGCTCCTCAGTGTCCCTCCTCCCTGCTGCTGAGTCTCCACCCACCTATTCTCATTCACAGCTCCTCAGTGTCCCTCCTCCCTGCTGCTTAGTCTCCACCCACCTATTCTCATTCACAGCTCCTCAGTGTCCCTCCTCCCTGCTGCTGAGTCTCCACCCACCTATTCTCATTCACAGCTCCTCAGTGTCTCTGCTGCTGAGTATCCACCCACCTAGTCTGATTCACAGCTCCTCAGTGTCCCTCCTCTCTGCTGCTGAGTATCCACCCACCTAGTCTGATTCACAGCTCCTCAGTGTCCCTCCTCCCTGCTGCTGAGTCTCCACCCACCTATTCTCATTCACAGCTCCTCAGTGTCCCTCCTCCCTGCTGCTTAGTCTCCACCCACCTATTCTCATTCACAGCTCCTCAGTGTCCCTCCTCCCTGCTGCTGAGTCTCCACCCACCTATTCTCATTCACAGCTCCTCAGTGTCCTTCCTCCCTGCTGCTGAGTATCCACCCACCTAGTCTGATTCACAGCTCCTCAGTGTCCCTCCTCTCTGCTGCTGAGTATCCACCCACCTAGTCTGATTCATAGCTCCTCAGTGTCCCTCCTCCCTGCTGCTGAGTATCCACCCACCTAGTCTGATTCACAGCTCCTCAGTGTCCCTCCTCTCTGCTGCTGAGTATCCACCCACCTAGTCTGATTCACAGCTCCTCAGTGTCCCTCCTCCCTGCTGCTGAGTATCCACCCACCTTGTCTGATTCACAGCTCCTCAGTGTCTCTCCTCTCTGCTGCTGAGTATCCACCCACCTAGTCTGATTCACAGCTCCTCAGTGTCCCTCCTCCCTGCTGCTGAGTATCCACCCACCTAGTCTGATTCACAGCTCCTCAGTGTCCCTCCTTCCTGTTGCTGAGCCTTCTCCCACCTAGTCTGATTCACAGCTCCTCAGTGTCCCTCCTCCCTGCTGCTGAGTCTCCACCCACCTAATCCGATTGGCAGCTCTGTGTCCCTCCTCCATGGTGTTGAGTTGCCACCCACCTAGTTTGATTGACAACTTCTCAGTGTCCTCCTCTTTTTCAGTGAGCTTCCACACACCTAGCAGCAGGATGAGGGACATTGAGAGCTTCTAAATCATGATATTTGGTGTGTGGAGACTCAGCAGAGAAGAGGAGGGACACAGAGATGCTGTCATTCAGGTGAATGGAGGAGGGATGCCAAGGAGATATGAATCAGACTAGTTGGGTGACAACTCGGCAGGAAGGGGGGATATTGTAAAGCTGACAGTTAGACTGGGCGGGTGGCGACTCAACAGCAGAGAGGAGGGGCACTGAGGAGCTGTTAATCAGACTAGGTGTATGGAGCCTCATAGGAAAAGAGTAGCGACATTGAGGAACTGTCAATTATACAAGATGGGTGGCGACTCTGCAGCAGGAAAAGGACACTGAGAAGCTGTTAATCATGCTCCTCAATGTCCCTCTTCCCTGCGCCTGATTGACAGCTTTTCAGTGTCCTTCCTCCTTGCTGCTGAGCCGCCACGTACCTAGACTGATTGGCAGTTGCTCACTATCCCTCTTCTCTGCTGCTGCGTCTCCGCAGTTGTCTGCTCCTCAGTGTTTCTCCTCCCTGCCGCTGAGTCTCAATATACTTAGCCTGTTCCTGAGTGACAGCCCTGTGTTCTTCCTTTTTTCTGTTGACTTGCCACTCACCTAGCATGATTGGCAGCTCCTCGGGATCCCTGCTTTCTGCTGCCGAGTCTCCACCCACCTAGTCTGATTGACATCTCCTCAGCGTTCATCCTCCCTGCTGCTGGGATCTCACACTGCTAAGTTCAAGCTGCAGCTGTCAGGGTGAGTGAGCGGAGACAGAATAGCTGTCAGTCATCCTGAATGGGCGGAGACTGAATACACATAATGCTCACTCATCACAACCATAGAGCCGTTATGAATTGGACTTTCACTGTAAGTACACCAGTCTCATCAGGTCTGAGAGATCTATTTAATAATGCATGTAGATTATATTATGAAATCTGACAACAATCTGCATGGCCGACACCTATTTATTGCGTTTGGGGGGCTTAGGGTCAGTAGTGAGCAGTAAACCCTCTTTATAGTTTCTGAAGGAAGCAGAGGGTGAGTATAGGCTCATAATCAGGTAATGGGTGTGGGATCGGGGGTCCGTACATCACAGACTTATGATGCCCCCGCATGTACTGACCAAGGAAAACTGACGCTTTCTCAAGATGAAGGTGAATTTTCCTTCCTGCGTTTTTCTCCTTTTGATATTTTCTCATCTAGAACAGCATCTGACGGCGAGGTTATGCTGCTCCGGGGACGCGCTGTGATCGGCCGCTCTTAGATATTGTAGCGTCATTATCCATAATGTCATGTTCCTGCCGTATCGCCCTGGTCCGGCCCCTCGTGTCAGACGCCTTCTTATTCATCAGTCTGGACACTTAATGCTGCTTACACTGATTTGCAGGATTGATTCGTCTTATTTACCGGAGTAGATGTTTATATAGTGAAGCCCCAGCTTCGTACACGTTTTCCGCAGCGGGAAGCCTATGGATGACGCAGGAAGCATGGCTGAAGGAATTAGCAGAGGATTCGGGTCGCCTTCTTAGATGACTCTTCACCTCTGCCGTAAATAACTAGTGGAGGCACAGAGACTGGATTAATGGCAGTTTTATATTGTGTGGGGGCAGATTTCCAGGAGCCTGAACTCTAAAAAAAAAAAAAAAAAAAAAAAGTCCGTTTACCACAGGGCATGGACCTGCCGAGAAGTCCTGCCTTCCTGTAAAGAGTTCCTAGACCTTGATCATTATTGGATATAGCGTGGGTATGTTTTTGCCACCCTGATGAGTAAATCTCACTAGTCTATACTAACAGAACTCTCAGTATATCAAGTAAATCAGACGTACAGTCATGTGTAGTCATTGACCATGTGAAATTCCTAGATTACCTCCTCTGCAACATCCCACTTGTTCCTCCTGAGTGTCCTCCTCTGCCATCTGGCCTTTGTCCCTCTTGGCTGTCCTCACTTGCAGCATTATCCTTGTTCCTCCTATGTGTCCTTCTATTTTGCATCCTCCCCCTTGTCCCTCCTGTGTGTCCTCCTCTGCCATCGGGCCTTTGTCCCTCTTGGCTGTCCTCACTTGCAGCATTACCCTTGTCCCTCCTGTGTGTCCTTCTATTTTGCATCCTTCCCCTTGTCCCTCCTGTGTGTCCTCCTCTGCCATCGGGCCTTTGTCCCTCTTTGCTGTCCTCACTTGCAGCATTACCCTTGTCCCTCCTGTGTGTCCTTCTATTTTGCATCCTCCCCCTTGTCCCTCTTGGATGTCCTCCTCTGCCATCGGGCCTTTGTCCCTCTTGGCTGTCCTCAATTGCAGCATTATCCTTGTCCCTCCTGTGTGCCCTTCTATTTTGCATCCTCCCCCTTGTCCCTCCTGTGTGTCCTCCCCTGCCATCTGGCCTTTGTCCCTCTTGGCTGTCCTCACTTGCAGCATTACCCTTGTCCCTCCTGTGTGTCCTCTGCCATCTGGCCTTTGTCCCTCTTGCCTGTCCTCACTTGCAGCATTATCCTTGTTCCTCCTATGTGTCCTTCTATTTTGCATCCTCTCCCTTGTCCCTCCTGTGTGTCCTCCTCTGCCATCTGGCCTTTGTCCATCTTGGCTGTCCTCACTTGCAGCATTATCCTTGTTCCTCCTATTTGTCCTATTTTGCATCCTCCCCCTTGTCCCTCCTGGGTGTCCTCCTCTGCCATCTGGCCTTTGTCCCTCTTGGCTGTCCTCACTTGCAGCATTATCATTGTTCCTCCTATGTGTCCTTCTATTTTGCATCCTCTCCCTTGTCCCTCCTGGGTGTCCTCCTCTGCCATCTGGCCTTTGTCCCTCTTGGCTGTCCTCACTTGCAGCATTATCCTTGTCCCTCCTGTGTGCCCTTCTATTTTGCAGCCTTCCCCTTGTCAATCTTGTGTGCCCTCCACTTCTCCAGCCGTCTCCTTGTTCCTCCTATTTGCCTTCCATTTCTTCTGTCTTCCCCTTGTCTCTTCTGTGTGTCCTCCTACTCTGCTGTATTCCCCATGCTTATACTGGGTTTCATCCCCTTCTGATGCTTTCCCTTATCCCTCCATGGAAGTCCTCCTTCTCTGCATCCACAACCATTTTCCTTCCTACATGTTCAAGCCCTCCTCTTCTGCAGCCTTTCCCTTGTTTCTTTTGGGTATCTTCCTCCTGTGCAGCCTTCCCTTTGTTTATCATGGGTTTCATCCCCTTCTGCTGCCTTCCATTGTCCCTCCTGGGTGTCCATTTCCTCCTCTTCTAACTTCTCCTTGTTCCTCTCTGATTGTGCTCCTCTTCCTCCTAAGTCATCTTCCTCTTGTCCCTTCTTGCTGTCCTCCTATACTGTCTAATCCTTCTCCCTCCTGGTTGCCCTCCTCCTCTGCAGCTTTCCCTTTTTGACCCTTCATTGGTGTCTTCCCCTTCTTCTGCATGTCTTTTGTTTCTCTTGGTTGTCCTCCTGTACCGCAGAATCATTGTCCCTCCTGGGTGTCATCCTCTTTTTGTCCCTCCTGGGTGTTCTTCTCTGCTGCTTAATCTTTTTCCCTCTTCGATGTCCTCCTCCTCTGTCATCCTCCTTTTGTCCCTCCTAAATGTCCTCCTCGTTTGTCCCTTTTGGCTGTCTTCCCACTCCTCTGTCATCCTCCTTTTATCCTTCCTGGGTGTCCTCATCCTTCTCTGTCATCCTTCTTTTGTTTCTTCTGGATGTCCTCGTCTTCCTCTGTCATGCTCATTTTGTCCCTCCTGGGTGTTCTCTTTGTCCTCTTTTTATCCCTCCTGGGTGTTGTCATCTTCTTTTTGTCCCTCCTGGATGTCCTCCTCTGCTTTTTGTCCCTCCTGGATGTCCTCCTCTGCTGTCTAATCTTTGTCCGTCTTGGGTGTCCTCCTCCTCTGTCATCCTCCTTTTGTTCCTCCTGAGTTTCCTCCTCTTCCTCTGTCATCCTCCTTTTGTCCTGCATGGATGTCCTTCGCTGTCATCCTCTTTTGGACCTTCCTGGGTGTCCTCCTCCTTCTCTTTCATCGTCCTATTGTCCCTCCTGGATATCCCCTCCTCCTCTGTCATCTTACTTTTGTCCCTTCTGGGTGTCCTCCTCTTTCTCTGTCATCTTACTTTTGTCCCTCCTGGGTGTCCCCCTCCTCCTCTGTCATCTTACTTTTGTCCCTCCTGGGTGTCCCCCTCCTCCTCTGTCATCTTACTTTTGTCCTTCCTGGGTGTCCCCCTCCTCCTCTGTCATCTTACTTTTGTCCCTCCTGGGTGTCCCCCTCCTCCTCTGTCATCTTACTTTTGTCCCTCCTAGGTGTCCTCCTCTTTCATCCTCCCTTTGTCCCTCCTGGGTGTCCTCCTCCTCTTTCATCCCCCTTTCATCCCTCCTGGGTGTCCTCCTCCTTTGTTATCCTCTTTTTGTCCCTCCTGGGTGTCCTCCTCCTCTTTTCATCCTCCCTTTGTCCCTCCTGGGTGTCCTCCTCCTCCTAGGTGTCCTCCTCCTCTTTTCATCCTCCCTTTGTCCTTCCTAGGTGTCCTCCTCCTCCTAGGTGTCCTCCTTCTCTTTTCATCCTCCCGTTGTCCCTCCTGGGTGTCCTCCTCCTCTTTCATCCTCCCTTTGTCCTTCCTAGGTGTCCTCCTCCTCCTAGGTGTCCTCCTCCTCTTTTCATCCTCCCTTTGTCCCTCCTGGGTGTCCTCCTCCTCTTTCATCCTCCCTTTGTCCTTCCTGGGTGTCCTCCTCCTAGGTGTCCTCCTCCTCTTTCATCCTCCCTTTGTCCTTCCTGGGTGTCCTCCTTCTCCTAGGTGTCATCCTCCTCTTTCATCCTCCCTTTGTCCCTCCTAGGTGTCCTCCTCCTAGGTGTCCTCCTCCTCTTTTCATCCTCCCTTTGTCCTTCCTGGGTGTCCTCCTCCTCCTAGGTGTCCTCCTCCTCCTGTGTCCCATATTTCCCCTGGTTTACGGCCATTGTGTATTTGCATCTTCTGTGTGTACTGAGTAGTAATGTCACACACGGCCTGGGGAGAGGAGTGGCGCTAATCCTGGAATAATGCAGCCATGATTTCATATTCTACAATCCTTTCGTCCCCTTGTTCTTGGTCTTGGGACGTCTTCCTGCCATCTCATGTCCTTCTTCCACTTACAGTGTACAGTATATTTCCTACATCGTCTTCTCTCAGGTCATACGTTGTAGTCATGTATTTGTGATGCTCCGAGAGTCGCAGTTGTTCCCGGGACATTACACCAAAGTCTTGATGACAACCCCCAGTAAAGCTCCTGCAGACACTAATGTTCCTTGCCCTGTTTCTCCTCATGTTCCGGACCCCTGACCCCGTCGGGCACCCTCGCTTCTTTCTCAGGAGTAATGTTTTCATCTTGCTCTGTTTTTAGTCCCCATGTGCAGGACGCCTTCTTCTTCTTCAGTCTCTACCCTCCGGGGATAGAAATGGATTTTACTCTTTCCTAGATGGAGGCTTCTGTTCTACACTTCCCACAATGTGATTAACCTCTGATTTATCACATTTTCTATAATGAATGCAAATTTCTAACTTCATTTTTTCCTAATTAATTCCTCTTAAGCGACGTATGATTCCGCTGCTTCGGACGGCTAATAAATTAGATTTATTCCTCTGTATATTAAGTCCTTCCATCTCTAATCGATCATCTCTTTTTATTCTATGAAGCTTCTCAAGCTAATATTAAGACCCTTCGCTCTTATGCAGAACTATCGCCCCTATGCAGGCCCGTTGCAGGTCTGCGGTAGGAGTAACAGTTCTGCATTAGGGCCCATAGATCTGCAGAGGGGCGACGGGTCTGTCTTGGGGGCGACAGGTCTGCATTGGGGCGACAGGTCTGCATTGGGGCGACTGGTCTGCATTAGGGCCAACAGGTCTGTGGAGGGTTGATGGGTCTGTCTTGGGTGCAATAGTTCTATCTTGGGGGTGACAAGTCTGCATTGTGGCCGCCAGGTCTGTATTGGAGAGTCAGGTCTACATTGGGGGCTACAGGCCTGTGGAGGGTTGATGCGTCTGTCTTGGGTGCAATAGGTCTATCTTGGGGGTGACAAGTCTGCATTGGGCCGACAGGTCTGTATTGGGGGTGACAAGTCTGCATTGGGCCGACAGGTCTGTATTGGGGTGACAAGTCTGCATTGGGGTGACAGGTCTGTATTGGAGAGTCAGGTCTGCATTGGGGGCTACAGGTCTGTATTGGATTGTCATGTCTACATTGGGGGCTACAGGTCTGCATTTGGGGGACAGGCCTCTATTGAGTGCGACAGGTCTGCAATAGTGGCGACAGGTCTGTATTGGAGAGTCAGGTCTGCATTGGGGCCGACAGGTCTGTATTGGATTGTCATGTCGACATTGGGGGGTACAGGTCTGCATTTGGGGGACAGGCCTGTATTGAGTGCGACAGGTCTGCAATAGTGGCGACAGGTCTGCATTGGGGCAACATGTCTGCATTGGGGGGGTGATGGATCTGTGTTAGGGATGACAAGTTGAGATGAGAAAGAAAGGTCTGGGTTAAGGAACGTTCCCACGTTCCGTGATTCAGGCTGTCACTTAGCTGAATTTCCGAATGAATCCCGCACCTTAGCTGACTTGCATTTTTCCATGCGTTTTTGCCGCATGAGTTTCTGATGCTTTTTTTTTCTCTTTGGTATGTTAGATTAGATGTGCAAAGATACAAAAAGATATGAGATAGATATTTGTGAGATATATACCGTAATTAGTGTAGTTTACTATACATGGATTAACCTAATAAACAAGTAAATGAAGAAAACGATCTTGAGTCCTCCCCATTTCTGTTAACCAGCCAAGGTAAAGCAGACAGCTTTAAAGCAGCCAAGGTAAAGCAGACACCATTTTTTTTAACTATTGCAAGTCTATGGGATAATTAAGCACAGAAGAGTGAGCGTCCCCGCAAGAGTAATTGACATTCTGCCGCTCGTAACCTTGTGGCGCGGGTGAGTTTATGCAGCGTTAAATAGAAGCAGAGTGGGCCTATGATTTCTGTCAATCCCATCCACTGTGCTGGTACTGTGCAATGCAGCATTATGGATGCAGGGAAAATACGCTGCGTGCAGACCACTAGTATTACTGATCGTGGGCAGCAGCTTCAGCGGTGACAGGTCCACAATTGCTGAGCGAGTGACGGCCTGGACTCCTGCGTGACTTGTGGGACAATCGGAGACAGACAAATTTGCTTTTCTTTACTGATGGGGAATGTTTTCTCTGGCGCTGGTGATCTTGTATCTCTCCATGTTTTCTTTGGACTCAGATCATGAGTTAATAGTCTGATGGTAGTGGCCCAGAAGACCAGACGTAATAGGTCACTAGCGAGTCACATGAATGCGGGGATCTCTGCTCCTCCGCTGCTCTGTTACAATTGCAGTAACAGTTAGACACAACTGTGGGAATGTTTGGGGCCCAGCATGTGTATATGGACCCCAAAATATACCCCCATGACGTAACATAGCTACAAGTCTTGTTTTTCTAAAGCTGCAGGCATCGTACCAATTTGCATTCAAAGGAAATCGTTTTTGGGCAGTCTGTGGATATCCCATGTTTGCAACACAAGTTCTGGAACGTACAGTGTAGAATATACTAGTGTCACGACTCTGTTGTCAGGTGTCCTGGGACCATGGGTCCCTTCCCTGTCCCTAACGCTAGGGGCGCCCTAGCTCGCCCTGTTCCCTGGATTGCTTATGGTGAAGGTGCCGGGGCCACGTACTTTGCCTTAGCTCCTGAATCTGCCCTCAGTCTGTACCCTTCCCCCACCCAGGGAAGATGGGAGTAGTAGTGTCCCATAATACACCAACCAGACTAACAAGGTAATACAAACTGAGATAAACTCTTCTGTTCCACTCTGTACACTCCAGACTCCTCAATCTTTCTAGAACTCTAGTTTTCTCCAGATTCTCATCTCCTTCCAGACAACTGCCTTCCTCTAGATCTGTCTGCCACATCCCTACTCTATCCTCCAGACTCTTCCATCATCCTCTAGATCCTTGTCACTCTTCCAGATCCCTCTGTGCTCTGTCTAGATCCCTTTGTTCCTCCTCCAAACCTTTCTGTCCCTCCTCCAGACCCCTTTGCACCGCCTTCACATCCTTGTTACCCCCTCTAGACACCTGTCACTTCGCCAAACCCCTGTCACGACTCTGTTGTCGGGTGTCCTGGGAACAGGGTCTCCTTCCCTGTCCCTAACGCTATTGGTGCCCTAGTTTGTCCTGTTCCCTGGATAACTTCTCATGGTGAAGATGCCAGGGCCAAGTACCTTGCCTTAGCTTCTGAATCCACCCTCACTCTGTACCATTCTCTCACCCAGAGAAGAGGGGAGTTGTTGTGCATGTAACGAAAAATACCAATCGTACAAATGTACTGACACAAACAACAGAGGTATACACCTGGGAGTGGAGGATGGGGTAAAAACAAAGTAGGAGAAGAAAGGGGATTAGCACACAACCAAAACTTAGCAACAATCTCTGATAAATCCACCGAATACCTTCTCAAACAACAACAGCAAACCACCATCTCCTAACTATGCGGCATGAAGCTTTCTCTGGCAATGAGTGCTAGCCAGGGCCCAGATCATATGGGAGAGGGGCGTGGCCAAAAGTGAACAGCTGAGAGCCTTAATGCAGGACAGCTTCCAAGAGCTCTCAACAGAGCAGATTAACCCCTGCGCTGTTAATAGAATCCTGCACTGTTTAATATGAAGTGCTTCTAAACAGTGCAAGAGTAAGAGAAATCAGACACTTCGGTCTGACAGCTATATCCCAGACCACCATACTATTTCATCTGGATGCCCATAGTCATGTGATGACTAAGCTCCTCCCAGGAAAGGAAAGATGCGTGATTTGGAAATGATGCATCATGGGAGGAAATGTAACCAAAAATATGAACAGATCGATACATTTCTATTGTATCTTCGTCATCGGGGTCCGATGTAATAAAAGCGGCTGGAGAGTTTCCCAGTACTCCCAGTATGTCATCTCGATATTTCATGCTGGTGGAGTAACCTTTCTGAACCTTTATAATACGGTTAATGGGGTCAGTTTATAGTAATAATAAGATTTAGGGACGATCAATACATTGTACGTCCGCCATTACCTTAGCGTCGGACCTTGGCTACGGAATATATCATAATGAGACCCCGCCGCTCTCTTCTAGCGCATTCATCACGTCTACTTTATATAGGAAGGCAATTATATCTATAAGGGATCATCACGAGGTCCCACAATAAACCCCAGTCCAGAATGGTGATTCAATTCTACTCCTAACTTAAGCAGCCCCTGACGAATCGCATTCAGACCAGCTGTCACTTTTCACCTTTTCACATTATCTCCACCTAGCAATTGTGCACACCAGGGTGTTCAATAGTCGCTGTCCTTTGCATAAATCAACTGTACAAACACATATAAGAACCTTTTGTAATATTTTAGAAGAAGGATATGCTTCTTAATCCACTTATGAGACACTTTTTTTCCCCTCCTACCTCCTTGACTCATCTGTTACTCTGACAAACTGATGATAGTAAGAGAGGGTGCTTGTTTTAAGTCGATGGAAAGGAGGAGACTAAAAGAGAAAAGCAGACATTAAGTGTTTTGTCTTACTGGAGCTGGATTCACAGCTACACTACTCAGTACTGCTGTTTAAATTTCTTTCCTGCTGCTTTCTAATAAGTGATTTATTTAACCCCAGCACTATATTCACATCTACACTGCTCAGTAATGTTATATAATTCTTCATTTTGCTGCTTTTTAGTACGTGTATATCTCCTCACAGAAATTAATTCACAACTACACTTCTCAGTGTGTAGTGTTTTGTCATACGCCAGTGCTGAATTCACAGCTATTCAGCTCTGTATTGCTGTACAATGTCCTTCATGTGGCTTCTTTCTACTGATTGTTTTACCTCACCGCAGTGCTGGAATCATAGCTACACTGCTCAGTACTGTTGTATAATATCCTTCATATGGCTGCTTTGTAGTAATTGTTTTGTCTCATCCCATTGCTGGATTTAGAGCTACAGAGCTCAATACTGCTGTATTATTATCTTCATATGGCTGCTTTCGGCTGATTGTTTTAGCTCACCCAGTGCTGGATTCACCGCTACACTGCTTAGCACTGCTTTATAATGGATTTCATGTGGCTGCTTTCTGCTGATTGTTTTAACTCACCTCGGTGCTGGATTTACAGCAACTCGGCTCAGTATTGCTGTATAATGTCCTTCACGTGGCTGCTTTCTACTGAATGTTTTAGCTCAGCCCCAATGCGGGATTCACAGCTACACTGCTAAGTACTGCTGTATAATGTTCTTCATGCTTCTGCTGCTTTTAAACATGTTCTGCAAAGAGACAGGAATCCCTCATGTCTATGGGACACAACGTATCAGCTAGTCGTCTTCCACTAGTGCACAGACAACTGTAAATTTGAGAGAGTGCCTACAAAGCTGGTGAAAAATGCAAAACACAAGTCATATAATGGCCAGAAACCATATTACAGTTTCCTATTAACAGTCACCAGAAATGACCGTTATACACATCAGACCGCTCTTCTCCCGTGATGCACATGAGGACCCGTCGTGTTCATGTATTGCATGGGCCGCCCCATTGATTGCAGTAAGCACTATGTAATGCTTCTTTTGGCCTGTGGTGGCGCTGCTCGGTGACTGACCGCCATTAGAGCTTCGGTGTGGATTCGGTCTGAGTGAGTGGAAAATCTACATTATTGTATGGATGCCACCTGGCCTTTCCGAAAAGGACATGGAAGATGGGAGAGGACAAAGAAGTCTAATACCGTCCATCATCTTCTCATTGGTAATGTACAGCGATGATGGCCGGTTAGTCACCCCTCGGCGTGGAAGGAACACGGGGCCGGTAATGGGAGACTAATCGTATTCTTGTGGCAAAGTAGTGATTCAGCGCAGCGCCGGGGGACGACTCCAGATACAGTGCCGGGTCTGCGTCTGCAGATATCTCTGCCATTGATGTCATCCTGCTTCCCCAGACGCCACTTCTCGCTTATTAGGAAGGACCTGAAGTTACAGTGACGTCGCCATGTCTCATACTTGCTCCCCCATTGGAAAGCAGCACGTCGGATATTCTGCTCTCAGCCCCTCGGAGAAAGAGTCTGGATGTCGCCCATCTACGCAGATGTGTCCTCCGCAGAGACACCTCGAGAAACAAAGAGTAATCCAAGAATAGAATCCACCAGGAACGAGAGGTCCGGGTGTCTCCGGAGACGAGGAGACACCCATGGTGGCCAAAACCGCAGCTGTGTCCTCCACAGAGACACCTTGAGAAAGGAAGAGTAATCCAAGAAGAGAATTCACCAGGAATGAGAGATTCGGAAGCTAGGAGACCCCCATGGTGGCCAAAACCGCAGCTGTGTCCTCCGCAGAGACACCTCGAGAAAGGAAGAGTAATCCCAGGAGAGAATTCACCAGGAACAAGAGATTCGGAAGCGAGGAGACCCCCATGGTGGCCAAAACCGCAGCTGTGTCCTCCGCAGAGACACCTCGAGAAAGGAAGAGTAATCCCAGGAGAGAATTCACCAGGAACGAGAGATTCGGAGGCGAGGAGACCCCCATCATGGGCAAAACCGCAGCTGTGTCCTCCGCAGAGACACCTCTAGAAATGAAGAGTAATCCAAGAAGAGAATTCACCAGGAACGAGAGATTCGGAGGCGAGGAGACCCCCACGGTGGCCAAAACCGCAGCTGTTTCCTCCACAGAGACACCTTGAGAAAGGAAGAGCAATCCAATAAGAGAATCCACCGGGAACGAGAGATTCGAAGGCGAGGAGACCCCCATGGTGGGCAAAACCTCAGCTGTGTCCTCCACAGAGACACCTCGAGAAAGGAAGAGTAATCCAAGAAGAGAATTCACCAGGAACGAGAGATTCGAAGGCGAGGAGACCCCCATGGTGGGCAAAACCTCAGCTGTGTCCTCCGCAGAGACACCTTGAGAAAGGAAGAGTAATCCAAGAAGAAAATTCACCAGGAACGAGAGATTCGGAGGCGAGGAGACCCCCATGGTGGCCAAAACTGCAGCTTTGTCCTCCATAGCGCCACCTTGAGAAAGGAAGAGCAATCCAATAAGAGAATCCACTGGGAACGAGAGATCTGGATGTCTCCGGAGACGAGGAGACCCCCATGGTGGGCCAAACCGCAGCTGTGCCCTCCAAAGAGACACCTTGAGAAAGAAAGAGTAATCCAAGAATAGAACCCACTGGGGACGATAGATCCAGGTGTCCCCGGAGATGAGGATACCCCCATGGTGGGCAAAACCGCAGCTGTGTCCTCCACAGAGGCACCTCGAGAAAGGAGGAGTAATCCAAGAAGAGAATCCACCAGGGACGAGAGATCCGGGTGTCTCCGGAGAGGAGAAGACCCCATTGGTGGGCAAAACCGCAGCCGTGCCCCCTGCATTCAAAAGATTTCAATGTCAAATCTTCTAATATTTAAAGGGACAAGTACGGCAGCCCAATCTGTCAGCAGATTGCTTCTCTAATCCATGGCTAGGCGGCTTCTTGCATTGTATGTGGTCCGCTGATTCTGCGGGGACAGGAGCCTTTTTACCTTCCAGTTAATGGTTGCCCACATAGAGATGTGTCCTTTAAGGACATCCCCTTTAAGCATCTATGTCGATTTTCAGTCGATATATATAAAGCTTAAAGGGGTTATCTGGCAACATACAGAGCGAGCGGCTGACGTCCGCATCAGATAGTACGACCCTCTCCGGAGGTGAACGGCTCCGGATGTCACCAGGTCGCCCCTTTTAAAAGGCGACGATTGTTTTATTTGTTTGTTTTATTTAATATTTTGTCTCTTCCTATCATTTTATATTTTTTAATCTGATCATTTTTAGTAGAAGCTTTTTCAAGAAAAAAGAAGAACTAAACTTAATAACGTTGATGGTATCAGTCTGACATTCAAGATAACAAATAGGGCGAGGTTCAGACTTCCATCTACACGAGACATATTTACAGCTCAATATAGATAAGACTAGCGGCCCCCCACCACCAGTCCCCCAGGAGAGAAGCTCCGCACACTGATCTTAGAATCCCCCAAACTGTGCAGATATAAGAAGAGTCGAGTATAAACCTATATCACTAACAGTATTAAACCCAATGACTCCTGGAAAGGACGGAGCCGCCGAACACAAATGCTCTCCTATAACAATTGGCTAATATTCTGTCCAATTAATCACCCCCCCTCCTCATCATCAGTTATTAATAAATCTGGAGCCCTTACAGGATAAGCAATATTATAATAATCCCCCCATTCCCACGCATTAGGGAGTATTTTTTTATAATGGTGTCAATGATATACATATATCACAATCTGTATTTACAGCCTAGTTTAGTAATTTTGTCACAGCTCACCTCCTCCACCTCCTGTACAATGACTGATAACACCGCTATATACAGTAGATAACCCAGGATCCACCATTCACAATAGGTGATGTGACAGCTCACCTCCTCCTGTACAATGACTGATAACACCTCTATATACAGTAGATAACACAGGATCCGTCATTCACAATAGGTGATGTCACAGCTCACCTCCTCCTCCTGTACAACGACGGATAACACCTCTATATACAGTAGATAACACAGGATCCACCATTCACAATAGGTGATGTCACAGCTCACCTCCCCCTCCTGCACAATGACTGATAACACCTCTATATACAGTAGATAACACAGGATCCACCATTCCGTGATGTCACAGCTCACCTCCTCCTCCTGTACAATGACTGATAACACCTCTATATACAGTAGATAACACAGGATCCACCATTCACAATAGGTGATGTCACAGCTCACCTCCTGTACAATGACTGATAACACCTCTACATACAGTAGATAACACAGGATCCACCATTCACAATAGGTGATGTCACAGCTCACCTCCCCCTCCTGCACAATGACTGATAGCACCTCTATATACAGTAGATAACCCAGGATCCACCATTCACAATAGGTGATGTCACAGCTCACCTCCTCCTCCTGTACAATGACTGATAACACCTCTATATACAGTAGATAACAGAGAATCCACCATTCACAATAGGTGATGTCACAGCTCACCTCCTCCTGTACAATGACTGATAACACCTCTATATACAGTAGATAACCCAGGATCCACCATTCACAATAGGTGATGTCACAGCTCACCTCCTCCTGTACAATGACTGATAACACCTCTATATACAGTAGATAACACAGGATCCACCATTCACAATAGGTGATGTCACAGCTCACCTCCTCCTCCTGTACAATGACTGATAACACCTCCATATACAGTAGATAACACAGGATCCGCCATTCACAATAGGTGATGTCACAGCTCACCTCCTCCTCCTGTACAATGACTGATAACACCTCTATATACAGTAGATAACCCAGGATCCACCATTCACAATAGGTGATGTCACAGCTCACCTCCTCCTCCTGTACAATGACTGATAACACCTCTATATGCAGTAGATAACACAGGATCCACCATTCACAATAGGTAATGTCACAGCTCACCTCCTCCTCCTGTACAATGACTAATAACACCTATATACAGTAGATAGCACAGGATCCACCATTCACAGTAGGTGATGTCACAGCTCACCTCCTCCCCTTCTCCTCACAATCTCCTTGGCACACGCTCATTAGATGCTTCAATATAAAATATAGAATCTTCGTATTCATTGCTGCTAATGTACATGTGCATTTCCTGAAGCAGACTCTATTGCCCCAGTGGACAGTGTGAGAATTACAAGATTTTTATTTTTAATACAGATTGTGATAATGGGACAAAAGAGAAGCCTTTGTAAAAAATGATATTTAAAAATACATGTAGGACGAAAACCTGATTTAAAAAAATTGGTCATTTTTCTGACGACAGTTTCCAATCAAGTCTGTGTTCACACGGTGCGGAAACCGCGGTGTGGCCGGTCAGAGCGCTGATCTGCGGCAGTATTCTCGCTAGTTTCCGGATTATCGTCCGTTATTGAGCTTCATCTTATCAGCCACTTCCATCTAATGCGCGTCCCGCACTGGGAAAACCAACACGTCGTGTGATAACATTCCATTAAGGACAGGAAGTGCCCGCGCTAATGTGCCGTTACTCGGAGTGACCATTGCCCGGCGCTCGTCACAGACGGACCTGAGCCACTTAACTGCACCGATGACATATTTATCCTGCCATGCAGCGGGAGGCATCTGGACGTTAATGTCGGAACATGACGCTCCCGCGCCGTGCCATATATTACATCTGATGTTTGCTGTGGAAGCCGGTGACACGGTATCGCCTCCATATAGCTCATCAAAACATACATCTTCTAATCTTTTTTTATTGACGTTCCCATATTTTCTGTAGCACTGTACAATAATTTACAGGGAAGAGCGCCAGTTATACGTGAAGAGGGGGACTTGTGTGATCGGAAGTGCTGTGGATGGCGGTATAGCCAGGCAAGGAGGTGATGGACCAGCAATATTTGTACAATGGAAGGCTAGCGTGTAGATCGGGAGAGAGCACTCCAAAGAAGAGGTGCAGCACTGGAGAGAGAATTCCAAAGAAAAGGTGCAGCACTGGAGAGAGCATTCCAAAGAAAAGGTGCAGCACTGGAGAGAGCATTCCAAAGAAGAGGTGCACCACTGGAGAGAACATTCCAAAGAAAAGGTGCAGCACTAGAGAGAGAATTCCAAAGAAAAGGTGCAGCACTGGAGAGAGCATTCCAAAGAAGATGTGCAGCACTGGAGAGAGCATTCCAAAGAAGATGTGCAGCACTGGAGAGAGCATTCCAAAGAAGAGGTGCAGCACTGGAGAGAGCATTCCAAAGAAGATGTGCAGTACTGGAGAGAGCATTCCAAAGAAGAGGTGCAGCACTGGAGAGAGCATTCCAAAGAAGAGGTGCAGCACTGGAGAGAGCATTCAGTAGAACAGGTGCAGCACTGGAGAGAGCATTCCAAAGAAGAGGTGCAGCACTGGAGAGAGCATTCCAGAGAATGCCCTTAATGTTATCTGTTGTGAATTCTGTGGCAGAGCTCCCTCCTGTGGTCACAAGTGGTACTTCGGCTGATTCTCTCTATGAGCTTCCGTTGGTGGAGGAAAGTGGTACTGCGGCTTCTGAGTTTCCTTCCTCAGGTGATGTGGTAAAGTCGTTGGGTGCTGCTCTATTTAACTCCACCTAGTGCTTTGATCCTGGCCTCCAGTCAATGTTCTAGTATTGGACTTGCTTCCTCCTGGATCGTTCCTGTGGCCTGCTGCTCTGCATAGCTAAGTTTCGCTTGTGTTATTTTTGTTTGCTGTTTTTTCTGTCCAGCCTGCTTATTTGGTTTTTCTTGCTTGCTGGAAGCTCTGGGACGCAGAGGGTGTACCTCCGTGCCGTTAGTCGGTACGGAGGGTCTTTTTGCCCCCTTTGCGTGGTTGTTTGTAGGGTTTTGTGTTGACCGCAAAGTTACCTTTCCTATCCTCGCTCTGTTCAGAAAGTCGGGCCTCACTTTGCTAAATCTATTTCATCTCTACGTTTGTCTTTTCATCTTAACTCACAGTCATTATATGTGGGGGGATGCCTTTTCCTTTGGGGTATTTCTCTGAGGCAAGGTAGGCTTATTTTCTATCTTCAGGCTAGCTAGTTTCTCAGGCTGTGCCGAGTTGCATAGGGAGCGTTAGGCGCAATCCACGGCTGCCTCTAGTGTAGTTGGAGAGGATTAGGGATTGCGGTCAGCAGAGTTCCCACGTCTCAGAGCTCGTTCTATGTTTTTGGGTTATTGTCAGGTCACTGTATGTGCTCTGACTTCTATGTCCATTGTGGTACTGAATTACCTAATCATAACAGTATTGGAGGCCAAAAGTACTAATGATTCTCAATAGAGGGAAAAAAGAAGTTCTGAGACCATTTTTTTTTCTCTGCACTGTGTTTTGCCTTTTTTTTTCCCTAGACATTTGGGTGGTTCAGGACACAGGTGTAGCGATGGACATTAAAGGTCTGTCTTCATGTGTGGATCAGCTCACGGCAAGAGTACAAAATATTCAAGACTTTGTGGTTCAGAATTCTATGTTAGAACCGAGAATTCCTATTCCTGATTTGTTTTTTGGAGATAGAACTAAATTTCTGAGTTTCAAAAATAATTGTAAACTATTTCTGGCTTTGAAACCTCGCTCCTCTGGTGACCCAGTTCAACAAGTTAGGATCATTATTTCTTTTTTACGTGGCGACCCTCAGGACTGGGCATTTTCTCTTGCGCCAGGAGATCCTGCATTATGTAATATTGATGCGTTTTTCCTGGCGCTCGGATTGCTGTACGATGAACCTAATTCAGTGGATCAGGCAGAGAAGAATTTGCTTGCTCTGTGTCAGGGTCAGGATGAGATAGAGGTATATTGTCAGAAATTTAGAAAGTGGTCCGTGCTCACTCAATGGAATGAAGGTGCGCTCGCAGCTATTTTCAGAAAGGGTCTCTCTGAAGCCCTTAAGGATGTCATGGTGGGATTTCCTATGCCTGCTGGTCTGAATGAGTCTATGTCTTTGGCCATTCAGATCGGTCGACGCTTGCGCGAGCGTAAATCTGTGCACCATTTGGCGGTATTATCTGAGCATAAGCCTGAGCCTATGCAGTGCGATAGGACTTTGACCAGAGTTGAACGGCAAGAACACAGACGTCAGAATGGGCTGTGTTTCTACTGTGGTGATTCCACTCATGCTATCTCTGATTGTCCTAAGCGCACTAAGCGGTTCGCTAGGTCTGCCACCATTGGTACGGTACAGTCAAAATTTCTTTTGTCCGTTACCTTGATCTGCTCTTTGTCATCGTATTCTGTCATGGCATTTGTGGATTCAGGCGCTGCCCTGAATTTGATGGACTTGGAGTATGCCAGGCGTTGTGGGTTTTTCTTGGAGCCCTTGCAGTATCCTATTCCATTGAGAGGAATTGATGCTACACCTTTGGCCAAGAATAAGCCTCAGTATTGGACCCAGCTGACCATGTGCATGGCTCCTGCACATCAGGAGGTTATTCGCTTTCTGGTGTTGCATAATCTGCATGATGTGGTCGTGTTGGGGTTGCCATGGCTACAAGTCCATAATCCAGTATTAGATTGGAAATCCATGTCTGTGTCCAGCTGGGGTTGTCAGGGGGTACATGGTGATGTCCCATTTCTGTCTATTTTGTCATCCACCCCTTCTGAGGTCCCAGAGTTCTTGTCTGATTACCGGGATGTATTTGATGAGCCCAAGTCCGATACCCTACCTCCGCATAGGGATTGTGATTGTGCTATCGATTTGATTCCTGGTAGTAAATTCCCAAAAGGTCGACTGTTTAATTTATCTGTGCCTGAGCACGCCGCTATGCGGAGTTACGTGAAGGAATCCTTGGAGAAGGGGCATATTCGCCCGTCATCGTCGCCATTGGGAGCGGGGTTCTTTTTTGTAGCCAAGAAGGATGGTTCGCTGAGACCTTGTATAGATTACCGCCTTCTAAATAAGATCACGGTTAAATTTCAGTACCCCTTGCCGCTGTTATCTGATTTGTTTGCTCGGATTAAGGGGGCTAGTTGGTTCACCAAGATAGATCTTCGTGGTGCATATAATCTTGTGCGTATTAAGCGAGGCGATGAATGGAAAACTGCATTTAATACACCCGAGGGCCATTTTGAGTACCTAGTAATGCCATTCGGACTTGCCAATGCTCCATCAGTGTTTCAGTCCTTTATGCATGACATCTTCTGAGAGTACCTGGATAAATTCCTGATTGTATACTTGGATGATATTTTGGTCTTCTCGGATGATTGGGAGTCTTATGTGAAGCAGGTCAGAACTGTGTTTCAGGTCCTGCGTGCTAATTCTTTGTTTGTGAAGGGATCAAAGTGTCTCTTTGGTGTTCAGAAGGTTTCATTTTTGGGGTTCATTTTTTCCCCTTCTACTATCGAGATGGACCCTGTTAAGGTCCAGGCCATCCATGATTGGACTCAGCCGACATCTCTGAAAAGTCTGCAAAAGTTCCTGGGCTTTGCTAATTTTTATCGTCGCTTCATCAATAATTTTTCTAGTATTGCTAAACCATTGACCGATTTGACCAAGAAGGGTGCTGATGTGGTCAATTGGTCTTCTGCTGCTGTGGAAGCTTTTCAAGAGTTGAAGCGTCATTTTTCTTCTGCCCCTGTGTTGTGTCAGCCGGATGTTTTGCTTCCGTTCCAGGTCGAGGTTGATGTTTCTGAGATTGCAGCGGGGGCTGTTTTGTCGCAGAGAAGTTCTGATTGCTCGGTGATGAAGCCATGCGCCTTCTTTTCCAGGAAGTTTTCGCCTGCTGAGCGAAATTATGATGTTGGCAATCGAGAGTTGCTGGCCATGAAGTGGGCATTCGAGGAGTGGCGTCATTGGCTTGAAGGAGCTAAGCATCGCGTGGTGGTCTTGACTGATCATAAGAACTTGACTTATCTCGAGTCTGCCAAGCGGTTGAATCCTAGACAGGCTCGTTGGTCGCTGTTTTTCGCCTGTTTTGACTTTGTGATTTCGTACCTTCCGGGCTCTAAAAATGTGAAGGCGGATGCCCTGTCTAGGAGTTTTGTGCCCGACTCTCCGGGTTTGTCTGAGCCGGCGGGTATTCTCAAAGAGGGAGTAATTGTGTCTGCCATCTCCCCTGATTTGCGGCGGGTGCTGCAAAAATTTCAGGCTAATAAACCTGATCGTTGCCCAGCGGAGAAACTGTTTGTCCCTGATAGGTGGACGAATAAAGTTATCTCTGAGGTTCATTGTTCAGTGTTGGCTGGTCATCCTGGAATCTTTGGTACCAGAGAGTTAGTGGCTAGATCCTTTTGGTGGCCATCTCTGTCGCGGGATGTGCGTTCTTTTGTGCAGTCCTGTGGGATTTGTGCTCGGGCTAAGCCCTGCTGTTCTCGTGCCAGTGGGTTGCTTTTGCCCTTGCCAGTCCCGAAGAGGCCTTGGACACATATCTCTATGGATTTTATTTCAGATCTTCCCGTCTCTCAAAAAATGTCAGTCATTTGGGTAGTTTGTGATCGCTTCTCTAAGATGGTCCATTTGGTACCCTTGTCTAAATTACCTTCCTCCTCTGATTTGGTGCCATTGTTCTTCCAGCATGTGGTTCGTTTACATGGCATTCCAGAGAATATCGTTTCTGACAGAGGTTCCCAGTTTGTTTCGAGGTTTTGGCGAGCCTTTTGTGCAAGGATGGGCATTGACTTGTCTTTTTCCTCGGCTTTCCATCCTCAGACTAATGGCCAGACCGAACGAACCAATCAGACCTTGGAAACATATCTGAGATGCTTTGTTTCTGCTGATCAGGATGACTGGGTGTCCTTTTTGCCTTTGGCTGAGTTCGCCCTTAATAATCGGGCCAGCTCGGCTACCTTGGTTTCGCCGTTTTTCTGCAACTCTGGGTTCCATCCTCGTTTCTCTTCAGGGCAGGTTGAGTCTTCGGACTGTCCTGGTGTGGATACTGTGGTGGACAGGTTGCAGCAGATTTGGACTCATGTAGTGGACAATTTGACCTTGTCCCTGGAGAAGGCTCAACGTTTTGCTAATCGCAGACGCTGTGTGGGTCCCCGACTTCGTGTTGGGGATTTGGTTTGGTTGTCTTCTCGTCATATTCCTATGAAGGTTTCCTCTCCTAAGTTTAAACCTCGTTTCATTGGTCCGTATAGGATTTCTGAGGTTCTTAATCCTGTGTCTTTTCGTTTGACCCTTCCAGATTCTTTTTCCATCCATAACGTATTCCATAGGTCATTGTTGCGGAGATACGTGGCACCTATGGTTCCATCTGTTGATCCTCCTGCCCCGGTTTTGGTGGAGGGGGAGTTGGAGTATATTGTGGAGAAGATTTTGGATTCTCGTGTTTCAAGACGGAAACTCCAGTATCTGGTTAAGTGGAAGGGTTATGCTCAGGAAGATAATTCCTGGGTCTTTGCCTCTGATGTCCATGCTCCCGATCTTGTTCGTGCCTTTCATATGGCTCATCCTGGTCGTCCTGGGGGCTCTGGTGAGGGTTCGGTGACCCCTCCTCAAGGGTGGGGTACTGTTGTGAATTCTGTGGCAGAGCTCCCTCCTGTGGTCACAAGTGGTACTTCGGCTGATTCTCTCTATGAGCTTCCGTTGGTGGAGGAAAGTGGTACTGCGGCTTCTGAGTTTCCTTCCTCAGGTGATGTGGTGAAGTCGTTAGGTGCTGCTCTATTTAACTCCACCTAGTGCTTTGATCCTGGCCTCCAGTCAATGTTCTAGTATTGGACTTGCTTCCTCCTGGATCGTTCCTGTGGCCTGCTGCTCTGCATAGCTAAGTTTCACTTGAGTTATTTTTGTTTGCTGTTTTTTCCGTCCAGCCTGCTTATTTGGTTTTTCTTGCTTGCTGGAAGCTCTGGGATGCAGAGGGTGTACCTCCGTGCCGTTAGTCGGTACGGAGGGTCTTTTTGCCCCCTTTGCGTGGTTGTTTGTAGGGTTTTGTGTTGACCGCAAAGTTACCTTTCCTATCCTCGCTCTGTTCAGAAAGTCGGGCCTCACTTTGCTAAATCTATTTCATCTCTACGTTTGTCTTTTCATCTTAACTCACAGTCATTATATGTGGGGGGATGCCTTTTCCTTTGGGGTATTTCTCTGAGGCAAGGTAGGCTTATTTTCTATCTTCAGGCTAGCTAGTTTCTCAGGCTGTGCCGAGTTGCATAGGGAGCGTTAGGCGCAATCCACGGCTGCCTCTAGTGTGGTTGGAGAGGATTAGGGATTGCGGTCAGCAGAGTTCCCACGTCTCAGAGCTCGTTCTATGTTTTTGGGTTTTGTCAGGTCACTGTATGTGCTCTGACTTCTATGTCCATTGTGGTACTGAATTACCTAATCATAACAGTTATCCAGTTACTGTATCGGGTCTTATGGATACTCTTTTCCTCAGCTGTAGGTTATCTTTGGCTGTGAAGTCAGGGGCTTTACAATCCTTGGCACGACTTTGCAGGCAGGGACAGGATTTATAATTGAGGCAGTGCTTTTTAATCTGGGGAAGAAATGAATAAATTGGTGGAGATTTATAATTAAAAGCAGGAATTTATTATTGCGGCCGGTCTTTATAATTGCATTGATTTATAACCAGGGAAGGGATTTAAATTCAGTGACAGGGCTTTATAATGGAGCCCAGGACTTCATATTTTAAAGGTAGGGCTTTCTAATGAAGGGCATGGCTTTCTAATGGAGGGCGGGGCTTTCTAATGGAGGGTAGGGTTTTCTAATGGAGGGCAGGGCTTTCTAATGGAGGGCAGGGCTTTCTAATGGAGGGTATGGCTTTCTAATGGAGGGCAGGGTTTTCTAATGAAGGGCAGGGCTTTCTAATGGGGGCAGGGCTTTCTAATGGGGGCAGGGCTTTCTAATGGGGGCAGGGCTTTCTAATGGGGGCAGGGCTTTCTAATGGAGGGTAGGGCTTTCTAATGGAGGGTAGGGCTTTCTAATGGAGGGTAGGGCTTTCTAATGGAGGGTAGGGCTTTCTAATGGGGCAGGGCTTTCTAATGGAGGGCAGGGCTTTCTAATGGAGGGCAGGGCTTTCTAATAGGGGCAGGGCTTTCTAATGGAGGGCAGGGCTTTCTAATGGAGGGCAGGGCTTTCTAATGGAGGGCAGGGCTTTCTAATGGAGGGCAGGGCTTTCTAATGGAGGGTAGGGCTTTCTAATGGAGGGTAGGGCTTTCTAATGGAGAGCAGGGCTTTATGGAGGGCAGGGCTTTCTAATGAAGCGCAAGGCTTTATGATGGAGGGCGGTGCTTTGTAATGAGGTTAGGGCTTTTTAATGGAGGGCAGGGCTTTTTAATGGAGGGCAGGGCTTTCTAATGGAGGCCATGGCTTTCTAATGAGGACAGGGCTTTCTAATGGAGGGCAGGGCTTTCTAATGGAGGGTGGGGCTTTCTAATGGAGGGCGGGGCTTTCCAATGGAGGGTAGGGCTTTCTAATGAAGGGCAGGGCTTTCTATTCAAGGGCATGGCTTTCTAATGAGGGCAGGGCTTTCTAATGGAGGCCATGGCTTTGTAATGGAGGGCATGGCTTTCTAATGGAGGGTGGGGCTTTCTAATGAAGGGCAGGGCTTTCTAATGAAGGGCATGGCTTTGTAATGAGGGCAGGGCTTTCTAATGGAGGGCAGGGCTTTCTAATGGAGGGCAGGGCTTTCTAATGGAGGGCGGTGCTTTCTAATGGAGGGTAGGGCTTTCTAATGAAGGGCAGGGTTTTCTAATGAAGGGCATGGCTTTCTAATGAGGGCAGGGCTTTCTGATGGAGGGCATGGCTTTATGATGGATGGCAGGGCTTTATGATGGATGGCGGGGCTTTATGATGGATGGCAGGGCTTTATGATGGATGGCAGCGCTTTAGGATGGAGGGCAGGGCTTTATCCTGGAGGGTAGGGCTTTATCATAGAGGGTAGGGCTTTATGATGGAGGGCAGGGCTTTTTAATGGAGGGTGAGGCTTTTTGATGAAGGGCTGGGCTTTGTAATGGAGGGTAGGGCTTTATGATGGAGGGTAGGGCTTTATGATGGAGGGCAGGGCTTTGTGATGGAGGGTAGGGCTTTATGATGGAGGGTAGGGCTTTATGATGGAGGGCAGGGCTTTGTTATGGAGGGCAGGGCTTTGTTATGGAGGGCAGGGCTTTATCATGGAGGGTAGGGCTTTATGATGGAGGGCAGGGCTTTTTAAACGAGGGCGAGGCTTTATGATGGAGGGTAGGGCTTTTGAATGGAGGGGTGAGGCTTTATGATGAAGGGCTGGGCTTTGTAATGGAATGCAGTGCTTTCTGATGGAGGGCAGTCTTTTTTTAATTCAAGGCACCACTCTCTAATCGGGGGCAGTGTTTGTCTTGTTTGGTCTCTGCTGCTGAAAGAACAATCTGAGTCGGTATCTCCCGGAAGAGTGGGCAAATCTTCTAAAAATCCTTCAGCTTTGTTCCTGCCATCCTGGTCGCTCCTGGTCACGTCCATATATATCGTCCTGACACCGGGGAGCAATCTATGAATCCAGATGAGCTGTAAATTCTGATCAGGAACAAAAATATTCCCAATGGCTGACATCTAACCGGACATTAAAGGGACGGAGCCAACCGTGAGCTGGGCGGTCAGGTTGGAGCGGTGGCCGCACGTGCTGGCCTCTTATGAACCTCTTAAAGGCACAGTACTTGTCCGCGGCGTTACGTTCTGTGCTGTACCTGTATATAATCAGCTGCTGGTTTCTCCTGTGCAGTTGTATACAGATGTGGTCTGTTCATTAATATTGTGGACGCTGATGGCTTCATACATTACCCAGACCCCCCACTCCATGATTGATCCCCTTGCAGCATGTCTGCTAGTGGGAAGAAAGGATGAATGAAGTTTACATTTCTCCAGACCGCCTGGGTCCACCTCTACCAACATATCCCCTGTTTGATTAATGGTGCAGAGGGTCTCGGAGCCCCCAGCAACTTGCGTCATACATGACCCTGATACATAAGTCCAGTGCGTAAAGCGCAGGCATTGGAAAGCGTAGCCGGGCCTGTGTGTGGCGATATATCATGTGATCTGGATTTATGTGAGATGATGATGATGGTGGTGGTGATGATATGTGCGGCTGAGTCAACCAACGAGTCTATACACTGTGAATGATGATAATTATATTCACATAGTCCATGAAACTCATCGCACTGGGAGTAATGGCATTACTCATATCAGATGATAAGTGACGAGTATTAACCAGTGAGCCGTCCTGGTAATGCCCAGATGGGATGCACCCTGACTGATAAAGAAGGGTCCTGAACTGAAGACCCCCCTATTAGAATTATTTGTAACACTGGCACCCTCTTTAATTATACCTTCCTACTAATGTGCTCAGCTTACAGAGCAGGGCCGGCTATGTGCAGGGGAGGACCGGCTATGTGCAGGGGAGGACCGGCTATGTGCGGGGCAGGGCCGGCTATGTGCAGGGCAGGACCGGCTATGTGCAGGGCAGGACCGGCTATGTGCAGGGCCGCGCTGGCTATGTGCAGGGCAGGACCGGCTACGTGCGGGGCAGGGCCGGCTACGTGCGGGGCAGGATCGGCTACGTGCGGGGCAGGACCGGCTACGTGCGGGGCAGGACCGGCTACGTGCGGGGCAGGACCGGCTACGTGCGGGGCAGGACCGGCTACGTGCGGGGCAGGACCGGCTACGTGCGGGGCAGGGCCGGCTATGTGCGGGGCAGGGCCGGCTATGTGCGGGGCAGGGCCGGCTATGTGCGGGGCAGGACCGGCTATGTGTGGGGCAGGACCGGCTATGTGCGGGACAGGACCGGCTATGTGCGGGACAGGACCGGCTACTTGCGAGGCAGGGCCGGCTACGTGCGGGGCACGACCAGCTAGGTGCAGGGCAGGACTGGCATTATGCAGGGTTACTATCACTGAACGGAACAAGAGTTTTCACTCACTAACAGCAAGCAGAGATCTTGAAAATCTTTGCTCTTCCATCTTTAATAAAACTACACATAACTCTTTGAGACAAACGTAACTCTGCTGACCACTGGTGTCTGTGAACCCGTGTGGGCCTGGTAGGAAGCTTTCGTTGTGTAGATGATACTACAGATGTGGACTGTGCGGAGTTCTCACCGGGCACCATCTCCAGGCCTCTGCTTCAAGAAATACTATACTGATGTAAAATGACGAGGAGCAGGATGAGACTGACAAACTTTTTAGCCGACTTAGTAAATATCTGCCTTGTGTGAAGGTTCAACCACCTTGCACTCGGTGTCTGAGGATGTCTGAGGAATCTGGAAGAGACTGGGGGTCTGGAGGAAACAGAGAAGTCTCTAGAATATAGAGGAATCTGGAGGAAGACTCTGGATTCTGATGGGTACAGAAGAGTCTGGAGGAGGACAGAAAAGTCATCTAGAGGAGGAAGCTAAGAGAATGGAGGAGGACAGAAGTGACTGGAGGAAGACTCGGGATTCTGGTGGATACATGGGAATCTGGAGAGTACAGAAGAGTCTGGACGAGTAACCTAGGTGTATGGAGAAGAAAGTTGGTGTCTGGAGGAAGATTCAAGAGTCCAGAGGGTACAGAGAAGTCTTGAGGTAGACAAATGTGTTTGGAAGAGACTGGGGTGGTCTTCGAGAAGGACACAACAGTCTCTAGAATAAATAGGCATCTGGAGGAAGACTTGGAGTTCTGGCTGGTACATAGGAGTCTGGAGGAGGACAGAAAAGTTTAGAGGAGCAAGCTAGGCTAATGCAGGAGGACAGTGGTCTGGAGGAAGGCGCAGGATCCTGTTGGGTACATATGAGTCTGGAGGGTACAGAGGAGACTGGAGGAGTATGGAGAAAGACATAGGTGTCTGGAGGAAGACTCAGGAATCTGGAGGAGTAACCTAGGAGTATGGCGGAAGACAGAGGTATCTGGAGAAAGGCTCAGGAGTCCGGAAGGTACATAGGAGTCTAGATGTAGACAGAGGTGTCTGGAAGAGACTGGGGTGGTCTGGATGGTGACTGAGGAGTCTGCACGGGGAACAGAGGGAGACAGAGTAATGTAGAGGGAAGGAACTGAGGAGTCTGGGAGCTAAGAGGTTTCTTTAGGACTGTGGAGTCTGGAGGAAAACACAACAGGCAGCTATTACAATGTCTAATCATGATATCTTATAAGAAATCATCAGTGAAGATATAATAAGCCTGTAGATGGAATAGTGTGGGACACACTGCTACTGGCAAAAGGCAAAACCACATAAGAAAAATAGTGCAAGAGTCCAGAAATAGAATAATCATAAATAAGTTTATTAAATATAAATACATCAACAATAAGTCACGGACAAAATAGTGAGTTTAAAAGTGGCGGCAAAAAGTGTAGAGGTGGACAGATGAGGATTTGAGGGACAGCAGAGTATGGAGCTGGACATGGGTGTCTGTAGGTGGACATGGAGTCTGGTGGTGGACATGGGAGTCTGGTGGTGGACATGGGATTCTGGTGGTGGACATGGGAGTTTGGTGGTGGACATGGGAGTGTGGTGGTGGACATGGGAGTGTGGTGGTGGACATGGGAGTCTGGTGGTGGACATGGGAGTCTGGTGGTGGACCTGGGAGTTTGGTGGTGGACATGGGAGTCTGGTGGTGGACATGGGAGTCTGGTGGTGGACATGGGAGTCTGGTGGTGGACATGGGAGTCTGGTGGTGGACCTGGGAGTCTGGTGGTGGACCTGGGAGTCTGGTGGTGGACCTGGGAGTCTGGTGGTGGACATGGGAGTCTGGTGGTGGACATGGGAGTCTGGTGGTGGACATGGGAGTCTGGTGGTGGACATGGGAGTCTGGTGGTGGACATGGGAGTCTGGTGGTGGACATGGGAGTCTGGTGGTGGACATGGGAGTCTAGTGGTGGACATGGGAGTCTGGTGGTGGACATGGGAGTCTGGTGGTGGACATGGGAGTCTGGTGGTGGACATGGGAGTCTGGTGGTGGACATGGGAGTCTGGTGGTGGACATGGGAGTCTGGTGGTGGACAGAGGAGCTTGGAGGGGACCGAGGTGTCTGGAGGAAGACCAAGGAGTCTGGGGAGTGCAGAGGAGTTTGGAATAGGACAGGGGGCTTTGGAGGGGCCATATTGGTTTTGGCTGAGCATATGATGGAGGTCAGAGGAGCTTGTTTGGCAGCTATGAGTTATGTGCGTCCAGCTTTAGTGGGCCATTGTATGTGTCATCCATCTTGCTTTCCAAGTCTAGCTCCATTGTCCGTGTGACACTATGGATGGTCGTGCAGACGACTTTAGGATCAGGAGGTTTCCACATCTGAGCTGGTGTGTGAAGGCGACATGTCAGCCATGTTTATAGTAAATATGAATGTAGCTTCTTCCATGGGTCATGTTCTCAGCTACAGGTTTGTACATCATTAGCTAAGGCCCCAGCCTGTGTGATAGGGATCTGCGCTGACAGCTGGGGTCCCCCGAGGCTTTCTTGTGGGCTTTCTCATCAACAGCTGTTTACACAGCACTGGGACAAGGGTTTGACATTAACTTGTGCAACTTTTGCATTTTTACCTGTCATCAAATCAGAAACTGTACAGCGCTCTGGGCCGTGCTGGTGGGTTCTACTCTATGTTCTAGAAAGTGCTGTAAAGATCAGAGAAAGATCTAACTAGGACATTGGAAAGTTTCATGTGTTTTTCCATCTTCATGGGTTTCCTCCTAGTCCTCCAGATACTTGTGCCCCCTCCAGAATGCTCTGACCCCTCCAGAGTTCTCTTGTTTCTCCAGTCTCTTGTCCTCCATCCTCCTCTGTCCTCCTCCAACCTCCTCTGTCCTCCAGCCTCCTCTGTCCTCCTCCAGTCTCCTCTGTCCTCCTCCAGCCTCCTGTCTTCCTCCAGACTCCTGTTTTTCTTCCATCTCCTCTATCCTCCTCAAGACCCCCCTGTCCTCCAGTTTCCTGTCTTCTTTTTTACTACTCATCTGTAACTTCCAGACCCCAGTGTCCTCCTCCAGACCCCAGTGTCCTCCTCCAGGCCACAGTGTCCTCCTCCAGACCCCAGTGTCCTCCTCCAGACCCCAGTGTCCTCCAGACCCCAGTGTCCTCCTCCAGACCCCAGTGTCCTCCTCCTCCAGGCCCCAGTGTCCTCCTCCAGACCCCAGTGTCCTCCTCCAGACCCCAGTGTCCTCCTCCAGACCCCAGTATCCTCCTCCAGACCCCAGTGTCCTCCTCCATACCCCAATGTCCTCCTCCAGACCCCAGTGTCCTCCTCCATACCACAGTGTCCTCCTCCAGACCCCAGTGTCCTCCTCCAGACCCCAGTGTCCTCCTCCAGACCCCAGTGTCCTCCTCCAGACCCCAGTGTCCTCCTCCAGACCCCAGTGTCCTCTTCCAGACCCCAGTGTCCTCCTCCAGACCCCAGTGTCCTCCTCCTCCAGACCCCAGTGTCCTCCTCCAGACCCCAGTGTCCTCCTCCTCCAGACCCCAGTGTCCTCCTCCAGACCCCAGTGTCCTCCTCCAGACCCCAGTGTCCTCCTCCAGACCCTTTTTTCCCCTCCTCCGATCTCCGGTACATTTACTATTTTATTCCTCAGTTTCTTTTATGTTTCCATTTTTCATATTTTTGGTTGACACCTTTGTGGCTTTTGGTTTTCCTTGGACCTCTGGTCTCAGGTGATGAGTCCTCGCCCCTCTTATTATGATCACTTTGTATCTCTTATATATGTAGACTTGATATTGTATCGAATGCTGTTTTTTTTATATGTTTTTTAGGCACTTGGAGGCAATAAAGAAATGGGATGAAGGAATCCACCTGACCCCGGAAGATGCCGCCATGTACGAGATGAAGGCTCAGGTACGGTAGATAACTAACGCTCCTGCCTTGGTGGGATCGGATGGACTGGACGTAGTCGGCACCAGAGTGCGGGAGTGACACCACCGGCCGCATGTTTCCCCCGCACCGCTCCTCTGCCTCCCGATTTCCTGCTTGCTCATGGCGATGGTGCACTCCGGATGATTGACAGCTCGGCGCACCGGTATAGCCGAACCACTGGTTCTCGTTAACCCATTTTCGGGCCATTTGCCCTTGGTCGATGAATGTCACTGACGGAGTCTCTGGGAAATCGCTTTGAAGCTTTTACTGTTTTGACAGCAAGCACAGGACAGCCTGCAGCAATGTTCTTGCTCTCAAAAAAATAAACTAGAAACCCAGTTACACAAGTTTCAAAAGTATTTTCATTGTTGATTCATAAGACTTTTTCAGATCTCCACTTGCTGTTATTCTTTGGGACCCTTTATTGCTTACTGTCACATTGTTACAAGGCGCAGCTCTAATAACCGGCCTGTAATGAGCAGAGCGCTTGTGTGGCCGTTAGATAACTATATCAGACACTGGGGCAGTTAGTTTTATTTTACCCTATAAAAGATACAGGTGCAGGGCTGTAATAACAGGACTGTAATGAGCTGTGCAGCTGCGAATCCATCACACGACTGTAAACAAATACTCAACTGCATGGCTTGTTAAAAGGCACAGTTCTAATAACTGGACTGTAACAAGCCGTACATCTGTGATGACTGTATCAAAGACCGCGATGCAGGGCTCGTTACAAAGCACAGCTCTGATAACAGGACTGTAATGTGCTGTGCATCTGTGAATCCATCAAATAGTAATTTATTCCCTATGGTAGTGTGGGACAGATATGTCACAGTGGAGCCCCTACAATAGCGTTGTGTCACAGTGCCCCTATAATAGTGTCGTGTCACTCTGCCCCTATAATAGTGTTGTGTCACAGTGCCCCTATAATAGCGTTGTGTCACAGTGCCCCTATAATAGTGTCGTGTCACTCTGTCCCTATAATAGTGTTGTGTCACAGTGCCCCTATAATAGTGTTGTGTCACAGTGCCCGTATAATAGTGTCATGTCACAGTGCCCCTATAATAGTGTCATGTCACAGTGCCCCTATAATAGCGTTGTCACAGTGCCCCTATAATAGTGTCATGTCACAGTGCCCCTATAATAGTGTTGTCACAGTGCCCCTATAATAGTGTCATGTCACAGTGCCCCTATAATAGTGTCATGTCACAGTGCCCCTATAATAGTGTCATGCCACAGTGCCCCTATAATAGTGTTGTCACAGTGCCCCTATAATAGTGTCATGTCACAGTGCCCCTATAATAGTGTCGTGTCACAGTGCCCCTATAATAGCGTTGTGTCACAGTGCCCCTATAATAGTGTTGTGTCACAGTGCCCCTATAATAGTGTTGTGTCACAGTGCCCCTATAATAGTGTCATGTCACAGTGCCCCTATAATAGTGTCATGTCACAGTGCCCCTATAATAGTGTCATGTCACAGTGCCCCTATAATAGCGTTGTGTCACAGTGCCCCTATAATAGCGTTGTGTCACAGTGCCCCTATAATAGTGTCATGTCACAGTGCCCCTATAATAGCGTTGTGTCACAGTGCCCCTATAATAGTGTCATGTCACAGTGCCCCTATAATAGTGTCATGTCACAGTGCCCCTATAATAGCGTTGTGTCACAGTGCCCCTATAATAGCGTTGTGTCACAGTGCCCCTATAATAGCGTTGTGTCACAGTGCCCCTATAATAGCGTTGTGTCACAGTGCCCCTATAATAGCGTTGTGTCACAGTGCCCCTATAATAGTGTCGTGTCACAGTGCCTCTATAATAGCGTTGTGTCACAGTGCCCCTATAATAGTGTCGTGTCACAGTGCCTCTATAATAGCGTTGTGTCACAGTGCCTCTATAATAGTGTCGTGTCACAGTGCCTCTATAATAGCGTTGTGTCACAGTGCCCCTATAATAGCGTTGTGTCACAGTGCCCCTATAATAGTGTCGTGTCACAGTGCCTCTATAATAGCGTTGTGTCACAGTGCCCCTATAATAGTGTCATGTCACAGTGCCCCTATAATAGCGTTGTGTCACAATGATGCGCCAGTATGTGGCAGTCGGTGACTGGGAAGCAGATATGGTTTTCCCCTATTGATTTCTGGGGATCGCCTGTGTGGCTGTCGCCGTCGCCTGTGCGGCTCAAGCCATTGTGTGTGCGGCTGTGACCATGGCTTGTGCGGCTGTCACCATGACCTGTGCGGATGTCGCCATGGCTTATGCGGCCGTGACCATGGCTTATGCGGCTGTAGCCATGGATTGTGCGGCTGTCACCATGGCCTATTTGGCTGTCGCCATGGCCTGTACGACTGTCACCATGGCATGTGGGGCTGTCACCATGGCCTGTGCGGCTGTCGCCATAGCCTGTGCGGCTGTCACCATGGCGTTTGTGGCTGTCCTATCACCTGTGCGGCTGTCGCCATCGCCTGTGTGGCTGTAGCCGTCGCCTGTGTGGCTCAAGCCATTGTGTGTGCGGCCGTGACCATGGCTTGTGTGTCTGTACCCATGGCCTGTGCGGCTGTCGCCATGGCCTGTGCGGCTGTTGCCATGGCCTGTGCGGCTGTCGCCATGGCCTGTGTGGGTGTCACCATGTCCTGTGTGGCTGCCGCCATGGCTTATGCGGCTGTAGCCATGGATTGTGCGGCTGTCACCATGGCCTGTACGGCTGTCGCCATGGTCTGTACGGCTGTCGCCATGGCCTGTGCGGCTGTCACCATGGTCTCTGTGGCTGTCCCATCGCCTGTGTGGCTGTCGCCATTGCCTGTTTGGCTGTAGCCGTCGCCTGTGTGGCTCAAGCCATTGTGTGTGCGGCCGTGACCATGGCTTGTTCGGCTGTCACCATGGCCTGTGCGGCTGTCGCCATGTCCTATGCAGCTGTCACCATGGCATTTAGGGCTGTCACCTTGGCATGTGCGGCTGTCACTATGGCCTGTGCAGCTGTCGCAATGGCCTGTGCGGCTGTCACTATGGCCTGTGTGGCTGTCGCAATCGCCTGTGTGGCTGTAGCCATCGCCTGTGCGGCTCATGCCATTGTGTGTGCGGCCGTGACCATGGCCTGTGCGGCTGTCACCATGTCCTGTGTGGCTTTCGCCATGCCCTGTGCGGGTGTCACTATGGCCTGTGCGGCTGTCGCCATGTCCTGTGCAGCTGTCACCATGTCCTGTGCGGCTGTCACTATGGCCTGTGCAGCTGTCACCATGGCCTGTGCGGTTGTCACCATGCCCTGTGTGGCTGTCACCATGCCCTGTGCGGCTGTCACCATCGCCTGTGCGGCTGTCCCATCACCTGTGTGGCGGTCACCATGGCCTGTGTGGGTGTCACTATGGCCTGTGCGGCTGTCCCATCACCTGTGCGGCTGTCCCATCACCTGTGCGGTTGTAACCATGGCCTGTGCGGTTGTTACCATGGCCTGTGTGGGTGTCACTATGGCCTGTGCGGCTGTAACCATGCCCTGTGCGGCTGTCACTATGGCCTGTGCGGCTGTCCCATCACCTGTGCGGCTGTCCCATCACCTGTGCGGTTGTAACCATGGCCTGTGCGGTTGTCACCATGGCCTGTGTAGGTGTCACTATGGCCTGTGCGGCTGTCACCATGCCCTGTGCGGGTGTCACTATGGCCTGTGCGGCTGTAACCATGCCCTGTGCAGCTGTCCTATCACCTGTGCGGCTGTCCCATCACCTGTGCGGCTGTCCTATCACCTGTGCTGCTGTCACCATGCCCTGTGCGGGTGTCACTATGGCCTGTGCGGCTGTAACCATGCCCTGTGCGGGTGTCCTATCACCTGTGCGGCGGTCCTATCACCTGTGCGGCTGTCCCATCACCTGTGCGGGTGTCACCATGGCCTGTGCAGTTGTCACCATGGCCTGTGTGGGTGTCACTATGACCTGTGCGGCTGTCACCATGCCCTGTGCGGGTGTCACTATGGCCTGCGCGGCTGTAACCATGCCCTGTGCGGCTGTCACCATGCCCTGTGCGGCTGTCACTATGCTCTATGTGGCTGTAGCCATCGTCTGTGCGGCTGTCACCATGTCCTGTGCAGCTGTCACCATGCCCTGTGCGGGTGTCACTATGGCCTGTGCGGCTGTCACCATGTCCTGTGCAGCTGTCACCATGCCCTGTGCGGCTGTCACTATGGCCTGTGCGGCTGTCACCATGGCCTGTGCGGTTGTCACCATGGCCTGTGTGGGTGTCACTATGGCCTGTGCGGCTGTAACCATGCCCTGTGCGGCTGTGACTATGGCCTGTGCAGCTGTCCCATCACCTGTGCGGCTGTCCCATCACCTGTGCGGTTTTCACCATGGCCTGTGCGGTTGTTACCATGGCCTGTGTGGGTGTCACTATGGCCTGTGCGGCTGTCACCATGCCCTGTGCGGGTGTCACTATGGCCTGTTCGGCTGTAACCATGCCCTGTGCGGGTGTCCTATCACCTGTGCTGCTGTCACCATGCCCTGTGCGGCTGTCACTATGCTCTATTTGGCTGTAGCCATCGTCTGTGCGGCTGTCACCATGTCCTGTGCAGCTGTCACCATGCCCTGTGCGGCTGTCACCATGCCCTGTGCGGGTGTCACTATGGCCTGTGCGGCTGTCACCATGTCCTGTGCAGCTGTCACCATGCCCTGTGCGGCTGTCACTATGGCCTGTGCGGCTGTCCCATCACCTGTGCGGCTGTCCCATCACCTGTGCGGCTGTAACCATGCCCTGTGCGGCTGTCACTATGGCCTGTGCGGCTGTCCCATCATCTGTGCAGCTGTCCCATCACCTGTGCGGATGTCCTATCACCTGTGCGGCTGTCCTATCACCTGTGCGGCTGTCACCATGCCCTGTGCGGGTGTCACTATGGCCTGTGCGGCTGTAACCATGCCCTGTGCGGGTGTCCTATCACCTGTGCGGCGGTCCTATCACCTGTGCGGCTGTCCCATCGCCTGTGCGGGTGTCACTATGGCTTGTGTGGCTGTCCTGTCACCTGTGCGGCTTTCCCATCACCTGTGCGGCTGTCACCATGCCCTGTGCGGGTGTCACTATGGCCTGTGTGGCTGTCACTATGGCCTGTGCGGCTGTCACTATGGCCTGTGCGGCTGTCCCATCACCTGTGCGGCTGTCCCAACACCTGTGCGGGTGTCACTATGGCCTGTGCGGCTGCCCCATCACTTGTGCGGCTGTCCCATCACCTGTGCGGCTGTCACCATGCCCTGTGCGGGTGTCACTATGGCCTGTGTGGCTGTCCCATCACCTGTGCGGCTGTCACTATGGCCTGTGCGGCTGTCCCATCACCTGTGCGGCTGTCCCATCGCCTGTGCGGGTGTCACTATGGCCTGTGCGGCTGTCCCATCACCTGTGCGGCTGTCCCATCACCTGTGCGGCTGTCACCATGCCCTGTGCGGCTGTCACTATGGCCTGTGCGGCTGTCCCATCACCTGTGCGGCTGTCCCATCACCTGTGCGGCTGTCACCATGCCCTGTGCGGGTGTCACTATGACCTGTGCGGCTGTCCCATCACCTGTGCGGCTGTCACCATGCCCTGTGTGGGTGTCACTATGGCCTGTGCGGCTGTCCCATCACCTGTGCGGGTGTCACTATGGCCTGTGTGGCTGTCCCATCACCTGTGCGGCTGTCCCATCACCTGTGCGGCTGCCCCATCACCTGTGCGGCTGTCCCATCACCTGTGCGGCTGTCCCATCACCTGTGCGGCTGTCACCATGCCCTGTGTGGGTGTCACTATGGCCTGTGCGGCTGTCCCATCACCTGTGCGGGTGTCACTATGGCCTGTGTGGCTGTCCCATCACCTGTGCGGCTGTCCCATCACCTGTGCGGCTGCCCCATCACCTGTGCGGCTGTCCCATCACCTGTGCGGCTGCCCCATCACCTGTGCGGCTGTCCCATCACCTGTGCGGCTGTCCCATCACCTGTGCGGCTGTCACTATGGCCTGTGTGGCTGACACCATGGCCTGTGTGGCTGTTGGCTGTCCGTTCAACACCGGAGATGCCAGGTAAAAGCGTTCCTATGATAACACTTCAGGACCAGTTACTCCCTCCCATCCAGGAGGAGACGAGCAGCGGGAATTTTCGAGATGGTTCGTGCTATTATTTCCTAAAGCAAATACTGAGTCCTGTGCCCGGTTCAGAACCCGACAACGTGAGTCACCATTCCGGCAACTGGCGTGTGGCTCATACCCCCTCGTGCCGGAAAGTGGGCACACGGCACAGTGCTATTGTGTTCTGTCAGACGCCATTCCTCGCAGGCGATTAGGATATTACCGCCTGTAGCTCCCGGGAATGTTGTGAACCGCACACTAAGAATTTGTGGTCGTGGCTGCTCGGCGCAGAGGATCGTAAAATCGTCACTTTTTGGCTTTCTCCCATGGAGGCTCTCGGGGGTGCAGCGCGGTCTCATGACTACGTCGTATTGGCGGCCGTTCACTAGGACGTGAGCTCGCGAGCCGCAGACATCGATCCTCAGGCCAGATTTTCATCTAATCTTCGAAGGACGCGAGAACTTCCCTAAGATTGACGAATGGTCATTGCTGTAAATTGTGGGCGGCTCGATGTTTCCTCTCCTGAGCGAGGGACATTATATTGTGGGGACGGGCGCAGGGTCATACGGAGGTGACGTCCTCTGCAAGAAAGTCACCACGGCCTCACCGCGGCCTCACCGCGACGGTGGCGTGCACAGGGACCGTACAACAAGCTCAGGTTGTGCACAGGAACATACCGCACCGCGTGCACAGGAACATACCGCACCGCGTGCACAGGAACATCACGATCAAATGTGCCTGGAGCAGGAGGAGCACAGGGGGTTCTGGAGGCAGAGGACAGAGGTGCCTGGAGAAGGAGGAGGATAGAGGTGCCTGGAGGAGGAGGATGACAGAGGTGCCTGGAGGAGGAGGAGGACAGAGGTGCCTGGAGGAGGAGGAGGACAGAGGTGCCTGGAGAAGGAGGAGGATAGAGGTGCCTGGAGGAGGAGGATGACAGAGGTGCCTGGAGGAGGAGGAGGACAGAGGTGCCTGGAGGAGGAGGAGGACAGAGGTGCCTGGAGGAGGAGGACAGGGGGTTCTGGAGGAGGAGGAGGACAGAGGTGCCTGGAGAAGGAAGAGGACAGAGGTGCCTGGAGAAGGAAGAGGACAGAGGTGCCTGGAGAAGGAAGAGGACAGAGGTGCCTGGAGGAGGAGGATGACAGAGGTGCCTGGAGGAGGAGGAGGACAGAGGTGCCTGGAGGAGGAGGACAGGGGGTTCTGGAGGAGGAGGAGGACAGAGGTGCCTGGAGGAGGAGGACAGGGGGTTCTGGAGGCAGAGGACAGAGATGCCTGGAGCAGGAGGAGGACAGAGGTGCTTGGAGCAGGAGGAGGACAGAGGTGCCTGGAGGAGGAGGACAGGGGGTTCTGGAGGCAGAGGACAGAGGTGCCTGGAGGAGGAGGAAGAGAGGGGGTTCTGGAGGCACAGGACAGAGGTGCTTGGAGGAGGAGGAGGACAGAGGGTTCTGGAGGCAGAGGACAGAGGTGCCTGGAGGAGGAGAAGGACAGAGGTGCCTGGAACAGGTGGAGGACAGAGGGGTCTGTAGCAGGAGGAGGACAGAGGGGACTGGATCAGGAGGAGGACAGAGGTGCCTGGTGGAGAAGGACAGAGGGGTCTGTAGCAGTAGGAGGACAGAGGTGCCTGGAGCAGGAGGAGGACAGAGGGGTCTGGAGCAGGAGGAGGACAGAGGGTCTTGAGGCAGAGGGCATAGGTGCCTGGAGGAGGAGGACAGAGGTGCCTGGAGGAGGAGGACAGAGGGGTCTGTAGCAGGAGGAGGACAGAGGGGTCTGTAGCAGGAGGAGGACAGAGGTGACTGGATCAGGAGGAGGACAGAGGTGCCTGGAGGAGAAGGACAGGAGGGGTCTGTAGCAGGAGGAGGACAGAGGTGCCTGAAGGAGAAGGACAGAGGGGTCTGTAGCAGGAGGAGTACAGAGGGGTCTGGAGCAGGAGGAGGACACAAGGGTCTTGAGGCAGAGGGCATAGGTGCCTGGAGGAGGAGGACAGAGGGGTTTGTAGCAGGAGGAGGACCGAGGTGCCTAGAGGAGGACAGAGGTGCTTGGAGGAGAAGGACAGAGGGGTCTGTAGCAGGAGGAGGACCGAGGTGCCTAGAGGAGGACAGAGGTGCCTGGAGGAGAAGGACAGAGGGGTCTGTAGCAGGAGGAGGACAGAGGTGCCTGGAGCAGGAGGAGTACAGAGGGGTCTGGAGCAGGAGGAGGACTCATGGGTCTTGAGGCAGAGGGCATAGTTGCCTGGAGGAGGAGGACAGAGGTGCCTGGAGGAGGAGGACCGAGGTGCCTGGAGGAGGACAGAGGGGTCTGGAGACAGAGGTGCCTGGAGGAGAAGGACAGATGGGTCTGGAGGCAGAGGGCATATGTGCCTGGAGGAGGGGGACAAGGGTCTGCAGGGAGACAGGGTGGTCTGGTCTCTGCATGTTGCTGACGTTTTCCTTCTTATTAATTACTATTTATTGCATCTGCGCCCCCACCCTGTGGTACTGTCTAAGGAGCGAGTGTCTCCAGTATGGCCGCCCCGGGACTATACGTGACATACATAAGTCTCGCTTGCGGCCCTTTTCTTCCTCTGGCCGCTGTCGCCTGTCTTCTAATGTCTGCTCCCTGCAGGGTCACCCGTGTCACGCAGCGCTCGTCACCCCAGTCCCTGCCTGACACCTCAATGTCCCCCTGGACCAGAACCGACCCCGCACGCTTACTGAGTGCACCAGGGCTGAGCCTGCAGAGAATCAGGAGGGCTCCGAGCCGCAGAGTATGGTAACCACAGATCCATGAAATATACAGAAAGTCAGCGCACCCATCCAAACGTCCAGGATTCAGAGCAAGGACTAAGAATCGCAAGGTTGGAAACGCGTCTGCCCATTAACTCCGAAACGTGTCTGCCTATTACCTCTTCCTGTCCAGGAGGTTGTGATATGCGGAGTATAAGATTTCAGAAGAAAGATTTCAATAAAGACGACTAATTGTTACAGGAGCATTTGGGCTGGATTTTTGCTGATTGATCGATGGTAACCACAGAGGTGTCAGCGCCCGGAGCGTGTCCGTACAACATGTGATGTCACATACAGTACAGACCAAAAGTTTGGACACACCTCATTTAAAGATTTTTCTGTATTTTCATGACTATGAAAATTGTACATTCACACTGAAGGCATCAAAACTATGAATTAACCCATGTGGAATTATATACTTAACAAGAAAGTGTGAAACAACTGAAATTGTGTCTTATATTCTAGGTTCTTCAAAGTAGCCACCTTTTGCTTTGATGACTGCTTTGCACACTCTTGGCATTCTCTTGATGAGCTACAAGAGGTAGTCACCGGGAATGGTTTTCACTTCACAGGTGTGCCCTGTCAGGTTTAATAAGTGGGATTTCTTGCCTTATAAATGGGGTTGGGACCATCAGTTGTGTTGTGCAGAAGTCTGATGGATACACAGCTGATGGTCCTACTGAACAGACTGTTAGCTGCTTTTTTCTTGCCATAATAAAAATTCTAAGTAAAGAAAAACGAGTGGCCATCATTACTTTAAGAAATGAAGGTCAGTCAGTCCGAAAAATTGGGATAACTTTGAAAGTGTCCCCAAGTGCAGTGACAAAAACCATCAAGCGCTACAAAGAAACTGGCTCACATGAGGACCGCCCCAGGAAAGGAAGACCAAGAGTCACCTCTGCTTCTGAGGATAAGTTTATCCGAGTCACCAGCCTCAGAAATCGCAGGTTAACAGCAGCTCAGATTAGAGACCAGGTCAATACCACACAAAGTTCTAGCAGCAGACACATCTCTACAACAACTGTTAGGAGGAGACTTTGTGCAGCAGGCCTTCATGGTAAAATAGCTGCTAGGAAACCACTGCTAAGGACAGGTATCAAGCAGAAGAGACTTGTTTGGGCTAAAGAACACAAGGAATGGACATTAGACCAGTGGAAATCTGTGCTTTGGTCTGATGAGTCCAAATTTGAGATCTTTGGTTCCAACCAACGTGTCTTTGTGCGACGCAGAAAAGGTGAACGGATGGACTCTACATGCCTGGTTCCCACCGTGAAGCATGGAGGAGGAGGTGTGATGGTGTGGGGGTGCTGTGCTGGTGACACTGTTGGGGATTTATTCAAAAATTGAAGGCATACTGAACCAGCATGGCTACCACAGCATCTTGCAGCGGCATGCTATTCCATCCGGTTTGCGTTTAGTTGGACCATCATTTATTTTTCAACAGGACAATGACCCCAAACACCTCGAGGCTGTGTAAGGGCTATTTGACCAAGAAGGAGAGTGATGGGGTGCTACGCCAGATGACCTGGCCTCCACAGTCACCAGACCTGAACCCAATCGAGATGGTTTGGGGTGAGCTGGACCGCAGAGTGAAGGCAAAAGGGCCAACAAGTGCTAAGCATCTCTGGGAACTCCTTCAAGATTGTTGGAAGACCATTCCCGGTGACTACCTCTTGAAGCTCATCAAGAGAATGACAAGAGTGTGCAAAGCAGTCATCAAAGCAAAAGGTGGCTACTTTGAAGAACCTAGAATATAAGACATATTTTCAGTTGTTTCACACTTTTTTGTTAAGTATATAATTCCACATGTATTAATTCATTGTTTTGATGCCTTCAGTGCGAATGTACAATTTTCATACTCATGAAAATACGGAAAAATCTTTACATGAGAAGGTGAGTCCAAACTTTTGGTCTGTACTGTACATGGCCACGGTATATGTGGTGCAGACATTACCGCAAACTGTATGTCACGATAAATAACATCTGCGTAATGGCCGAGAAAAGAAACAACTGCCGGCAGCATCAACGTCTGACGAAACGACCTGCAGGTAATACCGGGTGACATCAGCGACCTCCAACACTACCGCCTGTTCTGGGAACAGGCGGGTGACATTTCTATGAAATGATGGTGGAGAACTGAAGAAATGGAGAAAAGTAAAGAACACAAGTCTGTATGACCTCCCCCTCACCCCCCGGTGTTTAACCTCCGGCCCCTCACCCCCCCGGTGTATAACCTCCGGCCCCTCACCCCCCGGTGTATAACCTCCGGCCCCTCACCCCCAGTGTATAACCTCCAGCCCCTCACTCCCCGGTGTACAATATCCGGCCCCTCGTCCCCTGTGTATTACCTTCGGCCCCTCACCCCCCGGAGTATAACCTCCGGCCCCTTACCCCCTCGGTGTATAACCTCCGGCCTCTCACCTTCCCCCCGGTGTATAACCTCCAGCCCCTCACCTCCCAGTGTATAACCTCCGGTCCCTCACCCCCCAGTGTACAATATCCGGCCCCTCGTCCCCTGTGTATTACCTTCGGCCCCTTACCCCCCCGGTGTATAACCTCCGGCCTCTCACCCCCCCCCCCTGTGTATATCCTCCAGCCCCTCACCTCCCAGTGTATAACCTCCGGTCCCCTCACTCCCCGGTGTATAACCTCTGGCCCCTCACCCCCCGGAGTATAACCTCCGGCCCCTTACCCCCCCGGTGTATAACCTCCGGCCTCTCACCCCCTCCCCCCTGGTGTATAACCTCCGGTCCCTCACCCCCCAGTGTACAATATCCGGCCCCTCGTCCCCTGTATATTACCTTCGGCCCCTCACCCCCCGGAGTATGACCTCCGGCCCCTTACCCCCCCGGTGTATAACCTCCGGCCTCTCCCCCCTCTCCCCCCGGTGTATAACCACCAGCCCCTCACCGCCCATTGTATAACCTCCGGTCCCTCACCCCCCAGTGTACAATATCTGGCCCCTCGTCCCCTGTGTATTACCTTCGGCCCCTCACCCCCGGGGTATAACCTCCGGCCTCTTACCCCCTTGATGTATGACCTTCGACCCCTCAGCCCTGGTGTATCACATCCAGCCCCTCACCCCCATTATGTAATACCATGCCATGTGACAGAGCGGCCGTTGGTTCAGAGGTCACTGATACCAGCACAGTCCTGTAATAGGAGCCACCAGGGGAACATGTCCATCCATGACATTTTTTCCTCCTAAATCTTCCCCCATCACCTGAGAGATATTAATGAGAAATGGAAGGAACCGCAGCAACTCAGCCTCAGAAGTGGAGACCCCGTAACATTACAGAGTGGGGGGCAAAGTGCTGCTGAGGAGCAGAAAAGTCACCACCGCTCTGCTGATCCCATAACTGCAGAGTCCAGACCTCCTCTGGTGTAACATCAGCACAAACACTGCGCCCCCACCGGGAGCTTCATGGCCGGGCAGCTGCATGCAGCCGTACATCACCAAGCACAATGCTGAGCGTCGGATGGAGTGGTGTAAAGCCGCCACCACTGGACTCTGGAGGAGACGTGTTCTGTGCAGTGATGGGTCGCTCTTCTCTATCTGCGTCTGATGGAGGGGTCTGGGTTTGGTGACTCCAGGAGGACGTTCCCCCCTGACTGCATTGTGCCCCTGTACAGATGGTGGAGGGGGATAAAGCTATGGGCTGTTATCAGGGGGCGGCCTCGGACCCTCAGCTCCAGTGATGGGAAATCTTAATCATCAGCACAAAACATTGTGGACACTTGTAGCTTCAGCTTTGTGGGATCAGTTTGGGTAGACCCTTATCTGTTCCCCATGACTGAGCCCAGTGCACAAGCTCCATACAGATATGGGGGGGAGTTTGATGGAAGAACATGAGTTCATTATTATCCAGGTGTAAGGCATCGTATGTGACCGGCCCTGCTGGTTCTGTATCCTGCTCCCCATAGTTGGCATTAATTTGTGTATTACAATGACGGGGGCTGAGAAAGTATAAATCATGGGTGATGGTGGTGGCCTCAATGATCAGATTTGGGGTCAAGAGTCAACTCGCCCTCCTACAACGTAACAAGTGATCGATACGATGCAACCAGTTTACAAGGTTCCATTGTGTAATAATGCGCCTCCGATCTAGAACTTCAAGTTTGTACATAAATTGTTTTTTTTTTGCTTTTAACTCTTCACAATCTCTGACGTCTGAACCGGACCCCAGCGGGTGATAAGATCACGCGTGTACTACTGAGTAGATCATGGGTAGACCACAGAAGTCTTGGCGTGCAACGTACAGGAAGAAACCTGTCATCTGGTCAGTACAAACATAGAAGTGAGAAAGTAGCAGAACCCGTCACTGACAAAAGTGAGAACAATGTGACGTCCAGACAAAGCGAGGAGTAGACCACAGGGGACTTGGTGACAATAGAGACCGTCCCGAACTGTACCAGAACCCTTAGGGGTAAATAATCCCGATGGCTCGTCAGAGAAGCACTTCACATGAGTTTTGGATCCCTTATGCTACGACTCGTCTAACGGACCTTCCTGTTCTTTACTCTCCGTCACTCATGGAGATAATGTCTTTTTTGGTTGATAACCCAAGCTGAGCCCCTCAGAGTGGTCACCACTTGGCAGTGGGCTGTGTGGCCGAGATATGATGTAGTTAGGTCAGGGCGGTAGCATAGCGTGGTAAATGCCACATCGGTTCGCCTTCCTAAATTTTTTGGGGGTGCAAAAACTCGAATAGGGGCTAAGTTTTAGGGTAATAACTTAGTTGCATAGTCTCTAGATGATGCTCCGTCATGTTATGGAGATCCACAGATTTCCGAGATGATGGGACACCAGGCTTAGAAGACCACCCTGCACCTCTACTCCTTCTTTTTTTACTTGTAGAACTTTACGATAAGATATTCTGGACTTTTGAGCACATTTCGTTTCTTCGTTTCGCACGTTGCACTTGTGGTGAGTTCGGATATTTTCCGTGAAAAGATCTTGGGAAAATTTTGACCGATGTGTGGAAACATTCTGCTCAGTGTGTCCCAAAATCAGATGTGATGAAAGGATTGATATTGGGGGGGGGAAGCTTTGACCGAAGAGATCCTTGAAAATTTATGCAGAAGATGTCTGACGCCAGCAGATGCCAACCCAACATGAGTAGACCAAGCATGGCAGCAAAATAGAAGGGTTCCTAAGACCCTGATTTGCAAGATCAGCTTCGACTGCAGAGACCTTTGAAAAGTTCTGTAGAAGGTGTCCAATTCCAACATGAGGGAGTAGACCAAGCATGGCAGCAAAATAGAAGATTTCCCGAAAGACTGATCGGCAAGATGTGTGGACAGCGGGGAACTCTCAGGAATAAAAATTCCAAATAGGTCATGAGTTGACTGTTGATGATATGTAGAGAAATCATGTGACTGCTGCAGCCTCTGCACAGCGCTGGTGATTGCTGCAGCCTCTGCACAGCACTGGTGATTGGCTGCAGCCTCTACACAGTTCTGGTGATTGGTTGCAGCTGACGCATGACTTCTCGACTCCTCATAGAATCCTAGAATGTTAGAGCTGGACGGAACCTCCAGGGTTATCGTGTCCAACCCCCCGTGTGTCGCGATGGCCGCCCTCATCCCTTGACCCTGGTGGTCATAGATGATTGGGGGACCATCATTTCCCAAAATAACCGTTTATATTGTGTGTCTCTTGGAGTGCTGCACTCTTCTGCCGTCCTTCTTCCTTGCTGGGGGTGTTTCATGGTCTTGTATGATTTGCATCCTGTATTTTTCACCAGTTTTTCCCTCTAGAGGTCTGATCTCTAATTTTCATTTGTTTTTAAGTTTGTATGTTGAAAATATTATGCCTTCATTGCAAAACACACACATATATGAAGGATTCACGGTTTCCTGTCTCTATGTAGCACATGTTCAAACAAAGCAGCAGTATGGAGGATTGAGTAGTGTAGCTGTGAATCCAGCTCTGTGGTGAGATAAAGATTATACAGCAGTACTGAGCATTGTAGCTGTGAATCTAGTTCTGGGGGATAAGATAAAACACTGAAAAGCAGCAGCATGGAAAACATTATACAGTAGTTATGAGCAGAGTGGCTGTGAATTCAGTACTAGGAAAAGATAAGCTACTCAGTGCTGCTGTATAATGTTTATCTGTGAATCTAGCTCGGAGGTAAGATAAACATATAGCAGTACTGAGCAGTGTAGCTGTGATTCCAGCTCTGGGAGTGAAATAAGACAATAAAAAGCAGCAGCATGGCAGACATTGTACAGCACTGCTGAGTAGTGATGAGGGAGTATACTCGTTCCTCGGGTGTTCGGAGATTTAGCTTTCATCGCTGCAGCTGAATGATTTACAGCTACTAGCCAGCCTGAGTACATGTGGGGGTTGCCTGGTTGCTAGGGAATCCCCAAATGTAATCAAGCTGACTAGGAGCTGTAAATCATTCAGCTGCGGTGATGAAAACTAAATCTCTGAGCAGTCATAAATACTCGGAGACCACCCGAGCGTGCTCGGGAAACCCGAGCAACAAGTATACTCGCTCATCACTACTGCTGAACATTGTAGCTGAGAATCCAGCTCTGGGGGGTTAGATAAAACACTGAAAAGCACCAGAATGGAAAACACTATAACGCATTACTGTGCAGTGTAGCTGTGAATACTGCTCTGGGGAGTGAGATCAACACTCGTTAGAAACCAACAACATGAAGAGCATTATACAGAAATACTGAACAGTATAGCTGTGAATCCAGAACTGGAGTGTGATAAAACACCAGAAAGCAGCGTTAGCATGCAGATAATTTTCCAGCACTGCTGAACAGTCTAGCTGTGAATCCAGCTGTAGAGTAAGGTGAAACACTCTCTAGAAAGCAGCATGGAAGGAATTATACAGCAGTACTGAGCAATGTAGCTGTGAATCCGGCACTATATGCCTCTCTCACTTTGTTCCTTTCTCCTTCTTCTCCAAAACGACAGCCTTTATGAGGAGGCCTCCTGAACATGCTCATGTCAGATAAAAATGGTAATGGTTGGTTCTTAGAGAATGACTTTCACCTGTGTGAACATAACTGAGGTCCCGACCCAACCCGACCCAAATAAAGAATCGGGGCCCCTGGCGACATCTCGCCTCCTACACATGAATCTGAGCACCTGGGAGTGGAGTGAGAGTATTAGGAGCCTCTGGGAGGGAAGTAACGAGCGGTTACATCTCGTCCACGGCGCAGGAGAGCTATGAATGTGCTCCGATGACCTTATTAAAAGCAAAGTGTAAGATTGAGAAATCAGATAGTGAACTTTATATGCTGCGTGGAGGACGGGACGCTGCTGTAAATGAGCGGAACCTTGTAATCCGCCGCCTTTATTCCACTTTTACCTGTTTTTTTTTATTTCCTCTTATACATTTAAAGCGCATAGAATTGTGGCCGGCAGACGTTGTTTTATCAAATCTGGTGATGAGCGAATGTGCTGGGATCGGGTGTTCTCCGCCATGCTCGGGTGCTAGCAGTAACTTCGGCATCCATTGTACGCTGACACATCCATTGTTACATTATTGAGTACGGTTATATCCATATGTTTAAATCAGTGTTTCGACCATCCATGTCCTGCCAGTTCACCAGCAGTGAGTAGTGGAGGATTGTTATTGCCATATTGGGGGCATAACTAACCATGTTTTGTTTTTTTTAAACTGTTTTTAATTTGTTCGTTTGTTTGCGTGTTGTTACTATCAATAAAATATATTTTTTGCTTCACATTGGGGTGATCCCTATTTTTCAGCATGCATTTTTTCCTCTTGTTGTCTAACCATATTGCACGTTAGCATGCTTTAGGAGGTCACCTTTATTTTTACCTTTATTTGGTGGTGACACCCTTTTTTCTAATTCCCTAATGCTCCAAAATGGTCGCACATACTATTTAATGGTCCAGGGTGGTTGCACATGCTCACTAATGCTCCAGGGTGGTCGCACATGCTCTTTAACGCTTCAGGGTGGTCGCACATGCTCTCTAACACTAGCGGGAGGGTTGCACATACTATTTAATGCTCCAGGGTGGTCACATATGCTCACAAATGCTCCAGGGTGGTCACACATGCTCACTAATGCTCCAGGGTGGTCGCTCATGCTCACTAATGCTCGAGGGTGGTCACCCATGCTCACTAATGCTCCAGGGTGGTAACAGATGATCATTAATGCTCCAGGGTGGTCGCACATGCTCACTAATGCTCCAGAGTGGTCACACATGCTCACTAATGCTCCAGGGTGGTCACACATGCTCACTAATGCTCCAGGGTGGTCGCACATGCTCACTAATGTTGCAGGGTTGTCGCACAAGCTCTCTAATGCTCCAGGGTGGTCACACATGCTCACTAATGTTGCAGGGTTGTCGCACAAGCTCTCTAATGCTGCAGGGTGGTCGAACAAACTCTTTAACGCTTCAGGGTGGTCGTACATGCTCATTAATGCTTCAGGGTGGTCACACATGCTCACTAATGCTCCAAGGTGGTAACAGATGATCACTAATGCTCCAGGGTGGTCGCACATGCTCACTAAGGCTCCAAGGTGGTCACACATGCTCACTAATGCTCCAGAGATGTCGCACATGCTCTCTAATGCTCCAGGGTGGTCGCACATGCTCACTAATGCCCCAGGATGGCTACACATGCTCACTAATGCTCCAGGGTGCTCGCACATGCTCACTAATGCTCCAGGGGTGTCGCACATGCTCTCTAATGCTCCAGAGTGGTCGTACAAGCTCTTTAACGCTTCAGGGTGGTTGCACATGCTCATTAATGCTTCAGGGTGGTTGCACATGCTCACTAATGCTCCAGGGTGGTCGCACATGCTCACTAAGGGTGATTTCACATTGGCGTTGTGCTGAGCTGCGGAGGGCTGTGTACTTCCTCGGTTAAGCCCCGTCCGCTGCCGCACCTCTTCCATTCAGCTCCACCTACGTTGGCATGCATCCTGGGTACCTATCTTTAACATTGGGTATGCAGGCCATGCGAATGTATGTGGATGCGTCAAACGACGCATGCGGAGGCATCCACATTCATTCGCATGGCCTGCATACCCAATGTTAAAGATAGATACGCAGGACGCATGCAGACGTAGGCAGAGCTGACTGGAAGAGGTGCAGCAGAGGACGGGGCTTAACCGAGGAAGAACAGAAAAGTACGCAGCCCTCCGCAGCTTGGCACAACGTGTGAAGTCACCCTGACACTCCATTCACAGAGGGAATGTTAGACCCTCAATTCTTGGGATGTTGGAGGTCTTAGTATCTGGATCACAGTCAGAATGCACACATCTTAGATTACCCTTTGCATTTTGATAATGATATAGAACAGAATCAAGAAAGTAGGAAAACCAGGCAGTTATTGTCCCGAATCTTCTAGGAACCTGTGTAGAAATTCCTTTTGAAGCTTCTATAGAGAGTGGGTCGTGACGCACAGGTAAACTGGTCACAATTTGTCCCACTCTTAGACTCAGCAGCAAATCTTCAACTTTCCTGCACTGCTCCCACAGGACAAGAGAAGTATTGCACGCTGGGTCCTCCAAGAATAGAGAAATGCTCTTTGTAGCTGCACTGCTTAGGACATGAGGGTCTTAAATGGGGGGTCGCCTGTATTAACTCCTAGGGGTATGAATTGGGGCTTTCTGCTACTTTTTAGGCAGTTTTATACCCGCAGCTCTGGTTATGTGCCTGAAATATATCGCCCCAGATTATAGGTTTTGGAAATCTTTGGTGTTGATTATGAATCCTCCGCCTGGCATTTCTGTTGTGAATTCTGTTGTCGGGCTCCCTCCTGTGGTCATGAATGGTACTTCGGCTGGTGCTGTCCATGGGCTTCCTCTGGTGGGTGTTTCTGAGTTTCCTTCCACAGGTGACGAGGTTAATTCGTTAGCTGCCGCTCTATTTAACTCCACTTAGATCTTTGCTCCACGCCACCTGTCAATGTTCCAGTATTGGTCTAGTTCACTCCTGGATCGTTCTTGTGACCTGTCTTCCCAGCAGAAGCTAAGTTCCAGCTTGTATTTCTTTGGTTTGCTATTTTTCTGTCCAGCTTGCTATTTTTATTGTTGTCTTGCTTGCTGGAAGCTCTGGGACGCAGAGGGAGCGCCTCCGCACCGTGAGTCGGTGCGGAGGGTCTTTTTGCGCCCTCTGCGTGGTCTTTTTGTAGGTTTTTGTGCTGACCGCAAAGCAACCTTTCCTATCCTCGGTCTGTTCAGTAAGTCGGGCCTCACTTTGCTAAATCTATTTCATCTCTGTGTTTGTATTTTCATCTTTACTCACAGTCATTATATGTGGGGGGCTGCCTTTTCCTTTGGGGAATTTCTCTGAGGCAAGGTATGCTTTATTTTTCTATCTTCAGGGCTAGCTAGTTCCTTAGGCTGTGCCTAGTTGCATAGGGAGCGTTAGGCGCAATCCACGGCTATTTCTAGTGTGTTTGATAGGATTAGGGATTGCGGTCAGCAGAGTTCCCACGTCCCAGAGCTCGTCCTTATTGTCAGTAACTATCAGGTCATTCCGTGTGCTCTTAACCACCAGGTCCATTATTGTCCTGACCACCAGGTCATAACAGTACAGGTGGCCCAAAGTACTAATGCATCTCAATAGAGGGATAAGAGAAGTTCTGAGACCATTTTTTTTTCTTTGCAGTGTGTTTTGTCTCCCTTTTCCCCTTTACCTCTGGGTGGTTCAGGATACAGGTGTAGATATGGACATTCAAGGTCTGTCCTCTTGGATGGATAATCTCACTACAAGGGTACAAAACATTCAAGATTTTGTGGTTCAGAATCCGATGTCAGAGCCTAGGATTCCAATTCCTGATTTGTTTTTTGGTGATAGATCTAAGTTCTTGAATTTCAAAAATAATTGTAAATTGTTTCTTGCCTTGAAACCTCGCTCCTCAGGTGACCCTGTTCAACAAGTAAAGATCATTATTTCTTTGTTACGTGGCAACCCTCAGGACTGGGCATTTTCCCTTGCGCCAGGAGATCCTGCATTGCGTGATGTTGATGCGTTTTTCCTGGCGCTTGGATTGCTTTATGACGAACCTAATTCAGTGGATCAGGCAGAGAAAATCTTGTTGGCTCTGTGTCAGGGTCAGGATGAAGCGGAGATATATGGTCAGAAGTTTAGAAAGTGGTCTGTGCTCACTCAGTGGAATGAATGTGCCCTGGCAGCAATCTTCAGAAAGGGTCTCTCTGAAGCCCTTAAGGATGTCATGGTGGGGTTTCCCATGCCTGCTGGTCTGAATGAGTCTGTCTTTGGCCATTCAGATCGATCGACGCTTGCGTGAGCGTAAAGCTGTGCACCATTTGGCGGTACTATCTGAGCATGGGCCTGAGCCTATGCAATGTGATAGGACTTTGACCAGAGCTGAACGGCAAGAACACAGACGTCGGAATGGGCTATGTTTTTACTGTGGTGATTCCACTCATGCTATCTCCGATTGTCCTAAGCGCACTAAGCGGTTCGCTAGGTCTGCCACCATTGGTACGGTACAGTCGAAATTTCTATTGTCTGTTACTCTGATTTGCTCTTTGTCATCCTATTCTGTTATGGCATTTGTGGATTCAGGCGCTGCCCTGAATTTGATGGACTTGGAGTTTGCCAGGCGCTGTGGTTTTTTCTTGGAGCCCTTGCAGTATCCTATTCCATTGAGAGGAATTGATGCTACGCCTTTGGCCAAGAATAAGCCTCAGTATTGGACCCAATTGACCATGTGCATGGCTCCTGCACATCAGGAGGATATCTGCTTTCTGGTGTTGCATAATCTGCATGATGTGGTCGTTTTGGGGTTGCCATGGCTACAGGTTCATAATCCAGTATTGGACTGGAAATCTATGTCTGTGTCCAGCTGGGGTTGCCAGGGGGTACATGGTGATGTTCCATTTTTGTCTATCTCGTCTTCCACTCCTTCTGAAGTTCCAGAGTTTTTGTCGGATTATCGGGATGTATTTGATGAGCCCAAAGCCAGTGCCCTACCTCCTCATAGGGATTGCGATTGTGCAATTAATTTGATTCCTGGTAGTAATTTTCCTAAGGGCCGATTGTTCAATTTATCTGTGCCAGAGCACGCCGCTATGCGGAGTTATATTAACCCCTTTCTGCCATTAGACGTACTATTCCGTCCATGTGGGGTGGGCTTTACTTCCCAAGGACGGAATAGTACGTCATAGGCGATCGGCCGCGCTCACGGGGGGAGCGCGGCCGGGTGTCAGCTGCTTATCGCAGCTGACATCCAGCACTATGTGCCAGGAGCGGTCACGGACCGCCCCCGGCACATTAACCCCTGGCACACCGCGATCAAACATGATCGCGATGTGCCGGCGGTGCAGGGAAGCATCGCGCAGGGGGGGGGGGGGGGCTCCCTGCGGGCTTCCCTGAGACCCCCGCAGCAACGCGATGTGATCGCGTTGCTCCGGGGGTCTCCTACCTTCCTCCCTGCAGAAAGTCCCGGATCCAAGATGGCCGCGGATCCGGGTCCTGCAGGGAGGGAGGTGGCTTACCAAGTGCCTGCTCAGAGCAGGCACTTGGTAACGCTGCACTGCTCTCAGACAGATCGGTGATCTGTCAGACTGCTGTGCAAACTGTCAGATCACCGATCTGTATTGTCCCCCCCTGGGACAAAGTAAAAAAGTAAAAAAAAAAATTTGCAAGTGTGTAAAAAAAAAAAAAAAAAAAAATCATAAATAATGAAAAAAAAGAAATATTATTCCCATAAATACATTTCTTTATCTAAATTAAAAAAAAAAAACAATAAAAGTGCACATATTTAGTATCGCCGCGTCCGTAACGACCCGACCTATAAAACTGGCCCACTAGTTAACCCCTTCAGTAAACACCGTAAGAAAAAAAAAAAAAAGAGACAAAAAACAACGCTTTATTATCATACCGCCGAACAAAAAGTGGAATAACACGCGATCAAAAAGACAGATATAAATAACCATGGTACCGCTGAAAGCGTCATCTTGTCCCGCAAAAAACGAGCCGCCATACAGCAACATCAGCAAAAAAATAAAAAAGTTATAGTCCTCAGAATAAAGCGATGCAAAAATAATTATTTTTTCTATAAAATAGTTTTTATCGCATAAAAGCGCCAAAATATAAAAAAATGATATAAATGAGGTGTCGCTGTAATCGTACTGACCCGAAGAATAAAACTGCTTTATCAATTTTACCAAACGCAGAACGGTATAAACGCCTCCCCCAAAAGAAATTCATGAATAGCTGGTTTTTGCTAATTCTGCCTCACAAAAATCGGAATAAAAAGCGATCAAAAAATGTCACGTGCCCGAAAATGTTACCAATAAAAACGTCAACTCATCCCGCAAAAAACAAGACCTCACATGATTCTGTGGACTCAAATATGGAAAAATTATAGCTCTCAAAATGTGGTAACGCAAAAAATATTTTTTGCAATAAAAAGCGTCTTTCAGTGTGTGACGGCTGCCAATCATAAAAATCCGCTAAAAAAACCGCTATAAAAGTAAATCAAACCCCCCTTCATCACCCCCTTAGTTAGGGAAAAATAAAAAAAATTTAAAAAATGTATTTATTTCCATTTTCCCATTAGGGTTAGGGTTAGGGCTAGGGTTAGGGCTAGGGCTAGGGTTAGGGCTAGGGTTAGGGCTAGGGCTAGGGCTAGGGTTAGGGATAGGGTTAGGGCTAGGGTTAGGGCTAGGGTTAGGGCTAGGGTTAAGGCTACAGTTAGGGTTGGGGCTAAAGTTAGGGTTAGGGTTTGGATTACATTTGCGGTTGGGAATAGGGTTGGGATTAGGGTTAGGGGTGTGTCTGGGTTAGAGGTGTGGTTAGGGTTACTGTTGGGATTAGGGTTAGGGGTGTGTTTGGATTAGGGTTTCAGTTATAATTGGGGGGTTTCCACTGTTAAGACACATCAGGGGCTCTCCAAATGCGACATGGCGTCCGATTTCAATTCCAGCCAATTCTGCGTTGAAAAAGTAAAACAGTGCTCCTTCCCTTCCGAGCTCTCCTGTGTGCCCAAACAGGAGTTTACCCCAACATATGGGGTATCAGCGTACTCAGGACAAATTGGGCAACAACTTTTGGGGTCCAATTTCTCCTGTTACCCTTGGGAAAATACAAAACTGGGGGCTAAAAAATAAATTTTGTGGGGAAAAAAAAGAATTTTTATTTTCACGGCTCTGCGTTATAAACTGTAGTGAAACACTTGGGGGCTCAAAGTTCTCACAACACATCTAGATAAGTTCGTGGGGGGGTCTAGTTTCCAATATGGGGTCACTTGTGGGGGGTTTCTACTGTTTAGGTACATTAGGGGCTCTGCAAACGCAATGTGACGCCTGCAGATCATTCCATCTAAGTCTGCATTCCAAATGGCGCTCCTTCCCTTCCGAGCCCTCCCATGCGCCCAATCGGTGGTTCCCCCCCACATATGGGGTATCAGCGCAGTCAGGACAAATTGCACAACAACTTTTGGGGTCCAATGTCTCCTGTTACCCTCGGGAAAATACAAAGCTGGGGACTAAAAAATAATTTTTGTGGGAAAAAATTTTTGTTTTATTTTTACGGCTCTGCATTATAAACTTCTGTGAAGCTCTTGGTGGGTCAAAGTGCTCACCACACCTCTAGATAAGTTCCTTAGGGGGTCTACTTTCCAAAATGGTGTCACTTGTGGGGGGTTTCAATGTTTAGGCACATCAGTGGCTCTCCAAACGCAACATGGCGTCTCATCTCAATTCCTGTGAATTTTGCATTGAAAAGTCAAACGGCGCTCCTTCCCTTCCGAGCTCTCCCATGCGCCCAAACAGTGGTTTACCCCCACATATGGGGTATCAGCATACTCAGGACAAATTGTACAACAACTTTTTGGCTCCAATTTCTTCTCTTACCATTGGGAAAATAAAAAATTGGGGGCGAAAAGATAATTTTTGTGAAAAAAAATGATTTTTTATTTTTACGGTTCTGCATTATAAACTTCTGTGAAGCACTTGGTGGGTCAAAGTGCTCACCACACCTCTAGATAAGTTCCTTAGGGGGTCTACTTTCCAAAATGGTGTCACTTGTGGGGGGTTTCAATGTTTAGGCACATCAGTGGCTCTCCAAACGCAACATGGCGTCCCATCTCAATTCCAGTCAATTTTGCATTAAAAAGTCAAATGGCGCTCCTTCGCTTCCAAGCTCTGTCCTGCGCCCAAACAGTGGTTTACCTCCACTTATGGGCTATTGGCGTACTCAGGACAAATTGTACAACAAGGTTTGGGGTCCATTTTCTCCTGTAACCCTTGGTAAAATAAATCAAATTGGAGCTGAAGTAAATTTTTTGTGAAAAAAAGTTAAATGTTAATTTTTATTTAAACATTCCAAAAATTCCTGTGAAACACCTGAAGGGTTAATAAACTTCCTGAATGTGGTTTTGAGAACCTTGAGGGGTGCAGTTTTTAGAATGGTGTCACACTTGGGTATTTTCTATCATATAGACCCCGCAAAATGACTTCAAATGAGATGTAGTCCCTAAAAAAAAATGGTGTTGTAAAAATGAGAAATTGCTGGTCAACTTTTAACCCTTATAACTCCCTAACAAAAAAAAATGTTGGTTCCAAAATTGCGCTGATGTAAAGTAGACATGTGGGAAATGTTACTTATTAAGTATTTTGTGTGACATATCTCTGTGATTTAATTGCATAAATATTCAAAGTTGGAAAATTGCGAAATTTTCAAAATTTTTGACATATTTCCGTTTTTTTTACAAATAAACGCAGGTAATATCAAAGAAATTTTACCACTATCATGAAGTACAATATGTCACGAGAAAACAGTGTCAGAATCACCGGGATCCGTTGAAGTGTTCCAGAGTTATAACCTCATAAAGGGACAGTGGTCAGAATTGTAAAAATTGGCCCGGTCCATACCACCCTTGGGGGTAAAGGGGTTAAGGAATCCTTGGAGAAGGGTCATATTCGCCCGTCGTCGTCACCATTGGGAGCAGAGTTCTTTTTTGTGGCCAAGAAGGATGGTTCTTTGAGACCTTGTATTGATTACCGCCTTCTTAATAAAATCACAGTCAAATTTCAGTACCCTTTGCCGTTGCTGTCTGATTTGTTTGCTCGTATTAAAGGGGCTAGTTGGTTCACCAAGATAGATCTTCGAGGGGCGTATAATCTTGTGCGTATTAAACAAGGCGATGAATGGAAAACAGCATTTAATACGCCCGAGGGCCATTTTGAGTACCTGGTTATGCCATTCGGGCTTTCCAATGCTCCATCAGTATTTCAGTCCTTTATGCATGACATCTTCCGAGAGTACCTGGATAAATTCCAGATTGTGTATTTGGATGATATTTTGGTCTTCTCGGATGATTGGGAGTCTCATGTGAAGCAGGTCAGAATGGTGTTCCAGGTCCTTCGTGCGAATTCCTTGTTTGTGAAGGGGTCAAAGTGTCTCTTTGGAGTTCAGAAGGTTTCATTTTTGGGGTTCATTTTTTCCCCTTCTACTATCGAGATGGACCCTGTTAAAGTCCAGGCCATTTACGATTGGACTTAGCCGACATCTGTGAAGAGCCTGCAAAAGTTCCTGGGCTTTGCTAATTTTTATCGGCGCTTCATCGCTAATTTTTCTACTGTTGCTAAACCGTTGACTGATTTGACCAAGAAGGGTGCTGATGTGGTCAATTGGTCTTCTGCAGCTGTAGAGGCTTTTCAGGAGTTGAAGCGTCGTTTTTCTTCTGCCCCTGTGTTGTGCCAGCCAGATGTTTCGCTCCCGTTTCAGGTTGAGTTTGATGCTTCTGAGATTGGAGCAGGGGCTGTTTTGTCGCAAAGAAGTTCTGATGGCTCGGTGATAAAGCCATGTGCTTTCTTTTCTAGAAAGTTTTCGCCTGCTGAGCGTAACTATGATGTTGGTAATCATGAGTTGTTTGCCATGAAGTGGGCATTCGAGGAGTGGCGTCATTGGCTTGAAGGAGCCAAGCATCGCGTGGTGGTCTTGACAGATCACAAGAATTTGACTTATCTTGAGTCTGCCAAACGGTTGAATCCGAGACAGGCTCGATGGTCGTTATTTTTCTCCCGTTTTGATTTTGTGGTTTCGTACCTTCCGGGCTCTAAGAATGTAAAGCCTGATGCCCTGTCAAGGAGTTTTGTGCCTGACTCTCCGGGTGTTCCTGAGCCGGCGGGTATTCTCAAAGAGGGGGTAATTTTGTCTGCCATCTCCCCTGATTTGCGGCGGGTGCTGCAAAAATTTCAGGCTGATAGACCTGACCGTTGCCCAGCGGAGAAACTGTTTGTCCCTGATAGATGGACTAGTAGAGTTATCTCTGAGATTCATTGTTCAGTGTTGGCTGGGCATCCTGGAATCTTTGGTACCAGAGATTTGGTGGCTAGATCCTTCTGGTGGCCGTCTTTGTCACGGGATGTGCGTTCTTTTGTGCAGTCCTGTGGGACTTGTGCTCGGGCTAAGCCCTGCTGTTCTCGTGCCAGTGGGTTGCTTTTGCCCTTGCCGGTCCCGAAGAGGCCCTGGACGCATATTTCTATGGATTTTATTTCGGATCTCCCCGTCTCTCAAAAGATGTCGGTCATTTGGGTGGTTTGTGATCGCTTTTCTAAGATGGTCCATTTGGTACCTTTGTCTAAATTGCCTTCCTCCTCTGATTTGGTGCCATTATTTTTCCAGCATGTGGTTCGTTTACATGGTGTCCCGGAGAACATCGTTTCTGACAGAGGTTCCCAGTTTGTTTCGAGGTTTTGGCGATCCTTTTGTGCTAGGAAGGGCATTGATTTGTCTTTTTCCTCGGCTTGCCATCCTCAGACAAATGGCCAAACCGAACGAACTAATCAAACTTTGGAAACCTATCTGAGATGCTTTGTTTCTGCTGATCAGGATGATTGGGTGTCCTTTTTGCCGTTGGCTGAGTTCGCCCTTAGTAATCGGGCCAGCTCGGCTACTTTGGTTTCGCCGTTTTTCTGCAATTCTGGTTTCCATCCTCGTTTCTCTTCAGGGCAGGTTGAGTCTTCGGACTGTCCTGGTGTAGATACTGTGGTGGATAGGTTGCAGCAGATTTGGACTCATGTGGTGGACAATTTGACATTGTCCCAGGAGAAGGCTCAACGTTTCGCTAACCGCCGGCGCTGTGTGGGTCCCCGACTTCGTGTTGGGGATTTGGTTTGGTTGTCGTCTCGTTATGTTCCTATGAAGGTTTCCTCTCCTAAGTTTAAGCCTCGTTTCATTGGTCCGTATAAGATTTCTGAGGTTATCAATCCTGTGTCATTTCGTTTGGCCCTTCCTGCTTCTTTTGCCATCCATAATGTGTTCCATAGGTCGTTATTGCGGAGATACGTGGCGCCTGTGGTTCCATCCGTTGATCCTCGTGCCCCGGTGTTGGTTGAGGGGGAGTTGGAGTATGTGGTGGAGAAGATTTTGGATTCTCGTGTTTCGAGACGGAAACTCCAGTACCTGGTCAAGTGGAAGGGTTATGGTCAGGAAGATAATTCCTGGGTTTTTGCCTCTGATGTTCATGCTGCCGATCTGGTTCGTGCCTTTCATTTGGCTCATCCTGGTCGGCCTGGGGGCTCTGGTGAGGGTTCGGTGACCCCTCCTCAAGGGGGGGGGTACTGTGAATTCTGTTGTCGGGCTCCCTCCTGTGGTCATGAATGGTACTTCGGCTGGTTCTGTCCATGGACTTCCTCTGGTGGGTGTTTCTGAGTTTCCTTCCACAGGTGACGAGGTTAATTCGTTAGCTGCCGCTCTATTTAACTCCACTTAGATCTTTGCCCCACGCCACCTGTCAATGTTCCAGTATTGGTCTAGTTCACTCCTGGATCGTTCTTGTGACCTGTCTTCCCAGCAGAAGCTAAGTTCCATCTTGTATTTCTTTGGTTTGCTATTTTTCTGTCCAGCTTGCTATTTTTATTGTTGTCTTGCTTGCTGGAAGCTCTGGGACGCAGAGGGAGCGCCTCCGCACCGTGAGTCGGTGCGGAGGGTCTTTTTGCGCCCTCTGCGTGGTCTTTTTGTAGGTTTTTGTGCTGACCGCAAAGTAACCTTTCCTATCCTCGGTCTGTTCAGTAAGTCAGGCCTCACTTTGCTAAATCTATTTCATCTCTGTGTTTGTATTTTCATCTTTACTCACAGTCATTATATGTGGGGGGCTGCCTTTTCCTTTGGGGAATTTCTCTGAGGCAAGGTAGGCTTTATTTTTCTATCTTCAGGGCTAGCTAGTTCCTTAGGCTGTGCCGAGTTGCATAGGGAGCGTTAGGCGCAATCCACGGCTATTTCTAGTGTGTTTGATAGGATTAGGGATTGCGGTCAGCAGAGTTCCCACGTCCCCGAGCTCGTCCTTATTATCAGTAACTATCAGGTCATTCCGTGTGCTCTTAACCACCAGGTCCATTATTGTCCTGACCACCAGGTCATAACACATTTCATCATAATTCTTTCCCCCACACAATGCTCATTTTTTCGGGTCTATTCTGCTGTTGTCTCCTGCACGGTTGTAAGTTGTATATTTTGTGCTCACTGGTTATGTGACCTGACGCTCCCGAAATGAATCGATAAAAATAAAAAAAGCTGTAATGTTATGGTAAGCTGCAGATATTCATATTGAAGTGCGATTTGCCACATGACAAACTCGGCACAATAAGCTTTGAGGAAAAATACTATTTCTGGCCATTAAATGACTTGTATCCTCTGTAAGCTCTATCATTATTTTCCAGTTTTCTCTGAGCTGGTAGGTGGAGATGATGGGTGTTATGATGCCTCCCATACACAGCACACACACATGAGGGATTCCTGCTCTCCTGTCTGTCAAATTTGTTGAGAAGCAGCAGCAGCATCATTGAATACATTATACATCGGTACTGAGCAGTGAGTGTTGTGAGTTATGTTTTTGGGCTCCCTCTGGTGGTTACTGATGGTGCTGGGTGACTTGTCTTTCCTGGGTCTCTGGGTTCCACCTGTTCCATCAGGATATGGGAGTTTCCTATTTAACCTGGCTTTGCTGGCATTTCCTCGCCGGTTATCAATGTATCTAGTGTGTCTTGTTACCTCTGCTCCCTGCTCCTAGAATCTTCTGGTCAAGCTAAGTTTGGATTTTCCTGTTTTGGTGTTTTGCTTTATTTGGTTTTTAGTCCAGCCTGCAGATATGTGATTATTGCTGCTGGTTGCTCTAGTGGGCTGAAATTGCTCCTCATGTGCCATGAGTTGGCACATGAGTTCAAGTAATTTCAGGATGGTTTTTTGAAGGGTTTTTCGCTGACCGCGCAGTTCACTTTTGTATCCTCTGCTATCTAGCTTTAGCGGGCCTCATTTTGCTCAAACTGTTTTCATACTGCGTATGTGCTTTCCTCGCATTTCACCGTCATTATATGTGGGGTGCTGCTATTTCTGTGGGGTATTTCTCTGGAGGCAAGAGAGGTCTGTGTTTCTTCTAATAGGGGAAGTTAGATCTTCGGCTGGAGCGAGACGTCTAGGATCATCGTAGGCACGTTCCCCGGCTACTTTTATTTGTGTGTTAGGTTCAGGGTCGCGGTCAGCTCAGGTTCCATCGCCCTAGAGCTTGTTTGTATCTGTGCTTGTCCTTTAGTGATCCCCTGCCATTGGGATCATGACAGTATAACCGGCCCACAAAGTGTTAATTGTATTGGCTGAAGTAGGAGGATAAGTAGTCTGAGGAAGTTTTTTTTTTTTTTTTTTCCCCTCAGAGTTTGCTGCCTAGCCTTATTGCAGCCTGGCTACTTCCTCCTCCTCTTAATCTTTGAATGGCTCTGATCCCAGCTGTTTATCATGGACGTCCAGAGTTTGGCTTCCAGCCTGAATAATCTTGCCGCTAAGGTTCAAAATATACAGGATTTTGTTGTACATGCTCCTATGTCTGAACCTAGAATTCCTGTCCCAGAGTTTTTTTCTGGAGATAGATCTCGTTTTCTGAATTTTAGGAACAATTGCAAGTTGTTTCTTTCTTTGAAATCTCGCTCCTCTGGAGACCCTGCTCAGCAAGTAAAGATTATTATATCTTTCCTGCGGGGTGACCCTCAGGATTGGGCATTTGCATTGGCACCAGGGGACCCTGCGTTGCTTAATGCGGATGCGTTTTTTCTGGCATTGGGTTTACTCTATGAGGAACCTAACCAAGAGATTCAGGCTGAAAAAGCTTTGTTGGCCCTCTCTCAGGGGCAAGATGAAGCAGAAATTTATTGTCAAAAATTTCGGAAGTGGTCGGTGCTTACTCAGTGGAATGAGTGCGCCCTGGCTGCAAGGTTCAGAGATGGCCTTTCTGAGGCCATTAAAGATGTTATGGTTGGGTTCCCTGCGCCTACTGGTCTGAATGAGTCTATGACTATGGCTATTCAGATTGATCGGCGTTTACGGGAGCGCAAACCTGTGCACCATTTGGCGGTGTCGTCTGAACCGTCACCTGAGATAATACAATGTGATAAAATTCAGTCCAGAAGTGAACGGCAAAATTATAGGCGGAAAAAAAGGTTGTGCTTTTATTGTGGTGATTCAGCTCATGTTATATCAGCATGCTCTAAACGCACAAAAAAGGTTGATAAGTCTGTTGCCATTAGTACTTTACAGTCTAAGTTCATTCTGTCTGTGACTCTGATTTGTTCATTATCATCCAACTATAGCAATTGTTACCATCCACCTCTCGTGTCTCCCCTTTTCCTCATAGTTTGTAAGCTTACGAGCAGGGCCCTCACTCCTCTTGATATCTGTTTTGAACTGTATTTCTGTTATGCTGTAATGTCTATTGTATGTACAAGTCCCCTCTATAATTTGTAAAGCGCTGCGGAATATGTTGGCGCTATATAAATAAAAATTATTATTATTATTATTATTATCCATTTCCGTCGATGCCTATGTGGATTCAGGCGCTGCCCTGAGTCTTATGGATTGGTCATTTGCCAATCGCTGTGGGTTTAGTCTGGAGCCTCTGGAAGTCCCTATTCCTTTGAAGGGAATTGACTCTACACCTTTGGCTATGAATAAACCTCAGTACTGGACACAAGTGACCATGCGTATGACTCCTGTTCATCAGGAGGTGATTCGCTTCCTGGTACTGTATAATTTGCATGATGTCCTAGTGCTTGGTCTGCCATGGTTACAAACTCATAATCCAGTCCTTGACTGGAAATCGATGTCTGTGTTAAGCTGGGGTTGTCAGGGGGTTCATGATGATGCACCTCCGATTTCTATCGCTTCATCTACTCCTTCTGAGATTCCTGTGTTTTTGTCTGACTATCGGGATGTTTTTGAGGAGCCCAAGCTCAGTTCGCTTCCTCCTCACAGGGATTGCGATTGTGCTATAAATTTAATTCCAGGCAGTAAATTTCCTAAAGGTCGTTTGTTCAATCTGTCAGTGCCAGAGCATACTGCTATGTGGGATTATGTTAAGGAGTCCTTGGAAAAGGGACATATCCGTCCATCTTTGTCCCCTTTGGGAGCAGGTTTTTTTTTCGTGGCCAAAAAAGATGGTTCCTTGAGGCCTTGTATAGATTATCGTCTTTTGAATAAGATTACCGTAAAATATCAGTATCCTTTGCCATTGTTGACTGATTTGTTTGCTCGCATTAAGGGGGCTAAATGGTTCACTAAGATTGATCTTCGGGGTGCGTATAATCTTATACGAATAAAGCAAGGTGATGAGTGGAAAACCGCATTTAATACGCCTGAGGGCCATTTTGAGTATTTGGTAATGCCTTTCGGACTTTCTAATGCTCCTTCAGTCTTCCAGTCCTTTATGCACGATATTTTCCGTGAATATCTGGATAAATTTATGATTGTGTATTTGGATGATATTTTGGTTTTTTCTGATGACTGGGAGTCTCATGTTCAGCAGGTCAGGAAGGTGTTTCAGGTCCTGCGGGCCAATTCCTTGTTTGTAAAAGGCTCAAAGTGTCTCTTTGGAGTCCAGAAGATTTCTTTCTTGGGGTATATTTTTTCCCCTTCTACTATTGAGATGGATCCCGTCAAGGTTCAGGCTATTTGTGACTGGACGCAGCCTACATCTCTTAAGAGTCTACAGAAGTTCTTGGGCTTTGCTAATTTCTATCGTCATTTTATAACTAATTTTTCTAGTGTTGTTAAGCCTTTGACGGATTTGACTAAGAAGGGTGCTGATGTTGCTAATTGGTCTCCTGCGGCTGTGGAGGCCTTTCAGGAACTTAAGCGCCGGTTTTCTTCTGCTCCTATGTTGCGTCAGCCAGATGTTTCGCTCCCTTTTCAGGTTGAGGTTGATGCTTCCGAGATTGGAGCGGGGGCGGTTTTGTCACAGAGAAGCTCCGATGGCTCAGTGATGAAGCCATGCGCGTTTTTTTCTAGAAAGTTTTCGCCGGCTGAGCGGAATTATGATGTTGGTAATCGGGAACTTTTGGCCATGAAGTGGGCATTTGAGGAGTGGCGTCATTGGCTGGAGGGTGCTAGACATCGTGTGGTGGTCTTGACTGATCACAAAAATTTGATTTACCTTGAGTCTGCCAGGCGTCTGAATCCTAGACAGGCTCGTTGGTCACTGTTTTTCTCTCGTTTCAATTTTGTGGTTTCATACCTGCCAGGTTCAAAGAATGTGAAGGCGGATGCTCTTTCTAGGAGTTTTGTGCCTGACTCCCTTGGAAATTCTGAGCCCTCTGGTATCCTTAGGGATGGGGTGATTTTGTCTGCTGTCTCCCCAGACTTGCGACGTGCTTTGCAGGAGTTTCAGGCGGGTAAACCTGATCGTTGTCCGCCTGAGAGACTGTTTGTTCCGGATAATTGGACCAGTAGAGTCATCTCCGAGGTCCATTCTTCTGCGTTGGCAGATCATCCTGGAATATTTGGTACAAGAGACTTGGTGGCCAGGTCTTTTTGGTGGCCTTCCTTGTCGAGGGATGTGCGTTCTTTTGTGCAGTCTTGTGAGGTTTGTGCTCGGGCTAAGCCTTGCTGTTCTCGGGCCAGTGGATTGTTGTCACCTTTGCCTATCCCGAAGAGGCCTTGGACGCACATTTCCATGGACTTTATTTCGGATCTCCCTGTCTCTCAAAAAATGTCCGTCATCTGGGTTGTGTGTGATCGCTTTTCTAAAATGGTTCATCTGGTACCCTTGCCTAAGTTACCTTCCTCCTCTGAGTTGGTCCCTCTGTTTTTTCAGAATGTGGTTCGTTTGCATGGGATTCCTGAGAACATCGTTTCTGACAGGGGATCCCAGTTTGTGTCTAGATTTTGGCGGACGTTCTGTGCTAAGATGGGCATTGATTTGTCCTTTTCGTCTGCATTCCATCCTCAGACGAATGGCCAGACTGAACGAACTAATCAGACCTTGGAAACTTATTTAAGGTGTTTTGTTTCTGCTGATCAGGATGACTGGGTTACCTTTTTGCCGCTGGCCGAGTTTGCCCTTAATAATCGGGCTAGTTCTGCTACCTTGGTTTCTCCTTTCTTTTGTAATTCGGGGTTTCATCCTCGTTTTTCCTCTGGTCAGGTGGAACCTTCTGATTGTCCTGGAGTGGACATGGTGGTGGATAGGTTGCATCGGATTTGGAGTCATGTGGTGGACAATTTGAAGTTGTCCCAGGAGAAGGCTCAGCAGTTTGCTAATCGCCGTCGCCGCGTGGGTCCTCGACTTCTTGTTGGGGACTTGGTGTGGTTGTCTTCTCGTTTTGTTCCTATGAAGGTCTCTTCTCCTAAGTTCAAGCCTCGGTTCATCGGTCCCTATAGGATCTTGGAAATTCTTAACCCTGTGTCGTTTCGTTTGGATCTCCCGGCATCGTTTGCTATTCATAATGTATTCCATCGGTCGTTGTTGCGGAAGTATGAGGTACCTGTTTTTCCTTCGGTTGAGCCTCCTGCTCCAGTGCTGGTGGAGGGAGAGTTGGAGTATGTTGTGGAGAAGATCTTGGATTCTCGTGTTTCCACACGGAAACTCCAGTATTTGGTCAAGTGGAAGGGTTATGGTCAGGAGGATAATTCTTGGGTGGTTGCCTCGGATGTTCATGCTGATGATTTGGTTCGCGCTTTTCATAGGGCTCATCCTGGTCGCCCTGGTGGTTCTCGTGAGGGTTCGGTGACCCCTCCTCAAGGGGGGGGTACTGTTGTGAGTTCTGTTTTTGGGCTCCCTCTGGTGGTTACTGATGGTGCTGGGTGACTTGTCTTTCCTGGGTCTCTGGGTTCCACCTGTTCCATCAGGATATGGGAGTTTCCTATTTAACCTGGCTTTGCTGGCATTTCCTCGCCGGTTATCAATGTATCCAGTGTGTCTTGTTACCTCTGCTCCCTGCTCCTAGAATCTTCTGGTCAAGCTAAGTTTGGATTTTCCTGTTTTGGTGTTTTGCTTTATTTGGTTTTTAGTCCAGCCTGCAGATATGTGATTATTGCTGCTGGTTGCTCTAGTGGGCTGAAATTGCTCCTCATGTGCCATGAGTTGGCACATGAGTTCAAGTAATTTCAGGATGGTTTTTTGAAGGGTTTTTCGCTGACCGCGCAGTTCACTTTTGTATCCTCTGCTATCTAGCTTTAGCGGGCCTCATTTTGCTCAAACTGTTTTCATACTGCGTATGTGCTTTCCTCGCATTTCACCGTCATTATATGTGGGGGGCTGCTATTTCTGTGGGGTATTTCTCTGGAGGCAAGAGAGGTCTGTGTTTCTTCTAATAGGGGAAGTTAGATCTTCGGCTGGAGCGAGACGTCTAGGATCATCGTAGGCACGTTCCCCGGCTACTTTTATTTGTGTGTTAGGTTCAGGGTCGCGGTCAGCTCAGGTTCCATCGCCCTAGAGCTTGTTTGTATCTGTGCTTGTCCTTTAGTGATCCCCTGCCATTGGGATCATGACAAGTGAGACTGTGAATCCAGCTCTGGACAAATAAAACACTTCCTAAAAAACAACAACTTGTAGAGAATATTATGATCAGAATGCACACCTCTTAGGTTACCCTTTGCATTTTGATAATGAGATAGAACAGAATCAAGAAAGTGGCAAAACCAGGCAGTGATTGTCATGACTATTTAGGAACCTGTATAGAAATTCCTTTTGAAGCTTCTAAACAGAGTGGCTCATGACGACCTAGAAACTGCAATTGAGAACATTGTACAGCAGTACTGGGCAGTGAGGCTGTGAATCAGGCTCTGGACAAATAAAACACTTACTAAAAAGCAACAGCATGTAGAATATTATGCAAAAGTACTGAGCATACAAGCTGTGAATCCTGTTCTGGATTGAGATAAAATATTTATTAGAAAGCAGCAGCATAAACAATATTATGCAGCAGTATTGAGCAGTAGTGTAGCTCTGAATCCAGCACTGGAGTGAGATAAACATATATTCGAAACCAGCAGCATGAAGGACATTATACAGCAGTACTGAGCAGTGAATCTGTGAATCTAGTTTTGATAATGTAATAAAACACTTACTAGAAAGTAGCATGAAAGAAAATATTGGTAGTAGCTGTGAATCCAGCACTGGAGTGAGATAAACACGTACTAGAAAGCAACAGCATGGAGGACATTATGGAGCAGTACTGAGCAGTTATAGAGGTTATCCACTACTTTAATATTGATGACCTATCCTTAAGATAAGTCATCGATGTCTGATCGGTGGAGGTGTGAGACCTGGCACCCCCTCTGATAAGCTGTTCTTGGTGCTGACAGATGCCGGAAGTGCTCAGTTACTGAACACTTCCTGCCGCTGACGGCACCGAGAGCAGCTCATAGGTCATCAATGTTAAAGTAGTGGAAAACCTCTTTAAGCTGTGAATCCAGCTCTGGAGTGAGATAAAGTACTTATAAGAAAGCAGCAGCATAGCATAGATTATGCAGCACTACTACTGAGCAGTAGTGTAGCTATGAATCCTGTGCTGGAGTGAGATATACGCGTAAAAGAAAGCAGCAGCATGCAGGGCATTATAAAATAGTACTGAGCAGTGAAGCTTTGAGTCCAGCTCTGAAGTGAGATAAAACACTTCTTAAAAAGCAACATGGAGGAACTTATGTAGCAGTATTGAACAGTTTAACTATGAATTCAGCACAGGAGTAAGATAAACGCTTACTAGAATGCAGCAGCATGGAGGACATTATGAAGCAGTACTGAGCAGTGTAGCTGTGAATCTTGCACTGGAAAGAGACTACCTCCATCTTTCTTTTTGCCTCTCCTCTCTCCAAATATTTAATTATGCAGCTTGCAATATGATTCCTTTGTGAGCAGTCAGTCTTGTTTTCACCAGACTAGAGCTGTTGAGTAGAGGGGGCAGGTGAGGAGAAAGAAGTGTCTCATAAATGGAGAAAGAAGCGTATTTCTCTGAACAAATATAGCATAAAGCTGATATATGCAAAGTTTTTTGATACGACAGTGACTTTTTCAGACAAAAAAAAATGCTTTTTTGGGGGGAAGCCGACAGGTGGGGGTGTCTAACAGCGATAAGTTGAACCTGTAAGGAAGCCTTGCACTAATTTTTCAGTTTCCCTTCAGCACCTTCCTCAGGGGTCATGCTATCCATTACAGGGAATCTGTCATCAGTTTTCAGGGGAAGCATGAAGCGAAACGTAAAAAATATTTAGTTTTGTTTTTTTTTCTACCATTTCACCCCACTTTTTTTGTTACTGGTTTTCAGTACAATATATAGTAAAGTATTTGGTGTCATTCAAAATTCCAACTTCTCCTGTAAAAAAAAAAAGCAAGCCGTTATAACTAATAGCAAGTTATAACTCTTGGAAGACGGAGAGGAAAAAAAAAAATGGAAGGGCAAAATTGAAAAATCAGGAAAGGGATAATTGCCGAAGTTACTATTACTTTTCGACCTGAGACTGGTCGTCGTGAGGCTGCCCGCCGGAGGCTTGGTACTGCTGCGCTGCACCCGATGCCGGCGTAGATCTGATCTATTGTAGCTTTAATCCGGAGACGTTAGCGAATACTGATTATCGTGTTACTGCCGGAGATGACAGCTCTCGCATTTCCAGATTTACAGCCCTCATAATCCAGAGCAGAGATTGGTTTTACCCGGCTGTTATTGTCTCGACTTTTATCACCTCCTTGTTCCAAATCACTTTAATATATTATTGCCTAAAATGTTCTCATCTTGTGGAGCCGGCCGTGTTATTCCACTTTGCTCATGTATTGTCGTTGATCACCTTCTAATCGTACAGAGCCGCCTCTCGTGGGGTATTGTGGGGCTGATTTACTAAGCTGCATGCGCCAAATTTCCGTCCTTCACATCTTGTGCCACATTTATAATGTTTTTAGACATTCCCAATAAAGGAGCGTGACTTAGCGGAAATTCAGCATTTTTCCTGTATATGGAAGCTATATTGACGACATCTTTTCCATCTAATAGACAGTGTGGCATAGATGGCAGCTGCAATGAATGGAAGTCACTAGAGAATTGTGATCAATTGTTACAATCTTCGAGAAGCGATGGAGTAAGGCCTTTCCCCCCGCTAATAAAGATGACTCTTTAATGAAATGACTCTGTTCATTCTGTCTCAGTCTACACACCAAAGCTGAGAAGTGATCCACAGAAAGCAGAAAGTGTCAATCAATTGTTCGCTCTATTGTGAAATCTGAAATTTTGATAGAAATTCCCTTCTCTGATAAAATGTACAAAAAATATAATTATTTGATTATACGTTCCCGTAAAGATAGATAGGAGAAAAAAAAAGAGAAAGTTGCTTTAAGGGTTGTGATTTCCACTTATCGTGTAGACATGTTTTATCTGCGGTTCCACTTTTCTGTTTCAGGGTAAATTCCAACCACGTCCTGCAATAACGAGACATTTTTACACTTTGTCTCATATCTACCACATTTTTCCTGTGGCTTTCATTAATGTTTCTCGTTATTTTTTTTTTCTAAATGTTAATGTTATTTCTTTATATATTAATATTGTTATCTAATTCTGACATTATATAAACTGGAGGAGCCGAGAACTTGTGTGCGAGGAAAATCCAAAAAACTGATTATTTCCATATGAGCCGAGGATCGTTTGAAGTTTAGCAATTGTTTGCACATTTGGGAATGTGACCCAAGTTCCCACACCAGCAATACTTTTATTAATGTGTATTTGGACTCTCAAAAGCATCTGTGGGAAGTAACTGGGACTGTCATTCAGCTAATAAGGACATGTGGGTGGAGCATCTTGAGAGGTACCTTGCCAGTCAGCCAACCAACAGCATTGTCGGGAGTATTTACCAAAATTCTGATTGGCTGCAGACTGACTAGCCTCACCTCACACGTGTCCTTTCCAGCTGAATGCCAGACATAGTATACAATCCTCTAAACTCACATTCTGGGAGCTATTATGGAATTCACAACAAATATAACAAAAGGTTTCTCAATATCCTGCACAAAATGCCACTTTTACTGATTACTGCTGTCTCCTTTTGACCAGTTTCCTTTTTTACTTATTGAAACCACTCTGGCTGTTATGACCTGCTGCAGGCAGGATACGTAGTCAGACACCAGCTTGTGGCAGCGTTTCTGAGGAATCTTAGCCCATTCCTCATGGGCAATGTCCTGCCTTCTTCAAATCCCAACAAATATTTTCTATGAGATTCAAGCCAGGTGAATGAGGCGGCCAGTCCAGAATTTTCCAGGACTTCTTTTGAAACCAAGCCTTGGTGGACTGTCCAGTATGCATTGGAAGGTCCAACAATGCCCATGTTTAGGATTCCTCACAGAAGACATGACGTTTTATCGTAGGATCCATCTGGACCTTCAGATGCTGCAGATTTCCAGTGCAAGAGGAAGCAAAGCGGCTCTAGAGCATCACAAAGCCCCTGGCATGCTTCACTGTAGACATCGCTGAGCATCCGCCATGCTTCACTGTAGACATCGCTGAGCATCCGCCATACTTCACTGTAGACATCACCGAGCATCCGCCATGTTTCACTATAGAATATTCACCGAGCCTCCACCATGCTTCACTGTAGACATCACCGAGCCGTTATGCTTCATTGTAGTCATCACCGAGCCCCGCCATGCTTCATTGTAGACATTACCGAGCCACCACCATGCTTCACTGTAGACATCACCGAGCCACCACCATGCTTCACTATAGACATCACCATGCCACCGCCATGCTTCACTGTACACATCACAGAGCCTCCACCATGCTTAACTGTAGTCATAACAGAACCTCCGCCATGCTTCACTGTAGACATGACTGAGCCTTTGCCCTACTTCACTGTAGACATCACCGAGCCCCCGCCATGCTTCACTGTAGACATAACCGAGCATCCGCCATGCTTCGCTGTAAACATCACTGAGCATCTGCCATGTTTCACTGTAGAATACTCACCAAGCCTCCAAAGTGCCTCACTGTAGACATCGCCGAGACCCCACCATGCTTCACTGTAGACATCCAAATCAGTTGTACGGTGAAGTTTGTTGGTTTTTATTGCACGTTCAGACACAGATTCAGTGGTTGGTTAAACGTTTTCTCTGGCGGCACTACGCCACCCACGATACATCTCTTCATTCTGAATATGGGCCACAGCACTCCTTAGCGGCATAGCACGCCAAGAGCCCCTACATCTATATATTGCAACGTCCCACAGCTTTAACCCAGAAGGTGCCTCTTCCTTCTATTTATATGGTCTAAACCAGCAACCCAGATAAATTGGAATTGTTCTGAAGAAGGTCCACCTAGGACCGAAAACGTTTAACCAACCATTGAATCTGTGTCTGGACGTGCAATAAAAACCAAGAAACTTCACATTACAACTGATTTGAGTGCCAAGTTATTGTTACAAATTGGTTATCGGGTTGGATACCCTACTTGAGCACCAATTCTCACTTTCTCACAGAGTGCCGTGTCTTTGTACAACATCACTGTAGACATCACCAAGCATCCGCCATGTTTCACTGTAGAACTCACCGAGCCCCCACCATACTTCACTGTAGGCAGAGTGTTTTTTTCAGCATTTCCTTCATTCTTCCTCCTCCAGACATATCTCTGATCCATAGACCTAAAAAGTTCCAGTTTTGTTTCATCCCTTCACATTACAAAAACCCAGACATTCTGTGGCTTATTTCTGTGGTTTTGAATTTATTGGAGGCAACTTTTCTTGTGCTTTTAAGTCTGTAGAGGTGACATTTTTGAGCATGGAGGACCTTAGTGTTTAGTATGCACTTACAGTGCCTCCATTGACTTAGCCATATTTCTTAAATGCAACAAACCCCCTAGCCAGTCCGGGTATTTGATGAGTTTTATCTCCTGATTAGTTAGTCTCTTGATTCCTTGCCTCAGGAAAAATGTCTGCTACCATGAGGGTTTCTATGTAGGGGGTAAATAATCCTGAGATGGCAGTAATCAGTAAAAGCGACATTTTTTTGTAAATTTTGAGAAATCTCAAGTATATTAGTTATGTTCATTTTTCTTGTTTGATTTACTGCAGTTTGTAAATTTTACTAATAAACTGATTTGGTAACGGGGGGAGGAGGTCATTTGGATTTCTTCTCTATATCTTATAAGTTCCCACCATTATAACCCTTTATCTCTTGAGTTTTTAGTAACTGGACTGATGGTGCTTCCCCCACCTACTATATCGCCATTTATCTGATCCGGAGCTACAGGTCACTTTTATTTCGGGTTTTATAGTCTGAGACGGAAATTCCTAAAATTTCCATCAGTAATGATTTACTGGTAATTTACTAATCTGTAGCCAAAGTCAGAGTTTCCACTCTGTAAAGAGTCCACCGCAAGGGAATCTGAAGATATGAAACGCATCTGATGGACTGTAGCACTGAGCGGAATTATGGAGAACTTACCTTTCACCGCTGCACCGTGTGAGGGGTACAACATGCGCCCCATTCATTACTAGGGTGCACAGCCCTCTGCTGACTGTGCCGTGGCAGAAAAATAATGCAAAGTTAACGCAGAAAGGAACCTGATGCATAAAGAAGTAATAATGGTAAAGTAATGGCTACTTCAAATAGACACATTGCTTTAATGTAAGCCGGCTGTTCTCCGGAACTTACTGCTTTTACAAGTCTGTGTGTCTAATACTCTACACCCCATGGGTTTTATCAGCGCCGCATGCTCAAATAGCACATATTATAATATTTTTATAGGTTAGGTTTTAGCACCAGATTAGGATTTTCTATATATGTAACCTTTGCTGCTCCTCGGGGGCGGGTCAATAGATTTTAGGTCCACCCCCAGCTGTAAAGCAGCTTCCTACTGTGTGAATTTGCAATAATTTCTACAGATTTCAATAATTTTTTTAAATAATTTTGTAGAATGCAGGGTCACCCTGTGATGAGCTGCTAGAAATCAAAGGACCAATATACTTTTTGTGGTCGCTGCCGTCTTCGCGTGCTTCTGCTCAGGACTATGGGTTAAGAACTGCAATGCGGCCAACCTACTTACTATCCACATATAATCGTATAGAACGCAACAGACGCCTTCCTCTGGTGGGACAACGGACAAACTTCCTAAAAATGTCATGTCAGATTCCAGCTCTGGAGCTTAATGCTGCTAGAAACAAATGCTTATTATGTATAGAGTCATGCAACTTGTTTATTTTTATTTTGTTTTTGTACATTTCTATAACCGAGTACCAGGACTGAAGGCTCTCGTCTAGGCAAAATTAGACTTTGTTACTAAAAATGAGTATTTTATACATTTATTTATTTTGACATGTCTTTTAATTAAACTAATCAGTGACCACGTAGTTCATGACTCCTCCAGCTACTCTCAACTCAATTGTATCTTGTGTAGACAATGCTCTGTGAGCTGAACACTTCAACAGCAGGTGCACCAATCTCTCTGCTGGATTGTTACAATGTATCAGTCCGGAGCCTGAGATGTTTTAGCTCACAGAGCATTGTCTGTACTGGATACATTGTATCAGTCTGGAGTCACAGAGCATTGTCTGCACTGGATACATTGTATCAGTCTGGAGTCACAGAGCATTGTCTGCACTGGATACATTGTATCAGTCTGGAGTCACAGAGCATTGTCCGCACTGGATAGATTGTATCAGTCTGTAGTCACAGAGCATTGTCCGCACTGGATATATTGTATCAGTCTGGAGTCACAGAGCATTGTCTGCACTGGATACATTGTATCAGTCTGGAGTCACAGAGCATTGTCAGCACTGGATACATTGTATCAGTCTGGAGTCACAGAGCATTGTCTGCACTGGATACATTGTATCAGTCTGGAGTCACAGAGCATTGTGTGCACTGGATACATTGTATCAGTCTGGAGTCACAGAGCATTGTCTGCACTGGATACATTGTATCAGTCTGGAGTCACAGAGCATTGTCTGCACTGGATACATTGTATCAGTCTGGAGTCACAGAGCATTGTCAGCACTGGATACATTGTATCAGTCTGGGGTCACAGAGCATTGTCTGCACTGGATACATTGTATCAGTCTGGGGTCACAGAGCATTGTCCGCACTGGATACATTGTATCAGTCTGGGGTCACAGAGCATTGTCTGCACTGGATACATTGTATCAGTCTGGAGTCACAGAGCATTGTCTGCACTGGATACATTGTATCAGTCTGGGGTCACAGAGCATTGTCCGCACTGGATACATTGTATCAGTCTGGGGTCACAGAGCATTGTCTGCACTGGATACATTGTATCAGTCTGGAGTCACAGAGCATTGTCTGCACTGGATACATTGTATCAGTCTGGAGTCACAGAGCATTGTCTGCACTGGATACATTGTATCAGTCTGGAGTCACAGAGCATTGTCTGCACTGGATACATTGTATCAGTCTGGGGTCACAGAGCATTGTCTGCACTGGATACATTGTATCAGTCTGGAGTCACAGAGCATTGTCTGCACTGGATACATTGTATCAGTCTGGAGTCACAGAGCATTGTCTGCACTGGATACATTGTATCAGTCTGGAGTCACAGAGCATTGTCCGCACTGGATACATTGTATCAGTCTGGAGTCACAGAGCATTGTCTGCACTGGATACATTGTATCAGTCTGGAGTCACAGAGCATTGTCCGCACTGGATACATTGTATCAGTCTGGCGTCTCAGAGCATTGTCTGCACTGGATACATTGTATCAGTCTGGGGTCACAGAGCATTGTCTGCACTGGATACATTGTATCAGTCTGGGGTCACAGAGCATTGTCTGCACTGGATACATTGTATCAGTCTGGGGTCACAGAGCATTGTCTGCACTGGATACATTGTATCAGTCTGGAGTCACAGAGCATTGTCCGCACTGGATACATTGTATCAGTCTGGAGTCACAGAGCATTGTCCGCACTGGATACATTGTATCAGTCTGGGGTCACAGAGCATTGTCCGCACTGAATACATTGTATCAGTCTGGGGTCACAGAGCATTGTCTGCACTGGATACATTGTATCAGTCTGGAGTCACAGAGCATTGTCTGCACTGGATACATTGTATCAGTCTGGGG